>NC_140540.1:17206175-18406175 GCF_057382185.1 Mchenga conophoros
GACCCAACAAGAATTGGTTGCACAGTTTGGAATTTTTTTTTCAATTTAATTCTAACCCAACCGGTAAATAAATATGCGCACAGAATGGGAACATTCTGGTTGGATGATTGACTTCTCTGCAGAGGAGTGGTCTAAGACTTCACTGAAATTGGTTGGTTTCCTGGAGTGGGCCTGGCTTTTTAGCAGTCCACAAATTTCCTTTAGGCTTGAGGTCAGGCCTTTGGAAAGGTCACCTCAGAAGCTTAATCTTAGCCTGCTTAAACATTCCAAACCATGATGTGTATTTGACATCATTGTCCTGCTGGAACACCTAAATTTATCCAGATTTAGGTCATCTAGCTGTTAATTGAAGCGGAAATTGAAGAATTTAGAGGTACTCCTCCTTCTTCATTATTCCATTTTTTTGTGCAACCTAACAGTACCACTGGCAGCAAAACGGCCCCAGAGCATGATGATAATCAGCATGCTTGACAGCAGTTACACTGTTCTTAGGTTTAAAAACCTCACCTATATTCCATATTCCAAATACACCTTTTGGTATTATGGCCAAAAAGCATTTCCAGTTCATGGCAGGCTTGAAACTTTTGGTGGTTCCTAGGTTATTCCTGAACATACGACCTAATTTCCTCACATCTGAGGGTGAGATTTTGGGTCTTCCTTCACAGTTTAGCAAAGTGCTTAGACATTCAAATAACTTGTATAAATGTATAGATCTCCTTCTTAGATCTTCACTGAGTTTTAGGATCTTTCCATTGTTCTAAAAATCTGTCAGTTCAGTCAGTGCTTCCAGAGGAACCCTTTTCATGCTGGCAAAGAGTAACTACCAGTTGTAGTCAATCATGATGACTAATACGGTAAAAGATGAAAGCTATTGTAGAACTATCGGAATATATTTGAGTCTGTATCTATACTTCTGGCTGTGTGTAGATTAAAGGAAATACAAAAATAAATTCAAAGAAATCATTAAAAGCCCCAAAGTACCATGACATTCATGCCCATGATGAGTGTATGTAAGCTCCTGACCACAACTGTAACTTGTTTCAGTTGGTGAAATAAATAACAGAAACTATGGTAAAGAAAAAATAGTTTATATAAGGTTTATATAACAATGACCAGATTGTACAGGACTTTGGTTTTGGTAGAATGTAGTACTGAAAACAAGAAAGGCTGAAGCTGCTTTTAACTACTGATCAGCTATTCTGTGCTTGGCTGACAGAGAGGCCTGAGAACATAAACCCAGAGACTTCAATTACACAATAATTGGGAGCCAGAGACTCAGTGTGATGAGAACATTTGAATGATAATTGCCTTCCTGCTTGAAGCCATGCTATAAAAGAAGGCTTAGGAACATGGACTTCTCTGCTGCGTCACAAAGAAAACTATATTTGTGCATCACTCATCATTTAGGTGTATCCTGTACATGAACAGAAACGTTGCCACAGCTACAGAGGTCTCAGAAACACACCACATAACAATGCAGCATTAAAGGTGATTAGTTCATTTAAATGCACAACAACGTTAATGATAATTTAATATGCTCCTCGTCATTATGCAGCGGTCAAGCCTTATTTTCATTTGAGAAAATGAGTCACTAAGTGGTCCACAGAGCCATTATTGGTATCATTAAAACATTAAATAACAACAAGCACACAGATGTAAATTGAACTCACATACAAACACAGCACAAAAGTTTTTTTTTTTTTAAACAAACAAATGTATAATTTATTTTTTGTAGCCATTACTGGTAATAAGTGGAATCAAATGATGATGTCTAGTTAGCGTGATGGCTAGGCAACTGAACCCAGTTCCTTTAGTGCAGGTGCTGTAGCAGCTCCATTGCTTCCCTCAGTGCTGGTTTCAAATGGGAGGCTGAGGACAGAACAAGTGTGAGTATGTATTAAGGACATGAATAGAGTGGTGGTGCTAATGTGGAGTGCCCAAATGATGGCAGGCAGACAGATGCAAAGTCAGAGATTTTAAAGCAATCACCACTCTTATTCTACTGTAGGCACAATTATAACTTTATTATAATTACTGAATTTAGTACAGCAATAACTTAATGTGTCATGCCCAACACTCAAACTCACTGAGGAACTCAGGAAACTATATTCGCATTGGCTAATAACTTGGAATAGGATATATCCTGGATAATTCTCCTTTCTGACTTTCAGAACGAACATAATTTAAACCAGAATATCCATAGTGTAGTAGCTTATTCGGCTCACCCATCACAAGAAAGAAACCAATGAGAATCTATTGAGAAGGCAAGCGTCGCAAACAGTGATATCCAGAACAAAATAATCTTGTTTCACTAAAACCTGACCATTACTCTGGCAGTAATGACAATGACAAACATAATCATGACCAGAAGCACAGTTGGATCAAAACCTATTAGAAAAAGTCTGAGCATTGCTGTCGGAGGTGCAACGATTCTTGTGAACTTTGAAGGGTTGGACAGACAATAGATGACTAGCTATTTCATAAGCTTATCGTAGGAGCTAAAAACAAACCTAATATTCTCTTCAATGACTTGAAAGTAGTTTTTCTTCCTTTGTTTTCTTTTTTTCTTGGACTTTGCTTTTTTGCAACTACAGGAGGGACTATCTCACTTTTAAAGCCAGCTTTAAGTGGCCATTGGAGAAACCGTAGTTTTTGGCACTTCATTTTTTAGCTTCAGAGGTTGCTGTTTTATCCTGTGGAGTTAACGGTTTGTGCACGGCTGACTCAACTCAGCAGTCAGCACTCGGACTGGAGTACATAACCTGAGGGAGAGCTTTTTTTTTTTTTTTTTTCTCAAATCTCTTTATTTGGTTTTCCAGTGTTCTTTATCATAAAGGCAACTAAGATTCAAATATAAATGATTACATATATACAATAAAAATTAAACAAAGTAAAAACAAAACAAAACAAAACAAAACAAAAAAAAGCAACAACAAACAACGTTGGACAGAGGATGTTATTTATCGAACTACCAATGAGGCTCAGTGATCATTTATATCTGTACAGTATTGAAGAAATCTATAAAAGGTTGCCAGGTTGAATGGAATTCCTCCAGCCTCCCCTTTAGTAGGAGTTTAATTCTTTCCAGCTGCAAGTGTCTCAATAAATCTTGTATTAACGCTGATGTGGGTGGAGGCACCTTTTGTTTCCAATTTAGTAGAATCAAACGGCGTGCCAGCAGCGTCACAAAACGTATCACATTATTTTGGGTGGCTGATAGGTCTACAACAACTGGCTTCACTCCAAATAAAGCACAGATTGGGTCTGGCTTAAGTGTTTTTTTTAGAATTTTAGACAAGATATGAAAGACATTATTCCAATATGTTGCTATACAGGGACAATTCCAAAACATATGCGCCAGTGAAGCAGGTTGCTGTTTACATCTTTCGCAGGACGAGTTTACATTGGGGAATATTTTTGACAGTTTCAACTTTGATAAATGGAGTCGCACTTTAAACTGTAAGAGTCCATGACGAATGCAAACAGAGGAAGAGTGTACATTTTCCTGGGCTTTTGTCCATTGATTGTCTGTAATTCTCGTACCAAGGTCACACTGCCAGGCCTCTCTCAGATAGTCAAGTGTGTCAATTCCATCCAGTTGTAACAATGCGTTGTGAATTTTTGTTATTAGTCCTTTCTTGAGTGGATCAAACTGAAATAAGTTATCTAAGGCAGAGTCTGGGGGCCGACCTGGAAAAGATGGAAAAAGCCTCCTTACAAAGCTTCTGCTCTGTAAGTATTTGAAAAAGTCATTACTATGCAAGTCAAATTTTTCTTGCAGTTGCCGGAATGTGGGAAAAACCTTGTTGATGAATAAATCCTTTATTGAGTGCAGCCCATTGTGGTTCCGTTGGAGAAATGAAATGTTTGAAAGTGATGGTGTGAATGTTGCGTTATTCATGAGTGGAATTAGTATGGAAGCTTCCTTCAACCCGAAATGTTTCCTTATCTGTGTCCAGATTTTAATTGTATGAGAGACTACAGGATTTTTAAAGTCATGTTTAGGGATAGGGAGAGCTGAATAGATCATAGCTTCTAATAAGGAGGGGTAGCAGCTTTCATTCTCCATCGTTGTCCAGTCGGCCCCCTTAGTCCGCAACCAAAACGGCATGGAACGAGCATTACATGACCAATAATACAGACGGAAGCATGGTAACCCCATCCCTCCCTGACATGTCAGTCTCTGCAGGTAGCTTTTCTTGATTCTTGGATTCTTTCTGTTCCATATGAAATAGGATATTAAGGAGTCTAATTTATTAAAAAAGGCTTTATTAATCACAATAGGGATACACTGAAATAAAAATAAGAATTTGGGAAGAATATTCATTCTAACAATGTTTATCCTCCCTGCTAGTGAAATTGGTAGATTAATCCATTTGTCTATGTTATTTTTGGTTTCATCATATAATTTAGAGAGATTGTGTTTAAATAAACCATAATAATCCTGAGTGATATTTATTCCAAGATATTAGAACTGATTAGAAACCCGAAATGGTAAGGTATTGAAACAACTTGGGTTACCTATTGCTTTAGAGTTGACTGGGAATAGCACACTTTTAGATAAATTCAATTTGTATCCTGACACTTCTCCAAAATTCTGCAAAATTTCCATGATTACTGGGACTGATTTTGCAGGGTTAGAAATATACAGTAGTAAATCATCTGCATAAAGCGAGACTTTATGTTCTGCTTTTCCCCTTCTGATCCCTGTATATTCGTCTGTTGAGCGCAGTAGAAGAGCTAAAGGTTCAATAGCCAATGCAAAAAGCAGAGGTGAAAGAGGACAGCCTTGTCTTGTTGAACGATTCAGATCGAAATAGTCGGAGTGGACATTGTTTGTTTGTACCGACACTTTTGGTTGGATGTATAGTAGTTTAACCAGAGAAATAAATTAAGGGCCAAATCCGAACCTCGACAGGGTCGAGAAGAGATAATCCCACTCGACCCTGTCGAAGGCCTTCTCCACGTCCAAAGAAAGCAAAATTTCAGGATTAGGATTATGCTTGTCTTGCGTATAGATAATGTTTAAAAGTCTTCTAATATTAAAAAACAGCTGCCTGTCTTTAATAAATCCTGTTTGGTCCTGAGATATAATTGTTGGCAGAACCGTTTCCAGGCGTGTTGCCAAAATCTTTGCAAGTATCTTATTATCTACATTAATTAAGCTGATCGGTCTATATCAGTGGTTCTTAACCTTGTTGGAGGTACTGAACCCCACCAGCTTCATATGCGCATTCACTGAACCCCTCTTTAGTGAAAAATAAAATGTGATTTTTTTACTGGTGCACAAAATGAGCCATGGCGAAGGCTCTGCCGAACCCCTGAGACCGACTCACCGAACCCCTAGGGTTCGATCGAACCCAGGTTAAGAACCACTGGTCTATATGAAGCCGGGTCTAAAGGATCTTTTTCTTTTTTATAGATCAAAGAGATGCTTGCCTGATATAGAGTCGGCGGTAGGGCTTTTTTGTCCAGCGCCTCATTATATACTTCTAGTAACAGGGGTGAGATATGGTCTTTAAAGGCCTTGTAAAATTCCGAAGTATAACTGTCTAGACCCGGAGCTTTGGAGTTCTGTAAATTATCTATTGCTTGCTGTATCTCTTGTATAGTTATGGATTTTTCGAGTTGTTCTACTTTGTCTGGGTTGATCACAGGTACACTAAACTTGTTAAAGAACATCTCAAATAGTGCGGGGTTCTTTTTTGATTCTGAGGTGTATAAGTCTACATAGAAACTTTTGAATAAGGGAGAGCTTTTGAGGGCTCTTTTGACTTGTAAATTTTAAGTTGTTTTTTTTTTTTTGACTAGTTTGAATGTTTTGGTCTTGTCTTCATTTTCATCCCGTTGGTCTGCTATTACCCCCTGAACACACTCTTTCTTATATCACATCTCACTGACTTTCTGGGGTGTGTGTAACAAAGGACAGCTCAGCAACAGGGTTTTTCTTTGGTCTATGATATTTGAAATGTGTCTCTTGCGGTCTCAATAAATAAAAGAAGCCTGTGTGACAAGTGGAAGGCAGCTGTTTGGGAGCAACAGGGCCAAGAGACCCAATTTTTCCACCCAGCTTAGCTCAGCTTGCCTGGCAGCCCAGAAAAGAAACTGTCACAGTCGTGTGCCTCGACAGCCTTTTCTTTTTCTTTTAGTGTGAGTTTAAGTGAGTCAAAGCAATTACCTCGGCCTGAAACCCATCAGCAGGATGTCACGTGACTCTTTTATTGTATACAAGCGATGACTAAATGGTAATTTCGTCAAACCTTTAAAGATAAATAATGGAAATTGCTTGGACTTTCTTAGTGAGCTAGCTTACGCAATCACACTCAGCCCTTCAGTTTTAAGGGTTGTTCCTGTGAGTGCAGAGTTAGTGTGTAGGTGTGAAAATGACAGGTGTCATCTCTGTTAGTGTCAGGTCATCATGGTTACATCTGAAAGCTTGACATTTCTTCAGCAGTCTTTCCAAAATCCTCAGTGTTCTCTGTGCATGTTATAGAACTAGCTGTTAATATGTTTAGGATGTATTCTTCAAAGCTTCAGTGTCATTTAAATGTGCATCAATGCAGACTTGGCCCCAGAGCTCAGCTGGCACCTTTTGTTCGCAGTCCTCACCTGTGCCTCTCGTCTTTCATCAGTAATATATTTTTGTTGATGCATAAAACCTGACAGGTTCTGTCAGAGGTGATGGTGGTGATGTAGAACCGCTTAGACTCCTTTTTCCTACTCAGAAGGACTCTGTTTCTCTCCTGTCTAAAGTGCAGATGTGTTTACATTTTAAAACAACACCTGATGTTTCTGTGAGTAAAAAAAAAAACAGAATACACTTCTAACTGGAAAGGTAAAGATTTGTGTTTTTCATACCTTTGGCACTGCAGTCTACAGTTTCATCACATAAAACCTGATCTTCTTTGGGTATTGTGTGCAGTAGATTTTCTACTGGATCAAAGCTTTTCTTTGAACATTGGCTGCTTTTTCAATCATTTTCAGTCCAGTCCTTGTACCCGACCATTTAATGATGACTTTTTTTTTGCTAAGCTAGTCTAATCACTCTTTAACCCTAGCCTAATCATCAACTTAATTAAGCATATTAAAGGCACCTATTTGAAAAGACAAACTGGTGTTGTGTTTATACAAATTTTAAATTGTAATTTAGAAACTTTGCTACTAGCAGCCAAGTGCAAAAAGGCAAAATGTGTTAAGCTGGATCTACAAAAAATGCCAAAGATTGCACAGTTTGTATATAACTTTCTCTTCACCCCTTCAACAGACAGGTGACCTACAGTTCATCTATGTGTTTCAGCCCTGACTGCTGGGATAGGTTTTATCGGATTCGTTGACTCAAATAGTGGATGCGATGCCTTCTTAACAGAGGAAAACAAAAAAGGAAACAAACCAAATACAGAGGATATTTCAGTCTGCTGAAGAATGTCCCGTCTTGAGCAACTGTTGCAAAATCCCTGTACTCTTGGACTGATACACCATGGAAATGCTGAAATGCTGGTGGATCTGTCCCAGCTGTGTTTCAGAAAAAAAGAATGTGGACTTTTGGTCAAGCCTCTTATGTGTGGTCATAAACTGTCTATTGAATGGCCGTGTGACGAAATGCATTTCCGTTTTTGGCTCTTTTCTGTCGGCCTCATTTTTCAGTGCTGGAGGTTTAGTTTACATTTTACTTCTTGTTTATCTTCAGAGTTTAATTTCCTGACATTAACGCAAGCAACTAAGACTCCTCAATCTCATGTTTCAGTCTCATCTCAAGTGTCACGTGAAAAAACAAGTATTAGAAACAATCCACAAAAATGAGAGGCAACATTTTTTTCTTTCATTTTTGTATGTATGTTTTTTTCTTTTTTTTGGAGCAGCCTGTAAAGTACTGAATGAGTAGGACATGAGAGAGACAGTGAAGAGGAACAATTACCTGTACTGGTGAACGGTAGCCAGCAAATATCCCCATGGCAACCTTTTCCCCAATTCTGAGAATCATAATGATGACGAATGCAAAAGGAGGCTGACCTCTTATGTAATTTGTATAATGCATAACTGTAACACTGTCCAGAGAAAATATATCTAATATTCAATGTTCAATTTTTTGTGCTTGCTTGTGCCTCCTGCAGCCTGTACTTCATGCCACCCTAAAAAAATAGTTGCTGCTCTTGATACTGCATTTTAAAAAATTAATCACCTGTAAGAGATCTAAAGTTTGTCACTGCTGTTTAAAATTTAAAGACAGGCGGAGAGCTAACCTAGGATTTTCTCAGCCTGTCACATACGTTCAGACCGCAGCGCATCATCCCTCTGGGAAGCCGGCGTTCACCTGGGGCGCCTCCAGCTCTCTGCGACTCATGCAGGGTTTGGGTAAGATAGCGAATCAAGGAGCGATGACAGCTGCACACTCAACAAGTCTATAGGAAACTGCAGAGGCTTTACTGCAGGACAGGTCAGTCTATTGTAATGAAGTTTTAAATCAATAATCAATAGAAAATGCAAGCTCAGGTGCTCTGACCTTTGTTCTAAATCGAACATAGAAATGCATGACTGCTTCTTCAGGTCACAGCTCAGTGAATTAAGTAGTTTTAGTGAAGGACTTAAATACGGCGACACACAACATGGAAGAACGAGACAATTTTAACAACCCTGAAGCCACTTAAACGAGAAATGACGTCAATAATGATCTGCATTTTCCTAGCAATTTTCCAACAATACTTCAGGCTAAAAAAATAAATAAAAATAGTGTCTACATGAAGTGGTTGGCAATAAAATATGTTTTAAATGGGTGGTCACAGAGATAGTTAGTGGTTACAAAATTGTAGATTTTCAATTGTCACGCAACCTGCTGCAGTTTCTCCCTGTCCATCTGAACCATATGACACACTTGATGTTAAATACTTTGAGCTGCTGTTGTATATGGAAGCCCGTTTCCGCCACTAAAAAATAAAAGAATCCATAACTCGAAATTTCGAGCTATTTTCTTGAAATTTTGAGTTATTTTCTTGAAATTTTGACTTATTAACTCAAAATTTTGCGAAAAGTAGCTCGAAATTTCGAGTTAGCACTGCCAATCAGTAATCTATGTGGATGACGTCATTTTCTTGTTACCCGGAAGCTGAAGCCCTCAGGTACAAATGCTACAGCTAAGCTGCCGGTGTTACATCCGGTCATGAATGCATAGATTGCTGATTTTTTTCAGCGTGGCTTCAAAAATGATGAAATCCTTGTGTTATTTGCTGAATCACATGGCGTTACTATCAGCAAACGTACTCGCGAAAGCGTCAATTTGTTGCGATCTGGTTTTGAGTGTGCGTTACTCTGCACCATATGCTTCGGGGTAACAAGAAAGTGACCTCGTTCACGTAGATTACTGATTGGCAGAGCTAACTCGATATTTAGAGAAAAGTAACTTGAAATTTCGAGTTATGGATACTTGTTTTTTTTTTTGTTGATTTTTTTAGTGGCGGAAACTGGCTTCCATAGGTTGTAGGAAGGCTGTAATGCAGAGGAAAATAAATGTAAATTTAGACCCATAATGTGAACTGTTAATAAGCAGTCTGACAAAAGGTGTTTGGACTTTAATTTGTAAGCATAATGTACAGACTTTAAAAAAATGCAAGCAGGTTTTAGTTACGTTTTTGATTGATTTCTTGATTGAGTCCATGCTGCATGCCTTCAACATTCTTTATTAGATTCACTTCAATTTACTATCCAATAAAGGGAGATAGAAATTGGGGTCACACATCTTATGTGTTGGTGTGCACTCAGCAGCCTTTTATTAGGTACAGCTCGCTAGTACAAGGTTGGACCAACCTTTTTCTTAATTCTACGATTGAACAAGTTGCAGGAAACATTTCTAGGGAGTTTGCTCCATCTTGACATGACAGCATCACACCATTGTCAGTTGTCAATTTGTCTGCTGCACCTCCATGATAAGACTCTCCTGTTCCACCAAATCCCAAAGGTGCTCTATCAGATTGAAATCTGGTGACAGTCGAGGCCATTTGAGTAACATGTTCAAGAAGCCAATTTGAGTGATCCTAGCTTTGTGAGGTGATGTGTTCACCCAGAAGATGGGTACATTGTGGACATTAATAGCAACACACAAGCAGGCCGTGGGGGTTTAATTTTCAAATCAATTCAGTTTTATTCATATGGCGCCAAATCACAACAGCAGTTGTCTCAATGCACTTTATATTGTAAGGTGAAAACTCAAAAATATATAGAAAACCCCTACAATCAGATGACCCCTGTGAGCAAGCACTTGGCAACAGCGTAAGGGAAAACCTACCTTTTAAAAGGAAGAAACCTTGGGCAGAACCAGGTTCAGGAAAGGGCAGCCATCTGCCACGAGGGTGAGGGGAGGAAAACAGCAAGAGAGTGAGAGACCATAATAACTCATTATTAAAGGCAGAGTGGTGTATAAACGCATAGTAAGTGAAAAAGTTGAGTGAAGAACAACTCAAAAGTCTTGGCCTATGTCAACATAACTAAGGGAGGATTTAGCCTCACCTAGTCCGGTTTAAATGATCCTCAGTTTAGTAATAAGGGGTCCAAAGTATGTAGAGAAAATATAACCCTTACCACTTCACCACCACCAGCTGTCTGACCCACTGGTACAAGGCAGGATAGAGTCACGCTGTCATGTTGTTTATGCTGAATTCTGAGCCTATACCATCTGAATGTCACAGCAGAAATTGAGACTCATCAGAAAACTCATTTTCTAATCTTCTATGATCCAATTATTGGTGAGGCTCATTTTCCTGTTCTTAGTTTGGTGGGTTTTCAGAACCTTCTCTGTAAACTCCAGACATGGCTGTGTGGGATAATCTCAGCAGATCAGCAGTTTTTGAAATACAGACCAACACCAAGAACCACATTCAAAGTCAATGAAATTACTTTTTCCTTCTCATTTTGATGATCAGGTTGAACCTCAGCAGGTCGTCTTGACAGTCTGTACATGTCTAAATGCATTGAGGTGCAGCTATGTGATTGGCTGATTTGTTATTTGTGTTAACAAAGAGTTGAACAGGTGTACTTAATAAAGTGACTAGCGAGCGCATATCTACAGCAGTCACGTGGTTTTGTGGGGCATTTACAAAAGTAGAGATTATGGAAATAATATGATTTGGTTAGTTGTTTAAAATCTAATGAAGACTTGTGGCAAAAGTGTCAAAGCTATGACCGCTGTGCTTCAGATATTTCACGTTTCATTACATTACCTTTCTAAAAGTACACAAACTTTAACAGTGGCAATTTGGGGTCAGTTTTTTCAACCAAAAAAAAGAAGTTTCCATTATAGCCTGTCTGGTTAAATCTTTTCCTTCCATTAACGTTAAGTACTGCATAACCAAAAAGGCAAGTTTATTCATTCAGTTCTTGCTTTAATTCAGAGAAGCGCTGTTAATGAATGCAGCGTACACAGAGCAGCTCGAAAATGCTCATGCACTGTGCAGCTCCATTATTTAATTTCACAGTCGGTATTTCTTGTAGTTTAACTTCAATGAGATTCAAAAGGCTTAACATTTTTACTTTCTCATTATGTACCAGTGTAGACAGCTGACATTTAGTGTTGAACATGACTGTAATTTCTAATTCAGCTGAGAGCCTATTGCGCAGACACTTGGCACACCGGCGTTGATATAATGTGACATTTTGTTTTCTAAATTTGCCCACTTGAGCAGAAGCATTAGGTGACATTGAGTGCTTTATTATTTTCCTTTAATTTACTTGACCTTTGTTTAAACAGATTTATAGGTGACTTTATTACTGAGGCAGGAGAATCAGCAAAACCATTCAAACAAGGCTCATAGGTAATAAAACAGGAGAGTGCTACATTGAAAAGAGGACTAATTGTTGCATTGCTGTCCCCTTTGTCACACTCAAGCGTGACTGATATTGCAGTTATGTGGATGCTTACCTACTAAAGCATAAACGCATGTACCTTCAACTGCAGCTCATTAGAATGATGAAAAATAGAGATTCTTTATAAAAAAATGACACAAGATTTTAAGTGACAGAGATCTGAACAAACATTTCTTTAAAAAAAAGGAAATGTTGGCTGATTTGGCCAATAGAGGGCAGTAGTGCCTCACAGGAAACACCTTGACATTATGCAAGTAGTTGTTGTGCTTTAAAGAGTCATGATAACAAAACCAACAGTAGTCACGAATTGCAATAGACTGGTCAGAAATCTTTCCAGGTTATTCTGTGAGGGTGAGAGACATGTAGCTCATGATGATCAGCCATGACAGCAGGCTGTCCGCTCCTTCAGGCACTTTCTCCATGCCATGCGACCAAACGGCTGTCAGACATGACAGTTTCTCATGTTCTGGTGACAGCAGGCATCAAAGCTTCAGTGTCTTGGAGGATAGTGAGGGACAGAGGCGGCAAACACAGAGGCAGGCTGATGTGCTGACGGACGCCCAGCGATCTCGTTTAACACGCCAGCGATCACAGAAACACAAACTAGCAGGCATTTGGATGGATGCATATATAGATGTGTCAGAAAACAGATGGATGCATTGTTCAGGAAATACATAGTCTGCAACCATTTTTTTTTTTTTTTGATGAAGCAAAGTTAAAAATCTTGCTGTATAGAATTTAAAATGATTGCGCAAATATTAATTCAATTAGGAATCAACATGATCCATTAATCAGACCCTGTGCCTGTCTGTAGCTGACAGACAGCAAACACAGAGATGCTGTCTTCCTTCTGAGTCCAGCTTCAAAGACATGAGTGTTTATTTTATCCACGTCCAAGGAGACATAATAAAACCAGAAGGATTTTGATCGGACCAAAGGTTTATGGAAAGGCTGAGGTTAAAATGGTGCAGAGAAGGAACCGTTGAATTCAGTTAAGATATGTGGCCTTGTTTGGGCTCAGCAGGGATGATATTTATATACTACATAAGATAAAATACTTTAAATGACTGAGCTCTCGAGGCTTTGTAACAATATTCTCCCAGCAGACCGAAGTCACAATAACCCCAATCAAAGAGTGCTTGGAGTTCTGACCCCATCTGCTGGATTTAACAGGGCAGAACACACAGCGGTGATGAAGTTTTCCCGTAGACTGACGACTATTTTTCAGTCATCTTTACGTTCATGTTCCTTTAAGTGCAAGGAGAATATGTTGGAGTTGGGGAAAAAAGGATAAACATCAGTGCACGCAATAAAAATATTAGCATGTTAACCCAGTTTTAAAACTCACACTGGCTCATAAGCTGCAGGCTGCTGATTTATGGCATTATTGGATGAGTATGATGACAGATTTACCAGTGCTTTGCTTTGGGGAGAAGTCTATTTGAAGAAAATGTGTTGTTTCGGGGCAGAGGGCAGAATGAATATGTGCAACTTGCCTGCAACAAGGTGCCAGATGAACCTCCTGGGCGCCAAAAAGACTTATTTTTAGCAAAGGAACCATGCAGGAAGATGAACTTGCTGGACTTTTGAAAAGACTCAGTGTCAGTAAAATGACCTCTTTTCATAAAATGTAACAGAAATCAGTTTTATCAACATCACAGTTACTCTTTTAGTAGACCCTAAGACCGTTTTTTAATTTGCCTTGTGCGTGCATGTACGTTTCTGTGTTTCATGTGTTTATTATCGTGCAATATAATAATCATTACGCTTAAAATAACAAACACTTCAGTGGGTTGATTCAGGACAAAGAAGCTCGAGAAAGCCTGGGCTGTCTGTCAAGATAAGCTTTATTTATATTTGCTGGTGCCAGATGGGGCAATATATATTTTTAACAGCAGTACATTTATTGATTCTTTTTTCAGTTTATACAGGGAAGAACCTTTTGTCTAAATGTTTGCAGGGCTTATTCCCTTTCTCTATCTGCCTCTTGTATTTTCTTTTTCTTTGTTTCTTTTTCTGCCCGTCGTGCTCTTGGCTTCTTATTCGCATCTCTTGTTCCTTTGGCTTCTTGTAATTTAAGGGGAGATTTTCTGGTTTAAAGCTTTCTCTGTATTCCCCACTGTGGCTCAGACTGCGTGTTCCTTGTGTTTTTTTTTCCACCCAGTCACCTCGCTCTGCTGCATACCAGCTTTACTGTGTCTCATATAAAAACATGCACAATGGCTCTCACAATCACAGAGTGTTGTTGCTACCCAAGTGTAATTTTATCAGCACGAAACCTTGCAGATTTTGTGGCACATTAAAAAAAGAAGGAGCGAAGTCCACGGGGTTATAACCTTTTTGTTGTTGGCCCACATTTTCATAGAACATAAACAAAACTGCACGAGTTCATAGAATAACTTTGTGTTATTTTCCTGGGGATTTTTAAAAAATCATTTCCTGGGAATCTTCTGAATTTAAAACCCTTAAATTGATCACCCCCTAAAGAATGAATGTTTGAGTGAGTAAAATATTACTTACATTTAGTAGTTATATAAAAAAGAGCCAATCCATATTGTGCAATAAATTGTACAAAAAGTGTTTTTTTTCCCTTTTTCATATGAACATGATGTACACTCACTGCCTGTTCAACGCCCTGATTTCACAAATGGATGATCAGCCAATCACATGGCAGCAACTCACTGCATTTAGGAATGTAGACGTTGTCAAGATGGCCTACTGAAAATGTGATTTAAGTGACTCTGCATGGCAGGTTTTTTGGGTCTGAGCATTTCAGCCTGCTGATTGCTAATCTGATGGGATTTTCCCACACACAACCATCTCTAGGGTTTACAGAAAGTGATACAAAAAAAGAGAAAAATAACTTAACAGCTCAGGCTGCTTCTGATGTTTTCTTGGCACTCTTTGGATCCCTTATTACCAACTGAGCATCATTTAGTCAACACAGCCTACCTGAGTATAACTGCTGACCATGCCCATCCTTTTATGATCACGGTGTGTACCCATCTTCTGGCTGCTTCAAGCATGATAATTCAAAATGTCACAAAACTGAAATCATCTCAAACGGGTTTCTTGAACATAACAATGAGTTCACTGTACTCAAATGGCCTCCACAGTCACAGATCTCAATTCACCTTTGGAATGCGGTGGGATAGGAGATTTGCATCATGGATGTGCAGCCAACAAACTTGCAGCAGCTGTGTGATACTATCGCTGTTAATGTGGACCAAAGAAATGTTTCCAGCGCTTTTTTTTAAACCTGTGCCATAAAGAATTCAGGCAGTTCTGAATTCTTGACCTGATACTAGCAAGATGTAACTACCAAAGAGGCCATATGAATACTTACCCACTGACTAGGTGGACAAGAAGTTTATTGCTGTGATTTAGTTCCCTGTTGCTGCTGTCATTTTCAACCATGTACAGTTGTTTTTATCTTTGATAACCTTGCTCTATGTCATCTGCAAAGACAAACAATGTTAGCAAGTAGCTAGTGAACGTATGAAAGCATAGACTGTATGTTGAAGATGGGCTCTGTGACATAACTCATTGGTTTGTTTACTAACCGGCGCCTCAGTTATAGCATTTTGGTAATGGGATTTGGACAGCAGTGCGGAGGGCTATGTTATCAGCTAATGCTGATAGCTCTATGCAAGAATCTCAAACAGACACAGATAACCAATTTAAGATGACATAGCAGCAAAATACAGCCTCATTATGTTTCTGTTTCAACTTGTGTTGAAATTGCAGACTTCAAACTATATACCAGTTTTAATTGTGTTGATAGGCCATGTAGAAAAAAGTTCAGATTAAAAAAAAATATATGCAATTCAAATTATATGTGGCAAGTTTTAAATGGTTGTACAAAAAAATGCCAGAGCCATTGGTTTCATTTTTAGGTAAATAGTTGTTGTATATATGTCCCGGACCCGGTTCCGGGGACTCGGGGTTCGTGAACAGTGTGAACCATTATTGTTATTGTTATTATTATTGTTATTAGTGTATTGGATGTATGTTTGCTGCACTGTGCTCTTGTGTTCCATGCTGGTGTGGGTGTGTGGGTGTCTGCGGGTGTGACTGAAGAATGAAGGACAGCCACCTGCAGGCCTGATGGGCGTGGCCCTGCCGGCTGCCGGTCACGCCTAGGTTCTCACACACCTGCTTCTGATCGGGCTCGTACTTAACAGAGCGATGGAGCTTCCTCCGGGGCAGGATCGTTGAGTTAGACTCCATGTCAGTGTTGATAGTGCTGGTCAGTGTATGCCTGCTGGAGTTGGTGCCATAATGGCTGTGTCTGTCGTTTTTTCTCAGGAGGACAGCAGAACACAGGACTGCAAGACACATGGGGTGTGCGAAGGCACAGGGCAGAGAGCACGAGATACCAGCACTTAGGGGAAGACACATCACGGGAGTCGAGGTAGCACTTTGGAGATTTATTGTATGGTGTACATTTACCTCACTGTAAATAAATCCACTGCTCATTCCACTAAGTCCAGCGTTTGGGTCCTTTCTCCAACATCCCCCCACGGTCTGCCACCCAGACCATGACAGAACGATCCTGTCAGATGGACCTGTGAGACCTGTGGCTGGAAGCGCACGCGGAGGTTTTACGGTGCGCTGTGGAGAAGCGGTTGCAGGAAACACTGACTTGTTTTCCCTGGGTGTTGGACAATCTTTTTCCGATTGTGGCGGATTTCCTGCTCAACACCCTTCACCTCCACTCTCCGATCCAGGCTGCCCCCCCCACCCGGCCAGCCTGAAGTTCTTCAGCCCGACATGCCGGCCCCGACGTCTACCCGGAAACGACGTTCGCGCCGTCGGCATTCCTCACCGCAGCCGACCTCCTGGACATCTCAAGAGCCGGCTGTGGTGAGTAATAAGGACACTTTTTCATTTCTCACCCCGTCTGCTTTTTTGTTTACAGTGGATGGTGACACCGCTGACGCTGCTGCAAGCCGGCCAACGGTACAGCTAGCGCCGCCTCATTCAGCGGTCTCCACACCACTCGCTGCTTCACCATCTGCAGTTGTAGCGCCGCCGTCATCTCATCCACCTGCAGTCACCCCTCAGCCATCTTCTTCACCGGCTGCTGCTTCGCCACCCGCACCTGCCCTGCCCGAGCGGGAGCCCGGCGAGCCACCGGCTGAGGAGCGGGAGCCGCTCGGCGAGCCGCCTGCAGAGGAGCTCGGCGAGCGGGAGGAGCCCGCGCCGCCTGCAGAGGAGCCCGGCGAGCCGGAGGAGCGCGGCGAGCCGGAGGGGCCCGTGCTGGAGCTGAAGCTCAGCGAGCCCCAGCGAGAGCTCAGCGAGCGGGAGGAGCTCGCGCTGCCCGAGCAGAAGCTCAGCGAGCTGGAGGAGCCAGCCCCGCCAGCTGAGGAGCCCGGCGAGCCGGAGGAGCGCGGCGAGCCGGAGGGGCCCGCACCGGAGCTCAGCGAGCCCCAGCGGGAGCTCAGCGAGCGGGAGGAGCCCGCGCCGCAGCCTGTCGAGCTCAGCGAGCCGGTGGAGCTCGCGCTGCCCGAGCCGGAGCTCAGCGTGCAGGAGCCGGAGCTCAACGAACCACCAGCTGAGGAGTTCAACGAACCGGAGGGACCGGCGTTGCCAGCGGAAGACCTCGGCGAGCTGGAGGGACCCGCTCAGCCGAAGGTCAGCGAGCCGGAGGGACCTCCACGTCTAGCGCGCCATCCACGCCGCCCACGTCTAGCGCGCCCTCCACGCCATCCACGCCGCCCACGTCTAGCACGCTATCCACGCGATCCGCGTCCACGACCTCCACGCCGTCCACGTCCAGCACGTCGGGGATTATGGGCCATTCTACTCCGCCGCCGACACCGGACCCGTGGCCGTCTGCCAGAGCTGTCACACGGCCGCCACCGGACCCGTGGCCATCCGCCAGAGCTGCAACACCGCCGTCACCGGGCCCGTGGCCGGCCGCCGGAGCTGTCACCGGATCCGTGGCCGCCCGCCGGAGCTGTTGCGACGCCGCCGCCACCGGACCCGTGGCAGGCCGCCTGATGCATTCTGTTGCTATCACGGGACCCGGGGCAGGCCACCGGAGGAGCAGCGCTGCCACCGGACCCGTGGCAGGCCGCCGGAGGAGCAGCCGCCGCTGCCGGACCCGTGGCAGGCCACCAGAACTGTTCCGCCGCTGCTGCCGGACCCGTGGCCGCCCGCCAGAGCTGCTGCGTTTCCATCAAGGGGTTAGAGGTAGAACTGTTTTGCCGCCACTGCCTAACCCACAGCAGGTCCCGCTTGTTTTGCCGTCCTGCGGGTCGGCCGCCAGAACTGTGTTTGCTGCCACTGGACCGGGGGATTGGACTGTTGAACTGTGTTTTTCTTTGTTGCTTTGTGGTGGCTGTTTAGCGGAGAGGTTTTGGGAAACTTTTTGGGAAATTTTTAGGGAAATGAGTATTTTGTCCACATCATCCTCTTCATGCATGTTGTCTTACTCCAAGCTGTATAGGCTCGAAAGCCTACTACCAATTAAGCATATTAGGTGATGTGCATCACTGTAATGAGAAGGGGTGTGGTCTAATGACATCAACACCCTATATCAGGTGTGCATAATTATTAGGCAACGTCCTTTCCTTTGGCAAAATGGGTCAAAAGAAGGACTTGACAGGCTCAGAAAAGTCAAAAATAGTGAGATATCTTGCAGAGGGATGCAGCAGTCTCAAAATTGCAAAGCTTCTGAAGCGTGATCATCGAACAATCAAGCGTTTCATTCAAAATAGTCAACAGGGTCGCAAGAAGCGTGTGGAAAAACCAAGGTGCAAAATAACTGCCCATGAACTGAGAAAAGTCAAGCGTGCAGCTGCCAAGATGCCACTTGCCACCAGTTTGGCCATATTTCAGAGCTGCAACATCACTGGAGTGCCCAAAAGCACAAGGTGTGCAATACTCAGAGACATGGCCAAGGTAAGAAAGGCTGAAAGACGACCACCACTGAACAAGACACACAAGCTGAAACGTCAAGACTGGGCCAAGAAATATCTCAAGACTGGTTTTTCTAAGGTTTTATGGACTGATGAAATGAGAGTGAGTCTTGATGGGCCAGATGGATGGGCCCGTGGCTGGATTGGTAAAGGGCAGAGAGCTCCAGTCCGACTCAGACGCCAGCAAGGTGGAGGTGGAGTACTGGTTTGGGCTGGTATCATCAAAGATGAGCTTGTGGGGCCTTTTCGGGTTGAGGATGGAGTCAAGCTCAACTCCCAGTCCTACTGCCAGTTTCTGGAAGACACCTTCTTCAAGCAGTGGTACAGGAAGAAGTCTGCATCCTTCAAGAAAAACATGATTTTCATGCAGGACAATGCTCCATCACACGCGTCCAAGTACTCCACAGCGTGGCTGGCAAGAAAGGGTATAAAAGAAGAAAAACTAATGACATGGCCACCTTGTTCACCTGATCTGAACCCCATTGAGAACCTGTGGTCCATCATCAAATGTGAGATTTACAAGGAGGGAAAACAGTACACCTCTCTGAACAGTGTCTTGGAGGCTGTGGTTGCTGCTGCACGCAATGTTGATGGTGAACAGATCAAAACACTGACAGAATCCATGGATGGCAGGCTTTTGAGTGTCCTTGCAAAGAAAGGTGGCTATATTGGTCGCTGATTTGTTTTTGTTTTGTTTTTGAATGTCAGAAATGTATATTTGTGAATGTGGAGATGTTATATTGGTTTCACTGGTAAAAATAAATAATTGAAATGGGTATATATTTGTTTTTTGTTAAGTTGCCTAATAATTATGCACAGATATCCCCCTAAAATAGCTAAAACTAAAAACAAACTAAAAACTACTTCCAAAAACATTCAGCTTTGATATTAATGAGTTTTTTGGGTTCATTGAGAACATGGTTGTTGTTCAATAATAAAATTATTCCTCAAAAATACAACTTGCCTAATAATTCTGCACTCCCTGTAGTTACCCAGTTTTGGGTATTGACTCCAGTTACTGATTTGCATTTTCCCATTTACTTCCACACTCGTCTGCACTGATTTTTCCAATTAAATAGGGTCATTTACACCTCACTAATTTACAAGGCAAAGTGAGGTGTGTTCAGCATGAACGGGACTAAAGGTTACTTGCACCAAACTCTTTTAGTGCTCAGCAAAGTCAAAAAAAGTATATATTTGGAAATGATGAATCATTTACATGTCAGTAAGTCATTACATGTCAGCTTCTGATCAATAGCACCTTGTTTCAAAGCTTGTGCGGTTTAGGAAAATTATTTACATATTCATTTTTGTGTGTGTGTCAAGTTAGATCATATAGAAATGTCTGTTGGATGAAGGATGAGCAGCTCATAGCTGTTTCCATCAATTTTTTATGTTTATACATTTGGCTGAGCAGCACTCACGTGAGGGGAATTTTATTTTGCCAAGTGAAGGTGACCTCAGGGAAGAGCTGAAAGATTCTTCTTGTCTGTGTTTTTTTCTGTTGGAGTCTTGTCTCATAACGCGGCTAACTCGTGCTTGGGCACAGGGGGTGGAAACAAACGAAGGGCTTCCCATGTGAAAGTGGTTCCCTTACAGACCAGCAAGAGCCTTTGTCCTAATTAGCAGGAATGAGTTACGGCTGGAAAAGCTGAGCTCAGGCAGGAGATGGGGCTGAGATGGAGCAGCAGCAGTAGCCATACTGCCGTGCAACAACTGTTTCAGCACTGAAACTGTTGACCTGCTTGCCAGCAGGGCTCCCTGCATCTACTGATTGAAAACAGCAAGGCTCAAAGGCTTACACTGGACATGAAGGTGAGATTTTAATTCACTGGTTGACAGAATCACAAAAACATATTGTGGGAACATGCACTGTTAAAATGCAGCTAACAGCAGCTTTTGTGAGACAGGTAAAACTCCAGTGGGTTCAGGCCAGGGTAAAGTGCACTTCTGGGATCGCTTACAAACCCCTTCAGTAGCTGATCCAGGAACTGGAGTCTGGAGATGATGTAAGACCCACTAAACAACAAAGACTCACTTGTGCCACTGTGCCACGCATTGCCTCAGAGTGCACTCCAGATGCACTGTGCTTTATGTGGGTTTATGTTTCAGGAAGAAATACCTGCAAAAAGGTTTGGCGTTATACATTAACCACCATCCTGACTGTTTAATTTGTAATACAGAACTGCAGACTAGCCTTTGCCTCCCCACCAATTGGCAATCTACAGGGATGAAAAATGAAGCCAGAATCTGCAGTTCCTTTAGTGGCCACATGAGGTCCTCTTCACAAGGAGTTGATATATGAAGAAATAAAAACAAAACAAGCGAGCAAATAAAGTAAGAAAGGGGGAAAAAAGTGAGAAAAAAAAACATGTTGATAGCCTGCTAAACTTCTGTGGCCAATTTTTGAGATATTTATGAGAACCATAAATATTTTTTTACTGACTTGGTAGCAACTGTGAACACAACAATTGCTTATTATCGCCTCATAAAGTTGATATACTAGGCATTTTCACAAATTGTTGCCTATTTACAAGGAAATGCATAAAGCAACTTTACCTTGTAGATGGATTTCTTCCGATTTAAGTCTCCACTAACTTCATTATATTTTTTAAGTAGCTGATAACCTCATCTGCTTCTCGTCATTAGCACCAAACGACAACGTCGGCTTATCTGAGATTTTGCTTGCTGTTATTACATCATCTCAACATGCTAAAGAAGATTATTAATACCCATAAGTAATCCAAAAGGATCAGGAACAAAAGGTAAAAAGCAAAACAAAACAAAAAACATCCTTATCATTTCAACATAGCAGACTCATTCCATTCATTATGAAACTGGTTAATTGATGGTGATCTAAAGAATAACTTACCTCTCAGATTTTCTGCTTCTTCAGTGTGTTTATAGAGTTAAAGTGTATTTTAGAGTTAGTGTAGTGTAGAGTCCATCTATACATCTGATTTAAGGTTGGATGGGGGCCGATACCTGTCCCAGCTGTCACGAGGCAAAAGGATGAGTAGACCCTGGACAGGTTTTCAGTCTACTGCACAGCAAAGGCAGACTGATTTTGATTTTCCAGGAGCAAGGCAATTTGGGAATGACTGGTTAGGATTCCAAAGGTAGTAGGTGTTGTCAGAAGGTGGACAGGCAGGCAAGTATTCAGCAATTCCTTACCAGACAATGCAGGAGAAAATGGAGAAAATTTGAGGAGACTGCACCCTTCTGTCGATGAAAGACGTCTTTGCAACCAATAAACAACAATCTGGCAGCGATTGGGAACATCAGCTGGTCCTTAAATACTGTCACTGATGGCCTGATGAGAATCAGGTGTGTAGGCTGAAACCAGGGGGCTCAATCAGCAGGTGGAGTCTGAGGCAGGACTTGCACATCCTCAATGAAGGCCAAAACATTAGTGAAGAGAACAGAGGAATCCTAACCATCCCAGGACAATCACAGGAACCAGTTTGAGTTCATCTGAACTTTGTAACGTGTTATGTTAACCTGTTGGAAGCAGCCATACTTTACGGTCCAATAGTAAGGGGCTCACATCATTATTATTATTAGATCACCACCAGCAGCCTAAATCATTGATACCAGGCAGGATGGATCCATGATTGTTGTTTGTGCCAAATTCTGACCCTGTCTTTAGAATGTCACAGCACAAATGTACTCATCAGACCAGGCAATGTTTATCTGTGTGTGACCCGGTATGGTCTTCTGCTGCTGCAGCCCATATTTGTAATGAGGGGTTGTTTGAGTTACTGGGTTACTCCGATGACTTCCTGTTCCATCAAGTTGTTTTGTTTTGTTTTTTGCTGAGAGAACTGCCACTCACTGGATGTTTTTATGCTGCATTCAAAGTCAGGCAAATCACCTTTGCCCCCCCCTATTCTGGTGCTCAGTTTGAATCTCAGCAGGTCACCTTGATCTTGTCTACTGAGCTGCTGCCATAGTTTATTCAATTAGATATTAAAGTGGGGCAGACAGATGGCCCATTAATCATCTGTTATTTTGTTTTTTGAATAATGTAGAATGATGACTTTTCTTCATGTGGAAACCATTAGGCCTACTATAATATTTGTTCTGTAGTAGTTTGCTCTGAAAATTACATAAATAATCTTACAAAAAAACATCTATTACAATCCTGATCTGTTTCAGATGATTACAAATTCAGGTTATCCCAGTATTGATGCATAGTGATGAAGAATGGATTCTCTTTGCATGTGAAAGCACATGTGCCACTAGAACACTGTGTAATTTATGGAGGCATTTTATCCAGGTGTTCTATTGAGAAAATGTAATAAAATAAAAATCTAATAAAAATAATGAAGGCTCTACACTGAATTCTCCCCTTTTTTCCACAGTAATCATCATATGACCAACTCTGAAAACTGAAAACATCTTAAAGATCTAACCTTCTCATGTCCCCATTTTATTGTTTTTTCCATTAATTTCCAGGTATGTCTGTCTGTTAATTTTGTGATTTTAATGAGTCATCCACATACTTTAGGGGATTAGTAAAGGGCAGGGAATTTCACATGGGAAGCGGACAGTGATGTGTTTTTCCATCTCACGTGCAGGACGTCCAGGAAATGTCTGGCTGCAGCTGGAGTCACAACACAGAGCAGCCCGTGGCCTCTCTGCTCTGCAGGATCCTGATCAGGGTCGTGACTGTTTCTCTTTGCACAGTAAAGAGGGTCTTAAATGCTTAAATAGAGCTTTTTGCATTATTTTAATTTGGTATTGGCTACACACTTTTTCAAACTGAAGTGCTTTATAAATGATCACTGCTTATTAAATTAATTGGTTCATCAAAGCTTCAGTAGGCAGCTGAGATACAAATGATTTTTTTTCCAATGAAAGTCAGCAAAAAACACTTTACAGTCAAAGTGTTTTTCAAATCTGACAGCCTTCCATGAAACAGATCAGAAAAGTTCAACATTAAATAAAATAATTTTAATAAGATATATTTTTAAGTTACTTTATCTTCTAATAATCACCTCTTTGGCGATTGGGAAACTTGCAATATCTCAAACATGTTGAAAGGACACTCTTGCTACTGTTCTAAGCTGCAGGTCAGTGGTGATCTATTTTTGATAATGTCAGGATATTATTGCAGTTAATTAAAACTGCTGTGGCCTTGTTGCAGTCTGAAGGGAGAGTATTTGTTCTGTCTTCAGAGGTGCAATGTAGTTTAAATACACAACACTGCTATAGTGGTTACAGAGATATTCCAATGGGAGCACAAGAACAACAGTGAGCCCCTTTTATCTGCTTGTTTTTCTTCCTGTAAACGACTAAAGGCTTATTAAACATAAGGTGAGCAAAACTGAGCGAAGCTGCAGTTCAAAATAAAATACATGGAATGGGAGCCCAAATAATAAATATCACAGTGAAGCAACGTTTTCTTTTCCTAGAGTGTTTGTGGCCTTTGGATTATTGTTTTGATTTCACAGCTTGGTGATATTATGGTGTGAAGGAAAGCTGCATTTTCAAGATACCTGGACCATAATGTTTTCTCTTGTTTTTAAACGATTGTGAAGCACTTTGGTCAACTCTGTTGTTTTTTAAATGTGCTATACAAACAAATTTTGAATTGAATTGAACAGTATGCTCTGATATTGACATGAGGGAAAGTACTGGTACTGGTTTTCAAAAATTAATTTGATGTGCAGAGCTCCAGTAACCATAGAGAGATAAAGCTGATGAGCCACACCACGAAGATATAGGAAAGCAGTGTGTCTTTGTGCTTAGAAAGAGCACTACAGATTTGATGCTTGCTTTGAGAGTGTTGATGGAGAAGGATCTAGAGAAAGAACCTAGTGCAGTGCCACGAGAGGAGCTGTGGAACTAAATGAAGAAGTCAGGAGTGGCAGAGAAGTATGTAAGGGTGGTGCAGGACATGTATGAAGATAGCGAGACAGAGGTGAGTGTGCAGTAGGAGTGACAGATGGGTTCAAGGTGGGGGCGGGATTACATCAGAGATCGGCATTTAGCCCCTTTTGCAGTGGTGATGGATGGGCTGGCAGTTGAGGTCAAGCAGGAGTCTCTGTGGACAATGATGTTTGCAGAAAATTGTGATCTGTAGTGAGGTGGAAGGTTTACGAGAGGTGTGCTCTGGAAGTAAGAGAAATGACAGTCAGTAGAACCAAAACAAAACACGTGTGTGTGAAAGAGTGGGAGGTACGTGGAAAGCATCTGAGCAATCATGTTAAAAAGTATGTTATGTTAAACACAAAATGACAGAAAGCAGCACAGCTGCTGCAGACAAAGCAGCAGAATGAGTTAATGTAAGAGGAAATGTGCCATATGTAAGTATCTAAAAGTGCTGTGCAAATATGTGAATGGTTAGAAGAGAAGGCCGAAACTAATTTTGTTTCTTTTGCTAAAACTGCATTTAACAAAAAAAAAAAAAAAATACCAGACACACTTCGTAGGTAAATTCCAGTGCCGCTCGAGTGGCTAAGACAACAAAGGAACTTTCTAAAAACACTTTAACCCCAGTAGTCTGGAAGCATCATCTGTGAGAGTCCTTTCATCTATGAGGGTTACTACCCAGCAGGTCATTAGACATTATTAGGCAGCTTGCAGAGTGACTGAGTCCAAGCGGTCATCAGCTGTTGATCAGTTAAATGCACCCAGTGGACTGTGGAGATGTAATGATGAGCAGTGTTCTTCTTTAAGACCTTTGACCTCTGAAGAAGGACAGAGTGACCCAAGTACCACTGATATACACGGAGTGGTTTGACTGTCTTTGTTGTTTTTAAGAAGCTAATGTTTAGATTAAATGAACTATACTTATAAAGCACCTTTTAAACCTTTGTGACTCCAAAGTACTTTACAAAGCACTCTCATTACTTCAGGTTTAATAACTTGGCCAAGAACACTTTGGTCCATCACAGAACCAGGGATTAGCCAACTGTGATTAATGGACAAGCCTCTCTACCACTACAGCTGCTTACCAGGCAGTTCGGTGTGAACTTTTGATCTACAATATATATTGTTTCATCCAATCACAAAAACAGAGAATGCATCAAAATATATTAATTTTTCTTTCACTTCGCTAACATAACACAACTATATCATTGTTATTTCTCAGGTCTAGCTTGAAAAAACAAAGCAAAAAGCAACAGATCAAAATAATAATAAAAAAAATCCCTCACATTTTTTGTTCTTTTTGTGTTCATCTTTTTTCCAAGAAGGCCCTGCATTCCAGCCCCAGTGCTGTGACAAACAGCATAACATCAGGATTCGTTGAAACGGTCTAGGGGAGCTGCCTCTTATCATTATCAATTTTAACTGTCTATGCCAATTAGCTCCCATCACTGTGGGACTGTGAATAGGGGTTAAATAAAGGGGGTTTCACATACACATGGCGTCTGAGAGAGACAGATTTGCCGAGCACAGGGGACATTAACGTTATGGTACTGCAAGCCAGTGAAACCACATCGTCTTCTCCAGAACTGCCTTTATTTTGTGATCTGATCGTGTTACTTGAGTCAAGGCTACTCCTTGGATGTGATTTTGACGCGTACTCCTTTTGGAGGCTTTAGTACTGCTTTTCAAAATGAACACTAAATGCAGTTCATAACTTGCTGTGCCACAGTGAAAACATAGTTGGTCATAGTTGAAATTATCAGTCGCTTTTACAGTCCAAAGCCTCTCCAAACTCTTCTATATGTGAACATAGCAAGTTTTGTCCTCTGATGATTAAACTCACACAGAAGAAGTCAGAAGCACTGTGCCACCACCCTCTTGTTAAGGGCCACATCAAGCCAGGGGACAAAATCTGTAAAATAAGGGAAAAACACCCAGACGACTGGCTGACTGCTGGTTTTGGGTGGTGTGCTGCCACATTTAGGCTTCTATTTTGAAAAACTTGGCTGTACCCAGATGAGAACTTTGCTGGCAATGAGAAAGCAATGGATATAGAGAAGTAGCGGGGGGAAAAACAGAATCCCACCAATTGTGACACTGAGGACACCATGGTATAATCAGTCAAAGATTGTCACCAATTACTAAAACAGAACATGATAAAATTCATAGAAGCACTGAGAATAGTGAAAAATATTCATTAACATTTGTCTTTGGGCAGTGAACTCTCCATGTATTACCAATACAAATTTCAGGCCTACCACACTCAAGCAACACAAAGTGATAGATTGCTAAAATTTTATCCAAAAGCCCTGCAAACTGGAGATCAAATAGCACGTACTTTCCCCCCAAAAATTTAAGTCTTCCCACAGTGTGCTTGAAAAAGATCCTGTTGCACATATTCAGCCAGTCACCATAACCAACACATTAAAGCAGTAATGATGCGATTGTTGTCTAATATAGCTCAAAAAGATGGTCGTCTTTTCGTATAAACGTGTCTAGCAGAACTAAACGCTGAACAACCATAAGCATCCGATTATAGGAAAGAAAAAGTCATGCTGCATAAACATACACCAGTGGTTGAAGTGAGTCACATTTGTGCACGTTTGAATTTATAAACTGCTTCATGGCATAGCCCAAGCATTGGGGAATTCCCAGCAAACAAGTAGGTGTTTATGTGAAAGTCTTGTTGATGTCGTCTTCTTACTGATGGGATTTATTGATGTGGTTAGGAAGTCACAGTTGCCTGCTCGGTGAATGGGGTTGTGGGTGGAAGCACGGCTTGGCAGCACCCAATTAGCAGTTGACTCCAGCTGACCATAATGATGGGTCTAAAATTTAAATCTTCATAGAAACGCAACAAACAAACAAAATACGTAAAGACAATACAGTCTTATTAAATTCAGATTACTTACAAAATTTGCTAAATTAAATTGCTTTAAATAGCTTGACTGTTATGCGTCTTCTTGTTATTGTGTATGTCTTAAAGATACATTTCACTTTCGGCTTAGTTGGGCTGAGTTTAATTTTAAGGGGACTTATGATGCTTTGTAACTCAAATATTGCTAACGCTATTTAGATATTATTTTAACGTTTCCTCTTATAGGCCTAATACCAGTCCCCACCTTAAGACCTGTGTATTAAACCTGCACACACTTGGATAATATCACCTACAGTGGGGCAAAAAAGTATTTAGTCAGCCACCGATTGTGCAAGTTCCCCCACCTAAAATGATGACAGAGGTCAGTAATTTGCACCAGAGGTACACTTCAACTGTGAGAGACAGAATGTGAAAAAAAAAATCCATGAATCCACATGGTAGGATTTGTAAAGAATTTATTCGTAAATCAGGGTGGAAAATAAGTATTTGGTCAATAACAAAAATACAACTCAATACTTTGTAACATAACTTTTGTTGGCAATAACAGAGGTCAAACGTTTACTATAGGTCTTTACCAGGTTTGCACACACAGTAGCTGGTATTTTGGCCCATTCCTCCATGCAGATCTTCTCGAGAGCAGTGATGTTTTGGGGCTGTCGCCGAGCAACACGGACTTTCAACTCCCGCCACAGATTTTCTATGGGGTTGAGGTCTGGAGACTGGCTAGGCCACTCCAGGACTTTCAAATGCTTCTTACGGAGCCACTCCTTTGTTGCCCAGGCGGTGTGTTTTGGATCATTGTCATGTTGGAAGACCCAGCCTCGTTTCATCTTCAAAGTTCTCACTGATGGAAGGAGGTTTTGGCTCAAAATCTCACGATACATGGCCCCATTCATTCTGTCCTTAACACGGATCAGTCGTCCTGTCCCCTTGGCAGAAAAACAGCCCCATAGCATGATGTTTCCACCCCCATGCTTCACAGTAGGTATGGTGTTCTTGGGATGCAACTCAGTATTCTTCTTCCTCCAAACACGACGAGTTGAGTTTATACCAAAAAGTTCTACTTTGGTTTCATCTGACCACATGACATTCTCCCAATCCTCTGCTGTATCATCCATGTGCTCTCTGGCAAACTTCAGACGGGCCTGGACATGCATTGGCTTCAGCAGCGGAACACGTCTGGCACTGCAGGATTTGATTCCCTGCCGTTGTAGTGTGTTACTGATGGTGACACACTACAACGGTCCCAGCTCTCTGCAGGTCATTCACCAGGTCCCCCCGTGTGGTTCTGGGATCTTTGCTCACCGTTCTCATGATCATTTTGACCCCACGGGATGAGATCTTGCGTGGAGCCCCAGATCGAGGGAGATTATCAGTGGTCTTGTATGTCTTCCATTTTCTGATGATTGCTCCCACAGTTGATTTTTTTCACACCAAGCTGCTTGCCTATTGTAGATTCACTCTTCCCAGTCTGGTGCAGGTCTACAATACTTTTCCTGGTGTCCTTCGAAAGCTCTTTGGTCTTGGCCATGGCGGAGTTTGGAGTCTGACTGTTTGAGGCTGTGGACAGGTGTCTTTTATACAGATGATGAGTTCAAACAGGTGCCATTCATACAGGTAACGAGTGGGGGACAGAAAAGCTTCTTACAGAAGACGTTACAGGTCTGTGAGAGCCAGAGATTTTCCTTGTTTGAGGTGACCAAATACTTATTTTCCACCCTGATTTACGAATAAATTCTTTACAAATCCTACCATGTGAATTCATGGATTTTTTTTTCACATTCTGTCTATAACAAAACTGTTGTTATATGTTGAGTGTAACACACAAACATGTTTTTTTTTATGTTCACTTTTGCTTTAAGTTACAGAGTTGGGTTTAGGCCCTAAAACTGCTTGGTTAAGATTAATTAAAGATTGTAGGTTAACACTTTCCATTTCAAAACTGTAGCCCTGTAGTGCCAGCCCATCCATCCATCCCACATAACCTCTCCCCTCCCTCTTCCAGCTCTTCTGGTAGGACATTGAGATGTTCCCAAGCAAACAAATTTCCCACTAGGACATGCCTGAAATGTCTCATCTATCCATCTACCAAATAAACAATGTCACACTATCTCTAAGACTGAGTTCAGACACCCATGAGAGGAAACTCATTTTCACTGCTTGAATCCGCAGTCTCATTCTACTCAAAGCTCGTGATGATGGACGAGGGTAAAAACATCGAAATATAGATGGACTGGTAGATTCACAGCTTTGGTGTCACACTCGGCTCTCTCTTCATCACAACAGACTGGAACAGTATTTGCATCACTGACACCCAGAACAACCGCTCTGTCCATCACCCACTCCACCCTTCCCCTTACTCGTAAACAACACCCCAAGATACTTAGGTAAGTACCCCGTGAGACAGGCCTGTTTGACTAACCAGGTGCATTGGAAACTTCAGGTAGTAAATGAGACACATCAGTGGCTCTCACAAAAAGGCACAGGACTGGAGAAAGCTGGAATATGAGTGGAGCAGCACTTTTTCATTTGAGCTGACATTACACCAAAATGGGTATAAGGGTCATGGCCAGAAAACATCCACTAGATAACCTTCATCCTTCACCCACCATAGCTAAGTTGTTGTTGATTTCACCAGTTGAGAATGCACCAGTGTCTATGTAACAACATACTTATTTGATATAGCCACCATGGAAAACATATCGACAGAGCAGCTTTTGGAACCAGAAAGAAGAAAAAAAACTTAGTTTATAGCTTTTCAAACATATAGTATCTCCCACCTGTCAACCTGATACAAATTGTAATGGATTTTTGTGTTGTTTTTGTTTTTAGTCAACTGTATCCATCAAAGGCAGAAATGCAGCATTTCACTAAGATTCTCTTGCTTTGGTTGGGAAAAAGAAGTGAATAAAATTAACAAAACCCCAGTCGTACAGGCCTGAAGACTGGTTAGCGACCAACTGACAATCATTGTTCATAGTAAAAATGTGTATTCCCCAGCTGCTTGATGAAAACCTCCTGGTGATTGCTTTGGTTGCAGACTGCTGATGGTCAACTACTCTTCAAGCTGTTGTAAAATTGTGAAATGTTGAATTTCTGCTTTATCTCGTTTCTTCAGACTTCTAAACAGTGACACTGCGGGAAAAAGAGTCAAAATAAGCTGTTTGATATTAGGAGAGAAATTTTGGCAGGTTTTTCATGGGCATAAGCCACATTCTCAGCTCTGGTGCTTGAACTGTGGAGGAATAAACCACACAACAACCTCGGCTGGTAACTGGAAAAATAAGAAATACAGTAAGAATCCAGCATAATGCTTTTTAGTGTGTTTGCACTGAATAATCCCAAAAGGAATAGTTACTTTTACTCATTGTTTCTGTACAAATAAATACTAGAAGCACAGATATTTAAAATGACACATCTACAAGGGTATTGAATAGAATAGTCTGTTGAATAGATTAAGTCACTAATCAGCAGTGTATGAAATGTTTCGAGCAGTTGGGTTTCTTCCACTCTGTCCTCAGGACTTGATAAACTAGCGGCCTTTTTGCAGTTAGTGCTTTTGTCAACAGCTCTATCAATCATGTTTGGGGTGAAAAACTGTTATCAACCCAACAGTTTCAAAGGAAATTAACAACAGTAGTGATAGAAATGTTTATCAGTGGGTGGCTGGGATTTCAAAATTCCTAATTCTTTTTCAATTCAAACTGCACAAGAATGTGTAAAAATGCACCATGTTTGTCTGTGGCTGGCAAAAGTTTTGAAACTGACCAAAAAGCACGACTTTTTTAATCATAAATGGGAACACACTTTTTTAAACCTTGCTTTTTATGATGTGATGCTGTAATTGTTTTCAACTTTATATCAGTAACCATCTGCTTTCATTATGAATCTGGCTTCCCCCTGCAGATTTCAAATGAATCCCTTGCTGTTTGTGTTTGTGTGGTCTTACATGAACACAGCTTGTCTGCGTAGCTCTCAGCCATGACACCGGGGACAATCGTGAGTCACTGAGAAACATTTTGAACTTCGTGGATTTAAAATTGTGACCCATGTGGTTTTATGCTCTGTAATAAGTGGTGAAATATGATTTCATGGATACATTATATGATAATGGCAGGTTGGTTTGTGGAGTGCAAAATAGAAGTGGGAAATAGATGACAACAACATCCGCTGCTGGTGTATCATAGACTCTTTATAGGCAAGAAAACAGAACTTTATGAAGTGCAACAATTGGAGACAGAGAAAATAAGAAATTTAAATTGAACTAGGGCCCAGGTTATTCTGTGCTTTAATTTACTGTATTGTATTAGATAGCTTTATGGTGAGCAAGGTTAACTAGCATAATTATCTAAAAACTGGCACCAGGTGTAAGTCCATCAGTCCTGCAGGTTATTTATGCTCAAAGTGTTGCTGACCTATAGGTCAGTGTAAGGAACTGTGTAGCTGCATTGACCTATCAGTATTATGTCATCAGTAACAGGGAACCTATCTCTTAAGATGACAAATCATAGCATGTTTGCTTACTTGGAAATGGTATCTCTGATTCCACAAATCACACAGATCATAAATGATCTCAGAGCAGTGAAAGCAGAGCCAGTGGCTTGTCTCACATGTTTGCCATCAAAGACCAGACGTTTATAACCAAACAACCGTAAAGGCTGCTGTCCTCTCAGCTCTCCAACTCCAGCATTTGTTAGTGGGACAAAGAGATACGCATACCAAATAATTTTTGTGAAGTCTGACGAAAACACAGTTAAGCCTGCTTCCAGAAATAATAGCCAACTGCATACACAAGAAGGCAGTAATTTAAAGGATGGCAATGAGAAAAGCGTATGTTCTTTATGTCTGTGAAGGTTCTCAGTCATTCAGGTCATCGTAGTCAAAGGAGCTTGCAAAGAAAAGCGTCTGGACTTCTTTAAGTTGCTTGAAGACGTTCCACCTCTCATCCGAGAAGCTTCTTCAGTTGTAAGGTCAAATGGCCGAGAGTCCCAGATTTAAACCCAGTGGGAGTATCCCCCCAATGTTCTTTATGACAGAACGCTGTGTGGAAAGAGAGACTGAGTTCACATTTGCAGGTTTTAACTAATATCTGTATTTAGATTTAATTGGGAAAGCCCTGCCTGCCTTGTTTGCCCTGGTAGAGTACTACTGCGGCAACTGAACACCTCTTGATAGCACACATTTAAATTGCATTTTTTGCATTATACCATGTACCACTGAGCATGAAAACGAATACACTACAACAGTTTTTATCTTTGTCTCTTTCAAGCAAAATAAATTTTTCCTCAGATGTCAGATCCTAATCAAGTGTATCAGAAGAGAACTGACTTAAAGTGTAAGTGGCATTCGTCAATCATAAGCTAAAGCAGCTTGTTTCAGGTGTAGGTTGAACTGAGGAGTTGCACAAAGGACCTATTAAATGGGGATTATTTTGACCAGTGAGTTACACTGTAGGACCAACTGTAAATACATAAACATAAATGACTGTAATAAGCTTACTTACTTAAAATTTGAGGTTTATACAAGCCTTTGAAGTCTGTCACCTAACACTGTCTATGCAGAAAGTGAAACGGGAAAGTGGAAAACAGCTCTGACCTAGTAGACTTGAAATGACGTGAAAAAAACAAAAATCAAAAAAACAACAGATCTACTGGAGCCTGAAATCTATTAAGCCAATCATTTAATTGTCCATTGGTTTTCCAGCTCATGCATTTCAAACTTTTCTCTTGTTTCATATATTGTCAGATCTCCTGACAGACCTGGCTGAATATTTGTTGACATAAACAGAAAAGTCTTTGAAGCTTCTATGGAAGTGATGTCATAATTTTACCCCCTCTGATTGTCCGCTTGCTTTGCCTGCTAATAATTACTTCTTCTCCTGGCCTGCTTAATCGGTGAAGAGGAAGCATGACAGCATAATTTTGCTTTAGCCAAAATCTTAAATGTGGGACAGTTTTGACAAATGTGTGTTTGTCCTTGCGAGAAGCTGGTCGTATGGCGTTAATAATAAGAGTAAATGCTTTGGACAGACATGAAAAGTTGGTTATGAGAAGTTTGGTTGTTGAGCCAGTGTTCATCACTCCCTGGCAGATCCATTTGTTATCCATTTAGATTCAAGAAAGCACACCAAGTACAGATATTATCCAAATGTCAGTTATCTTTGTAACTTTGCAGAGTGTTCTGCTTGAGTAGGATTATTTTTTACAGACTGATTTTTTTATTTTTTTATTAGTTTTGAACAGTTCTTTTAGTTTACTAGGACATTTATTTATTTATTCACTACTTTTTCTAGGAGATGTTTACACTTGTACTGGTACTGGTTTTCAGCTGGCCGGTACAACTTCTTACATCATATTATTTAGAAGGTTTTCTTTGATGAAACCTATTGGCACTCTTTCTCTTTTTTTCTACAATATTTAACTATTGACTGTCTTGCATGTCTCCACAAGTCTAAGCCAGTACTGGCAATGCTAATGTTAAAAGGGACCCATAATTGTACTTTCCAACACCATATTTGATTCCTGTATTCAAATAAAGTACTTTTGTATAAGTCCAGCTTGTTTGCAACAAGCCTTTTTAATCTAACTTTGGTCTTAAGATTTGAACAGAAGGTGGGTAATGTTTCCATGTTTTACATGTTTTACATGCTCTTATCTCATTGTTCAAACCACTTGATATGAGTGTCTATCATTTTAACTGCATACACAATACTGTGCAAAACTCTTGAACCACTCCTTACTTTTACCAGTATGTGTGGAGAAAATCACGAGGAGGCTTTGTCCTAGTTTGAGGCGGCATGAAATTATGAACACGGAAAATGATAGCCAGATTTCGAATCATTACGCAGTGCAATATCTTGATAGGAAAAACCCACAATGGAACTCTATCAGTCATGGATTGGCCTCACAGATCCTGGATGTGAACATTTGTCACATTTTGACAGAGAACAGAACAACGCCCAGCCCACATCCAAAGAAGAGCTTTGGTTGTCCCATAAGAAGCCTCGGAAACTATTCCTGAAGACTACTTAAAGAAACTGCAAGAATGTTTGCCCAAGTTCAGACTGTGTTGAAGAATAAAGGTGGTCATACCAAATATTGAATTTTAAACTGCTAGAATTGTAAAGGTTTTGTTCAAGCTGTTTTTGCATTATATACTTAAAAATCGCTGGACCTATTCCACATTTTCTTCTCAAAATATAAAGAAGTCAGGACTTTTGAACGGTATTGCATAGCAGAAAATAACAAAATGTAATACCACAACTGGTGAATCACTCCCTTCAGTTGTTAAAGCTGCTTGAAGTCCCAATCACAGCTTTCAAGAGAATAAAAGCAAGCATCTACTATTAATTATCCTCGCTAGGACATTGTTGTGGACAGCACTTGATTTGGTGAATTTATAAAGCACTATCATCTGATTCCAGCTTCTAATGGAATTTAGTGGGATCAGTTTGTAGTTTTCAGACCACCCGAAATTCCAAATCACATTAGGCATTCAATTTGTGTTTGTTCTTTTGAAATAAAACTGACTACAGGTGAATGCAAGTCTTTGTTAGCAGCATAGCTAAATCCTTTAATATGTTTGAGGTTTCAGAGGTGATTGAGACAAGTTGTACTGGATGAAAGACTTCGTGCTGGCATAATGTTTTCTCCTGTCCTGCCACTTGAAAGAACAACAACCCACTAACAACACATGACAAATACTTTTTTTAAAAAAAGGAAGGAAAAAAGAAAAAACAACCCTGGCATCAATTTAAACAGCTGTGCCAGTCACTGAGTGCAGAGATGTGTTGTTAATTTGGCAGACCCACTGCAGAACAGCCTTCTGCCTGTCTGCCCAGCTTCCTGCAAACGTACAACTTTGGCCGGATGAGCGGGCTCCCTTGCTGCGCATGCTTCTTTGTCTTGCTTTCCATCCCCGAGGTGAGACCTCAGAGCAGATCTCAGGAGCGCAAAGGGACAGATGCATCTGGAAAGTCTGTGCTGGCTACACTTGACAGTTTGCAAGCTGGCGCTAATGAAAAGCAGAAAGCTGCCTTTTCTCGCATTGCATGGTTAGCATTAGTTTAGCCAATCTTCTGAACTTCCAAATGTACTTATATATGCTCCCATTTGGAACATGCTCCAAATTATGCAAATGTTTTTTCCAACTTCAGGGTTTGCAATATAATGATATGATTTTGTAGGCAAGTCTCGACACAGACAGTATGTGAATCAAGCTCTTAGTGGTTATAACGTCGCGACGGCAAGGCAAATTTTACAAGAGAATTATATGTTTGGATTTAAAAGCCTCTAGAAATTGTATTTTGGTCGCTTCATATTTTCTGCAAAAATCACTGCATACTAATGTTAGACATTCTCTGGTTAATGCTGCATGTTCTGTGCAGAGAGAGTGATTGTTTGTGGTTTTAAGAATGAGTTGCTTCACCCAGAACCATTTTTTCCCTTTCCCTTGGAAGTCAGAATAAGTGACATCACAGTCACATGGCAGTGTATTTGTAAAGACATGTGGCAGAGCTACTTGACACTATATACTGTGTTTATTTAAGCCTTTGCAAACTGTATGCACTGTGGCTTTCTGTTCAGAAAACGCCAGCATGAAATCCTCTAGCCATAAATTTTTCCTAAACACATGAATACACTCTCTCTGATAAATGAAAAAACAAAACAAATACATAAGAAAGAAGTCTGCAAATTACTTAAACTCTAAAGCATTATCGGGATTTCTTTGGGTATGCAGGGTCATTGCCCTGCTCGAGTTGTCAGGTGACCCATGTTCCAAAATTGAAAGCTAGGGAAAGTGAGCAAGAGAGCCTGGACCTCCATTCAGGAGGGGAGGAGGAAGCCACGGAGCTTTACCATGTCAACATCTTTAATATACATATAGATTTATTGCCATACCCAACTTAAAGCAGATTGATGGATAAGCAGAAGAAAATAGATGAATGGACTCCTCTGTTTTTGACAAGACATGCAAGAATTTACAAGGTGAAAGGAACTTCCTTTAATTATTCCTTGAATATATATGATTCTAAGTCTTTAAAGGAGATAAGTTAACATAGTCTTGTTTGTATCATAATTTATTTGGTGTTTTTTCTTAGAGAAACTGTTTCTGTGGCTTCACTCATATTTTTACCTCCATCATCCGTTTTGTTTCATTTCTGCTCAGTCAGCACATTGAGACGGCTGTGAAAAACACCATTCAGCACAGGAACAAAAGGCCTCAGTTTATTTTCAGCATGACACACATGCCAGTGAAGGGAAAAACAAAAACAAACCCAAACATTGCATGCATTTCTTCTTAATGTCAGCTAGATCGTGAAAGTCTCCAAGCTAAACAAAAGACTTTGAAAAGTAGTGTTTGTGTCAGTTGTTTAGGCCTCGAAGAAACCGACAGGGCCTGTTCTCAAGTTTCTAAAGGAAATGTTTATGGTTCCTGCTCCTGTGTTTGCCTGAGTGCTAACAAAGAATAAATAGATCCCCCCAGACGACTCTTTGGTTAACATTTTTATCTTTGCATTAATTTGTCTTGCTGAAACTTCTGTTTTGGCCCACGTATACGATTACAGCAAGTGTGCTGCGACACTGTTGTTGACGCAGTGTGATGTTTGTTCTTAACTAGAAAACTACAGGACTCGGAATGATTAAAGACTTAAACTGATTAAAGGAAGGTCAAAATAATGGGGAAACAATTTAAACAAACAAGTGTGCCGGAATAAGCTGCTCTGTGCACAGTATCACTCCCACAGAAGCCACATTAATGTGGTTATGAGTCACTAAATCAACATACTCCCTCTGGCCACTTTATTAGGTAGTGTTTAACTTCTTATTGATGCAAATATATTAGCCTATAGTGTAGAAGTAAGTCAGTGGATTTAGGCATGTAGACATGGTCAAAGCTTTCTGAAATTCAAACTCAGCATCCAAATAGGGAAGAAACTTGATTTAAGTGACTTTGGGGCATGGTTGTTGGTGCCAGACAACAGGTCTGAGTATTTCTCAAAACTGATCTACTGGGGTTTTTCCTACAAAACCATCTTTATGGTTTTAAGGGAATGATGGGAAAAGAAAACATTCAGTGAGTGCAAATCTCTGGGTGAAAATACCTGGCGATATCAGGGGTCAGAGTTGATAGGACAGCGACACCAACTCAAATAAGAAGAAGACCACACCATTAGCTAAGAACAGGAAACTAAGGCTACATTTTCCATGGACTCTCGACAAAAGAAGGCTAAAAAAATGTTTCCTGGTCTGTTGAGTCTTGATGTGGGATGAGAATGCACTGTTAACAACATGAAAGCACAGATCCCTCCTGCCTTGGTGTGGAGGACATTTTCTTGGTGTTTAAATGCCAAAGCCTACCTGAGGATCATTGCTGACCATGGCCATCCCTTTTATAGGGACCACGGTGCACCCACCTTTGGCTGACTGCTTCCAGCTATGCCACAGAACTCAAACTGATTTCTGTTTTAGCCTCCAAAGTAACCAGAACTCAACCTCAGCCAACATGTCTGCAGCAACTGTGTGATGCTGTCATGTCAATACTGAGCAAAAGACGAATATTTCCAGCACCTTGTTGAATCAATGCCAACAAAATAGAATAAAAATAAAGGCTGTTCAATGGGTTTTAGTAAGATGTTCATACAATGACAATATGGCACACATATCTGGCCCATTAGACTTATTTCAAAAACAAGATAAACAGTTTGAATTCAGCTCAGTAAAAGCTTAACTCTCCCTCCATGAGCAGTTACAATCATGACTAATTATACATTGCTAGTACTTTTCTTTCATCTGCCTTTAAAAAGGGGGAAGATGATATCTTCTGCTTGTCTTGGATAAACAAACATATTTTCCTTTGTTATGTGACAAACTGCCACTTTGTTCAAATGGCACCGCCTGTTGGTTTGAAAAATGTTTGTTGCATATTAAGTGTTTTCATTTTTTAAATTTGAAGCCAGAAGGTGCAATATTTGGATGACAATGTGTGGCACTAAGCCAAAAGTTAATACTAGCTAAATTGTTACTCAAGGCACATCATTAGATGGTATAGGTGCACCACACAGATACTGACCTCCTTGAAATCTGGGCATTTTAACATGACAGTCTGTGGAGACTGAACCAACCTGAAGTGGTTGTTCAAGGAATTGGAGCTTTCAGCACTTCTGAATTGGCTTTATTTTTCAGTCAGGAAGGTTGCAGCTTTATTTGGATAACCTTAGGAGAGAAGAGACCATTGTTTTTGCCTCTAAGGAGGCAAAGATGAAATTATATACCCAAAGTTTGTAGGAGAGCCAAGTTTGACTGTTCCTCTCCTTTTCAGATAAGCAGTGGAGATCTGCATCATATTAAATGCCTTTTGTGCTCTTTGTAGTTGAGTATCAGTAAGCCGCATTCCTGCGGCTGTGTTTCCGATTTTATTTTGAAAAAACCCCGTTGAGGTGACCACCATCCAGAGTAGATATGATTTTTTTTTTAAAGTTAATAAACAGTTATTGTCTTCCTTAAAAAAATAAATGTTAAAATCGTTAAAATGAAAATGGTTAAAATGTCCCTTGATACCTTTTTTATTCTTATTACAATACTATTTAAGCTGGGGGAATTAGGAAGTTCAAAAAAATACCTTAGTGGTGCCATTAAAACTAGGAAACTTGTAAACCTCAGACACAGGAGTGTATAGGAAAGTATGCAGTAAAAACAGCATTTATAACAGGCAAGAGGTGGACTGAACACGAGCCAAACTGATACAGAGCCAGACACGAGGAGTCAGACTACCACACAGAAGTCTGCATGTACGTCAGCCTAGGTTTTTCAACAGACCAGCTTCTTCCAAAACAACAATAATAAAAAGTTTATCCGAAGAAAAATAGTCTGTCTAGTTGAATTAAACCTCAGAAGGAGGAATTAGAGAGCCTCGGGTTGTTTTTGAGGAACAAAGCCAGCCTAAATACATTTTTGTAATCCAAGAAGGTCAACCTGTTTCATACTCTGTGGATATACATTTGCTGGAGGCTAGTATGCTCGGTTAGAAGGATTGGTGAGATGTCCAAGAGAGAGTTTTGTTTTGTTTTGTTGTTTGAAACATTTTTCATGAGTAAAACATTTTTACTGTTAATGTGCAAACAGATTCAAATGTAAGTTAAAACCTTCCTCACTCTGGCTACATCTAACAGCTTGTGGATGGATTTCTATGTAAAGAACTGGGGTTGAATTTGCATCAAAAATCCAAAATGCAGAAGATTTAAGCCTGTCCCAGGGACTGCCCTTGATAAGGACACTATGACAGCCATATATAGTAAGTGAAGACTTTCTGTGTATCTAAAATTGCATACAGCACAAGTAACTTACTTTGCAACCACTAAAAAAATTGCACAAGTAGGTGTTTTTTTTGTTTTTTTTTCTTTAGCAGCACCATATACAGTGGTCCCTCTTTTATCGCGGGAGTTACGTTCTAAAAATCCGCGAAGTAGCCAGCTTTATTTTTTATAAGTAAAACCCCTCACTACACTCTTTTTCTCAGACAGGCATTAACATTTTCACACTTTTCTCTCTTGTTCTCAAAGTTCAAACCTTTGTAGAAGAATAAGTCCAGTATTGTAGAATGAAACCACCCGCAGGTTCCTTTGATGGTGCAAAACGTTTCGTCGACATTGTTGTTTGTTGGGGAGAAAACTTAAAAACATACAGTACAGCACTTCAGAGTCACACTGCTAGCGATCAAATAGTTATGTGAATTTGACAAGCTGAAGGCATTCTGTACTGTACAGGAGACACAGCACGAGATTAATTGACAATGGTCTACAGCCAATAAAACTGCACAAAAAAAACAATCCACGAAACAGCGATACCTGTGAACCGCCTTATAGTTAGGGATGACTGTACCACCTAACAGCAGCCAGCAACTTCCAGCAATCACTCACCAACTGGCTCCTTTGTGATCAGTAGTTGCCAGATGATTGTAGACCGGTCTCTCAGCCTCTGACTGTGGCCTACGGAAGAGTAGCTAGCTGCTATGTTTTGTAGCTAGCATTTTGTAAACAGGTAAGAATACGTTCAAATTAACTTGCACAACATTAGCACATGAGTATAAAGTGTGTGACAAATACAGTTTGACATGGCATCCAGCAACAGTGGCCTGTCTTATATGTTTCATCTCTATTTTGGCTATTGTTAGGATGTGCAAGCAACGAACAGATGCTAACTACAATTAATAGCTGCAGGTGTCAATATCAATTGTTTTCTAAATGTTATACAGGAACCTTTTAATGATAAAATAAACAGTTTTATCTTTTATTTCGTCTCTTTTTGGTGTTTTAGAGTATTTGAAAATAAATGGGTTGACCCTAATTGATCTCGACCTCCAGTGGAAGTCAGGGCAGAAATAATAACCATACTAAAATAACACAATTTTGGAGCTTATTAGGCAGAACTGTTAGACTGCCTTAATAAAGTAATTTGTAGCAATTCTTAAATACACATTTATTAAAATAGCATCACAATTCTGTGATCAGGCAGAGATACTGTGATACTGCAAAGTAGTCACACTTCCCAGAGAGACTGCCAGGCCAGGAAATGACATTTGAATTTCAATGAGATTTTTACTTAGACAATAAAAAGAAGGATTATTAATACATTTCTTCTTATGTTCCATTAAATTGTAGACGCTTACATTGCATTTACAACATGCATAGACCTTCACCATAAGTTTTCAAGTTTTTTTAGCTTTGTTTTTACGTGACTCATTTACACAACATTAATACTGATACTACTAATACTACACAACAAAGCAGAAAAAGTGAGGGAAAGCATGCAGATATATGTATCAGTGCTGATGTAAAATACTACAAGCATTCATGGAGCTGGGATATAAATTTTTCGCTGGGCCTCCCTTTTCCTCACCTCATAAAATATACATCCCGTCCACCTCAGACCTCCCTGGGCTTGTGCACTGTAGTACAGTAGATCCGCAAACCGGCCGCAGCAGACAGCACGAAGGCCCCATCACCATATTGTCTGGAGTTACATTCCAGAAACGTGGGGCTTTGTGGTCACTAGCTTCTTTTCTGTTTTTCTTCTATGATAAGCTGACAGAGTAAACCTGACATAATTAGTTGTCTGGGGTTTGTTTGGGTTGTGAATCGCTGCTGTGGTGTAAATCAGCGAGAAGCTGGCAGCCTGTGCGACAGCTCGAAGCCACATTAAAGTGCAGGGGCGCCTTCTCTGCCGCTAACCACATTCACTGCTCAGTCGCTTCCCATTGTTTTTCCTCCAGGACCTGGCGATTCCAGCTGCAGACTTGGACCTTACAATTGCAGCTTGTGTTTTGGTCGTATTTCTTTTCATATTTTGTTACACCATGTAATGTTGGATTTGGGTTTGGAGTGTGACTTTTGATGTCACGATTCAAGTGAGAATGGCGATCTAGGTCATTCATTATGGAAACTCTTGTATTTGTTACATGGGAAATTATAATGTTCATGCTGAATCTCACTGTGTGCTTAGTATACACAGGATATGCATTTGCTATAGTCTCATGCAAACATACAAGTGCAACAAAGATGTTGGATTGTGTTCATAAGGGCGACATTCAGCAAGAGAAACAAATATAGCCACTTTCCTCTTAAAATTAAGAGTCAGAGGTACAGAGGGGAGCCAGGCTGTCTGGGCGGACCCACTTTTAGTCAAAGGGAAACTCTCAGCACGTGCAGAAGCAGTTCACCTTACAGGTCAACAGCCAGAGAGGGGAAAGTTGTTGGAAACATGCTAAATAGAAACAAAGAACAGAAACTGCGGCTGCGAGGACACAAATCCCTCCCAATGGAGGTATTTATACGACACTCCCAAGGCTATAATCGCGGTCTTTTAACTATGTCTCTGGGACTGGAATGGAAGTGTTTATCTGAACCCACGGAGAACTGACAGGAATAGCCAATAGCAGTATAACATGACAAAGCCCTCTGCTGGCCATAGTGCAGCCAGAGTTAGACTTTGCTATTTTGGGTTAGGAACCTCTGTGCTTATTTTAGAGCCTTACCAACTTGGCCTGTCTGTAATCAAAGGATCAAAACTACTTTATTCTGAAAATAGGCATTATAGTACCAGCTACACAAAAATGGCATCAAAGACCTCAGCTGAAAATTTTGCTGACTTGTTGATGTAGTATGATTTTCAGCACAATTGCTTTGGCTTCTAGGAGAACATGCTGACAAGATGTTTTCCATATTTAGTCATAAAACAAAGTCCAAGATTGACTTTTCAGGCTGATATTCTTGAAGTTGCCATTGTTGCATTAATAGTTTAACGTTAATCTTAAGTGCTGACCAGTAAATTTGTATTTTTTAACATCACCACTGTTATGAACATGTTCCATGAATACATTACAAAAAAGTTTTTGGGGTTTTTTTCAGTAAAAGCATATAGGAAAAAACATTTGATCATTCAGTGAGCAATACTCGGTGTCTGTGGTCTTTGCATCCAGCTTCTTTGTGCTAAAGTAAAAAGAAGCTGGATGGCTAATGTGCATGCATCACTGTTTATCATAAAACATAATTTCATCTCAATAGTTTATGCAAATAGCACATCTAGTGTCCTTAATAAGCTAACCACCTGCTGACAGTGCGATCTTAAAAAACAAGAACTCCGTTTGGCTGCTTCTCTTCACTATGCCAATGCAACGTTTCCTTCCAGGCTCAAATGTGAAATTGTAATTCCCATTTTCTTTTTCTCCCTTTTTTTTTTTTTTTTAAATTGCCACCAGAGGCTAAGTCATCAGGCTAGCCAATGGGTTCACAGATTTGTCTTTTAGTGACTGACACAGCGACACTCGCAAACTTGAAGAATCTGAAGCATCTGGCGTGAAGAATCCGTCCTGTTTTAATATTGTGGCACCATCCCATAAATATGTCTTTCAGCTGTCAGCATTTGCGTCAGAGAAAGGCCGGCTTCATTAAGCAGATTCGTTACATGTGATGTTCTGCAAGAATAACCGTGTGCGAGTCTTTGGCTAGACCACATTGTGTTGCGATATTAGCTCCCCCTCTTCACCCAAACAGTCCATAGACATCGACCCCGCCCTGAGAGGCACTAAGCTCAGTGATACGGCTGTCAAACAAAATCTCTGTGCTTCCTTAAGTCCTGGTTGCCAGGGGAAAACATCAGGAATGCCGCCGGGTGACAAAAGACGATTAGAGGCCTGATTTCTCTGTATGCTGACATTTGTGAGTTTTCATGTGTTGTAAAGGAATTCTTGGCACTGAAGTTGGTTTGGAGACCACAAAAGGTGCTAAAGGTTGTCTTTCAGACACAACACAAAAGATGTTCTTGAAACACATGTGAAATGTATTTTTTCTCTCAACCTGACAAACAAGAGAAAGTACTTCTGTTATAGGCTGACGTTAAAAAGTGACATTTATATTTTCTACTACCACAAAAACTAAACCAACTAAGAGCCAACAGTAAATGGAACTTCCAATTTTGATCACTAGTTATTTGCAGATCTTAATAGTGTTATTCTTCCGAACAACTTTTTGGATAAACCTTATTTTCTTAATGACATGAAGTAACAGATGATCTCTTTATGTAACATGGCTGAAACTCATTAATCTTTGCCCCAGAAGGCACTTCTGTTCATTCTGTGTGAGACATAAAATCCTTGTTTATAGGATGATTACTTATATCTTAAAATGACCCTTTTGTTCAGAATAATGAATCTGTTTGCATGCTCCAGCCAGCCAATCTGATTTACTTGTGTTACCACAGTAGCTAAGCATGTTGATCCCTCCGTTAAGCTCCACAGGACTTCTGACGATGAAATTGGGTGATTTGGGATTTCCTGGTAAAGCAACGTAGGATGCAGCCACCTCAGTGGGCTCTGAGTCTGCATAATGAAGCAATTTAAACCGCTTTTGGCCAAGTTGTTGGTCTTGATCTGATCCTTTGATATAACTTGCAAGTGGGAATGCCTGCTTATTTATTTCTTGACCAAGAAAACTGCCCACTGTGAATGCAGGACAAAGGACACAAAGAGCTAATCTACCTGTAAAGAGGATTATTTTTGCAGAGAAACAAAAATCACCTTTATTCCTCTTGCACATCAAGGGTTTCGATTCATCCCCATAAAGTACTTAATTCATGTCATTATGAAGGCGAATATATATTCCAATATGGATTATTCAAGTGGAAAAACTGAACCAGTGTTGTGTCTACACATAACAGACAAGCCAGCAAAGAACTCATTTTAAATAGATGGCTAATGACAAAGTGCCTAAAGATACTGTTACAAGAACACACAATTTATTCCCATTTCTTTATCTGAATTTATGAAAAATAGTAAAATAACAGTAATTTTGGACCAACAAGATGATTCCCAAAGAACTGTTAACCAGAAGCTTGGCATATCTCGGCATAGTGTAGAAATTTGAGAAGAAACTTGACCTATCTGCTGTTCACTGAAACCTCATCAGTAATAGTCTCAGTGGAAGTTTGACTTTCAAGAACAGATTCTTAAGGACTGGAAACAGGGAGAAAAGGCTGAGGTTTGTCAAAGTACAATTACTATACAAAGTGGCAACAGGTTTTATGGTGTGATGAACAAAATTTTTAACGTTTTGGTTAAAAATCATTGTCTCCTATAGAGTTTTGAAGAGGTACAACAGGGAGTGTCTCCATTATAAAACACAGTAGGGGTTGTGTCATGGCTTGGGGCTGCATTTCAGCAAGTAGTGTTTGAGATCTTGTCAAAAATGCTGAAATTATTAATGCAGAAAAGTGTCATCAGAGTTTGAAGCATCATGCAGTGACATCTGGAAAGTGTCAAATTACTGACAGCTTAGTTTTTCAACATTATAGTGATCCTAGACGCTCTGCCAGTGCAGTAAAAGCATGCCTGGTTAGAGAAACGCAGTTGATAGTGGAACGCTATCAATCAGGAGCCCAGACCTTAACATTATTGAATCAGGTGAGATCATCTTGGCAGAGAATAAAAGCAAGTCAGCATCCAAAGCCTTGAATGTCCTTCAAGAAGTGTGGAGAACTACTTTTGAAGATTAAATAAGTTACAAGAAAGCCTGCCTAAGAGAGCTGAGGAGCACATACCCAATATTGCCTTTTAGAATCGTCCAAACTGAGTTTTTGTCTTATATAATGTATTTCCAGTTATGTTCACAAATATTACAATAAATGACTGCACCTGTTTCTCATTCAATCAGGGGTTAATGAATAAGGGGTTGTTCAAGACTTCTGTATAGTTCTGTAAATGTATTATTAAAATCCAAATAAAAAGAAAAATATTTGAGTGTAAAAATTTCAGACTAGTCTTCTTTCTAGTGTTTATATAGGTTTTAAATATAAGCTAGCATATGTTCACAAGCTAAAGGTTTGCCCACAAATTTGTGTTTTTGTATTAGGTGTGTGAAACTATTTGGGTTAACCTTCGCCTTGACTTGGGGAGCAGTCTCTGGGATTTCTATTAGCACCCATTTACCACCTGGAACACCCTGCAGCTGTGGCATTCCTCGACCATAAATACTCAGGCGGTTTGTTCCAGACCTAAAGTGCACAAAGCAGGATCACATCTGGCCGTTGCAGCCACAGCCTTTTTATACCGAGTCTCCCTCACTCCCTGATATTGGAATTTAATTGCATCCAGGCCGTCCAGTGGCCCACGAGAAGGGTTTCCTCAGGCATACCCAGAGAGCTGAACTGGCAGCAGTAAGTTCCATTTGACTCAAACTAATGTGAACAGCAGACAGGAATAACACAGTTGCTGTTATGTACACACATGCTGAGGCCCAAATGTGCACAGTGCACACACAGATACACAAGTGCACTCTCACTTGTGCAGTTTTTATAGCAGTACAGTAAAAAGTAAATACTACTCTCTGCATGACTCCAACATTGAAGAAAAAGAAGTCTTTTTCTGGGGGGAAATTTCTCTTTAACAGCTGACAACTCCGATCTTATATTTTATTTAAAATACCGCACTGTGCAGTAAACCTCTTACATGCCCAGCAAAACCATGTTCATGATAGTAATATTTCAAATTCTTGAAAAATATTCCCAAAATTAGTAGGCAGTAGATGCAGTATGTGAGATACCTTATGACGTTTACCTGTTAAACTCCTTATTATTGCAAATAGCTAATCAACCAATCATATGGCAGTAACTCAGTGTATTTGGGCATATAGACATGGTCGTGACAACTTGACCAAATTGAGCATCTGCATGGGGAAGAATGTGGCATGGGCAAGTTTTCAGAAGCTGGTGATCTGCAAAGATTTTCCCACACAATCATCTGTAGAGTTTACAGAGAACAGCAAGAAAAAGAGAAATCTGAAGAAGAAGAGAAAAGCGTCTCTGAATAACAGAACAGTTCCTCTTATCTTGAAGCAGATGGACTGCAGCAGAAGACCAAACTGGGAACCTCTCTTGTTAGCTAAGAAGAGGAAATTGAGGCTGCAATTAACATGGGCTCACCAAAATTAGGCAAGAGAAGACTAGAAAAACATTGCCTGGTCTGATGAGTCTAGATATCTGCTATGAAATTCAGATGGAAGGGTCTGAATTTGGTGTAAATGGTATGAAATCATAAAGCCATCCTGTATTTATGGCCCATGTGAGTATTGTTGCTGACCATGTCCATCTGTGTAAGGCCACAGTGCCCATCTTCTAGTGCCCAGCTTCTAGGATTAAATGCACATCACAAAATTTAAACCACCTTTCTTGAACAAAACTTTGTTCCTAAACATGGTCACCAGGTCCGAATCCAAAAGAGAACCTCTAGGATGCAGTCAAACAGAAGATTCACATCAGATCAATCTGTCCATTCCCTTGACCTCTGACTGTCGTTGCTGTCCATGGTACTGATCAAAAGTTGGAATGATTGAATAGATATTATTAGGGAGATAAAGAGAGGGAGAGTGTTTGTTCAGGTATGACATAGCTAGTAAAAGACAAAAAAATATCTGTACTGGAGCCCATCACAGAGTTGCTACACCTGCGGTTAGGCAGTAAGCACAGAATATCCACTGCTAGCATTGCCATCATATGTTTATAAGCAATTTCTTATTGTAACATTTTCTTGCTAACAATCTTAGTCAACATGCGTGATATAAGAACCTTTTAAAAATGCCTTCAGCACCTTAACGATGAAAGCATGATAAAGTGGGAATGTCAGCTTTTGCTGAGCATGTTGAACACATGTAGACTTTACTAGCATTTCCAGTTTAGCATCTTTAAGAAATTACACTACACTTTATTTTTCAAGGATATGTTTAATCAGCCTGTAGCTATTTACAAGTAACAATGTTTGCGTTCTAGCTTTAAATTTAGAAGTGATTTTTTTTGTGGTTTTGTTAATAATATATTTTTAGACAGCCATGCTAAAAATTGTATAGACACTACACTAAAAGGATACAATACAATGAATTTTATAGAGTGATGCATTATTGTAAATTAAATGGGATAGTCATACGGAAAGGAGAAAATCCAGTCTCTGTATCATATATAAAATAATAAAAAGAAAGGCAGCATGAAAAACTGGGGAGTTCATTGTATTTGGAACAGCAGAGCATGTCAGTGGAAGTGGAATAAGTTGAAACTGATGTAGCGTGGTGACCCTGCTGAGAGGGCAGTGTTGACCGACGCTCAGGGGTGTCATGTGCAGACAAAAACATGTCAAACAAGGGAATATCTCTTTAACTATTTCCAGAGGTTTAAACAACAAAAAACCAAAAAGAAGTTTTCCCCCTAAGTTCTAAGTTTAACCACTTAGACTTCTAGATTTTTTTTTTGAAGTAATACAGATTGAATCTAAATTCTTAGTCAGCTGACCTGTACAGAATATTAGACTTCCTTGCTGTTTACACAGTACACCAGAGTGAACAGATATTAATGAGTCACCCTCAAACTGACATCCACAGCTGAATTTACAGCAAAATATGAAATGTACTCTATATACAGTGCTGTGAAAGAGTATTCCCGTTCGGGTTTCTAGTTTCTTCAGATTCCTAGGTAGTGCTTAGTGCTTTGAGTTTCTTGTTTTGTTTCCTTGGCTTCATGAAGAGTTTTTCCAGCAATAAAAGCTGCGGTTTAAGTTTAACTTTCTGTTTCTGAGTCCTGCATTTGGGTCCTTCATCTTGCCTGCCGCACAGCCCCCTAGATATAGCATGAATTAACTGGGATTAACCACATTTTCTGGAAAACCAAGTTCATATTCATTAGCCACACCCAGATATTTTAACTCAAGATAGAAACCTGTTTGAAATCAAACCTGTTTGTTAATGTGAAATAGGCTATAATATCTCAAAAAGCAGAACATCATGCCACACAGTTCCCTGTTTTAGTTGTAGCTCATTTGTAGCTCACGAAAATACCCACTTCAATCAAAAAAGCCTTCTCAGCTCTGGACAAACCTCTGCCTCTGTCATGGTCCTGAGTCTGTAGTTTATTTCTAAGTTCTGTTTTTTGCCACACTCACCTTATGTTTGTTATCACTCGGGTTCTGTGTCAATAAAGCCCTCTCACTTCACTGCATATCCGCATCTTGGGTCCAGCTACAAGTTTAAATGGATCATTTCCACTCTGATAATCACAAACCAAGATTTCTGTGGTAGATTAAATCTAATTCCCAGGCATCATTAAATCTGGCGAAATGTTTGAATTTAATTTATTTGGACACATTTACAGACATGATGGTTACCGCAGGCTCTCATTAGGCAATGTGCTTAAAATGACTTCAGTTAAAAGCATGCTGACTAGCCAGTAGGTTTAAGCCTACTATATAGTCTTTGGTTGTCATTTTAAAGCAAAGGAAGCCTGCATGCTTTGAGGCGATGGAAAAAATAAGGGCAATTCTCTTCCTTTTTGTGGTTGGCATCTTAAAAGTCTTTAATTCCTAAATTGCCATGTAGATAACACCATAAATACATGGCTGCTAACTGAGCAGAACACTTCAAATGTTCAACGATGTAATTACAGGAGCTGCGGGGATAAGAATAGTAAATATAAAGTGTTTTGGTTCATTGATTGTAACAAATAGAGATATTTGGTATTTTCCAAGCTATTTTTATTCCTCTTACATCAGTTTATTTTGCAAGATGGTTTGTGTATGTTTCGTTTTCTAATATTATAAAAAATGTAGAATAATAAAATGTAACGACAAAGGTCTGACTGTAAAATAGAAGTTAACACTTAGACGGAAAAAAAAGTGCATGCATATGAATGACATGTGTAAGCGTTTTGAGTTTTCAAATAGAAATGTATAAGAAACAGTCCATGTATCATTTTCGAACAGAGGATTAATGTATGGTACATTTTCATTTATGACCAACAAACTACTCAAAGACATTAAAGAGAGTAATTATTTCTTCTGTAGTAAACATGTGACTTCAACTTTTGTGGCCACTTTTGGTACCACAACAGACTTACCTTGGCTCCCTCACGTGCCCGTAAACTCTTAACCCGCTATATAATTACGAGTGGTGACCCACTGCAGTAGATGACAGCTGAGAGAGTTAAGTACCTCCTTAAAATGGTGGTCAGAGATTTTTTTTTTTACTTTAAGCTGTCTGACACACACACACACACCAAAGTGTACAGTAGATGAAAGACACTGACCATGATTGTACCGTTCCATCCAGTCTTACTGTAGGCTTGCACTGATGTTACCCTGTCATTTACACTGTCTGCCAACCCGTCTCTAGTGAATTAGGCCACAGTGTCTGTCAGCCGGACTAGAAGCAGCCAGTGTTTTGGATGGTGTTGCAAAGATTACGTCCAGTAATGGACAGTGTTGGTCAAGTTACTTGAAAAAAGTCATCAGTAACTAATTACTGATTACTTCCCCAAAAAAGTAATTCCGTTACTTTCAAAAGTAATTAATTACTTAGTTACTTAGTTACTTTTTATAAACACAATTTACAACCTGAATAGGTGATAAATCGATAGATCTTTCAGCCCAATTCTACTTTTTCTACATACTCCATCATACAAAATGTAATCAAATGGAAAAGTCCCTCTTTAAAACTTGTTTTATTAGTTTTAATCTTTTAACTTTATGCATCAAGCAAAAATTAAATTATATGCAACATTCTCTGACTGGAAGAAATTTGTTTAATATTTAAACCTATTTTCTGCACATTCCAGCACATAAAATAATTTTTTTTGTGTGTGTTTACACTCAGTCTTTCAAATAGATGCAAGTAAAACACAGCAGAAAATAAATAAAGTCAAAGACTAGCGGTCCTGTTGCTCTATTTTCACCTGTAAAGCAGGAGTGGGGTAGGCGGAGGTTTACCCTGGTGCAGGTGTGCCGCAGCGGTCAGTTGAAGAATCCGCGAGTTTCTCTGTGAGTTTCCCATTACGTCATAGCGCACTCGGAGCTTGCTTGGAAGTTTAGGGGTTTTTTTCGCTGTAAAAATAAGTTTTCTTCCCACGCACAACGGACGCTAATGTTTTTGTCACTTTTTATGGAACCAAACTTAAAGTAAGGTCAGTACTTCCAAGTAGAGCTGGGCGATAGAACGATAACGATATCTATCGCGATATAACTTTTACTCGATAGAGAAATTAAGCTATCGCGATAGACCTCGCCGCTCTTGTCCTCTTAAAAAAAAAAAAAAAAAAAAAAAAAAAAAAAGGTCGGCTGATCCAAATTAAGTAGCGCAGAGCCGAACCAATCACAGCCGCAGCTTCACGTCGTGACTTGTTATGTACAGCACAAGTGCCAAGCCGCACGTGTGTTTGTTTGGGAAGCAGCCAGCGGGTAATGGAGGAAATGAGTGTACCGACTAGAAAAATCAACCGAGCGTGACCGAAGAGAAAACAGATGATGGTTCCAATGCCGGAGAGATTGTCGAACGGAAGAGCCATAGAAGTTCCGTAGTGTGAAGGTATTTTGGCTATTTCAAGTCTGACAAAAAACAGAGTAGCGTGCACTGTAAATTGTACCGAAAGCAAGTCTGGAAATACAATAAACTGGTGCATGCGTCACACTGTGCGCCACGTTATTGTTTCGGTGAAATGAATTTCTACAATACTGTTAATTGTACTCTCTGCAGTGTTTAAATGCTTACATATACACACAGTTACTGTCCGTCCACACATACGACTCGGTTCTGCTTCTATGCCCCAGCTTTGTTTACTTTTTCCCACCGAGGCTTCTAGACTTCTGATTGGCCAACATTTCTGCACGGTTAGGAATCTAGCGCCACCTGCTGCTTTGGCATGTTCATAGCACCGTTTTCCTTCATTTCTGCCTTTACGTGTGAACGGGGTTATTTTTTTAAAACGAAAACGGAAAATCTCCGTTTTCAAAAATACCCGTGTACGTGTGGACGTAGCCTCAGTCTCTGACTGGAAGCGCTAATTCGTTATTCGGCTTTTGTCAGACTAAAGTAACTGTTAAAACTGTTTGAAAAGCTCAGCTATACAACAAGGAGAGATTGAGAATTTCCTTTTAGTTCTCAGTTTATTTGATATTGACAAAAGTTAGTCAGTTTTGTCTGTTCTTCTGTAAAACAAACTAAGATTTATTTTTAGAATTAATACTTTGTTTCTAAGTGGAATTGACAATTTAGTCTGTTTTGTTTGTTCTATTTTGAAACTTAAACGCTTTAGCGGCTGCCTTTCTTTTGTAGTTTGCAATATTTGCCTTTATTTATCTGAAAAAGTCTCATGTTCCTTAAGTACATCTACCCTGTTGAACTTATTATGGGAAATAAATATTTAAATAAAAACAAGCTGCTGATTATTTCACATTTTACTTGTGAGCAACGGCACATTTAAATCTTACAAATATAGTTATTTGGCTTATATCGTGATAGATATCGTTATCGCCTGAAATGAAAAAAACATATCGTGATATGAAAAAATCTCATATCGCCCAGCTCTACTTCCAAGCTTTAAACGCTGCACGCTCATACTCTCTCCCGCACTCGATATATTATCCATTGTTGATCTGCACACAGCTGTTGTCATGAACGTCGCACTTGCTTATGTTACACTGTTGCAATGATGGGCCAACTCATCTCCCGTGCAACATATTTATTTTTACAGAAAACTGTAAAAACAGAAAAATAAGACAATCAGTTCTCTTTGGCGCGCAGGCCGTACGCTGCCTCTTCGCCACTGACACTACTTCTTCTAGTGTAGCTGACATTACTTTATACAAGTAACTTATACAGTTTCACATTCACATGCACCACCTTTGTAAACTGGTTAAATCACACAAATACATTTTACTATACACATGAACAACATAGTGAACTCTCATTACAGTTTTATCTTGTTTTTACTACTGTTTTAATCTATTTATGAACCTGTCTTCTTAACTGTATTTAATAAACTAGATCTCTTTCAAATAAATGTTTTTCTTAACATATTTCTATAGCATTCACTCTTCATGAACTAAACATAAAGCAATTCACATTTTCTCTTATTGTGCAGTTTTGTTGTACAGTTATTTTATTTTCAACTTTAATTTATATATTTATCTTTATCTTATTCTTCCCAGTTAAATTTACCCTTCATTCTAATTTGTGTTGTACAGTTATTTCATTTTTAACCTTAATTTATATTTTATTCCTTCCTAGTTAAATTTACCCTTTTTAATTTTTCATATTTATTTCCTATCTTATTCATAGCCTTTTCCTTTTTTGTTCTCTTTAGGTCACGAGCAGTTGTCCAAGCATTTCACTACATATCGTACTGTGTATGACTGTGTACGTGACAAATAAAATTTGAATTTGAATTTGAAAATATATATCTTGCGGCTTTAACCCAAAAATACACCTGCACCAAGCTCACAGAGTTTCGGTACAGTCTAACACTTGGATCGGCACAGGCTAACAACTGGACCAACTTGGAAATTAGCTCTTTAGCTTAACATTCGCAACACACAAGACATTTATCATTAATCGCCACTGCTGTCTGTCACTTTTATAACATCTGTTTATATTATCAACCACCCAGCTTACCTGTAAAAACAGAAAAATAAGACAATCAGTTCTCTTTGGCGCGCAGGCCGTACGCTGCCTCTTCGCCACTGACACTACTTCTTCTAGTGTAGCGTCAGCTACCGATGCGTGCAGGACCGAGCGCCCTCTGCTGGCGGAACTTATACAACAGTAAAACTTACATTGCAGTGGCCTCACTAAAAGAAAGTGTCCTTGAGTATAAAATAAAATGGGGGGGGCTACTATTTTCATGTCTGTCTTTAACATAGTGCCACACTCTCCCCCACAAAATTAAATGTCACCTGACATTTCTGTGTGCATCATCTATTCAACCATAGCTTTAACACACTCCCACAGCCCATGGTCTCCAGAAGCCATTACAGTCAATAACCTGAGCCGTAGTCACTGTACAGTTCTTCTGAACCAGAGTTGGCTGACCTAAAGTGTCATAGCTCAGTACCGTTGGTTGCCGTCTTTGTCTTTGAGGTCGCTGCCTCACAGAGTCAGTCTCACCACCAGTTGCAGCTAGAATGTCAGTCATAGCATCACCACTCAGTGGCCTGTCATTGTCAGGGTCAGGGCCTTGGATCTGCCCAGGCCCAGTCTCTTCAGTTTGTAGTGGGAAATCCTCTTTGCTCTGTAGTGGCAAATCCTCTTCGCTCTGTAGTGGCAAATCCTCTTCGTTCTGTAGTGGCAAATCCTCTTCTTGACAGTGGAGGCTCAGATGAGGCTGGAAGGACTCTGCCAAAGGGTTAAGCGGAGTCTGCCTCTGTCGTCTCCCTGGAACCGGCCTGAGGTACCACTGGAAGGTGCCACTGTCGTCATCATCCGATGTGTCGCCATTCCCTGGCTGCTGCTGTCTACGCGGAGGTCTGAACTTCTTCCTTGTCACAGTTGGAGAGTCTTTTTGGGGCTGAACAGTCTGTGTTGGTGGCTTCTCACTTGGTAGGAAGTCACAGGGCAGTAGGAGATTTCTGTGCACCACTTTATCTCTGCCTTGGCCATTTTCAGGGCTGATCACATACACTGGACTGTCATCTGCTTTCCTCTCCTTCACTTTGTAGACTTGGTTCTCCCAAAAGGACTGGATCTTCGCGGGACCACCACGAGGAGTGAGATTTCGGAGGAGCACTCTATCCCCAGGCTGAAGATCTCTCCCTTTAACTTTCTTGTCGTAGTACGCTTTGCCTCGAGCAGCTTCCTTGGTAGCAGTTTGAGAAGCCACTGTGTACGCCTCCTGCATTCTCTTTTTCCAGCAGCTAACATAGTCATCATAGTCCACATGAGCTTCATCCCTTTTCAGGTTGAAGAGCAAGTCGATGGGCAGGCGTGGGGAACGTCCGAAGATGAGGTAATATGGGGCGTAGCCTGTTGCCTCATTCTTCGTACAGTTGTACGCGTGGACGACTTTAGCTAGCGACTCTTTCCAATCATCCTTCTCCTTGTCCTCCAGGGTCCGCAACATGGACAGCAGGGTGCGGTTGAATCTCTCTACCTGTCCATTACCCTGTGGGTGGTAGGGTGTCGTTTGGGAGCCCTGGATACCAGAGAGTTCTTTCAGTCTTGCCATGAGTTTATTTTCAAACTCCTTGCCCATGTCGTGGTGTAGTCTGGTCGGGAAGCCAAACTTGAGTGCAAAGTCATTGAAGAGCTTGTCAGCGACTGTTTTAGCTGCTTTGTTCTTCGTTGCATAGGCTTGGGCAAACCTCGTGAAGTGATCCATGATAACAAGTATATACTCGTAGCCCTGCTTACACTTTTCCAGGTGAAGGAAGTCTATGGACACCAGGTGGAATGGGTAAGTGGACTGGATTGAGGACAAAGGTGCACGGGTCTGCTTACTTGGTTTCTTCTTCTTAAGGCACTCACATTCTTCTGTAACAAAGTGTTCAACCTCTTTCGCCATCTGCGGCCAGTAGAACCTGTCTCGAATCAGGTCGAGCGTCCTTTCCACCCCTAAATGGCCCATGTCTTGGTGGAGTTCTTTAAAAACCAGGGGACGATAGGCTTTAGGGACCAGTAGCTTCTCTCGGCGTGATGTTTGGCGACGCAGGACACCATTCTGGTCGACGTGAAGCTTCAACCACTGCTTGAGTAGTGCAGCTACTGCAGGATGCTCTGACTTCACCTCAGTTCTACTTGGTCTTCTACCCAGCGACTTATACCAGAGCACTCTTGCCAGAACTTCATCTGCTTCCTGGGCTCTGCGTATCTGGTCTGGTGTAAAAGACTGGGTAGTGTCAGAATCTTTGATTAATTTCAGAGCACTCACCTGGATAACTCCAACGCCTTGGCAAGGGTCTCTCTCCTCCACCGTTACAGACTCCATTGATGCGCTTATGGCTTCCTGTCCAACTTCAGCTGTACAGCTCTTCATGTAGCTGTCAATGTCCAGCGGCATTCGCGACAGCCCATCAGCATCTGCGTTGGTCTTGCCTGGACGGTAGCGGATGGTGAAGTTGTAGCTGGCCAGCTCCGCGACCCATCTGTGACCTGTGGCGTTAAGCTTCGCAGTAGTGAGCACATATGTTAGTGGGTTATTATCAGTGTACACCACGAACGATGGGGCATGGTACAGATAATCCCGGAAACGTTCACAAATCTCCCACTTCATAGCCAAAAACTCTAATTTGCCAGAGTGCAGGTGGTACTTTTTCTCTGCTGGACTCAGGGTGCGGGAGCCATATGCTATGACTCTCATCTTGCCTTGCTGCCGCTGATACAAAACAGCACCTAGCCCAACCTGTGATGCATCACAATGTAACACAAAAGGCTCTGTGAAGTCGGGGTACCCGAGAATGGGGGGTCTTGTAAGTGCATCTACAAGCTGGTTCAATGTCTCCTGGTGGGAGGTCGTCCACTGAACGGGCGCCCGTGATGGTAAGTGGCCTTTACTTTTCTTCACTTCCTTTTTGCACTTGTCGACTGAGACTGGAGCAGAGTTCTCAGAAGATGGAGGGCTGAGCAGGCTGTAGAGTGGATGGGCTACACGGGAGAAGTTGGGGATGAAAGGCCTGTAATAAGAGAGGAAACCAAGCATTTGACGTACCTCTCCGACGGTTGCAGGTGTCTTTTCCTTTAACGCCATTACCGGGGCCAACTCTGCCGGGTCCATTGTGTAGCCTTCACCTGTTACCAGCTTTCCCAGAAACTTCACACTTCGCCTGAACAGTTCACATTTCTTTGGGGTCAGCTTAACACCATGCTCTCTGTAACGCTGGAGGACAAGGCGGATATGTTCCAAGTGTTCATCAAAGCTGCTGCTGTGCACCAGGTTGTCGTCCAGGTATGGGAGGCAGATAGTGTCTCTGAGGCCTGCCATACAGTGCTCCATGCTTCTCTGGAACTCAGCGGGTGCGGAGCTCAGGCCAAAGGGAATGCGTACCCACTGATAGAGCCCCCAGGGTGTGATGAAGGCGGTTAAGGGGCGGCTTTCTTCATCCAAGAAACCCTGGTGGTACGCCTTACCCTGGTCTAACACAGAAAACCAGGAGCTCCCGCCCAGAGCATCCAACATGTCTTGGATCCTTGGGATTGGATGGCGGTCTGGGACTGACTTGCGGTTGAGCTCCCTAAAGTCACAACAAAGGCGGAGAGTGCCGTCTTTCTTGCGGACACACACCACAGGTGATGAGTAGGGGGACCGTGATGGTGTGATCCAGCCTTTGTTAAGCAGGTCTTGCAAATACTCTTTCACTTTGTTGTGCAGGGGTTTTGGGATGGACATGTAAGTCTTTTTCACAGGATTTGTGTCATGGAGGCTTATATGCATCCTCAGGGATGGTATGCAGCCAACATCGTCACTGTCATATGCAAACGCCTCACATTCCTCTCGCAACATCTTCCTCGCATTTTCATCCAGATGCTGGAGATCCACTGGTGGGTCCCATGACTTTGGTCTCTGTTGGTTCTCTCGTGTCTGTGTGTTACTCGGGTTGTGTGCCTTTAGCTCTGTACCATTTTTGTTCTCTTGTGTCAGCTCATTTACTTTAGTCTGGATGCCAGCTGTGTATACAGTCTTTACTGGTTCAAGGTATCCAATCACTTTACGGCTCTCCAGATAAACGGTGTGGTCTGTGGTGTTAGTCACAGGGATGGGCACATATGGTACTTTTCTATCTGGGATTTTCACCAGTACATCACTGAATATTATGCCTTCTGGTTGTGGGTCAGCTCCATCAGGTAGAAAGAGCATGTCTTGGCCCCGGGCATGTGAACTAACGTGTGCCCGTACATAAACTGTAGTGACTTGGTTCGCTGACAAAGGCACTCTTCTTACACCAGTCCTTACCACACCTGTCTCTGGGCCTTCACTGCTGTTCTGCACAAGCTTGACGTACAGTTATTTCAAATGCTTTACTCACATAGTGTGCTAGTTGTTTTCTTCCTCCTTTGGTCTTTACTTCTTCCTGGTTCACGATAGCTTCAATGACATTGTAGCCAATGATGGGATCACTGGCCACAGCCGGGTCACTGGATACCAATATTGGAACTTGCAGCTCACTGGTTGGGGACAAATCACTGCCTAGTGTGAAGCTGACTTCTATCCAACCAATGTAGGGAATGGGTGTGTCATTTGCAGCAAACAAATGGGGGGCTACTATTTTCATGTCTGTCTTTAACATAGTGCCACACTTACGTCATTGTCATGAGACATTCTCGCAAAAAAAATCACGGTTTTAGTAACGCAGTAACGCAGCGTTCCTACGGGAAAGTAATGGTAATCTGATTACCGTTTTTGCAATAGTAATCCCTTATTTTACTCGTTACTTGAAAAAAGTAATCGGATTACAGTAACGCGTTACTGCCCATCTCTGCTAATGGAGCCCATAAAGTCTCACAAATAGTAAAAGTAATGACAATTGGATAACATTTATTTACAGTGGCTGCATTTTTATATTTTATTCATTTCTATGTCCCGTTTCCTTTGCTGCATGGTTAAATAGATAGAAATTAATAGCAGGCCATCTTTTGAGAAACAGTGTAAGTCAAATGATAGCATCCACAGTAATGTGTTATTTTGGGAGCAACTTGTCTTGCATATTGTTGGTTGGGCATATTTGACATCCTACTCAACATCCAAGAGATAGTCTTTATTTTCACTTCAATCACCCCAAAGACACTACAAAAGTAGAGAAAAAATCCCAGTCATTATACAACTCCCTTTGAGCAAGACGTTGGTGACAGTGGGAAGGAAAAACTCACTTTTAACAGGAAGAATCCTCCATCATAACCAGGCTCAGGGAGGAACAGCCAACTGCTGTGGCCAGTTGGGGGTGATAGGAGAAGACAGAATAAAAGACACCTTTGTTGTAATCAGTTGGCCTATAACTTAGTTTAGTCTTTAGTCAATGAGCCTTTTTTTTTCTTCTTTTTATTTGGGCGCCAGTCATTTTTGGTTCATTAGCAATCCAAATTTTTTTCTGAAGTCCAAGAAAGAAGAAAGATCCCCAACAGATTTACTTTACCAAGTGGATCATCACAGCCTTGCCATATTGGTCCATTTGACTGACCTTCATTTAATTTATTTTAATTTAATTTATTTTTTTAAATTTTATTTTATTATTCATTTTTAGTTATTACAGACACGACAGACATGACTGGGGGATAGGAAAGAAAGAAAGAAAGAAAGAAAGAAAGAAAGAAAGAAAGAAAGAAAGAAAGAAAGAAAGAAAGAAAGAAAGAAAGGGAGGGAGGGAGGGAGGGAGGGAGGGAAAGACGGGAAGAGGGATAGTGAGAGAAGACACTAAAAAGAAATCCACTGGATCTGCTGTTGAAAGAAGAAAAAAACAAACAAAAGGAGAGCAACAGAATAAGCACAACATCACAGCAATAACCTAGACAAGTATAAGGAGCAGTAAATACTAAATATTCAATGTTATTATCCAGCACGCAAGACCGACAGCGCACAATGTGCTTTGAGGAAGCAGCCAAGAAAGATATAGTTTGTGTCTGTGAGCACCCGTGTGTACACCTATGTGCACACCTGTCTGCATGAGCGCACTTTTATTCAAAAGGTTTCGCCATGTAACGATTTTACCGGCACACTTTTGAACCGGAGGTTTTTGGAAAGCTTTTATTTTGGTATTTTCGTTGATCCGTACAATAAATTTGCATGTTAGCCTAAATATTTAGTTTTCTGTAACATTTAGATTTAACATTTAACATTTAGATTTGACTTTTAGATTTAGATTTAAATATAATATTTAGATTTAATATTTAACATTTAAATTTAGATATAATATTTAGATGTAACATTTAACATTTAGATTTAAATATAATATTTAGATTCAACATTTAGATTTAACATTTAACATTTAGATTTAAATATAATATTTAGATGTAACATTAAACATTTAGATTTAACATTTAGATTTAATATTTAACATTTAGATTTAACATTTAAAATTGTGTTTAAAATATGAAAAGTTACAAGTATTTTACTAAATGTTGTAAAAAAATTACTCAAAAAAACATGTTTTTGTTTTGAGCTAAATGTAGAAAAATGTTGCCGTTAATTTCAGCATGTTTCACTTTACGAATGGCACCTCATAGCTGTGGAGGTCAGGTAGCACTCTAGACTCTACAGACCTCCACATAGTGATGACGGTCAGAACCAAAAAGGTCAAATTTGGATTCATCACACCATAAGATATGTTATGATTTTCAATCGAGTTCTTATATAATTTGGCACACCTTAGTCTTTTCTCTCCATTTCCCTTCCATAATAATAATAATGACGTCTTTACAGATACCCTCTCAACTGTTACCATCAGAAATGGTCTCAGTTGAGACTCAGTGAGGCTTCAATGAACAGGAGATGGATCAGCTGATAGGTAAAATAACACAAAATGGGGGATGACTCAAACTTTTCGCACAGTAGTGTGTTAAGAGCTCTGGATTATAGTGCAGAGAAGAAGCCATGCTGTCAACCACATAATGAAACACATTAAATCTACTGCAGCTGAAGCACTTTTTTCCCACGGTTTAGTCAATTTTAGGCAGCACAATTACGTTGTTTGGGTTGGGAGGAGTTCAGGGTTTGGTTTAGAAAAAAACAAACAGTCAAATAAAATGTTAAATGAAAATTAGAAAGACATTTTCTACATAAAGAGTCCTGGCTTTTTCAGTCCATGGACCACTTATAACACCAAAGCAAATTTGCATGCACATTTAACACTCATTTCAGATGTTATATAAAGAGCCGTGATGAACACAATACGCAAAACAAGGGCCAAAAGAAATTCGGAGAATGATGATTACTTAAACAACCTATTGCAAATATTTACGTTTAGGCAGGTGAATTTATACATTAAAGAAATATATTTTATGTAGCTTTAAATCTGAGTAAAATTTGAGTACATCACAAACAGGTTTTTGTTTGCTTCATGGTTTCTTTAATAAACCAAACATTATTCAAGCACTGCATATAAAACAGAACAGCATATTGTCTGTGTGAACACGTCTGTTACAGTACTGTATAAGGAGCCCACTGTTCTCATAAGCCGCCACGTTCTGCGCGGTTCTTGGAGGAATGTCAGTAATTAGCTCAGTAATCACAAGCTTTAGGAAATCTGCAGGAAAATAGGCTTTATTGCTGTGTGAAGGCCTTCTGTCTGCACTGCTTTCTAAAAGGCTGGTTTTATTGTGATGTGAGAGCTCAACATATCAACAGGTTACAGTATGAAGCAGAGGTGCAAGTCGCAACCTCAGTTCTCAAGTCTTTAATTGTCAACCAAGTCCCGAGTTACAGCAATGATTTCAAGCAAGTCAAATCTTTGCTAACCATAAAACGGATATGGCGGCTACACACCCGTTTAAATTAAATTTCAATTTTTTCACTAGCTCAAGGTCTGCCAAAGTCATTAGATTAATGTGGGTTTCTTCCAATCAGAGTTAAAACAAATGGGTTATATTTTCAGTCTCTTACAAGTGGAAAACATTTAAATATAGTTCATAGTGAATTGAATTGTCCAGAAGCATTTAACAGATGTTATTATTTACAATTTAACCAAAAAGAATTACACTATATGAGACATGCTTGACATGAAAGAGCCACTGAACAAGAAGGTGTTGAACCTTACTTATTTTCATCATTTGCAAATAGAATAGTCGGCTAACTATGTCAGCAGAGACCTTCAAAGGATTTTCTCGAGAGGATTCAGTTTTTCTTTATCAATGAACAGTTGGCTTTTGCCCACCTCCAGAGGGCTCATGATTCAGTTTCTCATATTTGTGTCGACTGATTTGCAAAACAAGCCTCTTCAATGTAAGGCCCATTGTTTAGGATGTGTAGTCCTCATGGGATCATCATGATGTTCCGCAGAACTTTCTTCTGCTTTTTGAGTACAATATATGTGCCTGTTCCTCTCTCAAAGCACCTCTGCACTTTCATTGTTTGTGTCCATAAAAGAGAGGACCGAAACACGGCAGCTCTCAATGAGCTGCACCAACTCGCAGTGCTGTATTCGTGTAGCACTCAAAAATGACAAAAAGCAGCCATGAACAGTCTGCTTTTTCCACAAAAGGCTGCAGTGTCACATGAGCCCAGGAGGATGCTTTCTCACTCTGGCATGTTGAATGGAAGCCAGACAAATGTGACAATAGTGACTCAGCAAGCAGATGAATTCACACCAACGCAAAATACTCCAAACTCTTTCTCTTGCCTCTCTCTATGCCAGGCTCCTACAGGCAGATGAGATCTGAAGAGGAGACTTCTCTTGTGTGAGTATGTGTGCATCCATTATCAAGGCAACCCATCTCCCCTCTGGTCTGAGTGCTTCTCCAAAGTGTACAGTACAGCTAGCGAAGCTGAACAGAGAAAGGACTCCATTCTTCTCCCCCTCCTGCCTTATGGCAAAATGGCAGCACTACCTGAAGCTCTAGTTTCTGTGGTCCTTTTGTCTCGCGCCACCGATTGAGGGCACAAAATGGGTCTGGAGGGAACCCAACACCGCACCCTCACGTTCCTGTCAAAGCTATAGTCACAAGAATGAAATAAAGGGAGCTGTTTCCATGAAACCATGAAGGTAGAGAACTCAGACATTCATTTATTAATTAATTGTGCTTATAAAAATTCTTGTTTTAGTCCAGTTCCATCCCTTTGCATTGAACCGGAAAATAGATACCTCACTACCACCTGCCTGTAACCTTTAAATAGGTAGTTTCCGCTTATTCTTGAAACTGTCCCAGGTGGGCTGCCCAGTAAAGAAATGCCACTGACCCAGTAATGTGAGCAGGATGCCTTCCTCTGAGTAGCTCTGCTCTACTGCTCTGGTCTGGAATATTACAGAGGCCAGTTGCAGTGGAGGCTTGTAACTGGAGCTTTTTGGTAAAGGAATGTTGCTGGTAAACACAGCTTTGCTATTAGATACGTGTGGTACCAAATCTGACCTTCACTATCAAAGGGATACACTACCTGTGCATGGTGACATGCCAGTAGCTCAGAGGATTAGTTTTGTGGGTGTGTGTGACTGCATGTGTGTGCTGTGCAAGTATCACAAAACATGAACAAAAATTACACTGATTGTGCTATATTCTATAAATGTTGATCTATTACCTTCTAAATGGTGCAAGATACAAAGTGGCATACATTTAGTATCCATCCAGGTCCATCCATACATTGAGCACGGACACAAAGTACTTACATATTTAAAAAAACAACAACAATCTGCTCAAATAATGACACAACAAGTCACATTATTTTCAAGATAACTACACTTTAAAACTCTCCAACACTATAAGGGGTCGAGTTTAGTGACTTGAATTAGCAGAGCTAGCAGGTTTAGTTTTCAGTGCATGGCTTTGAATCAATTTAATTGGATGTATTCTGTGAAAATGCACAGGTGCACCAAAGATTGAACTTAGCCATGAGACTAACCCATTTTTTTTTTTTTACCAGACTGTAAACATGTTTATTTCTGCTATAAAATTGGGCAAAATAACACAGATGTCTATGGGGACTGACTCAGTTTAAGAGCATTTATTGGATGCTATTTGAAAGAATGCAATAACAAAAACAGCTATCCAGCCAACATGTCTTAAAAATCCATTAATCATTATTCTTTACAATGTGCGGGCATGCACGTGTATTAATGGCTCCACAAACCCTTCTCTCAGTCTCTGTTTTTTTCCGTTTCCCCCCCTGACACATTTCTGCCTACTTATGAGCCAGTTTTTTTCTCATCAACTTTGGCTACATTTGTCACATAGCCTGGCACTAACCCTTGCAAGTCTATTCCAGTTTGAGTGGAAACCTTGGTCTGTCCTGGACCTGTAGCCCACATTAGTCACTTCTGTAAACTTTGTCACAGTGTCAGCGACAGCAGAGACTGGAGTCTCTCTATTTTTTTCTTGGTCCTTTCCTGGTGTAATTTAGCCAGACGAGCTCCTCGTTATGGGGCCTTGACAGCAGAGTACAACTGATTCAAGATGCACATTTCTGTACTGTGTTTCGGAAAGTGTTATATTACAGTCTGAAAACGGAAAAATACATGACAGTGTTTATGCAAGAAGTGTCTGTGAGTGATCGGGCAGTAATGCTGTCCACTCGCTATAACACTAAATCCTGCTTGAATGGCACAGACAGAACTGTGACGCAAGTGGGTTAGAAAGAGAGGAAGGAACCAGGTAGTTTTTTAGCTGAGAAAGTAATTAACATACAGTTATCCAGACACTTTATTAGGTATACCTTGCTAGTACCACTTTGGCCCCTCTTTTGTCTTCAGATGTGTCTTAATTCTTCACTCTATAGATTCAACAAGGTGCTGGAAACATTGACATATTAACATATTTTGTCAGCTGCACATCCATGATGAGAATCTCCTGTTCCACCACATCCCAAAGGTGTTTCATTGAACTGATGGTGACTTTCGAGGCCCATTTGGTACTAAAGGGCTCAGAATGTGCCAAGACAGTATTATGTACACCGTTACATCAGCACCTTAAAACTTTGATACAAGGCAAGATAGATCCATTCTTTCATGTCCATCCATCCACCTATCGATTAGTCCGTCCATTGTCTTCCACTTATCCTCATCAGGGTCACGGGGGTCGCAGGGCTGGAGCCTATCTTCAGGGCGAGAGGAGGGGATACATCCTGGACAGGTCCCTATTCTGCCGCAGAGCTAAAATATAGAGACAGACAACTACAGGGAGTGCAGAATTATTAGGCAAATGAGTATTTTGTTCACATCATCCTCTTCATGCATGTTGTCTTACTCCAAGCTGTATAGGCTCGAAAGCCTACTACCAATTAAGCATATTAGGTGATGTGCATCTCTGTAATGAGAAGGGGTGTGGTCTAATGACATCAATACCCTATATCAGGTGTGCATAATTATTAGGCAACATCCTTTCCTTTGGCAAAATGGGTCAAAAGAAGGACTTGACAGGCTCAGAAAAGTCAAAAATAGTGAGATATCTTGCAGAGGGATGCAGCAGCCTCAAAATTGCAAAGCTTCTGAAGCGTGATCATCAAACAATCAAGCGTTTCATTCAAAATAGTCAACAGGGTCGCAAGAAGCGTGTGGAAAAACCAAGGCGCAAAATAACTGCCCATGAACTGAGAAAAGTCAAGCGTGCAGCTGCCAAGATGCCACTTGCCACCAGTTTGGCCATATTTCAGAGATGCAACATCACTGGAGTGCCCAAAAGCACAGGGTGTGCAATACTCAGAGACATGGCCAAGGTAAGAAAGGCTGAAAGACGACCACCACTGAACAAGACACACAAGCTGAAACGTCAAGACTGGGCCAAGAAATATCTCAAGACTGATTTTTCTAAGGTTTTATCAAGGTTCAAGGTTCAAGGTTCTTTATTTGTCACATGCATAGTTATACAAGTATAACACACAGTGAAATGTAGCCTGACACGCTCCTCGACATGTGCAAAAAAATTGGGGGCGGGGGGGCGGGGGGGGGGGGGGGGTGTGTAGAGGAAGAACATTATATATATATATATATGTAGTATATACATTGGGTGAATGTGCAGTAGTAGCAGAAAGCAGGTGAATTCTGTACATTAATATGAATAGACATCTGACTATTTTACAGGCTAGACAATATAAACATATTTAAAATTAAAGCAATTGAAATGTACATTGTGCCTTGGTTTAGTGTCTGGAAGAGTCCTGTCTCAGTCAATTATAGATGATGTGAGAGGGCGGGTGTGTGTGTTTAGGGCACGGATGGCTTGGGGATAGAAGCTCCTCTTGAGTCTCTCTGTCCTTGCCCAGAAGATGCGGAACCTTCTACCAGATTGCAGAAGTTGGAACAGTTTGTTGCCAGGATGGGACGGGTCCTTCAGTATCTGCGCTGCTCTTGTCCGGCATCTCCTGGTGTAGGTGTCCTGAAGCGGGGGGAGAGCAATCCTGCAGCAGCGTTCTGCTGTACGGATCACTCTCTGGAGAGCTTTTTGGTCCTTCACACAGCTGTTCCCAAACCACGATGTCATGTTCTGTGTGAGGATGCTCTCCACAGCGCCTGTATAGAAAATCCTGAGGATCTTTGGAGAGACCCTGAACTTCCTCAGTTGTCGTAGGTGATACAGGCGCTGCCTAGCCTTTTTGGTCTGGACCTGAATGTGGGCAGCCCATGTCAGGTCTGAGGAGATGTGGACACCAAGATACTTGAAGGACTGCACCCTCTCCACTGGAGCTCCATTGATGATAATGGGCTTGTAGTCTCTGTGCTGACTCCTTCTGAAGTCCACCACCAGCTCCTTGGTCTTGCCGACGTTCAGCTGGAGGTGGTTGTCCTGGCACCACGATGCCAGATTCTTCACTTCATCCATGTAGGCCGCCTCATCGTTGTTGGAGATGGCACCCAACACCACTGTGTCGTCAGCAAACTTCACAATGGTGTTGGAGCCATGGGTGGCCACACAGTCTGAAGTGTAGAGGGAGTAGAGCAGTGGCGAGAGGACACATCCCTGAGGTGCTCCTGTGTTGATGGTGATGCTGTTGGAGAAGCACCTGCCCACCCTCACCACCTGAGTTCTGCCAGTGAGGAAGTCCAACACCCATGCACACAGACGGCTGTTAAGTCCCAGATCCCTCAGCTTTGTGAACAGTCTGCAGGGCACTATTGTGTTAAACGCTGAACTGTAATCAACAAACAGCATTCGCACATAGTTACCCTGTTTCTTGTCCACGTGGCTGAGAGTGGTGTGTAGGACGTGGGCGATGGCATCCTCTGTGGATCTGTTGGATCTGTAGGCGAACTGCAGCGGATCTGTGGTGTCTGGGATGGAGGAGGAGATGATGTTCTTCAGCAGCCTCTCAAACACCTTCATTACTACCGAGGTCAGTGCAACTGGCCGGTAATCGTTCAGGGATGAGGGTTTGCAGTTCTTGGGCACAGGGATGATGGTGGATCTTTTGAAGCATGTGGGGACCACAGACTTCGCCAGGGACTCGTTGAAGATGTAAGTGAACACACCTGCTAGCTGGTCAGCACAGCAGTGCAGCAGACGGCCGGTGATGCCGTCTGGCCCCGCCGCTTTCCTTGTGTTCACTCTCCTCAGTGCCGCTCGGACGTCATGCTCCGCGATGCTGGTCACCGGTCTCTCGCTGATGACGTCACTGTCCTCGGTAGTCAGGCGGTAGATAGCATTAGCTGCCTGGCTAACCTCGAAACGGGCGTAGAACTGATTCAGCTCGTTGGTGAATGCAGAGTCAGCGTTGATCAGCGCAGTGTCCCTGGCTTTGTAGTCCGTAATGGTGCGTAGTCCGTGCCACATACTCCGTGTGTCGCCCTGGTGGAAGTGGGACTCCACACGTTCCCGGTACCGGCGTTTGGCATCTCTTACCGCACGCCGCACGCCGTATGAGGCCGCTTTGTAGGCGCTCATATCGCCAGTGGCGAGACCCGCGTTGTAGGAGGCAGTCCTGGCGTTTACTGCAGTGCGGATCGATCTGTCCATCCACGGTTTCTGGTTTGGGAATGTGGTGACTCTCGCAGTGGGGATAATCTCCTCCGCTAGCATATTGACGAAGCATACTGCTACTTCCGTAAACTCGTTGATGTCGACTGCGCATGCTCTGAACATGTCCCAGTCGACGTCGTTGAGTGCGTCCTGTAGCGTAGCTTCTGATTGGGCAGTCCACCGTTTTACCTCCTTCGTGGTCACGTCCTCCCTCCGTATGCTTTGTTTATACTGGGGGATGAGGAAGATGGCGTTGTGGTCAGACTTCCCAAAAGCCGGGTGTGAGACAGCTTTGTAGCCCTGCTTGTATGGCGTGTAGCAGTGATCCAAAATTCGATCCCCTCTCGTTGGACACGAGACATGCTGGTAAAAGTTTGGCATGACTTGTCTGAGGTTCGCTTTGTTAAAGTCTCCTGCTACAATGAGGGCTGCGCCCGGGTCCTTGTTTTGAAGCGAGCTCAGCACATCATGTAATTCGGACAAAGCCATACCTGTGTCCGCTTGGGGTGGGATGTAGACCGCCGTGGCGATGACCAAGGTGAACTCACGGGGCAGATAGAAAGGGCGGCACTTAATGCTCAGGAACTCCAGATGTGGCGAGCAGCCGCTGGAGAGAGTAGAAATGCTCCTGGCATCACACCACTTTCTGTTTACCATGAAACACACTCCCCCACCTTTGGTTTTGTTCGACTCTGCCGTTCTGTCAGCGCGGAGCACAAAGAATGAATCCGACGGAGTTACGGCCTGGTCCGGCACGGTGGGGGTCAGCCATGTCTCCGTGAAGCACAGAATGTTGCAGTCCCTCATGTCACGTTGGAAGGTGACCCTTGCTCTTAGGTCGTCGAGCTTGTTCTCCATGGATTGTACATTGGCCAGTAGGATACTGGGCAGTGGTGCGCGATGCGCCTGCTGTCTCAGTCTGTTCCTAATACCAGCGCTTTTCCCCCGGCGCTTCTTTGTTCTGCGCCTCGGATGAGCGGCCCGTCCTTTGTTGTTCTCCGCGCCGCCTAGAATCTCTGACGGCCAGGAAGGGTCAGGTTTAAAAGTGTCCAAGATTAGATGTGCAACCTTGGCACCGATGTTTACAAGGGATCCGCTGTCGTAAACTATAAGACTAGAGGATTTTGGGATGAAAACCAGAGCAAAAAATAGGTCAAAACAAGAAAAGTAGATAGTCGGAGCGGAGTGGTCAGGAAGGCGTCTGGACGTGGCCGCGCCATCCTGCTATCTGATCCTGATATCTGATATGGACTCATGAAATGAGAGTGAGTCTTGATGGGCCAGATGGATGGGCCCGTGGCTGGATTGGTAAAGGGCAGAGAGCTCCGGTCCGACTCAGACGCCAGCAAGGTGGAGGTGGAGTACTGGTTTGGGCTGGTATCATCAAAGATGAGCTTGTGGGGCCTTTTCGGGTTGAGGATGGAGTCAAGCTCAACTCCCAGTCCTACTGCCAGTTTCTGGAAGACACCTTCTTCAAGCAGTGGTACAGGAAGAAGTCTGCATCCTTCAAGAAAAACATGATTTTCATGCAGGACAATGCTCCATCACACGCGTCCAAGTACTCCACAGCATGGCTGGCAAGAAAGGGTATAAAAGAAGAAAAACTAATGACATGGCCTCCTTGTTCACCTGATCTGAACCCCATTGAGAACCTGTGGTCCATCATCAAATGTGAGATTTACAAGGAGGGAAAACAGTACACCTCTCTGAACAGTGTCTGGGAGGCTGTGGTTGCTGCTGCATGCAATGTTGATGGTGAACAGATCAAAACACTGACAGAATCCATGGATGGCAGGCTTTTGAGTGTCCTTGCAAAGAAAGGTGGCTATATTGGTCACTGATTCGTTTTTGAATGTCAGAAATGTATATTTGTGAATGTGGAGATGTTATATTGGTTTCACTGGTAAAAATAAATAATTGAAATGGGTATATATTTGTTTTTTGTTAAGTTGCCTAATAATTATGCACAGTAATAGTCACCTGCACACACAGATATCCCCCTAAAATAGCTAAAACTAAAAACAAACTAAAAACTACTTCCAAAAACATTCATCTTTGATATTAATGAGTTTTTTGGGATCATTGAGAACATGGTTGTTGTTCAATAATAAAATTATTCCTCAAAAATACAACTTGCCTAATAATTCTGCACTCCCTGTATTCACACTCACAGTCATACCTATTGGCAATCACCAATTAACTTAACACCACTAACTGCATGTCTTTGATTTCATGCAAATTTGGCCCAGAGAACTGCTACTTACTGGTTATCTTCTGTCTTTCAGGCTGTTTTCTCTGAACCCTAGAGTTGCTAGTGTGGGGAAAATCCCAGCAGATCAGCACTTTCTGAAATATTTTGACCAGCCCATCTGGCTCCAGCCTGTTGACCTGCCGAGCCTGAAAAACACTGGTTGAAACCCTGTTTGATCTCAAGAACTGAAGAGGAGATAATTATAATGGATCATTAGCAACACAGATCAAGAAAGGCAGGGTACACCCTTAACATGTTGCCATTCTGTCTCAAGGTATTGGCGACTGTCAAGCCTTTGAGTCGCCGAGCAGCTGAATAGGGGAATAATGTTGACGCGCCCGCTGTTTAAAACGTAAGTCAAAGTTCCAGGTTAAAACTCCTTTATTTGTTATCAAATCCTTAAAATCCGTAGAAAAACAGTGATCAAAAACATTCCAAGCTTGAGCGGTCAGCAAAAGTCAACTTCCCCCATCACCCACTCATTCACAAAATTTCCCTCGGGCCGTGAACAGGTGATATAGCAATCACTATTACTGACACCACGTGACCCAAAGCTACGCCTATCCACAACACAAGGGTTAAGGGTAAAATGGAAAATTACAAGTTAATCCTGTTGACAGCCTGACATAACAAACACGAAAAGCTTTAAAAAATGGCATGAAAGACTGCAGCTGGGTTAGTCCTGACTTCATTCTTGACCCACACAACACACAAAGTTGTCATAGTGCTAGCTACCAATTCACACTACCACAACATACCATGCCTCAGTTAAAACCAGTCTTAACTTCTTCAGACATCGGCCTGCTTGCAGTAACAGTGTCTCAGTCACAGCTGTTTACAACCTCGTCTCTCACGCAGTGCTGACCTGTGGAGAGGTTCAGGGCACATGTGGAAATCTGTCTGCCACAGCTATCTTTAATATTTCACACCTCTGTGTGGAGAATAGGGGGAGTCGATTTGTGGCCAACAACAGAGAATACTCTAATTCCTGCAGGCGGTCATACGTTGGTTTGAGGTTTCAAACTGAAGACATTGTGGCTTTTTTCAGGCCATGGTGCAATGGTCTGTGTTTGTGCAAGAAATGTTCATATTGAGAAAATAATAAAAGCTTGTGTTATAGTTTCCAGTGTGGGTGTATATTGTTGTTCATTAATATTACGGCATATTCTTTCATTATTGAATTCAAATGATGTGTCTTACTGTAAGTGCTCTGCCGGACTTAAGCAGCTCCTCATCAGGGACTTTTTTCTTTTCAATTCCAGTAGAGCTGTTTTGTACCACTGAGAGAAAAACATTCCTAAAGCATAATGCCTCTACCACCAGATTTGATGGTACCGATATTTTTTACGGGTTCATTGTCACCATTTTTTGTGCCAAATAGCTCAATTTGGTCTCACCCAACCGCATGATATTCTCACAAGTCTTGTTTAGCTGTCCTGCATGATTTCAAAACATAACGATGTAATGTGCCACCCTTAGTTTTCTTGAATGTTGTCCCACCTGCTTTGAGATCATTAACAAGATCTTCTTGTGTAGTTCTGGGGTTATCCCTCATGGGATAACCATCGATGCTGCCTGTATGCTTAGTCGAGGTCAAAGAGTGGTAGACAGCAGTGGGGTGCGGTGACTTTTACAGAAAGTGAAAGTCTACACTTTCATTAAAAAAAAAATTATATTAAAAATATGTCAACCATGTGTGCACTGCTCTTCCATGTGCTGTTGTTGGTCTGTCAGCCAGCTGTGGAGAAGAGTGAAGTTAAAACATACAAAGAACTGAAGTGAAACTGACTGTTAAAACAATGAAGTCTCCACTTCAGCCAGAGTTTGTACCTTTCATGCTGTAGTTTTGATCTCTGATCATTTTTTCACACTTCTCCTGTTCTGCTGTCACTTCCTTCCCTGTTCTGGCCCAGGACATAGGTCATCTGTGTCCACGGGCATGCAGTTGGGATTTTGGAGTACTGCATGTCAGCATGTCTGCATTGCTCTGTATGTTGTCCAAACACAAACCACAGCTGGACACATTTGTAGGACCATAAATTGTACTTAACATAGGAAGCATATCTATTATAATGCTAAATCAGAGGGTTGGTGTACTTGCTAATGCTAGCTCCATTTCCAAACAACACAGAGGGTAATTGAGCCGAGAGCAGTGAAAGCAGTGAAAGCTCACCTCCCTAAATGTGGTTCTGCTATAGGTTTCTTCCTGTTAAAAGGGAATTTGTCGCTAAATACTTGCTTTATAGGGTGTCAGCTGATTATTGGGGTTTTATTTGTATTACTGTACAGTCTTTATTTTGCAGTGTAAAGCCACTTGAGGCTTTGACTGTTGTCAGGATTTGGTATAATTAACCATGGACGCTGGCTGTCAGTAACTATGTTGTTTCCAACTAAGCTTTTACTGGATGGTATGTATTATAAACAAATACTTATTCCCTCACTACAATGCACACGATTCAATGTGAAATTTAATAAAATGTTTCACTGAAACTGTAGCCTGGTCATTTCTTAAGTGCTTAAAGTTATGAATTCAAACACGTCTTTACTCTACAGTCAACTTTGTTCCCGTTGAGTGAAAATAAAACACATTTCGCAACAACTGAATTTTTCTGTCAAGGTTTCACAAACGTTAAATTAATCTTGCACTTGCCTGAATTTCTTTGCATTACAGCTGGACCCAAATCAGATGTCTCGCTCAATTTTTTTGAAGAGAAACATTGTCAGTGCCGCTCTGCAAGCACAAGGTTTGCTCTCTGGCTGCAGGCCCGCCTCTGTGCCTTTAGTCTGTTCAGCGAGCGTGAGAAGAGAGAAGCGAGCAACAGCACAGATTAGTTAGCTATGTGTGCAGTGTTGTTTTTGTGGTTTGTTAGCGAGATGGAGGCTGTGTCAAAGAAAAAGCAAGAAACACATTGTGTTGCCTCTATCCTCTCCAAATGATTATTTATATGCAAGCATAGTTAATGATTGGGTTTGGTCTTGTAGTTTTAGATCCCGTGTTATCACATATTTGGTGGTGGCCAATAATTTAAATGACCTGAATATGTAAAGAAAAAACTGTAAAAGTTCAAAAAAGGTTAAAAGCAAACGTTATTTAATAAAAACTAAAAGAAATATAAGCAAAACTTCCACTTTTGAAGTGCTTTAAACCTCTGCAGCTGCTCTGTGTGTTTGTTGTATATTTTCTCTTTAACTCTTAAACATGCGACTGTACAGTGATGCTAATGTGCAGCTGTGTCATACTGGTACAGATAGTGGAGGTGTACCATATGGGCACACAGTGTCTTTGCTGTGGCAGTGACGGTGTGTTTGAAGCAGCGAGTCTGTAACTCCACACAAGGCCAAGGCCAGGAGGAATTACAGGCCATCGGATAAACATAAGCTGTAGAGCAGTAGCAGGGCGTGCTCCCTTCAGGAAATTAAAAGCCAGTGTTTCTTCCTTCAGTCTGCCCACCTTCTCTCATCTCCTGCCAGTTCAGTAAATGAATAGCAAACTAATAGTGTCTGGGACTTTTCCTATCTACTGTTGTCTGTAGAGGGCATTCACCTTCACATTATCATACAAGTATAACAAAAAAGAATACTCTAATTTTTCACAGGCATGAAAGGGATCATGGCATTAGCATAATGAGTACTGTACCATGTCTTAGTTGTTTGCTGTAATCTAGAGGTGCATTGTCAAAACATGCAGTCAGTAAGAGCTGCAACAGGTTGGTAAGACTGATTCCTTTTGTATCAGTGATGTTTTGATGACTCAGTTTTCCCTTTTGATGAAATGAAAAAAACACCCTCTGTCTCTCGGGGAATGAATCAAGTATAAAAACAAAACACCTCACTGAATCTGAGCCTTTGAAATCCTTATCGAAGTTACTAATGTTCAGTTAGCTAAACATGTAAACAGCTGATAACTGTTGAAAACTGCTGAACACCTTTCTGTCATTATTAGATCAAGAGGAAAAATGTAAACACACTTTTCTTTACACCCTAGCAACTGCTCAGAAGCTAGATAGCTAGTTGCCTCATAAGTCATATCTGATCAGAGTATTTTCCACTTCTGAGTTCAACGATAAAGTAGTTGAACTTTAGAAATGCAAGAAAATGTTGATATAAAACTCCCATAGTGTGATTAGTCAGTGGGATGTTGGAGGAAAAGAACATTTGTGAATACATTTAAGGTTGCTCATTACAAATAATCAATAAAAGAAAGGAAATATTCCAGTGCAGGGACAAGAAAATCTGTTCTAAATTGTGAAAATCTTCAAAGATGACTCGCTCTTGAAAAGAGATTGTTGCATTGTGGTTAAGCTGGATAGTGGAGCACTTGTATATTAGTCAAGGAGAAGATGTGCTTAGTGTTTCCATGCTGCGGAGTAAAAGCAGGCCTCTGGCATGGCTCTCAAAGTAATAAAATAGGAAGCAAAGATGAATTTCATCCAGAATGGAATTCTGGTCACGTAGCCGTCTTTGCCAACATGGTCCTTGTCTGTTTTGGAGCATTCAGCCTTTTTGCTGCTTCTCTGCTTTACATGTGACCAGATGACAACGGGGAAAAATAAACAGCAGTAATGTACAAAACACACCACACAGATGTGACAGAGGAGGAACAAATGTGGTCACGCGTGCTGAACAGTGACTTAAAAAATGTAAAATTATGATGGATGGTATGAAAATGAACTAAAATTTCCCCCTTATAGTTTTTCAGTTGCAACTTATATTTAATTAACCGTCATCTAATTATGGATTTTTTTAAACCTGTTGACGTGCGTCAAAAGATGATGAAGGTCACCTTTTTTCCATCAAAATATTTGCTGCATGTTTAAGTTCACCAGGTGCAGTCAGCTCAGGGGTCAGAGGTCAGAGCACATCCTAGCCAGGAATCCCATCATGTCTGCCAAAAATCACAGGAAGCGCATTGTTCTCTATGGGGAATTACTTTATGAGGGCTTACAGAGAGGAATTATAGAAACGTAGCCAAAGTGTTTATGTGATTACACGGCAGTTATGTCACTAAGTCTGACCTAATAAAAAGAACTTCTTTGGTTGACTGATGCCATGATTGTTTTAGTTCTCATAAAACTTTTGTAGAGTTGTGGTTTTGAGTTGCTGCAGAGCCTCTGATTTGGAAAACACAAAGATCAGAAAATCCTGGCTGTTCCACTGAGTGTCCCAGAGTGTGTTATTATAAAATGACCCCTCATGTGACATCCAGCTGTCTGACACTTCCACGCTGGTATTACAGAGAGTGGAACCATTTGAGCTTCAGCGGTTTATCTTATAAAGGTGTTTGCAAATCTTTTAAAACAAAGATAGACTACATTCAAGTATGTGGTTATTGACCAAAGACAATTTGTGTAATATATTAATTAGTGTTATCATTCGTAAAACTACACTGCAAGACATTTTCAGTATTTTTTGCGCCTCTTTGACTCATATGATTATAAATTAGAAACATTTGGGTAAACATTTGAACATTTGTCCACCCGGGCAACAACACTCTGCTACAATAATTATATAAGGGTCGATGCTGTCCTTCTCAAGTTAAATGCAGTGTATGAATGGTAAAAATCTGTGAAGGTCATTGTAATTAATGTAAAAGTAAACATCCTTTTATTATACTAACACTAATAATAATAATACTTGAATCGCAAAAGAACAAGCACTGAGTTGGACTTACCTCTTTGTTCCTGCCAGACTGTCTGTGGGTCTTTGCATGGGAATGCTTCAGCCTTTTGATGTATCACTCATCATAGATGAGTCCAGATGTTGCACAACCTCTGGAGTGATTAAAGTGATGACTTGACCAGATATGGTGCCTGCAGCTATTTTTTGTTCTCACAAATAGTAGAGTGCAGGTGTCATTGGGGTTTTATTTTGATCCCACCCTCCACACCCACGTAACTATAATGGCAAGAAAATGCTTTGACTAAACCACATCCCAGAGCTATTTTTCACTGAGCCTTTATTGTTCGAGATCATGTCATTTTCTTCCTATTTGAGTCTCGAATACTGTATGCACAGGTGGCGTCCTGCAGCTCCTGTACTTAAGGAGGTGGATGGTGGGGAAATACCACGGTATTCAGTGGGGGGTCCTCCATCTTAAAATAACACTCCAACACCTCTGTACACAGCAGCAGGAAGCAGAGAGGAGTTGAATGACAGAAGGAGGACGAGTGAGGTCAGATCAAATGTAACATTTCAGGTTTGAGGTTTGAGGCTAGCTGTGGCAGTTGTGCAAATGCGGTGCAGTCTCTCCAATTAGGTGGATGAATTACATCAGCTAAAGAAAAGCATTTTTAACTTCAGGGTGGATGCCCTTTGTTCCATTCATCAGCATATTATTCACTACTTTTTGCTCACACATTAAAGGTCTGTGAGCAAATTGAGGGATACAGCTTTGGCCTGTCATTATTTGAGGAGAGTGGGTGGCAACTAATGACTGAACTGGTTTGCAATTGCAGGACTACCAGTTAAGTTCTGGTCTGTCTGGGAAATTTTTAGCACTTGCAGATCGTCAGCTCATTTAAGTCTAACAAGAGCTATTTGATTAATCTCTGACCAAGACACCCACTTTAGGTTCACTGATGATTCTAAATCATGGATGTGAGTGTGAATGCTTGTGCATCTCACAGTGTTAGCCCTGCGATAGACTGTCAACCTAACTAAGGTGTACCCTGCCTCTCACCGTATGACAGCTGGGATAGGTTCCGGTCCACCAATCCCAGCTTTCATAGCTAACCCGGATTTACGATTACTATAAATACATGAGTTTGAGCTTTAGAAAAGTTTTCAACACAAACAAAAGGACAACATGTAAATTCAAACTTCGGAGTTCTGGAAAAAAAAACCTTGACCCGTCCCTAAGGAACCTCATAAAAGACTGCAAAAACAAAGCATAACTCACATCAGCATGCCAATGCAAGGACAAGGGTGTATGCTCAGCTCTAGTCAAGCAGGTAACCATATGGTGCAAGGCTCAATGCAGTGGCTTGGATTAGAGTTCAGTCCAGGTCTCATTGCTGTGTGCTTCCTCTTTCCTTTAAAAAACTTCATCTGAAATTTATTTACCACTTCTTATCCTGGAGTTTTTGTTTTATATATATAAAGAAATAAAATTTTCTTCATTAAAAAATAAGCATAATGAAGAGTACTCTTGACTCATTAGAAATTAAGACAAAACAGTCTAAAGGTACTTTATTGGATGGATAGATGGATGGATGGATATTCGTTCAAAAGCAGGGTTTGCAGAAATCATGTTAGAACAAACACCAAAGCAAATCAAAAAGAATGGGAATTGATAAATGACTTATCAATTAGATTTCTTATTGACTGTCTCACTGGCTCCACTTGGAGAGTCACCACCATCTCTAAGGTCTAAGGAGCTTAGAAGAAAAAGCTTCTGGACTTCTTTAAGTTGCTTGAATGACTGATCTGACCTGGATGACTGAGAACCTTCACAGACATATTGCCGTACATTTTGGGAGGAACACCCTTCAACTGGTGCGGGAGTATGAAAAGGAATCAAGGAAATTATCGGATTATAGGAACCATCTCCGTTTCAACTTCAAGCAACTTAAAGAAGTCCAGAAGCTTTTTCTTCCAAGCTCCTTAGACTACGATGACCTGGATGACTGAGAACCTTCACAGACACCATCTCTAAGCAGCATATCAAAGTCATTACATTTGTGCAAATTGTATGTGTGCAGTGTGGCCAAATGTTTACGCATGTTGAAGGTATTTCTCGTCTTATTTGTGTTCAGTGTTGAGGTTGTTATTGAAAAAAGTAATGCATTACACATTACTTCTTACTGTTCTTAAGAATAATGCATTATGTTACTTAATTACTCCCCAGAGAAAATAATTTGTAACACAACTTTTTATACATTACGCTCACATTTCTCCCTCTACAGGAAAGGGCAGAGCAGGCTGTACCTGCTGCGGAGACTCAGGTCGTTTGGAGTGGAGGGCCCACTCCTGAAGAAATTCTATGACTCTGTTGTGGCTTCTGCTATCTTTTATGGCGTGGTCTGCTGGGGTGGCAGCATCTCTGCTGGGGACAGGAAGAGACTGAACAGGGTGATCCGAAGGGCCAGCTCTGTTCTAGGATGCCCTCTGGACCCAGTGGAGGTGGTGAGTGACAGGAGAACGGTGGCTAAGCTGTCATCCCTGATGGACAACATCTCCCACCCCATGCAGCAGACTGTGACAGCACTGAGCAGCTCCTTCAGTGGGAGACTGCGGCACCCACGGTGTGGGACGGAGAGATTTCGCAGGTCTTTCCTCCCCACTGTGTCATGGTCCGCGGCCCGGCGTCCGGGGTGCTGCTGGGATGTCCACGCCCACGAGCGTGGCTGCTAACCCCACACCTGCATCCCATCCCAGGCGATCACCAGGTGAACTATTTAATCCTGCCCTACCTGCTGCTCCACGCCAGTCCGTAGTCGCCTCTCAGCGATCACAACTCGGCGTGTTTTTGTTTTCGAGCCACCTGCCTGTCCACCTGTCCACCTGTCCGCCTGAGATTTGGTTCACATTCAGCTTCGCCGTCTCGACCCCTTTTGGAGCTCCACCCCCCTCTGGTTCACTCGGCCCGGCTATCACCGTGAGACGCACACTCCACCTTCCCTCGTATGCTGCCTTTTTTCCGCACCCCAGTAATCTGTCTCTCTTTTTGTTTTACAGCCTCTCACAGCCCCGCTCTCGGCGTTCCCTGTGCGGTCCCTCGGTTTCTTCTGGTTTCATACGTTGTTTTTCTGGCTACCCTCACGGGACACCTTTAGTTGCAATAAAAATTACTTTCTTTATTCGCTCCTACCCTAGTGTGTGTGTTCTGCTACTGGGTCCTGCCTGCGCTCGGAACTTCGGTTCATGACACACTGCTGTCAGACTCCATAATAAAGACTTTAACTGATCAAGCACACACATCCATACATATGCAATAATACTAAGTGCAATAATCCTTTCTGTCATCGTTGTATTTTACTCAGTTGTATATAGTATTTGTATTTGTATTCTATTTTTATCTTATTGTATATTTATTTTATTGTATTCTACTGTATATAGTATTTTATTCTATTCTGTACAGTTGTGTACTGTATTTATTCTTATTGTATTCTAATTTTTGCCTCATAACTTTTGCACTGTCCACTTCCTGCTGTGACAAAACAAATTTCCCACGTGTGGGACTAATAAAGGTTATCTTATCTTATCTTATCTTAAAAATGACCTGAAACACACCATAATTACCAGTTAACAAAGTAAACCTCAAATAGCTAAGCGGGCTAACCCAGACATTGATATGTGTCTACTTCAAATGCTTTAACTACGTCACATCCAGTTTTAGAAACATCAGTGAATCCAACGTTTGTGGGATTTTTTTGGAGGGTGAAGCTAAAATGGAAGAAACACAAAACTCCACACAGAAAGAAGTCATTAGTGACTCTTTTTTTTCTGTGAGGTAACAAACCAATACATGATTGTACTGCCTATCTTATCAGTTTCCCCAAGTAAGAGATGTGATATAATTTATTCATGGTTTAAAGGAAGATATTAGTGGTAAGACATTAAGACAGAATTTACAGTTTTCTGTAAACTGGTATGTGTTAACTCTCACATCCTGAAATGTGCAGGATGTACAGCCTAAAATAGGCTGTAAAGTAAACATGTGGGTGTTTGTAGGCAGCTGACAGAGACCTGTGAAAAATGCAGCCAGTATTAGGATGTCTGGTCTTTAATATTGCCACATTAGGTTATTATGGATTATTACAATACTGGCCTGTCTAAGTTAACAAAAAGGAGTTCATAATCAGCTTCCTTTTGTTTTAAGGGAAATGTAACCAGTTAATTTATATTTGCTTCTCTCCATTTGACTGCAACAGAATAAAGAGTCATTCTGTTTGCCATAAAATGATCTCCATAATCATATCTAAACACAACTATGTCTGGTCTGTCTTATTCTGCATATGTCTTATGCAGCCACTGTGGCTCAACGGCCTAAGTCACAGGAACTCAAACATCAGCAGAAAGTCTAAGTCAGAATGCATCACTCTGCATGACAGCAGTCATTAGAAGTCACTGAGCTCTTGTTGTATTTCACCTGAGTGAATCTGAACTGTACAGTGCACATGAAAAATTACCTGTATGTTTTCATTTTTAGGACGCATGCATTAGCAAGCTTTTGCAGCCATATGTCACCAGAACTCTGAGGTCTTCTATTCAGTGCTGGTTATCCATCCTTAAGTCTAAAAACTAAAGGTGTCAGAGCCTTTGCAGATGTTGCCCTACACCTTGAAACTCTTTGCCCTCTGATCCATGATCTACAAGCTCAATCAACTACAAAAGTTCAAAAAGAGCTTATTTTTTTGAACTGGCATTCAGGTAGCATTCTTTTAAATGCCCTTTTATTTCTAACATCCTGGTGTCCTTTTACTCCTGGTCTTAGTTTGTTTTTTTGTTTTTTTGGGGGGGCTCAGGTTTTCAGAAATCGGCAGTTACAAAATAACAACAATATAACAAATTCAGCACACACGTATATAATGCCTTTCAATCAATGTCAAGGTTTGTGTCAACCTAATATTTGCATATTGCAAAAGAGGTCACACAGATCAAACTAAGGAGGAGACACCTGCGCCACATTCCTCATGAGGCCTTTATCATCGAGATGACGGAATGTACAAGTCTATCTGTGCTTCTGAGAAAGTAGGGGAAACATTTGACTGTGAGTAATTTTGATTGCTGTGCGCTGAATCTATAGATCTGATCAAATCTACTTGCGTTTTTGATGGATTTTGTTGGTGAGAGTCACTGTTCTCCATAAATCGTGGATTGATCAATGCTAGATGGCATGAAAAACAATAAAGTAATGAGAATGTTAACAACTATTTATTGTCTTAAAATACATAACAAAATAGTTGTGATGAATAAAAACAGCATTTTGCTTTGTACAACTATGAAAATGTTTACAGACAAGCAAAACTAATTGTACAAAAATATTGGTAACATTGATACACAATAACAAAAAAGATAAAAACAATAAAGAACATAACATCCTCACGTCAGTGTGCAAACCGTTTATACAGATGGACATGTGCCCTTTAATAAGGCAGCAAATCCTGATAAATTATTTAAATAGCAAATTTCTACAAACACACGCGCGCACGCACACACACACACACACACACACACACACACAAAATCAGCGTCTCACAAACCACTAAGACAAACAGGACAATAATTTATCTGCTAAAAACCGCATTGGACATACGTGATAAAGCAAAATACAAAAAAAAAATATAAGAAATATCCCACCTTCTTATAATTTTCACTGTAGTAAATCATGGGATTGGGAGCTCTGCTGTATTTGTAGCTATGTCATGTTATATTATTTACAGCTCATGCTACAGTAGCACTAAGATGTCAATCATTTCAAAGGAATACGAAGAAGTACTTATGTTTTTGTTTGATCAAATTATACAACAGCAATGAGGTAATAATTGTACATCAACGATCTCCTTTGTTTTTCATCTCTCTCTGAAGAAAAGGCACACGGATCAGATACACTTCATGCTAAATAGCCCTGTCTGAAGAGTAACGAATTCTGGAGATAAAAGACAACGACAATGTTATGCATCCTGTATCTAAGCGTACCTGATTTGGGGTCAATTTTCACTGTGATTGGAAGGATACTTTTACTTTTTCAAAGTACAAAAATTTTGTTTACTGCCTACACTGTAGGTAAAAATCAATAAATTAGATGTATTTACATTATTTCATAGCAAATTCCCCCAAAAGTTGAGGGGGCTAAATCTCTTCGATTTCTACAGTTAGGATCTGATATAGGGAGTATTTTGGAAGAAATTTTGACTATGTGGTTATAGACTCAAGCAACTTTTTGTAAAATATAATTATCTCCATCTAATCCTGAGAGTTGTTAAGACAACCAGATGACATCAAAAAAACCAACAATACCTGTATGTAAATGATAGTTAACATAAACCAGTGCTGTCTTGCATTGCATACTTCCATAAGGCAAGTGTGACAAAACGCTCACATATGGCATCATGAAGAGCACAAGTACCCAGATAGGATACTCAAAACAGTCAGAAGATCAATATGAAATGCTGTACATTTCTCACCCGCTAGCTATCTCCAATTCCAGCTAGCTAGCTAACAGTAGCAGGGTTTTTTTCTAGCTTACACCAAACAGTGCATGTTATGGATTTGTCTGGTGTTTAGGTATGTTAAATTGAACTGTAATCTTCACTGTTGAGTAATTCTGTATTAAAAGAATCACCAAAGGCTCAAGAAGTCGCAAATTTTTACAAAACATGTTAGCTAACTCATCAAAAGCAACTGTTTTTTTTATATTAGGAACATGTTTTAGCATGTTCAGTTTGAGACAACTTTGCCGGAATTCATGCATTACGTAAGTATGCAGTGTACATACTGTGCTACTTGGAACTCTGCTCTTGGAAGTATTCAAATTGAGACAAACACAGTTCATAGTTCTTCTAGCCTAGAGATTTTAGGGTAGAAGATTTAAGAACTTTCTTGTTCCATTCATGGTTAGTCTTCCACATACATTCTGTACATGAATGCAAACATTTATCCACAGCATCATATTCCCCTTATTTCTAACTTGCTCCCCTCTCAACAGTTTTCTTAAATCATTAACAACAAAAATTCCTACAAAATGTCATCTTCATTTTTTGAGTCCTCATAAGTTGTATTTCCAGGATCTACATCCTGGTCAGACTGGTAAGGCAAAGGAAATATTCTTCTTTATTTCTTTGGGAAGTCCATCTAGAAAGTGAGGCAGAAAAGGCTGAAGAGGTGAGACAGAAAGAGAGAGAGAGAGACGTAAAGACTTGGAAGTGCATAGTTGTTTATGAGGAGCCATTCCTGTACAGAGATGAATGAGGTCTTTCAGAGAGCGGGTAAAGCAGGCAGAGCGGGGATAGAAAGGTGTTGGTGACCTACAGGCTTTGTTGGGTTTTTTTTCACCTCTCCCTGCTCTTATAGATGTTAAGGATGGTGGTGGAGAAGGGGCTCTCTGATCCTCAAATGGCATTCAGCTGGTTGGTTTTCTTTCCAAACCGGCTTCAAGTTACCCTGAGGCTAACCATATGCCCTTCGCCCAGTCTGAGTGAGCATGCCCAAAAATAAAGAGTTGCGGCAATAAATCGGTCCCTGGACTTTGCATGAGAATATAGAAGTTCATACTTTATACAAAAAGGTGCATTCCTCAGAGCTTCCTGCGCCGTACATTTATGCATCTGTCAAAAGGAAGAGACATAACATGAAGAGATTGCAGAGGGTTTGTTTAATGTCTTTAATTCTAGAGTCCATTTTAATAGAACAATGTCAACTTTAGTGGTTTTCAAATAAAACTTACCTCTGCATTCATACTTGAGGTCTGAGAAGTATACCATCTCTTGTGAAAAGACAAAAAGACCTAGCCTTCCACCTGCATACGTCTTGTCATAGATGCTACCAGAATCAGCCATGATCTTCTTACCCTCATACATGACAACTCTGTGGAAATCAAGGAAAAATTAGACATTTGAATGCCAAACTCATGAAGGGTAACTACCTACAGACTCAAAATTATTTTCTGCCCACCGAATGTGTCCTGTTCTCGGCCTATGGATCAGATGCCATCTGTAGGCAGTGAAGTCTTTCCATCCAACGTTCTTTGGGTCATGCCAGAGAGTGCGAACCTAAAGCGTGTGAAAAAAATAAATAAAAGACATCAGTTTTTCTATTTTATTTGGGTTTGATTATCAAAAATAAATGTTTCAATTGTCCATGAAAGAACAGAAGTCCAATGTACCTGTCCTGGGGTGTTGCCTGTGTGCCAGAGGGCATTTCTGAGGTGCTCTCCTGGGCCGGTGGTGGAATTAACCACTTTGATGGACAGGCCAGAGTAACCTTGTGCCTTAGTTGGCTTATGTGACCAGTAGGTCTGTGTGATTTGCTTCCACATCACCACATAGAACCTGGAACTGGACTGGTAGCCAAACACAAAGCCGGCATAGTCATCATCCCTGTCAGTGTTGATGAAGAAAGTCCCACTGAAGTCCACTGCATTGAACTCATGGTAGCCTGAACAAAAACAGGTTGAAAGGGTGTCACGACAAGAATTGAATAGAAAAAAGAAACTTTCCTATTAGTCTTTGCAAAGTTACACATTTGGTCCAGAGAAATCGTTGGTACTTACCAACAGCAATGCCAGGGTCACAGTTAACAGTTTGAACCAGCTCTTTGCCCTGGTGGCGGACGACCCAGTTAGGATCAATCTGGGAGGTGCCTTTTGGATCCAAAGGAACCATCTGGAACTTGCGGAAGTCTGTCTCACTGATGTCAAAGTTCTCGGGACACACGTCATAGATGTCAGGCACATTGTCCTGATCAAAGTCATCTTTGCAAGCATCTCCACGGCCATCACCTGAAAAATACATAATCCAAATTATTTAATAATAATAATAATAATAATACCCAGGGTGTATAGATATATGTGTTCCAGCATAAAACTGCTTAGATGTATCCATGTCCAACTTTGCTCACCATCAGAGTCCAGCTGATCAGGATTGAACGCCAGCCTGCAGTTGTCTTTTTCATCAGGGATGCCATCATTGTCGTCATCATGGTCACAGGCGTCACCTTTGCCGTCCTTGTCATGGTCAGCCTGATTGGCGTTGGGAATATACGGGCAGTTGTCCAGGTTGTTCTGGTGTCCATCCTCATCAATGTCCTGGTTGCTGTCGCACTTGTCTCCCACGCGGTCATCATCTGAATCCAACTGCAAAATTAGAGTGTTTAAACATCCTAGTTAGATCTGGTTTATGGGGAAAATTGAGTATTAGCTTACTTGTACTCTATACACCACCAAATAACAGCTGCATTCATGTCTGAACATGTCTCTTTTGGCCTTTAATTGTGCGCTTCACTCTTTAAAAAGCACATCAGTTTAGACTTCCCCTCCTTCCCTTATTCTTCTCCTAATTCCTGTTGTTTAACACATTCCTCTTTCTCAGTGTAGCCCTAGCCCCCCACCACGCCTTACTGAACTAATGTGCCCTTCAGCTGCATACAGGATTTACTCCACCTTTTACATGCCATGATAATGCTTCAGCAACTACTGAAGCCTGCTTTGACTGAAAGGGAGATATAAAAGAGAGCCCGGGAGATGAATGTGGATTATTGTTGCCGGGTAAGACTGAAGCAAATGGGTAACAGCAATGAGTGTGTTTGCTTTTACACACCTGATCAGGATTATGTTCTAGTGGGCAGTTATCACACATGTCTCCCACTCCATCCAGATCTGTGTCTCTCTGGTCAACATTGTACACATAGGGACAGTTGTCCTTCTCATTCAGTATGCCTGGCATAAACGGAAATAAATTAGATGAAAAGGCAGCACAAAAGCAGAAAATATAAAAGTATTGTCTAAGAGTTATGCTGATTATTTTTTGTTTGCAGGTCTCACCATCTCCATCAATGTCCACTGCGCAGGCATCTCCCTCTCCGTTGCTGTCGGTGTCTGTCTGGTCTGGGTTGCTATTGTAGGGGCAGTTGTCGCAGCCGTCACCCACATCATCACGGTCATAGTCATACTGCCTGGGATTGTACACAAAAGGACAGTTGTCCTGTTTGAAAAAGAGAAAAATGCAGTGTTAGAGAAAGAGTCAATGACAGTTTTTAAGGTGCTGCGGTTGTAATTTCCAACTCCCTCCCTGCCCATTTACAGGGAGGGGGTGATGCAGGATGAAAAGCAGCTTTATTTGTAGGCTCTCTCCTGCATCAAATGTTGGGATTAGCAGCACACAGCGCAGCTCCTTCAGAACCTCAGCATTGGAATTTGAGGTTTTGGCTCAGCCTTGGGAGAAACATTTGTTTTTCTTTTGAGCGCCACCCTCCTCTACCCTACCCCCATCTCCACCTGTCCTCTTATTAGACAATGTGATGAATGCAAAAAGATGTGCACAGGCACCGTTTCACACTTATTCCTTGTACAATCTTATTTCCTGTCTGGAAATGTTTACTTACCCTATCATCAGGAATACCATCATTGTCATCATCATTGTCACAAGCATCTCCAATGCCATCCTTATCATAATCTTCTTGCCCTGAGTTCGGGAGGTTGGGACAGTTGTCCTGAATGAACAACAACAGAGTCAGTCTCAGCCATTATAAGCAATATTTAGATATTTTCACTTTAACTCTGCAAAAACATTGACATTTCTTTGCAGGTGCTTTGCTACTACGTACTTTTTTGCAGTGGTAGGTGGCGTTTTCAACACACACCAAATCTGAATTGGGCCACCCATCCAGATCTGTGTCCTCTCCGCAGATATGGCCATTGCCAGCATAACCAGGTTTGCACTCACATCGAAACATGGGGTCAGCAAAGTGTCCAAGATAGTTACAGCGGGCATTTTTGTTACAGTCATGGCTTCCATCGAGGCAGGGATTACGGGGTGAGCACACCTGTAGATTGAAGATGAGATGAATATCAGTGGTGAGACGAGCTCTGCATAGTTTAAATTCATGACATTCTCTCCTTAGAAAGGCACATATTCATCACAACACATTAGTATGACCTCTCCCTGTTATCAGTATTTGTTTAATAAAAGTTGTCTCTCTTGCTCTGTTTTTGGCTTCAAACAGGAATCTGCTTGCCTGCTTATTAGCGGCGGCCTGCTCCACACCATGGCCAAACGGCTGGGGTCCTGAGTAACGAGTTGGGCAGGGCAAACAGTTGTAGCCTGGAACGGTGTTCTCGCAGCGGTGCACCCCATTAAACTCAAAGCACGCATCAGGAACCTCTTTGCACTGTTTTCAGGATAAAAAAAGAATCACAGTTATGGTTACGATGTTGCCTGAATTCTAATATATGACTGTAGCTGCTTTAATCATTGAACAACAGCTAAAGACGTTTTACCTCATCAATATCTTTACACTTGATCCCATTGCCAGTGTATCCTGCTGGGCACTTCCCACACTTCCAGGAACCATCGGGAAAACTTGTGCACTTGGCACCAGCAAAGCAAGGGTTGGACAGACATCCATCTGAACACAGCAATGCAGTCATCAAAATCCTTCATATGTAACCTGCTTTTAATCTTAGTAATCCTAATCTTCCAGTTATGATCTCATTGAGATGGTACACTTACGTATATTTAAAAAAAAAACTTCAATAAATAAAACCTACATTGAAGTGGATGCCAACAATAATGCTGTAAAGACTAAATTTTAAAAACATGAATAATAAAAAATACCAAATACATGGAATATGTGGAACTCCTTTAAATGATAAAATGCCTCACCGATTGGGCAGGGGGTCTTGTTGCACCTCTGGATGTCCTTGGCTTCACCGACGCACTCTTTACCGCCGTACTGTGGTGCAGGATTATTGCACAGGCGTTTCCGAGTCTGTTGACCACCTCCGCAGGTGAGACTGCATGAATCCCAGGGAGACCAGGGACCCCAGTTGCCATTGACTGATGAAGACATGAAGAAAGCATGATCAACGTCTTCTCTTGCTTTACACAGTAGCAAAATCCAACTGTAGTATGAAGAAACTTACTGGGACACGGGGACTTTGTACACGTTTCAGTTTGCCGGCCTTCTCCAACACAGTCCTTGCCTCCTAGCTGAGGAGTTGGGGAGTTGCAGAGGCGGATTCGGGTGATGACACCAGCACCACAGGTGACCGAGCATGATGACCATGGTGACCAGTGGCTCCAGCTGCCGTCCTGCTTGACTAAAGGCCACAAGACAAGGTCAGAGATCAGTTATCAAGAGCCAAAAAGTTGAACCACGGTGACATCAAATCATAAAAAAGTCACACATATTTTCTGTCTGTTCTTGTTGTTGGTTAAGTTAACTCACAGCGCTTGTCACACTCCTGGAGGTAACAGTCTCGGGTTTGCACAGAGGTGCCCTCACAGTTGTTATTGATACGGTCGCAAGAGCGCCCACGCTGCTGGATGCCACGCCCACATGACACGGAACAATGGGTCCATTCAGACCACGGCGACCAGCCGTCCTCTGCATAGTCGCTCGCTGAGCAGGAGGGAGAGGGAGAGAATATGAGAAGGAGGCGAAGAGGGAGACAATAAAAGAGCTATTGCAGCGAAGCAGCACCCCCTCGCAAACAGCCCCTAACCTTAAATGAGGAGGGGAAGCTCTAAAAGCAGTGGACTAATGGTCTGGATTTAACTGGGAGACACAGCTGTTGTGAGCATACGTAGAGGACTAACTGGAGAAATAGAAAGGCCTCCTGTCCTCAGGATGGACAGGGATGCCCCACTGGCTTATGTTTTCCAAAGAGGAAACAGCTTTTGAAAACATGACCCTGGGTCTGTAATGACTTCAGCAAGTGGCTGAGGCCGGGATGAATGCGGCTCCCAATGTTTACTTTTAGGGAAGCATCGCAGCCAAGTCTGCCAAGGTATGAAGAACATGCCACCTCCCCTCATGTAAAAGATGGCTTCACTAAACAGAAAACCAATTTTCCATTCCCCTTTAACCAATTTGGCAAATTGCAGCCATTTCAACTTAAAGATTCAAAGATGTTTTAGAGCACAAAGCGCCAATGTTCCAAACACATAAGCACCCTTTCATACTAATGCAGTTAAATCATCTTTAAAACTAGCATTTTTTCTAATGAAGAGAAAGCTTTACATCAATACATCAAGGGAAATATTTGTGGTTTTTTGTTTTATATGGCAAATAAAATAGAAACAGCTCGCTCAGGGAATGGTACAGTGTTAGCTGAAATGTCATACACTTTACACTATGTGGACCATTAATGTAACATTTATAGTGCAGGTTTGCATACCTATAATTATTTTAATTACAGTGTGTCTTTGTATAGCTATGCAGGTCATAATAAAATGTGTTGGAGATCGTAGATTAGAAATGCTTACGTGTTCCACAGCGTGGGCAGCACTCTCCATCGGGAACAGTAGCATTAGCACAGGGGATCAGGGGGCAGGAGATCTTGCGACACACAGTAGCAGAGTTCTGCAAAAGCACAGAGATCAAATTCATTTTTAAATATTTGGATATCACTCAAGTTTTGCTGCAATTTTCCTCCAAACTCAGTCCAGGCACTCAGTCAAGTCCCAGTGCTTGAATGGAATTTGAAACACTGGACCCTTCACAACGGCGTCACTAATGTGGAGTTTGTGGGGTTGTTTAAATCCATTTAAATTAGTGCATGTTTGAAGATATGTTTTTAATCGAGGCCTCGCCCATGTACGTGCAACCATCTCATTAAATTCTCTATTGGTCATGTGAGTTTAATCATGGAAGAATGAGTGAGAAGCAAGAGTTCTGGCTGAGAACGGGGACCCCTGCAGCCAACACCTGCCGACTAGGTCAGGGGAGGGTGGGAAAGAGGCCAAAGTCCTAATAATGGATATGGGTTTCAGCATGGAGCCGGACTGGGCACAGAGCCCCGAACAAGTAAAGCCAGCCTGCCAGCACAACCTGTGAGGGTTCACTATGAATGACTCAGGCATAAGAACTGCCTTTTGACTATGCATGCTAATGTTCTCCCTCCAGGAACTGATCACTGACAGGGAAAAAAGCGGAACCTGGAAGAAGTAGTCTATCTGCACAGGGAGAAATAAGCAAATGAACCCACTGGTGAAATGCAGGAAGATTTCCTCCCAAGTATTTTACATCTACATCCTCCTGTCCACTTGTCAAAGCCAAGGTCTTGTTCTTAATTATGGGCAACGGATCACTTAAGTCCCTCAAGCCCCTCAAGGCCACAGTCAAGTTGAACTTCTGACAGCAGACCTGTCATTACAACAATAAAGACTGTTGGCCTCCTGCCCAGTCGCCACACTACTTACTAATTACTGACCAGATCAGTTGTGTTGTGGTTAAGTGTGTCTGCCCATTGTGGGCTGTCATCACAGTGTGCGTGCTTGTGTGTGTGTACATGTAAAGAGAAGTCAGAGCATTGAGTAAGTCCTCCTCACACGTGTGTTTAAGTACACTGGTGGGAGTGCTGTGGAGATCTCACCTGACAAGTGCACTCGGTGCAGTCATCCACGGTCCACTCGTCTCTGTTCTTGCGAACGATGCCATTGTGGATACAGACACCACTGTGAATTCCAATGTGGGATTTAATAAGCTTGTTTTCATCCGTCTGAGGAAAAGAGAAACAAGAAAAATAGACTTATGATAATGAGTTGTTAGCTTGGTTGTTAAAAGAGAAAAAATGTGAAGCCCCTTTTAAAATTCACAAAGTAACAGAGATACAATTCTGAAGAAATGCAGGAGGTAAGCAAATTCAGCGTCAGCACAGAGGAAAGAATTATATGATGTACAGAGTAATAAACAGTAAAACTACACAGTAAAAACCATTTGCAGTTTTTCTGATACTGATTTGCTGAAATTACAGATGATTTTCTGTCAGATGCCTTCTCAAGTTTCATTCACAGTGCAGAGCTTTACAAATATTTAAGAGCTCAGTATCTCCTTTGATTAAAATACAGACAACTGTACACACATCTGACGTACACACAGGCAAACAGATAACCAGCAAAGAGGCAGACGTCACTTAGGTTCTTCTACACTGTCTTCTGGGTTTGCTCCTTACCAGCTTGCGGAGTTCAGTGGACAGCTCCTTGACCACCACACCAAGACCCTTCAGCTCTTTAAACATACTGAGCAGGTCCTCACAGGAGAAGCCACACACCATCTGCAGGTCTTCACCAGAATACACAACAGTGAGAAAAACATACTTAATTTTTATTTCAGATTAAAATTATTTAATTCTCATATAGTTTAGAAAAGTTTGCAGACTGAGTGCATCAGATGCAGCAATGCCTACCTTTAGTCTTATGGCCACTGTACTCAGTTCTGATGGCCGAGGAGCCATTGAGGTTCCTCAAGACCATGGTGTCAGTCATGGCTGAAAGAAAAATACTGCTGTGAATCAGTATACTATTTCAATGGTAATATATTAATTAATAAGGTCGAGCATAATGCCCCGCAGCAGTAAATTATGCAAAAAAGTAATTAGTTCATTCTGCATAGGCTGGAGAACATACTGTGAGACCACAGAGCTCTGAGATATTTGTAAACTGGCATTCCTTTTTGGCATCTCGTAAACAGCTTCTCGGGCAGTGTTTGGTACAGAAATCAGCAGACAAACGGAGTACACGCAGATTTCTTTGATAAGGAATTGCTCGCACTTGAGAGTGCATGGAGCAGATGAGTGATTGGTAAACACTTTGAGTACTCACCGCTTTGGCATCCTTTGTTGCGCAGAATAGCTTCCAGAGTCGTTCCAAACACAAACCGCACGTTTTGTAGGACCCCCTGCAAGTATGAGTGTGCAGTTTAAGCACCGGTACACAATTCGAAAAGTTCATCACACTCAAAGTATTTAAAAAGAAATTCCTTCCTGACATATGCTGCTCCATTCTCTCAGCTCTCACCGTGAACTTGTCCTTCACGGCTCCCTTGCCAACCCTGAGCTGCGCGCTGGCCGGAGTCTCTTGCGTCAGGATGCTCTGAATTGGCGCATCCAGTTCGGCGGTGTTCACCTCATCGCATCCCACGTACAGCTTTGCCCAGTCCTCCTGCACGAACAGCGTGATATTTTTCCACTGACCCGTAGCCAGACCCACATCTTCGATGGAAACCACCTGCTGCTTGTTCTCGGTGGAGAAAACAATGTCCAAGGTGTTCGCTTTGCCGTTTGAGACGACCTCAAACACGGGTCCGGATCCATCCTTCTTCTCCACAGTCAGGAGGCTTCCCCTGGTGCGTCTGAACTGCTTAAAGTTGAGCAGTAGGAGGAAACCCCGCTCGGCATGGATGGAATCGATCAGGTCCCTAAACGAGTTCTCGGGGACCGGGGGGATCAGGTCCGGGTTGAGGATCTTGTAGGCGGGGCTGTACGGGTCGTCTCCTTTCACCAGGGTCACCCCGTGGTTCTTGCTGGGGACTTTGACGAGCTCAAACAAGTCATACACGCTATTGTCGTCTCGACTCTCTGCGGGTGAATAACAATAAGGAGTCAGCCTTTGTGAGGCGCTGGATTTCTATTGTTTTCACTTTTAGAGTACTGCAAAACGTTTTTAAAGCCATACCAGCTCCTTTATATTCTTTTTTTTTAACCTCCTAGGACCTGGCGTCCACATATGTGGACATCACATTTTGGGTTATTTAGACCAAAATATTAAATTTTGCTCTACAAGGGCCTGATATCCACTTACGAAGACATTATACTGCTACTGTTCTATCGAAAATTTAAACGAATATCCTCATAAGTGGCTCTCATGTTTCTTAGAAACAAAAATCAGGTAAAACAAAAAATCTGGTAATTCTTTGTTTTTACATTGTTTGGGTACCAATATGCCCAAATATCAAAGAGAAATCAAAATTGCATGCCATGGAAGAGTTCGGGTCTTAGGAGGTTAAATTAAAAACAAACACAAAAAACAAACACAAGCTTTCTTTCCCCTTATCTTCCACAAGAATCATACTGACAAGTTTTAACCAGTTCAAACTGAGACAAACTCACCTGCGACTCTCGCAGCCTCGCAGGTCCAAAGCATCAATAACAAAAATATCCCCGGCAGCTTCATGGTGATCTGCGGTCTGTGACAAATAACCACAAAAACACAGCAGTTCCATTTTAATTTAAAGCATTAATGATATTGTCAGAAAGAGTCAGCCTGCAGCAGGTATACACCTAAAATACAGCTGCCCAAAGAGCGATGGCTGACGCTGCTGCAAAAACACTCAGAATATTTACCACTTACCTGCTTAAAGCAGCAGGTCCAAAGTAATAAAATCCGGAAAAATCTGGAGAAATCCAACAATTAATCCCCAAGCATGAATTTGTGACGAGTTGTTTTTATGTATACATATATTTATAAAGTTCCACTGCGAAAAGAAGGAAAATAATGACAAAAAGAAATTATTGTATTTTAGTTTTTGTTATATAGAAATTTCTCCCTCCGGTGTCAGCCGCTAAAATACAGCTTTTTAAGCCGAAGGGGGGACAAAGTGCTATTTAAATAGTTTGATGCCATTCCTAAGAAGTAGCCTCGTCCAATCACGGTGAGGGGAGAAAAAGGGACGACCTTATCCTCTTAGGAGAGAGAGAGAGAGAGAGAGAGCGCGCATTTTCCACTGCGGGACCAACTTCACTGCGTTGCCTTCAGAGTCTTAATAGTCCAGTGTTTCATCTCAGCGTCCATCCATCAGCCCTCACAGGCACAGCTACAGCGACGTGACACATTTATAGCGACGTGTTTCTAACATTCACAGTAGAAAAAACAAGTCTGTTTTCAGACTTACTTCTGCTTTGAACTTTTTATATAAACTTGTTATATTTCTCATACTAATACTGTGGTGTATTAACTTTAAAAAATACTATAAAAATTACACAATGAACCACTTTTTTTTTTTAACCTCTGCTTAAACAGATGAAAGCTAGATATCAGAGTATATTTGGTGTGACTTGAGCTTCACAGATTATGAGCCTCAGTTTGCTGCAGTTCCGGATCTATCCGCTAGGAGCCGACGTATTCACTCCAGAGATGCCCGAGGCATTTCAAGGTGTTGCTGCAGCACACCTGAACTGACACATTGTTTTCATTGCCATTCAGTTCAGAAGAACTATGTAATAAGGTATTATATAATTTATTTAGCATATTTGGGCATTTTTTAGTGCACCAAGCATCAGGTCTAGGCTTGATTGATTGAGGCTCAACCAAACAGAAGTGTGGGAAGTGGGAGTGACATATAGAAAACATATAAACCAGTATGAAATGATGCAATTTCTTTAAAGTAACTCTTCCCCGCCAGACCACGCACAACTGTTCAGTTTTGTTTAAGATGGCCAGCTAACACGCTCTGTGTTCCTGGTTGAAGTGTAGAAGGGATGTTGAGCAGCTATTTTAGCTGCTGTTCTTACATATAAGTAGCACAGATGCTCTCTAAGAAATACCAATATTTTGCTATTATAATAAGCCATTAATAGTGGATAATGAACAGCGCAAGACTGTTCCTTATTTTCGGCTTCCCGGTGTAAACAGATGTCAGCTTCACACTTTAAACCTCCAAGGCAGTTATTTACAAAAAAATTCTTTGGTCGAATCATCTAATATAAACAGCTGTTATACTTTTTATACTAAATAAGAAAATTTATTGAGAGATTTATGAAGCATGGGAAGGAGCTCAGATTTGCAGAAACGTCAGATATACCTAAGGAGAGATCTGCACGAAGAGACTTACATATGAATCATTTCTATAAATTAGTTCTTCTGGTCAGGTTGCAAATGTCTCAGCTTTCTTTGGTACTGCACTATTGCAGTCTATTTCATCCATGTGGTTTATTCATACATGCGCTGTGATCTTTGCCTTTCATTGTCTGTATCTAAATAAGATGTGATGTTTCCTTACCCTTCCAATTTTCATCTGTCAGGAATGTAACATCCTGCCTTTGATAGACATTTAGAGGACAGACTTATAAGACATTCTAGCCAAAGATCAAGGGAAAGGGAGAATTTCATAGCAAAAGTCACCTCTACCCCCACCTCTGCTGCTTCTTGTGATAGCATACACATGCATCTTTTGACATAGAAGTAGTCATGCTTATCTCCTATTCTCAGACACAGAGAAGCTCTTTTGGCTCTTCTTATGAGTCTAATTTATCTAATTGATGCTTAATAGACATACACTTATGTGTAATTTGACAGGCTTCAGAGCTATGAGTTTAACAGATAGTTGTGCGATGATACTGAATGGTGGTTTAGATGTCGGGGAATGGCGCTGTACCCTGAGGGGTCCTAAGGTCAGAGCTGAGCTGACTTTTCTGGTGCCTGCGTGTCTGTCTCAGATTCAGGACCCTTAATGGAAACTGTAGGTAGCTTGTTTCAGCCTGCGGAAGACCCAATGTCACTCGGGTGTCAGGTCAGTTGGCTGGATTTTGATTTAAAAACTTAACAATAAAGATTTGTCTGTTGGAGAGGTGTTAACCTGAATGAGCAAATGGAAAGACTGCACAAATCGTGTGTTTGTTTGAGCTCATTTGGTGTTTGGTTCTTAATTTTGTAAGCTTAGCTTGCAAAGAGGGGAAATCATGCTGAGAAGAAAAATGTGCTGCTGTTTTGGCATCGGTGAATATAAATAAAGGATCAAGGGGGAAATTTTGTCTGAATACACACAAGACTGCTGTGCAGATGTGCGTACAGTGCACATGCATTTACACATGTAGATACTTGGCATCCTCTCTAAAAGACGACCCACAACAGAAGAGAGGAAAGGAAGAGGGAGAAGTGAGTGGAAGGTAAAGACAAAGGAAAGAGAAAGAAAAGACAAAAGGAAAGGAGAGAAGATGATGCACAGAGGAGAAGAAATAGAGACGAGAAAGTGAAAGGAAAAGAGATCATGATAATTTCAGATAAGGAATATTGCAAGGGAAGGAGGATAAAGGGAAATGAGAAGGAGGAGAGGAAGAAGTGATGGGGAAAGCAAACAACAACAGCATAAAGGTAAGGACAAGGAAATGGAAATGAGGGGGAAAATTAAGAGAGGAAATGAGGGAAGCAAAGGAAAAACGTGGAAAAGAAGTGACAAACAAGCAAAAAGTATCAGGGAAGCAAACCTTCTCTCAATCCAGATTCTTCCATTAGTACACAACATATTTGTTTAGAGCATAAATTCCAGCTGAGAACTGTTGTTTTAAATCCAATACATGTTTGATTGCATGTTTATCAATGATTGTCTGGCTAGTTACTCCATTTTGCAAACATCTGCATCTTGTTTAACGTGACCACACACACGTACTGCTAAAATATTCAACATTTGAGACAACAAATCAGGCATGAACACCAAACAGTGTGATTGAGATTATTCATGGCTTTGTTTCCTCTTCAACTACCTCAGTAAGTCATCTATGGCTCGCCTACAAATGGTCCAAAATGCAGCTGACAGGCTACTCACTAGATCCTCTATGTGGTGTCATGTAACACCTCTTTTGTCTTCATTGCACTGTCTCCACCTAAAATTCAGAATCAAATGTAAGGTGTCATTGTTCACTTTCAGAGCGCTGCATAGTCAAATGCCTGGCTTCAATAGAAACTCTTCCACCAATATATAATGTATAACGTGGAAATCATTAAGCTCTTCTGACTAAACCTTGGTGGTTCCTTGTTCTAGACCAGGGTTGTGTATAAGGCCTGAGGGCTAGGATCAACCTGGGAAAGACTCAAATCTGGCCCACTGGCCCACAAATAAGCTCATTACTTACTTGTGTGGGCTTGTTTTTAACTTTTTGGCATTATCATTGTTTTAATGTTTGTATTTGCTGATTGTTGTTGTCAAGCACTTTGTGATCCTTATTAGAAATTGTTTGAACACACGTAACATCAGTGGCTGAAGATAATCTGTAGCATTGGAATCACCATCGGAAGTGTAAACATGTCCTGCTGTTGGTGGAAAATTGCCATATTTGATTGTTTTTAACTTATACTAAGCATGAGTATGAAAGCACACAATTTGAGACAATTAAGAGAACCGTTTAAAGGAAACCATAAGAAGTGATCACCTAAGACATTAAAGTCTTTAAAGGTGGCATAAACCGGAACTGTCCTTGGAGCTCTGCACAAACACAGGAGAGCGTGTTATCTCTCCATAGAAATGCTTTGCTTTGTCCTCAAAACCTGGACTTTTTTTGTTTAAGGAAGCGGTGTCAACCACAAAGCCAGCATGCTGCCTAACAAGAAGACAGAAAAGCAGAAACAAAGAAAAGGTGACGAAGAGGAGGTAATAAACAAGAGGAGGCAAAAAAACAGTCCAGTACATGCACATACATGCCATTTCACAGGCCAGTCACTGAGTGGAATAATCCATCATCTGCTATTCCCTGTAAGTCATAACATAGAAGTGACATTATTTTATGACCGCTGAACAAAACTTTCCATCGCACCTCTGTTTGCCCTCCTGTTTTTGTTGAAGTTCAGCATCGTGGCAGGCCATGACCCATCCTCAGGCCTGCTTTCACATTCTACGGTACTGGTTACTAAGTTATTTCTCCCGTAATGTAGAGTCAGAGGAAAGTGATTCAAGAGGTTGGAACTGAGGGTGATAAATTTATTGGTAAGCTGTCAGTCATTTGGTGAGTATGACAGGTATGATGATACACCTGAAGTTGTATAATACCTGCATGGAAAAACACAAATGAATGTTTCCCGGAATTTATGGTACTACCTTAAAAGGTTGTTTGAGAAAACATGACATGCTGAATAATAGGTTAGTCAAAGGCAAGAGTGAGCAATTAATTTTCCCAAGGGGCTGTTAGGATGCCTGGGTCGTTGACCCGGAGTTTTATATTATTTGTCATTTCGAGTCTTTTGGTTTCTCTGTCAGAGTTGTGCCTGCTGGTTTCTGTTCTGTTCCATAGTTCTTTATCCCCGTGTCAAGTCTGCGTCTCTGTGTTATGTTTCCTGTTTTACTTTGAAGGTCCATGTCTTGTGTTAATGTATCTGGTTTTGCTTCCCATGTTTCGTTAGGCCTGATTTGCCCCAGCTGTGTTTCCCTCCTGTTACCCATTCCCTGATTGCTCCCTCTGTGTATTTAAGCCCTGTGTTTCTCTGTGTCTGTGTTGTGATCTACCCTTATCTTGCTGTGTGTTCTGTTTGTGTAAGTTTACCTTGGAGTCTTAGTTTTGTTACTTTTTTGGAGTTCTGCATTAAAGCTTTATTTAAGTTCACCTTTTGTCTTTGAGTGTCTGCACTTTGGGTCCTTTTCCTGCCTGCACACAGCCCTTTCATAACAGGGGCTGCATGGGAAACAGACTGTTGCAGACGGACCAATAAGATTATAAAGAGACCAAATTAATGCTGAGCAGAATTGAGTTGACCAAAAGCTGAGTATCACCAAATTCCCATAAGGATGCTCAAAGTTGCAGCTTGTGCTGTCACACTTCTTCAATTTGAGACAGCGTGATGAATTGCAGCCTCTTACAGTTATTCCCACGCCCTGCTTGCAATTATTACTGAGAAGATGACATGGGGAATTTTTCCCAGTCGGCAGCTCATAGTCACCCTAAATTCAACATGGCGTGAACTCAGCACATGGTCTTCTTTGCCTCATCATCAGAGAGAAGATGAGCCAGAGATTCTGGGTTAATGCAGAGAAGGAAGCTGAGAGAAAAAAGGCAAAAAAAAAGGGGGCAATATTCATTTTGCCTGATGCTTGTAAGTGTTTGTGTTTGAAGATGTTTTTTTTTTTAAACTTTGTCAAAGCTCCACAGTCATGCTTTCCAGATGAGAGAACTTACTTGTCATAAATTAAATTATTTACCATCTTAATCATGTATATGTTTATCTTCTCACAGCCCAAAATCTATAGATCACAGATGGGGGGATGCTGCACCTGAATCAAAACTGGTTCAAAACATACGTAGAAAACAGGAAATACTTTGTATCAATAGGTAACTTCACATCTGAGCAGACAAGTATCACATGTGGAGTTCCCCAAGGTTCCATCTTGGGACCCCTTCTGTTTAACATCTACATGCTCCCACTGGCACAGATTATAAACAACAACAAAATAAACTACCACAGCTATGCAGATGACACACAAATATATATCACAATGTCACCAGGAGACCGAGGCCCTGTACAGGCTCTTGGTAAATGCATTGAGGAAATCAATGACTGGTTGTGCCACAATTTTCTCCAGCTAAACAAAAACAAAACTGAGGTAATAGTCTTTGGCGCCAAAGAAAAACGATTACAGGTCACCAGAGAACTTCAATCTATACATCTAAAAACCACAAACCAGGCGAGAAATTTGGGTGTAGTGATGGATGCAGACCTAAACTTAGAAAAACACATTAAGACAATAACAAAATCAGCTTACTATCACCTCAAGAATATTTCAAGGATCAAAGATCTGATGTCTCAACAGGACCTGGAAAAACTAGTCCATGCATTCATCTTTAGTAGGCTTGATTACTGTAACAGCATCTTTACAGGTCTACCTAAAAAATCAGTCAGACAACTACAGCTCATTCAGAACTCTGCTGCTCGAGTCCTCACTAAGACCAAAAAAGTGGACCACATCAGTCCAGCTCTGAGGTCTTTACACTGGCTGCCTGTCCGTCAGAGGATAGACTTTAAAGTTCTGATGCTGGCCTATAAAGCTCTGAATGGTTTAGGACCAAAATACATCAATGACCTCCTGACCCAGTATGAACCATCCAGATCCCTCAGGTCATCTGGATCCGGTCTTTTATCAGTTCCCAGAGTCAGAACCAGACACGGAGAAGCTGCATTCAGCTTTTATGCTCCTTATATCTGGAACAAACTCCCAGAAAGCCTCAGATCAGCTGAAACACTCAGTTTATTTAAATCCAGGTTGAAGACTCACCTGTTCTCAGCTGCATTTGAATAAAGCACCAAATCCACACTTTTAAGCTTAAATTTCAAAACTTACATTTAACTACTGATTTTATCTACTGTTCTGATTTTATCTGTTTTGATTTTCAGAATCAGAATCAGAATACTTTATTGATCCCTGGGGGAAATTATTTTTTGTTACAGTGCTCCATTTTAAACCAACATTAAGACAAGACAGACAATACGCTAACTAAGAATAGTACAATATATACATATATATATACATACATACACACATAAGTCACTCATAAATAAATAGTTGGAAAAGAAACATGTGTAGTTGTAGCAGTAACCAGTGTGTTAAGTGGATGCGTTGTACAGGGAGATGGCCACAGGCAGGAATGATTTCCTGTGTCGTTCAGTGGTGCTTTTCGGTAATCTCAGTCTCTCACTGAACGTGCTCCTGTGACTGACCAGCATGTCATGGAGTGGGTGGGAGGTGTTATCCAACATTGTCTTTATCTTGGACAGCATCCGCCTCTCCGACACCACCTTGAGGGAGTCCAGCTCCATCCCCACAACATTGCTGGCCTTACGGATTAGTTTATTGAGTCTGTTGGCATCTGCGACCCTCAGCCTGCTCCCCCAGCATGCAACAGCATAGAATATACTGTTGTTTGTTTGTTTGTTAATTAGTTAGTTAGTTAGTTTATTTGCTTGTTTTAATCAATTTTAAATCATGCTTTTTATTTGTTCTTGTTTCTAATGTCTCTGTAAAGCACTTTGAATCACCTTGTTGTTGAATTGTGCTATACAAATAAACTTGCCTTGCCTTGCCTTGCCATTCATCTATATTCATGTCACGTCAGCCTGCGCTGGTGTTTGTGTGTCTATGACCATTTGGAGTATATCCTGGTTTTGTTTCATTTATGTAGCAGCAAAGCCAAATACTTTGTGGCTCCAGCTTCTCGACTGTGAGTACGTGCTTCTTTCCCGCATTATTTGATGTAAACAAGACATTTTTTAAAATGATTTTTAGACCATTTTACAGACATAGCAATCAGTGAGTCAGAATAAAATGGTTTTTTAAGTCTTTGTTCTTCTTGTTAAGCTTGGTAAGAATTCTTGCCTCAGCATTTCAATAAAACTACTTTTATTATTACTGTGTAAACAATACAACGGCAAGACAGACAGACAGACGGATAGGCATTCTTCAACGCCACCAAACCCGCTCTGCTTCTTTACGGCAATTAAGCCACACAAAGCGTGTAGACACAGCGCTTCGATGGACAAATTGAGCCTGTACTGTATACATCTTATTAAAATGAATGGACACTGAATGCCAAAACTCGCAGGGCATTCACAGAGCGACACTAAAGGTTTCGGTCAATAATCCAAAACAATGAAGTGACTGTTAGACAAACTCTGTCAGACCCGATGCACACGGGAGCTCAAAATCCATTTTCCAGTGATGCAGACCTACAGATGACCACCTGTACATTTCTTTCATTGAACCCTCCTTTTTATGCTCTCACTAATTCCCAATAAACTACCCATTGGTGTGTTCACCCATGACATTACTGCGACCAAGCCATTATAGCTGGGTCCGCGTTAAAAGACATTAGTTGCCACAGGCTCTCTGCGCAGTGATTTCTAAATATCTAATAGTGTCTAGGAATGTAGTCTTGATCCAGTTCCATCTTCAGCCTATTAGGAGGTCACGGTGTGCCAGCTTCTTTTCATGGGCTTCCATGGACAATGTAATTTGCATTCCAGAGCTCAGTGGGTTGGGGGAAAAAGACGTCTGGGTGTTCTGAATCATCTGATATAATTGCTGCTGAGAGCGTAACTGCCGATTCTATTTAATTCTAATGGGGCCTCGAGTGAAATGTTTTCCCCAAATTTGGCAAATTAATACAAAGGCCTGTCTTGACCATTAGCAACTTCACAGCTGTTAACCAGCTGTTTACAGTCCAAAAAAAAAGATACCCTGTGTTACACAGGCAGCCGTGCACGAATGAAAACTTTTTAATAGGTCTGCCTGTCATTTTGCTTCAAAATATACTACTTTCATTACATATTAGTGGCACATGCTCTTCTACTCAAGTGCAGTCATGTTGTTGAGCCACAGCTCTTTTTCATTTCACTCTTAATAACCGCCTTTATTAAATTTGCCTAAGGAGGAGACACTGTTAGACAGTAGCAATGTATGAAAGCAGTTTAAAGCTTTCACAAAGGGTTAAGTCTATTAAAACAGGAGTCATATATGTGTTTTTTCCTTATTTAGAATCATTAGATGGTAAGATGGTGCACTGTCCTGTGATAGTCTGCCTGTAAAGAAGCTGTTGCACTTTCTTCTTTGGAAATAACTTTCCAGACTCATTTCCCCTTCATGGAATGTTTTTTTTTCCGGGTTGATCAAACTCACGTTTGGGGCAAAATAAAGCGGGTGAACTCTGCTCATATAAATTGGTGCTCTCCGAACAACACAGTTTTTATTTTATTTCAATTTTATTTATATAGCGCCAAATCATAACAACAGTTGCCTCAAGGCAGTTGGGGCAGAAGAGAAATTGCTGATCTACTGCTGTATTTTTCAAAGCAGCTGGATGTTACAGCTATGCAAGGTGTGCTTTAGTATTGGTGCTGTGATGCATCAGGCTATAGCAACAAGGAGATATTTCTCATTGCATATGGATCACACTGAAGTGCACTGGGTAAGTGTCATTTTTCAATGTGCAGGGTTAAGACTGCTCCGGGTCAAACACTTTGTGGAAACAATTCTTTCTATTTAGTAGAGATCTTGGTAATGCCTTTGGGTAGTTACCCTCATGGCACACTTTACTAGGGGCTTGTTAGTATCTGGTTAGACTCCTTACCTTCAAAGCTGCTTTAATTATATGGCATATATTTACCAAGGTGGTGGAAACATTCTTAAGAGATTTGATCCATGTTGCACCTGCACATCCATCATGCAAATCTCCCTTTCTCAAAATCCTATACCAAAAGTGCTTCATAGCATTGTGACACAGTGACCTCATCTCACCATGCAATGTTTCTCCAATCTTCTACTTTTCTATTTTGGTATGGTGATGTTAATCATAGCCCCAGTTTCCTGTTGTTAGCTCACAGTAGTGCCACCCAGAGTGGTCTTCTGCTGCTGCAGCCCATCTGTTTTAAGGTTTGTTGTGTTGTACATTCAGAGATACTCTTCTGCATATCTTGGTTATGATGAGTGGTTATTTGAGTTATGTTGCCTTCCTATCAGCTCAAAGCAGTCTGGACTTCAATGAGATATTTTGACACAGGGAACTGCTGCTCGCTGAATATTTTCTCTTCTTCACACCATTCTCACTAAACTCTTGAGATGGCTGTATGGGAAAATTTCAGTAGTTCGGCAGTTTCTGAAATACTCAGACCGGTTAACAGCGATGCCATCTTCAAAGTTTGAAGTTCAGCAGGTTGTTCTGACTATGTGTACATGCCTAAATATGTAAATTATAAACAAAATAAGATTTAAAGATGTTTATCCTGCAAGTCAACATTACAGCTTTATTAAAAATTCCATCTAGTGTCATGGATACAGTCAATCAGGTACGCATCTATATTTTACTACAATGATGTGTAAAAAATCAAGTGCAGATAAAATAAACATTATCTGTGGGAGTTCAATATTGCTGTACTTTAAAGGTAGCAATAATACATACCCTGAGACGAGAGCACAGTGCTCTTTGTTTTATGTTGTTGCACTTTCTTTATGTTGGGCTTTGTTAGCAAAATCTTGAGGTCTAACCGCTAGCAGAGAATGCAATAGGATTTTTGATAGTTCTACAACTGGCTTCTAACATGATGTACTTGCTAAGGCACCTGCAGAAAACTGAACCAGAACAAACATGAATTTGCTTTTACAAGTGGAAAATCACTTTCCCTCAGGCCTATTACTCTGCATATAAGGCCTCCATCACTCAACTTTTATGTAACAACATACGCACAGGCATTCATCTTCAAACACCTCAAGTTTAGTAGTTTGGGGGAATTATAAACAGTGGACATCTTTTATGACTGCTCAAACATTCTTCTGGGACACCCACTTCAACTGCGGTGACCTGACGTAAAGCAGCAGTAAACAACTTTCGTCTCTATTTGGTGAGCCAAAGAGGTCACCAGTCACGTCCACATTCCCAGCATACCTACATATACCGAGAGCCTTGTTCTGTATGCTAGCTTCATTTATCTAAGACCTCGACAGAAATCCCTGTTATTAGCTTTTAACTCACTCAACATAATAAGAGGCATTACAATACCCCTCCTTGTCCTGCGTCATCAGTGAAAGCGACTCACAGCTCATGGAGGACGTTTGGACAGGCCTGATTCAAATGGACTTTGCGTATCAGGTCTGTTAAGTTCAGAAGCTGCAAATTTTTGTTTGAGAATAGCTTTTTAAACTCGCTTTCTCTTAACAGTTTGGTTGTAATTGCCACAGTGTCTGTGAACCTTACTTACAGGGAGAGTTAAAAAAAAAGGAAAAGAAAAATGCTGTGCTGAAATGACTCAAGGGGGCATGGACAAAGAGGAGGATTGGTCTAGACCTGCACAGCCAAAATCAAGCAACACACAATTAGATGAGTGTGCCAAATGCCAGCAGTTACGGAGAAGGGGTGTGGATCGAGACCTGGTAGTGACACGCAAGGCCACGAAAAAAAGAAATAGCCTCTCAGTGCGAGCTTTGCATGTGTACTGCTTGAAGCTATGGGTAATTTGCACCTTGCCCATCCCGACATCCGTGGATTGTTTACATCAGGTGTAATGGTTTTACTGAAGGATGTGTGCCACACCTCATTTGTCATACATTCACATCTGTCATTACCCTCCTAGCCTACTGAACACAGTCTGAAGCAGTCGGTTCAGCTTGGATGACTTTCGTGGCCCCAGGCTTTATTTTCAGGATTCGACTAGTCTGGCCTGCAGTTCTTATTCATTTTAACAATTTAGGGTAATTTAATATTCACATTTGCTCTTGAGAGAGATTTTCTGGTTTTAGAACAGTTTTACTTTCCATGTTTTTAATAGCATTGTACTGACCTTTTACCTCTGAGTAGACTGATGTGTCTCTGGATCAAACACATTGTCACAAGACTTCTTGTTTGCCATCCTGCCTAAAGATAATTTGCGATTTATGACTCTCTACTACAATGTGTTTCCTTTTCATTGTTACTTTTTCCACTGGCCCCAGTATGACCTTCCTCACGGGTCGCCATAACCAGGTTAAGAGCCTCTGAGCGAGACGACATCTTTCAGCAGCTGTTTAGTGCATGAATGAACAACTGACATTTCAATGAATCCTTCGGCCACCTGTTCATGCAGGAGACGCGAGTTAGTGTCCAAGCACTCATTTGAAGAAATCCTCCGGGCTTAGCTACAAAATATTCTGAGTAGCTGCCTCTAAAACTAATCTACATCAGTTGGTTTATCTTTTATTCATCCATGTCGTGTCCTGTCATTCATTTAGGCAGGAGAAGCACTTGGCTTATATTTGAGGGAAAAAAGTGTTGTGTGTGTGAGAGAGAGCTTTTTAGTTTGTTTAGTCCTGGCTAATAGAGGTCTGTGTCAGTAAACATATAGCTAAAAATGTAAGTGGTTGATAGGACACAAAATTTAAATCTGTAGAATTAATTGTTGCTCCTGAGATAAGTAAAGCAAGTATCATTTCAAACAAGCATGACAGCATCACAGGATTCCTTATGCTTTCCAATAAGGAGTCGTAGATAAACTTTATATAGCTGCTCTTTTTTCAGTTGTTCTTCCTATACATGCAAACTGTCATCTATTCAGAATCAAGTAATAATAATAATAATAATAAACTTTATTTATAAAGCACACTTAAAAACCAAGGGTATGCCAAGGTGCTTAACAAGTAAAATAGAGTATAGGAGGAGGATAATAGAAATAGGACCAAAGCAAGTACTAAATATGCAAACAGATAACTGTCACTAATACATAGGAAAGCAACAGGTACAGAGCAAACAAGAATTTAAATGAGCATAGAAGTGCATGATATAAAATCATAAAAGAAATATTAACTAGAGGGAAAGGCAAGATTGAATAAGTGGGTTTTTAATCGTGATTTGAACAGTGCAATGGAGTCAGATGCGCGGAGGTCGAGAGGAAGGGTATTCCACAGTACCGGGGCAGCCAGAGCAAACGCACGGTCACCCCGGGACTTCAGTCGAGATCTGGGTTGGGTCAGAAGTAGTTGAGTGGCAGATCTGAGTGTTCTAGCAGGAGTATGTGGTTTGAGAAGTTCACTAAGATAACTTGGCGCTAATTTATTAATAGTTTTGAAAGTAAGGAGTAATATTTTAAATTGAATACGGTACTTTATGGGCAGCCAATGCAGGCTAGCTAGGACAGGGGTAATATGGCAAAATTTCCTGGTACCAGTCAAAAGGCGGGCTGCTGCATTTTGGACTGTTTGCAGTTTAAGAAGAAGAGAAGAGGGAAGACCATAGTACAAGGAGTTACAATAATCCAACCTGGAGGTCACAAAATCAAGATGTTTGCTTGCTGGAGGCAACATCCTGACTGTCATGTCACTTCATGTTAACAGTGCACTTGAAGAATCAGTGGGACAGTAGAAGTTATGTGTACATGTTCTGCAGTTTAACATCTTGACAAAAGGCTTATGTGATGCCTGTGTTTGACGCTGAGAACCTCTCAGTGTGTTTGGTCTCAGAGGGACAAACCCTTTGTTTACCAAATCCGTCTGACAAAACAGATGTTAACATTTCTGTCACGCAGACATTCATCCAAGTGTTTATTTAAAGCCTCCCTATTTCTACTTCCATGTTTGGCATTTTATCCTGCGGCTTTAGCATAAAAGCTAAGCTCGATATAGGTAACCTGCTTCCAGAGCTGTTGTTTTTGTGTCAACCACACTTATTCGTGCACAGAAAGGGAATGCAGTGCCATGTAAAGTCAGTTTTAAAGATTCTGACAGACTTTGGAGGCAGCTATTCTTTTTCACATCTGTGAGCCCTCGCCATTGAAAGTCAAACAAAAAACTGTTGTGCTGACTGACATGCAGTCTTAAGGTAAAAGGATTAATGTCAGCTCCCCAATACGAGTTGCAGAAAACTGCTTATTTAATGGCTTGTAAGCCTATTAAAATGACCAAACTACCTAAAGATTTTGGTAGTGAGGTTGCGGCGGTGTGTGGTGCATAAAAACAGCTGGGCATACACTCATTCTATTTTGTTACACCTTTATCTAATCAGCCAGTTTTAACCAGTGACTACATTTAGACATGAAGTCACTTAATGTTCCAGCTGCAACGATCTGATGTTAGGTCAGGAGTTTTCCATAAATAACATGAAGTCGCTTTTTTGTCTCAACAATTCAGGCTGCTGCTGGTGATGCAGGGGACATTTCCAACCCATGCTGACCACGTCCATCCCTTTAAAATCATGGTGTACCCATCTTCTGATGTATGCTACCATGTCACAAAGCTCAGACCCTCTTACTCTTCTTGAACACTGAGTTTATTGCCCTCAAATGACTTCCACAGTCACTGGACATGAATAGAGCACCTTTGAGGTGAGGTGAAATGGGAGACTGACATTATTAATCTAAAGTTGACAAACCTCCATTAATCGTGTCAATATGTTTCGAGCACCTTGCTCTAAGCGGGTCCATACTGGTACTAACGCGGTGAATCTAATAGAGTTTCTGCTGAGTGTATATCCAGTGTATATATGGGTTAATGTTCCCTAGTTGGCTCAATAAACCCACAGTTCACTTGCAAGGTGTTTCTTTTGGATTTTTTTAAATGTTGAAACTGAGTTATTTATTCAAAACAAATTGTATCTGAGCTGACATCAGCTTGTCACAGTTTCCCCTATAAGGTTATTTTTAAACTGTAGGTCATTAAAACCTAGTCCAGGAGCAGTAAATGGGTAAGTTTCAATCTATTTTATCACAAAGGTTTTCACATTATTAGGAAAAACAGACAAAACTCCCCTATGACATGTAATTACGTAATGTCACGAGTATATAATATATACTAATATACAGTAATATATACTAGTGTAAAACAAAACTCAGTGTGTCTGTTTGTTCCTCTTTCTCTCCCAGCTTTCCTGTCTTCTGTGGAGAGAAGATGCACATGAGCTTCAGAAATAGGCCATGAAGCAATGGAAGAAGATGGGCTGCTCTGTTGAATCTTGATTTCTTTTAGGTGTGTGTGTGTATGTCACTTACCTGGAGAGCACTTGGCACAGAGTATGGGAAGAAGACAACCCAAGGGAGACAAAGTTGTGCTTTGGGCAATGTTCTGCAGGGAAACCAATCATCTTGCCATCCATATGGATGTTCCTTTGACAGGTACCACCTGCCTAATCACTGTTACAGACCCTGTGCACCCCACTAATATTCCCGGATGACTGTGGCTGCGTTCAGCAGGATAATGGGCCCTGCCACAAATGCTCCAGATCTCAAAAGAGGAAACAAAACAATATTAGGCCAGTGGTTCATTACGCCTGATGGGTGTACATTTTAATATACTTGCATTATGTGAAATGTATTATATAGGTTTGTATTCACTAGATTAAGAGCTTCTTTTACAAGGAAACTGTCTGTTTGATTGAGTTTATTCGATCTTTCTGACACATTTAATCACGTCTGACACTGATGTTTATCTCTTTCCTCCTCTTGGCAGGTTTTGCAAAACAATGTTTGCATCGAGATTCATATCGGAAATGTTTCAGCGGTCCTGTGCTTTGTCAGCACACACTGTCAACAGCGAAGGAATGCGATCACTGTGATGTCTGTTAAACCTTCATATCCTATTAAACAGTTGCTTATTTTGGCAGCACTTCAAATTAGCCAAAATATTTTCAGGAAATCATTCCCAAAATATTTCCTTTTTTCCCTCCTCTTGAGTCACAGTTGACACTAACCAGGCCTGTTTCAGCAGCTCTGTTGATCAGGTTGCTTAGCAACAGTAGGATACAGGGAGCGAGTGGGAGTGACTGCAGGGTAACACAGGGAGCTCATGACCCTCATGAAAAGGCCACAAACCCAGCGAGATGCTTAAAGATGTTGACATGTGCACAGCACATCCTGGCCGTGTGTACATGACTATAAAAACAGGACATTGAGCTTGAATGCATTTAAACTGACACGTTCTGATTGGCACTTTCTTTCTTACATTAGACTTTAAAAGTTGCTTTACTCACAAGTATTCGAATTATGCTTCAGTGTTAAAAGTACTACACTCAGATCTTTTTAATGCACAAAGATTTTGGTTAGTGAGTCTTAATTTGTTGATTTTGACAGTTTTATATAACCTTCATTTTCCAAAACAACAAAGACTGAGGCTGACACCATGCATAGTCATGGCCAGTTTATAAAATGAATCTCATAACAGCAACACAACATTAAAACAGTATTAGGTATTAAAATTAGCAATGGGCGAGAAACATGACTGGGCATAAAAGAGAAGATCCTGGAGCTGCTGGTCCCTTCAGACGTAAACATGGGGAGGGGTTGACTGTTTCTGCAATAAATTAAAATAAATAAGGATGTAAAACTGTACAATGTGTTGGAGGATTTCATGATTTACATGCATTTCTTAAGATTTGGATTTGGAATACATAAAAATTTCTTTGGGCGTGGTCTCTATTTATACGCTGCAGCAGCCACCAGGAAGTTAAGAGAAACTCCACATCATCACAGACATTTCACCAGTTATTTAACAATGCTAAAAAGCAAGAGAAGATTGATTGCTCTTACCTAAAAGGAGAGCAAGTTCAGGGTGAAATGCTGATGTGATGAGTGGAACGTGCAAAGGTTCCTGCACCACATTGAGACTGCTGATGTGTAACCATCCACAAAGAGCACGGGGTTAGCAGTGATCTGGGTACACAGTTGTCAGACCGATCATCATTTGGTCTTGTGGTGGGGTGGCTTCATTTATTCTTCATTTATGCTCAGTTAAGGGAGACTAAAGGGATCCTTTTCTCTCTTCCTGGAAGCTGTTAATCGCTTTAGTGAAACCACTACATTGGCAGTGTGGTGTTGCCAACCTGGAAAAAGTTAATGGATGAACCATGCTCAGTAACAGCAGTGGACCAGAGTGTCTTTTATCACTGCATGAGACATATTTTGGCCATCTGTGTTAAATAATCTTTTTTTTTTCTGCTACTTGGGGAAAAAAGTATGTTTTACATATCAACAACTTTTAAACTGTTGATGGCAAGAAGCTTCTTATTAAGAATATATATATATATATATATATATATATATATATATATATATATATATATATATATATATATATATATATATATATTAGAGATGGCACGATACCACTTTTTTATGTCCGATACGATACCGATATCATAAATTTGGATATCTGCCGATACCGATATGAATCCGATATAGTGTTTTTTAATCAACAAAACTGTTTTTTAAATATCTTGCTGCATTTTGTATAAGTTCATACTCAAGTTTAAAACAACAACTACACTAAAGCTATTCTGTTATACCTGTATGCAAAAAAAAATATTTCATAGTTCAGCAATACTGATCAATCTAATAAACTTAAACCTACACCATCCTCCCTATTCTGGTATTTTAAAGAGTACTTGGCATAAATATTAAGCAACCTAACTAATAGGGTTCCAACTCCCAGCAACAACAAAAATAAATAAATAAAAAATAGGGAACCACCCCTCACGCTCCACCTCATGATGCTTAATCGACGTAATCAACCTTAATTTGATGCAGTGTGAAAAAAAATGCACAGAAATAAATTATTTTTCAAGAAATATTAAATAGATTCAACATCTTTCTTCAACAAAATTGCAGACTGCACAGATGGTACCTTCCCAAAGGAAAAACTACTATAGCTTACTAGGGTGTATATATTAGACTTAATAGTTACTATATACAATAATTGACTTCTATTCATTTTACATCAAATTAAAACTTTGGGTGTCAGATAATTATTTATTAAAAGCTAGACATTTTAAATGAGAATAAGAAAGAAAAGTATGTCTTTGTGCCCCCTTTCCCCTGTTAATGCCCTATCGGCCCCCCTGGCTAAACTTTGCTAGATCCGCCCCTGCACAGTTACCAGCGTCAGCTGTAGAAAAAGATCCTGGTGTAGAAAGTTATATTAAATAAATTCTAACAACAGCTGATCAAGCTTAAACGTGCTGCTGTTGTTCAGCCGCTGGTTTCCTCTTTCTGGTGCAAAGTGGGCCAAAAGCAAACTAGAGACAGAAAAGCCGATCAGCTGATCGTTAAGCAGTTTCATGATTGAAGTAGCAGCAAGAAGAGGCAGTCGCTCCATATATCGTTTGGTAAGCTTAACGCAGGAATGCTTTACAAACATTCAGAGATGGACTTACACACTTGCTTTACTTCTCTCGGGGATAACTTTGTCGGAGATGAAATGCCGGGTTGCTAGCGAAGCTCCACATGCTATCCAGACCACCGACAGGTCCCGCATGCCACAGCCGCTCTATCACGTGATGCATACTGCTCCGACGTGCTAACGTTCTGAGGTGAGTTACGGCATGTTGCAAGTTTTGTGAGGTGCTTTCGTGATATTTAATGGATCGGATTACATTTTTTATTTTTCTCCGATATCCGATCCAGTAATTTAGGTCAGTATCGGACCGATACCGATACGTAATATCGGATCGGTCCATCTCTAATATATATATATATATATATATATATATATATATATATATATATATATATATATATATATATACAGTGTTGGGAAGGTTACTTTTAAAATGTATTCCATTACAGAATACAGAATACATGCCCCAAAATGTATTCTGTAACGTATTCCGTTACGTTACTCAATGACAGTAACGTATTCTGAATACTTTGGATTACTTAATATATTATCATGCCTTTTACAACAACGTGAATGTACTATTGCTGTGTGATTTATTACTATTACTGAAGGTTCGCGACTCCGAACTGTAGTAGAATAGAATAGAATAGAATAGAATTCAACTTTATTGTCATTGCACATGCACAGGTACAGGGCAACGAAATGCAGTTTGCATCCATCCAGAAGTGCTTAGTGATATAGATATATTACAATATATATTAGCAATAATATAGATATGTAAGTATATTACAGAAATGGGTCTATTATGTTATAATGTACACGGTATGAAGTATGTTGTGAATATTCTATAACTATAAGTATGTACAGGCTGTAGTGAGTACAAGCTATGTACAGGATATGGACAGGATATAAATATGAAAAACTATACAGAATATGAAATAAATAACTTTACAGAAATCTGAGATATACAGCTATACAGAAATGGGAACTATGCAAGTTGTAAACAGTTGTAGGGTTAAAAATTATCGTATGTACAGAATGATTGTTTACACAGGGCTATACAGTAGTGCAGTTAAGGTAAGTGAGGGTGTGGATAATTTCTACAGAGGCTATATAAAGTGCTAGTGGTTGTGAGTGGTGGTTCACTCCATGTTATTATTGTGTGTTTGAGGGTACAGTTGTCCATTGTGTGTGTGTGTGTATGTTCAGTCCATGAGTTAACGTGGGTCAGATGTCAGGAGGCAGAGTTCAGGAGTCTGACAGCTGTGGGGAAGAAGCTGTTCCGGTACCTGGTGGTCTTAGTCCGGAGGCTCCTGTAGCGCCTCCCAGAGGGCAGGAGGGTGAAGAGTCCATGTGATGGGTGACTGGGGTCTCTGATGATTTTCCCAGCCCTTTTCAGACACCGCTTCCTGTAGATGTCTTTTATGGCAGGAAGTGGTGCTCCGGCGATGCGCTGGGCAGTTTTCACGACCCTCTGCAACGCCTTCCGGTCCAAGGCAGAGCAGTTCCCGTACCAGACTGTTATACAGTTGGTCAGGATGCTCTCGATGGTGCAGCGATAGAAGTTCACCAGGATGTCTGAGGACAGGTGGTTCTTCCTCAGAGTCCTCAAGAAGAAGAGGCGCTGGTGAGCCTTCTTGACCAGCTTGGAGCAGTTGGTCGTCCAGGTGAGATCCTCGGAGATGTGGACTCCCAGGAACTTGAAGCTGCTCACACGCTCCACAGCCGTCCCCTTAATGTGGATGGGTGGATGTGGGTCAGCATTCCTCCTGTAGTCCACGATGAGCTCCTTGGTCTTCTCGGTGTTAAGCAGCAGGTTGTTTGTGTCGCACCACTCAGCCAGACGATCCACCTCCTCCCTGTAGGCGGCCTCATCGTTGTCACTGATGAGGCCAATCACCGTGGTGTCATCTGCAAACTTAATGATGGTGTTGGAACCATCAGCAGGTCTGCAGTCGTGGGTGAAGAGGGAGTAGAGGAAAGGGCTCATCACACAGCCTTGTGGTACACCGGTGTTCATCGTGATTGTAGATGAGCAGTGGTTATCCAGCCGGACGTGTTGGGGGCGGTTGGTCAGGAAGTCCAGTAACCATTTGCAGATGAGGGAACTGATACCCAGGTCTGTCAGTTTCCTGATGAGTTGTGAGGGGTGGATTGTATTGAATGCTGAACTGAAGTCTATAAACAGCATTCTGGCGTAGGTGTTGTTGTTGTCCAGGTGTGAGAGGACAGAGTGCAGTGCGATGGAGACTGCATCCTCTGTGCTCCTGTTCTGGCGGTATGCGAATTGGTGGGGGTCCAGGGTGGGGGGGAGACAGGATTTGAAGTGTGCTAGGACCAGCTGCTCTAAGCACTTAGTGATGATGGGGGTGAGTGCTACTGGGCGGTAGTCATTGAGGCAAGATAGGTTGGAGTTTTTGGGTATCGTGACGATGGAGGTGGATTTGAAGCAGGCCGGTACCACAGCGTGGGCCAAGGACAGGTTGAATATGTCTGTCAGCACTCCTGCAAGCTCCTCAGAACACGCTCTGAGAACACGCCCGGGGATGCCATCGGGACCTGCAGCCTTGTGGACATTGATCCTGCTCAGCACCGCTCCTACATCGGTGGGGGAGAGAGTCAGAGGTTGGTGGTCTGGCGTCACGTCTGCTTTGGTTGTGGTTGTGGGGTTCCCTCGCTCAAAACGAGCATAAAAGTTGTTGAGCTCGTTGAGGAAGGAGACATCAGAGGATGCGGGGGAGGGTTTGGTGGTCCTGTAGTCTGTAATGGTCTGGAGTCCTTGCCACATGCGTCGGGGGTTGGAGTTGGAGAAGTGTTCTTCTACCTTCTTTTTGTAATGGTGTTTGGCTTTTTTGATGCCCTTCTTTAGATTAGCCCTGGCTGTACTGTAGGCGTGTGCATCTCCTGACCTAAAGGCAGTGTTGCGGGCCTTCAGGAGGAGACGAACATCCCGGTTCATCCAAGGCTTCTGGTTGGGGTACATGGTGATCCGTTTCTGGGTGGTGACACTGTCTGTGGTTTCGGCGATGTAATCCAGTACAGATGAGGCGTACTGGTCCAGGTCTGTGTGGGTGAACATATTCCAGTCTGTGTTTTTAAATCTGTCCTGGAGCACTGCGTCTGTCCCCTCTGGCCACACTTTAATTGTCCTCACAGCAGGTTTCACACGTTGGATGAGTGGTGAATACCTAGGTGTAAGGAACAGGGAGAGATGGTCCAATTGTCCAATGTGGGGGAGGGGTGTGGCTTTGTAGGCTCCAGCCAGGTTGGAATACACATGGTCTAAAGTCTTGTCTCCTCTGGTGTGGCAGGAGACATGTTGGTGGAATCTGGGAAGGACTGTCTTTAAGTTGGTGTGGTTGAAGTCGCCAGCAACAATAAAAGCAGCCTCGGGGTGTTTATTCTGGTGTTTGTTAATGGCTGCAGAAAGTTCTTTCATGGCCAACCTAGCATTAGCGTCGGGGGGTATATACACGGCAGTGAGTATGATCGAAGTGAGTTCTCTGGGGAGATAATAAGGTCTGCATTTGACCATTAAAAACTCCGCATTAGGTGAGCAGTGACTCTCAGTAGTAGTAAAGGGACCTCTGACTAATACGGCGGGGTCCCTGTCGGCTCGTAGACGAAAAATAGCTTTACTTTGTTGTGTGGGTCAACTTTTCTTGCGAGAGACAGAGAGAGGCGTTGAAAGACTGCTCCAACGGAACTTATTGTTTTCGGAGGAAAACACGAACACGGTGTACAGTCGAGTCTTAATAGCTTACTTACAACTGGGCTCGTCAGGCACTCTTCTTGGCTGCAGTGGTTATTATTATATTTACATGCTTCCAGCTCCCGTTTTTCCTCGATGACAGCTCGTACCTTTCCACTCCCCTTTTTCTCCCTCCTCCCGCTCACAGACACATAACGTGTATGGCAGTCCATTCTCCCTGCAACACGGACTACACTGCCCATGATGCTACATTCTTTAGAGCTATGCTTGTAGCATTCTGCCTGTTAGCTTAGCACAACAACAACAACAACGAAAAGGCGCTCTCTCACCCAGGAAACACACAGTCGCAGAGAGAGAGAGAGCGTCGCCCTGTAACCATGGCAACCGTAACGCTGCCGCCTGGAACAACAGAACGTAGCTGTCAAACAAAACCCAAACAGTCCTGACCCGCGACAATATGAAACAGGAAAGTACCGCAGTGTAATCCATTTATTTCAACAAAGTAACTGTATTCTGAATACCACCTTTTTAAACGGTAACTGTAACGGAATACAGTTACTCATATTTTGTATTTTAAATACGTAACGGCGGTACATGTATGCCGTTACTCCCCAACACTGTATGTATATATATATATATATATATATATATATATATATATATATATATATATATATGTGTGTGTGTGTGGTGTTTCTGGCCACCTGGCAAATTCAAACCTAATGGTTACTACATTAGCTCCACTTTAGCACATTGTAAGTACATTATTTGCTATCAGCAAAGCCTTTCACATTGTTGCATTATTATTTTTTTTAACATTGAATGTTTGTATTGTCTAATCAGGAGAAAAATGATAGCAGTCAGGATAATGTTTAGAGTGTTCTTTTGTAGTGTTTTTGCATTTGATTATGAGCCTTCACATTCACAGATTGATTACCGCCCCTGACGTTTTATTGCAGTGCTATTTCTGGTCTGTCCCACATTGAGGTTAGAAGACTGCATGATAAATGTCGATGACGTCCTTTTGGTTGTCCTTGGCAGGCACTTTGCAATTTCTATTTGAAGTCAGTTTATGAAGTCAAGAGCTTCTGTGTCACAGTCTTATGTTTGATTAGTCTGTCCTGGGACAGCAGAAAAGAAAATGCAAAGATGAAAGGAAAAACAATTGTTATAGACCAAACAAAAATGTAAAGTATATTTCTATAATTTATTTTATGATAAGAACAAAGGTCCTTTTAATTGAGATCATAATGATTAATCATTGGCCACTTCATTCCCTAAATGTAAATAATAAACTGTGATAATCAGTTGCTATATAGAGAAGATTGTGGTTCATAAAACATGTTGCTCTTGAGTCGAGACATGCATTAAGTGATGTAAATATCTTTGTCTTTTTCCATTAAGTTGTCAGCATGTCCTTTTCTTTGCTGGGATCCCCTGTGTTATTGCATTCCTGAAGGAAACCATTAGCAAACATGACTGGGTGGAGTGACTTTAATGCAACTTTAGACATTCATGCTGAAGCAAAACAAAACAAAATAAGCCAATCAGAATGCCATTAATTGCCACTGTTGGTAATGTGCTTTTAGTCTTTGGAACTATGTGCAAAGTGCAAATGATCGCTCCAGTAACTTTCAAACCATTGGATTTAAAATATTCGACAATTTAGAAGCAGACATAATATTTTTGTAAGGGGGCTAAATACGGACACATACCACAGTAGCAACAGCTTCCAGCATGGTAATGGACAGTGGACAGTGACTGTGATACATACTGTAAGTGTAAAGCCCACTCAACTGTGGGTAATGTAAAAATTAATCTGCCATTCAGTGTGGGCTACTTTTATGTTTGTGCTGTTGGTTCTTTTAGCCTAGGTCATAGTCTTGGAAAGAAATTGAAATAAAGAAGTAAAAATCAGAGGGGAAAAGTGTCCACTGCAGCCACTGTCTATGCTTCTCATTAGTTCTTTTTTTATTTTTCTGTCATTTTCATTTCTATTCAAGATCATGTAAGCTTTCAAAGTCATAAAACCGATGACGTTTTGAAGGTGATCTCTGCAGCTTGTGTCGGTTAAATTCTCTCTGCCTAGCCAAAGCACTACATGCACCGATGCAGGACAATAAAGCCTACGCAAAAGACTCTTTGGCCTCCAATTCGACTCATGCCTGTCTCTAATGTTATCTCGAAATAAAAGCAAGAAGACCACCAAATCTAAACGTAAAAACAACATGGACGTGCTTTCGGCCATCCCAGTATTCTGACATGTAATGTCATATTTCTTTAAAGGGCAGAAAACATCCAGCACTGGCTTGGACACAAGTCGTGCAGTGTAAGAAAAGAACAGTGCAGCGCACGCCTCAAGTTTGGGTCCTCTGCACGAGGCCTGAGAGTTTGTAGGTTCTGTTTCTTAAGTCTTTCTAGGAGAAGGTTTGAATACTCAACACTATCCTGAGATATAAACATAACTATATCACCGACTGATGTCAGATATATGGGAAGGACTGAGAACATGGACTTGGTGGAATGCTTTAGGGAAGAACCACATAAGATTCTTAGCTTGTTATGCCACAGAGTTCACCCCATTACCCCCACTTCTTTTTTTCCTTTGTGTGACTTAAAATCTGACAAAATAACTCTGCACTATTCTCAGCAGTCCTGTTGGCATCTACCCAATTTCTCCTTCTCTGTGGGAGTCTCTTGAGAAAATAATCACTAGTCATGGTGCTGCGGCCAAGCTCCAACAGAAGCAGAATTCTGAATGGAAATGTCTGCAGAGAGGTTTATGGCTCTGCTTCTGTGGCGTGCGTGTCAGAGGGGTCATGTTTGTGTGGATATCAACAGGATTTATGGCACAATAGCAGTCAAGTACTCTGCTTTGATCCAGAATATGTGACACAGGGTGCAGGTTGAAGCTGTTTCTACCAGGATTCCTATTGCTTTTTGTCAGGCCTCCTTAAAAGGGCAGAAGTTGGGGTCTTTCAAGTCTTTCAAATCAAAAGACTAACTTATCTTTTTTTATTTTTCATTATGGTGAGTAAGGCAGCAAACCCATCACACCCAGGAGTGATGAAAAGAAAGTGTGCGTCTTAAAAATTACTGTATTTCAAGTAGCATATTTTACCCCATCTATAACAATAATAATAATACTAATAATAATGGAGCCAGACAGCATGAAATATAAATTATACAAAGTGTTTTTACCCAGCACACATTATCATTGTGAAATTATTGTGAAGTCATCTGATTAAATGCTCCAGGATATTATCTGTTTGAGATTCCTGGAACAGTTTTGACATGACCTGACTTGTAAGTAATATTTATGAATGTAAAGTACTAACCCTTGGCAAATGAAAGTGACACAACAGAAAATCTCAGGTTTCCTTGTAACTGTTTTTTTTTTAAATCGCTTAATTAAATCTCTTAATATTGATCAATTGAGGTTTATTAATAAATATAAACTAAATATTCCAGGAACTGTCAGTGTCCCTGACATTAGGACTGATGTGACGTCTTTGCAATCACTGAAGGGAGAAACATTTCTTAACTTCAAGTACGATTTGAGTTCTTCTAATCTGTAATTTTTATGTTTCTCCCTAGAAAAAAAACAGAAACCCCCACAATCGTCCCCTGAGGACAAACAAAAGAGCCAAAATAGTTTGACCTTGCAGCGATACAGAAGCAGGCTGAGTTGAGACTGAGGCAGCTGATTATGCACTTCTTGTTGGATGATGTAAAGGGCATAAACAAATTAAAGGTTTTACTTGTAATTTAACTTTTAGTTAAACCAAGATGTATGATCAACACAGACTTTTAGGTAGACTTTTTTAAAGTTAGTTAAATATGGGCTAAATTTCCAGCACTCAATCCTCTCTGGGGAGCAGCAGTAAATGGTAAATGGCCTGCATTTGTATAGCGCTTTTCTAGTCCATAGGACCCCAGTGAAGTGTTGGCACTGCATTAACAAGAAGCAACTGCTAAAAATAATTACATAAGCTGATTTCAGTGGTAATACTGAGCCAACGAGGACAATCGTGTCTGAAAGCCATCAAAATCACAATGTTTCCATGACCTTATGATAGCCAGTTTCAAGATGTACCAACACAGCACTGTGATATGACAAGAGTCAAGATGACATGAAGACTGGCACTGGTAGTGTCCTAATTTCAGATTTAAAGGTTGCATGGTTTTGTTTCCATAAATCTGTCTGCAAGTCGATATCAAAGCCAGCATTAACTTTCATTAGACTGCAAAGATCTGAGGAGAAGCTGCGATCTTTACCTATCACACTTTCACCTTCCTCCACATCCTGCTGTTATACCTGACGAATACCATTTGAATCCTAAGCTCATCCTTTCTGCAGGTGTTTTGATTCACCTCTGATAAAGCCCCTATTCTTTCTGATCTGACTTCCTAAATCAGTTTAAGCTGCTTTGTGTTTTGGGATGTGGCTGTGTTTGGCCCCGGGACCATCGTGATCTGAGAAAGTCTGTCACGCTGATGCCTGAGGAATGCGTGTTGATTTAGAGGATAAGGAAATCTATCAAGATTTTATTAAAACAATCCTGGGTTTCAGATCATATTACACCTGCACTGATATGAAAGATAAAAAAAAAGTCTTAATACTTATGGGTTAAAGTATCTAGTCTGTCATCAGTATCAGAAGAAAGATTTAGATTATCACAAGGGATGTCTAAAGGGGTACATTTCCACCTCTTAAGACCCATTTTCATGCTGGTATATTTCGACGTTTCTGTTGTCCTTCGGGAACCTAGGGCCCACTCAGCTCTGGTGTTTTGTATTTTAAAATAATACATAAGTTGTATGTTAGTTTAGTTTATCGAAATTGTCTAAATTACTCTGAAATATCCATCCATTTGCACCAGGGGCGTAATTTCCAGGGGGGTTGGGGGGCTAATGACCCCCCCCAATAATCAGACCCAGCCAATATAACCCTCCCAATAAAATTATGAATTATCTTGCATAAATAGGCTGTTGGCTCACTAGAGTAAAAATAGGATGGCAAACTCCTTGCAACTACAAAAAAATGGTGGATGACTGTAAGATGACTGCACAGGTACCTGAGTGCTTACAGCATTTTGCAATTAAATTGCTGTACAGCGCCAACAAATTTCTAAATTCTGGCTGGACTCTATGAATGTAAGTAGTTAATTGTAAGTAAGTCAATAAAATTTATTTACAGAGTGCTTTTCACAGGCTTGAAACGACAGAGTAATGTACAACAAAATGAGTAAAACGCTATGAATAATCACAAAACAATAAAAAAAAAGAAAAAATGTGATGCAAATTTCTGTTTAATATGAATTTCTGTACATGTAGATGGTAACAGATTTGCAACAGATGGTAGCAGAGCTGCAATTTTCACCAATTTCACCGCTTTATCGCAGTAAACTGCTGTATTATCACAAACAGATTGCAGGTAATTGCCAATTTGACCCCATTCAATCACAACCTGTTAACAGACTCATTCCATCTTATTGCCTTGCCATTGGCTCCACTTATATTCTTTTCCTCTTCATTTATTCTTCCTCTCAGTGTGTGATATCAGAATCCACACTGAGCCTTTCAAGCCACACCCATCTCACCTATAGGTGCTATCGAAAACTACACTTGCAGTACTTCCACACACTTTGTTCTCCATTTTGTACCTTTCTCTTGTTTTGTGTATATTCCTTTAGTTTGTATGCATTCCTATTAATTTCAAACATTTTTCCTGTTTGTTATTTATTCCTGCTGTCTTACTATTTATATTTTATTCCTGCGCAACTGGCGTGGAGCACCCATATCCTCAGTCAAAGGTCCAGTGCCAAAGACTGTCAGCCCAAGTCCAACATCTTGAATTAGCCATTCTAGTGAACAAGTTGGCTTTGAAAAGTGAACACAAGCAATACCTTTACTGGTAGGCTACATTATTGCATAACCCTCACAGATGTGCTCCAGCTGTTTGTCTTATTTTGAATACTCAAATAGAGTTTTCTTTTGGCATCCATTTTTTGCAGCTATCCAGCGAGTCACTTTGCAATTCCTTTTTATTTATTATTATTTTTACATACAGATAAGCTCCCGATGAAATCAAAAAGCAGTATATTCCATTTGATCTCACCTTTTACACCTTTTATCAGTTCCCAGAGTCAGAACCAGACACGGAGAAGCTGCATTCAGCTTTTATGCTCCTTATATCTGGAACAAACTCCCAGAAAGCCTCAGATCAGCTGAAACACTCAGTTTATTTAAATCCAGGTTGAAGACTCACCTGTTCTCAGCTGCATTTGAATAAAGCACCAAATCCACACTTTAAGCTTAAATTTCAAAACTTACATTTAACTACTGATTTTATCTACTGTTCTGATTTTATCTGTTTTGATTTTATATACTGTTTTGTTTGTTTGTTTGTTTGTTTGTTTGTTTGTTAATTAGTTAGTTAGTTTATTTGCTTGTTTTAATCAATTTTAAATCATGCTTTTTATTTGTTCTTGTTTCTAATGTCTCTGTAAAGCACTTTGAATCACCTTGTTGTTGAATTGTGCTATACAAATAAACTTGCCTTACCTTGCCTTGCCTTTACATGCCTGCATTGCTTGGCAATTACACCTCAAATATGCTATTTGGGAACTTTGTTTCCCTGCAACTTGTCCTTGGATGAAAGGAGGTGTGTACCTCAAAAATGGCAAATTAGCAGTCGAATGGTATATGGAGAAAAGAAAAATGGTTTTCGTGCTTGCATCATGAGGAAAAAAGACAGAATTACAAGCATTTCCTATTAGGTTAGGTTACACATTACTGCAGTGTTGTATACCAGGGCGCAGCATAATTGAATTCATCAATAAGACACTGCTCATGGCTATTTGAGCTGAATGGCAATGAGTAGTGACATAAATTTTTGTACATGACAGCAAAATTACTCATAAAACCTCCGCTTGAAAGAACTTGTCTGTTCTTCCATAAAATGTGTTTCCAAATATCAACGCAATACTCGGTAAACTTGATTCAAATGAATGTACTGAGGACACAGTCACCACAGTTCAAAGAATCATAATGCCTTTGAATCTGTTCAGAATCAAATGTCTTCAAAGTAAGAATCTGCACAAAGACATGAGTAATTCCTTGAACAATCTTGAACTGTTACACAGTTTGGCAGAATAATCCAGCTTGTACTTTAACTCAGAGCAAGTTCTGTAGTGTTTTAGCTGAAGAACAAAACAGACACTCGTAGGCATGGCAACAATCAAAGGAGTATTTCAATATTAATGACTTTGTTCAACCTAGAGTGGAGAGCGTTCAGTTCAGTTAAATTTTTATATTGCCAATTTGCAAGAACGGTCACCTCAAAGTGCTTTATATTTCAAAGTAAAGACCTTACAATATTAACTAGAAGATTATTTCCCATATGAACCACTTGGTGATAGTGGGAAGGAAGATATCCTGATGAACAGGAAGAAACCTCCAGCAGAACCAGGTTAAAGGAGAGGTAGCCATCTGCTATAACCAGCTGGAGGATGAGAGGAAAGGGAAGAGAAAAAAATGAGTACATAAGGGGAACAGAACACAAATAATGGAAGAGAAGAGACCAAAGCTGTGTCCCAAAACGTCGGCTGCATCCTTCGAAGGACCCGGCCTTCGCGGTCTACGTGGGCCGGGTCCTTCGAAGACCGAGAAGGCCGGAAGTGCAAGGCTGTGAAATGGGACGGTCTAGCATTTGCTAGTTTGCGTCACAGAGGAACCCACCCGATGGATTAATAAAGTTTTATTTAATCTAATAATCTAATAACTTTGATCTCAGCCAAACCGATTTGCTCCAGAACAAATAAAACACCGAAAAAAGCCAAACAATTACATTTTTAAGTTATCCGAGTTACTAATATATCATGTTTAACCTGAGCAGCAAAAGACAGCGGGGTCTGAAAACAATGAAGCCGGGAGTCCGCTGCTCTCGCTGGCTCGAGTGACGATTGAACCCCCCGGCTAGCTATCGAGCGGGTGGGTAACAGACGTCTCCAAAAACGTCAGCGCATCCTGGGCCTATGGGAACATAGCTAGCGATGGATCAGGTGACCTTGCGCCAGCTCAAAGCATATCTTCATCAAAAAGGAATATGCATTATTACAATAGTTATTTTTGATCTGCCATTTGAAAAACACAAGTTACTAATGACCTTTAAAGTTTTCTTCCATATTAAAGTGTCACAGGAATCTATGGCTGTGCATTAGTGCAAAAATGCTTGTCTTTCTTTAACTTGTATAAATAATAAATGAAATGGAATATTTATTATTTCTTTCCAAAACTCCAAGATAATCAAATGTCTCCACTTCTGACACTAGCTTTAAAATTTAACCTTAGTCAGGTTAGTGGAATCAAAATGTAAATCACAAAAAAACCCCAAAAACATTAATGATCTAAAGGGATACCATTGCAGCACAGTGGTTAACGTGGAGTTTATACAATACAATGTCAGTCAAATAAGGCCTGAGACTATTTCCAGCCAGCTCTTCCTATTATGCCGGCACATTCATGTTACTCAATTATCAACCCAGTATTTATATTGATTTTGGTTGACGCTACGCTGGAACTAAATTGTTATCCAAACCTTGTCCATGCTGACTAACCTCATCCAAACTTTGCTGCATCATTTCCAGATATTGAAGAAAGCTGGTCTTTTGAAAATATTGACAGTGAAAGCAATTTGTGGTTTTGCAGAATAGCAGTGTTACTGATTAGCGTTAGGCTTACACAAGGAAAATAGCTTGATTTCATTCTATATCAAATTCCTCCTGATTAAAAGATTAGTGGAGCTGTAGGTGTGTCGCTGGGTTAGGGTTTGGGGAATGGCTCTAATTTCATTTCTTTAGAACAGTTTTTTGAGTTCCTTCTTTTCATCCCCACTACAGAAAAACTGTCTCACAAATATAATGTGGCCACCTTCTGGTAGTTGGCAGTAAAATGTTACCATATTGCCTCTTTCAGTTGTTTCCTTTAATAGCATGTGTTGAATACCTCAAATCTCAAAATTGTTTCTGAACTATGCTTGTGGTTATTTTTCTTTTCCACTTCAGACATTATGCGATACAGAGGAATGTGAAAATTATGTATAGAAAATTATAATGGATAACTGACTTTATTTTTCCAATGAGAGGGTTGTGCCACTGGGGTTTGTTCATGGCTGTATTGAAGTTTTGCAAAGCTACTCAACCCCAGTGATTTGCTGCCTTTGTCCTGTTATTGCTTTTGCAGCTACGACTCGTTTCACTCCAGGTGGATAAGCCCTACAGGTATGCTGGGTATTTGTCTCAGTGATGTAGCATGTAAAGATAATTTTGTGTAATATGCCAGCACTCAGTGACTTGCATCAGAGTTGCATTCCTAAAGAATGGTGGGTATGAGCTACTTGGTGTTTAGGGGTATCATAGTTAAGTGCAAGAGATACTTCCTGCACGGTAAAAAAGGAACATTTGGACAATTTTTTCTTCACTGGAGGTCATTACATAACAAAGTCAATTGTGAAACTCTGGTCTTAAACCAGAGAAAAGATGAGGAGTGACAAAGAACATGTGGCTTGCATGTGTCTTCCATCTCCAGCCTCTTGTTATGTGGATTTGCATACAGAGTAGCACATGAAAGGTGCGGCAGCTCACACGAACAAAGGACAGATGACTCATTAGATGCATTAGGCTGCTGTCAGAGAAATTCAGACCAGAAATTAAACACCCAACTGTTGTTTACTGGGACAGGAATGCAAAGAATGTCTGCTGTCTGAGTTTGTCCTTGGATGAAAGGTGCTCATAAAATGTGTACCAGGCAACCTTTGAAGCAGTCTTCATTTCAGAGGATTGTTGCTGGGAATTTCCATCATTCTGTGTCCCTTAACAGATTAAATGACTAAAGTTTTTATTATAAATTTGGCAGCTTGGTGGATCAGTGTTTAGCCCTGTTGCCTCACAGCGGGAGCGCCCTAGATTCAAACTCTAGATAGGGACCTTCTGTGGGAGTTTGCATCATATCCCTGTGCTTGCAAGGGCATTCTTTGGGATGTTTCTCCTGCAAATGACAGTGAAGGTCAGCCCTGGTAGGTCAGCTCTCATAACAGAGGATCTTAATCTCAAGACCAGGGGCGGATCTAGGGAAATGTTCTTAGGGTGGCATGAAGGTGGCATGGAAATCAGATGGGGTGGCAAAATCAAAGTAATTTCTTAACAAATTTTCGGGTTTTACATTCTCTAATACAAATATGGTTAAAACCCATAAAATGCAAGTTTATAAGTATTCACATATAAAAATAGTCTGTAACTTTCTTATTGGCATTAGTCAAATGATGCATTTTGATTTTATGTACTGTATAGCATACCTAACAAATACGTATATAGCCTAATAAGTGCAAAATGAGATGGATCAATTAAAAGTCCAAATTCAACTTAAGGTTCAAACTCTTTGCTTATTAGAAATATATTCATATTCAGTCAGAAACTGTCATTAATAAAATGATATTTTTTCAATAAAAGTTGAGTGATAGTGGTTACTCTCAAAGCAGAGCCAATGATAATCAACAAGAGAATCGATAAGGAAACAAATCTAAGTGATATCGATAATTCCCATCCCTTGGGATGCAAAACTGATCGCAAAGGACTTTAGTACAATAGCTGTGGAAAAGATGAAGTTCAGAATATGCATATGACAGTCCTGCCTGTCTAAATTTTTGAAACACTTTTCCAAAAGGAAAGAATCTCTCTCAAGCTGTTACTTATTTATTTGTTACAAAGGTAAACTTGGTAACCCAAGCATCAAGATGAGTGTGCATTGGCAGTATTTGTTCAGACGCCCTTAAAGACTTGCTCCTTTCGAGAACCTCAAGATGTCTCTAAATGCAAGTCAAAATTGTGTAATTCTTGCGTTCAAAATTGAAGTTGGCCTCATTTACCTTCTTTCTTTAGAAACTGACATGCATGGTTTGAATTAAAAGATGCCCTAGAAGCAGCTGCAGTTATGGCTGGAACAATGAATCAGCTCAAAGACGCTGATGTGAGCATAGCCTCAAACTTAAAACACTGTCTGGATGTTTAAAATAAGGCTTGGCACCGATGTTTCACATAGTTTCATTAGTACATGAAATGTATAAAGTATAATTTTACTTCATCATTCAGAAAAATGTTGACAATTCAAAACAATAATCTGAGGTTTTGCCATGTAAATAATTGTCAATCTATTTTTCTACTTGAAAAGGACCTCTGTCATACAAAAAGTGACACAGTTCATATTTCCAGGCACAGTAGTACTATTTTGGAAATAAAGAGAATGAAGACTACCATTAACAGAAGCAAGGGCAGTTACAGTAGCTGTCTAAAGAAAAGAGATCCAACCACAGGAACTAACCATCGTCAACAAAACAGCCCATGAAAGGTGATGTCATTGCAATGGACACACCAATGTGCTTTCAAGCACATCCTTAAGTCAGAGAAACTCTACTTATTCCTAACTTGAAGTAAATTTTCTTTGAATTAAGCAAATCAAAGGGGCACTTTCAGTTCTCCTGTCTGCACTCCTATTTGAAATTAGTACCTTAAATACGTATCTTGTTGTAAACTGGCAAAAACTATGTATTTTCTTGTTTTTAAAGACATGTTCCATACACACTGCCCATACAAGCACGGTGGTCACGTTGCAGGCCTTGTGACAGAGCATTTAGCTTCACATTGAAGCGTATTTTGCACAGTTAATTTAGCAGAAGCTGGAACGCAAATAACTCTGCGCTCACTTTATTTAAATGACTCATGTTAGTTCTCAGGCTTGTCATATATAACATTCAATGCCTGAGAAAGACAGCCTCTTACAACAGGTCGGTCATTAGAAATGAAACACAAGAGACAGAATCAGGGATGGAAACGGTGCTGTTAATGACTCCTTTTTCTGGTATGCGTGACTACAGAGTATAAAGTCTGACAGGCTGGACCAAAGAACAGTGGCCATCCCAAGACCAGACCTTCAGTCCTGATATTACTTTACCGGAATAACTCTCTCCCACTTCCACTGAATTCTAAATAATTCCAAGGTGAATCAGTGAAACTATTCATTGCTTTGCATTTGCGATTCTGGTGTGCAGTGTCATTAACTGCTTATTCATTGTCTTATTATCTATGCTGGCATTAGGTATTTTCTGTCCTGCAGTTTGCTCTCTAGTTGTTTTTGTGTATTTTTACTGTGCAAGATCTAGCCAGAGGCAGTTTCACCTCTCTTAATCTGTTGCCATCCATGCCTTCACAAGTTGATAAACGGCATCGTCTGTGAGTAATATTGTTTGTTATCACTGAGACGACTTGTGTGCATTATTATTTGTTGTGAAGGCGTGATATAGTTTGCAGTTTGAATTTAATTTGAATGCATATATAACCCAAGCTAGTAAGGTTAAGCTAGCTCATGATGCCATGTGGTTTCTTTAACATTTTGATCATGAGCGTGATTTCATTTGATGTTTTTTTCGGGCACTCGCTAAACAGATAAATATTGTGTTCATATTTTTGAATATGTGACTTACTGGTGTGTTTGTTATATTGTATATTGATGCAACATTTTTATTGTTATTTCTGGTTTTGTCAACAGTTTCACACTTTTTCCTTATTAAATCATCCAACTCAACACATCGGCCTGTTCCTTGGATTTTGATTAGGAGTGTTTAGCTGTCTGTATAGCTGAGTCTACATTCACGAGGACAACACTTAGTGAGGATAGAACATTATCGCAAAGGTTGTGATACATTGCATTATAGTATACTATCAATGGCATACATAGAACTGCACTTGTTTTCTGTTGCTGAGCTATGGAAGTTACTGTCTTCACACACGTGTAAACACATTCCAGTTTAAGGGGAAATCAAGTGCACCTGCTGTGTAACTGCTGTGTAAGGCTGCATTCACATCCTGTGCGCTTTAGTATGATTTCCCCCCCTTAGTGTGAGTGGGCACGTGTAAACACAGTAATCATACTCAGGTGTAGATTAAAACACTGACGCCTTTCCCAAAGGAACTCTGTTGACTGGAAAGATATCTGATCTCCGTCTGACCAACCCCCAGATGCTCTGCTCAGCTAAACAGCTCCTGTAGCCAAACGCTTTGTATTCTGAAATGCAGCAGAGCACGCAAGCTGTGGCTGCTTGCTCGTTAATAGCAGCAACTAGCTGGAGAGTAACAAGCAGCCTCACTAATAATGTTTCTGCCACAGATGCTGGATATGACTAGCCGAGAACAAAGGACTTTCTTCCTGTATTAACTTTCAGGCTCCTCAGGCAAATCTGGGCGGTACGTGTGGTGAACTTTCTAACTGAGACACTTTTGAACACAGTAAACAAGGTTTAAGTGTGAAAGTTTCCCAAGTTACACTTTAAATGGAAAACGGTACCACACATAATCATAGATGATAGAGTCTTGATTTTTTTCAATCATACCAGCAAAAAAAAGGGCCTCTGAGCAGCAGCACAGTCATTCTGCAGCATGATAATGAAACTAACAACAACATCCTGAGTCATAAAGAAGTAGATTCGCTAACAAGAACAAGATTTTCAACATCCATGACTCAGTCTTCGTGAGAAGAATTGAGATGGCCTAAATCCACAAGCAAACACTGACACGCGTTATTTGGAAGCTGTAAAAGTACATATGAAATAATTTGCATTTACTTATTAAATGGTGATGTCTCTACCTGTCCCACACCAAGATTAGAGGTGTATCCTGCTTTGAGGTTTCTTGTTGCCTTAGCATAAAAATGATAACAATGTTTGTTATGCCTGTAGATGCCTCAGTTTAGCAAACATCAAGCCTAGCAGCAACACAAACTGCACTCATGTTTTCTTAAACTTGGCTTGTTTAATTTGGCGAGTTTAGGGTTTCAAATTTCTCTTGCATTCTTCTTTAATTTCTCTTGCTCGTTCTTTCTGTGATTTTCAGGATGTTGGACTGGCTTTTGAAATCATCTCCAAACTTTCCCCAAACTCTCTGATCATAGTATTCTACCACTACCATTCATTCTGGAGCAATGTAATGTCAGCTACATGCTGCGCTGTGGCTGCAGCCTTTGAGACTCTCGCCACTAATGATAGTGGAGGATCCCGCTTTTATAATTGTGTTTGCATTAAAATTACAGCTTGCGTGCCGCTACAGCACTCGATCATCGGCTCAGATTCGATCCAAGGAGGAGCGGCGAACCGCAAGTTCGGAGGAAACTTTATATGCAAACATATCAATTTAGGATTAAATATAAATATTTGGAGACGCCTTTTCCTTTTATTTTTTCCCTAATTTTTTTATGGAATCTATCATTTTCCATGTAAGTCTTCTGTCACAGATTACCAGCTGTAGTAAATGTTTGAAGCTAAACTTATTTTGGTTGAATTGTTTCTCTTTATGGAGAGTTTCTGATGTACGATGTGACCAGCTGTGTTAAACAAAATAAAATAACTTTTTAATAACTTATCATCTAATTTAATAGTATAAGAGAGTGTAATGGCCTTAAACTGTATCTTTGCAATTATTAGTTCCAGATAAAAAGCACCTTGAGACAACTGTTGTTGTGATTTGGTGCTATATAAATAAAATGAAATGAAAATTGAATGAGGCAATTTGGGGCAGCACGGTGGTTAGCACTGTTGCTGCACAGCAAGAAGGTCCTGAGTTCAATTCCACCATCAGGCCGGGGTCTTTCTGTGTGGAGTTTGCATGTTCTCCCCGTGTTTGCGTGGGTTCTCTCCGGGTACTCTGGCTTCCTCCCACAGGTGTGAATATGCGAGTGAATGTGAGTGTGAATGGTTGTCTGTCTCTGTGTGTTGGCCCTGCGACAGACTGGTGACCTGTCCAGGGTGTACCCTGCCTCTCGCCCTATGACAGCTGGGATAGGCTCCCGCGACCCTGAAAAGGATAAGCGGAAGAGGATGGGATGGATGGAAAATTGAATGAACTAACTTTGCAGAAGCCTTTGAATGAGATCAAAAGGTACAGACTGGCAGTAGCTTCAGATTGATCGACAGATATGAGGTATTGCACTCATCTTCAGATAAAACTGGCCCTAAATAGCCCTCCAGTGCGCAGTGACCATGGCTCCGTTAAAAGAGAGAGTGGTCACTTGGATGAAAACAATTCCCTTTAACCGAAAATACATTTCTGAACATTTATATGTATATATATACATATACAAAATCTTTAATAGGCAACATGAAAGATCAATTATTCCTTATTAAGAATTATTAATCCACACAGACTATTTGCCATAATATCTAGGGGTATATAAAAGTGTCATACTTATGTATGCATATCTAGAACGCATAGATGGCAGCGGGTACCCAGTTTCCTCAGTTAACTAACAGGGCTAGCGGTTGATGTTATGATTGGTTTACAGTTAAGAGCTGTTAGCTCTGTAGTATTCAGCCAAATAGCCCTGCCAGTGGTCCTTACATGAACAGGGACTTTTGCCACTTTGTTTCTCAGATCATTTTCTGTTTAGTTCAATTGGCTTTAAGGACGAGAGCAAGAACGTTTTCTAGTTGATTTACACGTTGGGGCAGATGCACTTTGAAATTTAGAAATAACTGTTGTCACATGCCAATTTAATATGACACAACCTACATGCAGCCATTCATTTCCTAGTTATAAAATTATGAAGAACTCACCAGCTCATGATCTTGTCATCTGTCTTTTTGACTTTGCTTTTGCACAACTTCTCGTCAGACAAGAGAAAGGGGTGCTGTGCTCCGCTGGGGCTGTAACCTGGGTGAATGACAGGCTTACAAAGGGTGTACTCACATTATGCTATCCACACTGAGCCCAAGCATGTCTGGCCTCCAAAGTCCAGTTTGACTGCAGTTGCTACTTGCTGTACTTGAGCCCAGTTGAGTGAACTGTGCCATGGCCAATATGAAAAAAAAAGAGGCACTAACTACGATGATGACACAAACTAATTTGAACCTGGGCCCGAATGAAAGGCTGTGTGTTTTCAGGACAGGAGTGGGAACAGTTGTGCTTGAACATGGTAGATAGGGATATATATGTTAATAACTGGATAAACCAGCTAATATGATGCTAACTGGCAATGATAGCAAGAAAAAGTATGATAAACTATTTCAGTAAATTCCTAGTCTTGCCCACTTGCATCTAAAATTTGATAATAACTCTATGATAAACTGGGAACTGATTATTTGATATTTGACATTTTGCATAAAATTCCTTTTTGCACCATCACCTTTGTCAGTGAAGACCACATTTTAACAATTCTTCATTGCCATTCATACTACTCTCAGATCTCATTCACATGAGTTCATGACTCCTTTGTGTCCACATCGCCCTCCTCTCTTTTGTCACGTTTTGTCCACTATCTCCACCCACCTCACTTTCTCTCTTTATTCCTTGCAGAACTGGCAGTGTGTGTGTGACTTTTTCTCAGCACATCAAAGAGGCAGTTGCCCAGTCAGAGGAAACATTGTTAATGTTGCTGATACCGTGCCTTCAGCTTATTTGCAGCATGTTCTCAATAACAGGAAGCCAGGAGAAATGAGTTCTCCCATAATTACATTGGACTTGTTTTTCCCTCCCTCCCCATATAGCATTGTTGGGGTAAACTGAGATCAAAGACTGGAATGTTCTATCTTGATCTTGTATCAAAGTGGGCTTCCAGCAGCCATAGTTTAATAAACCCTAATGCCAGTTCATAAATTGGGCCTTCCACTCTGTACAACACCATACATAGAGCCGGAATGTACGTATGGATAGGATATTGTTTGACAATTACTTTATATGTACAGATTAAAGATAGGAAACGTTAGATCAGATCAACGTTAGAGCCGCAACAATAAGATAAGTCAGAATAAAACATGTTACTTATATGACTACAAAAAGGTTAAGAGGCTACTGGCAGTAACTTGTGTGAAAAACGTATATGTTATAGCAGCAAAGCTCTTTGTGATTACTTTGTTTGACAGTAGGTGTTTGTAGTCGCCAATACTCCTAAATACAAACTTAACAACGTGGTGTATGCTGTACAGTGCAGCGAGGAATGCCCAGACCTCTACATCGGAGAGACCAAACAGCCACTTCACAAGCACATGGCACAACATAGAAGAGCCACCTCCACGGGACAAGACTCAGCAGTCCATCTGCATCTTAAGGATAAAGGTCACTCTTTCGAGGATGCTAACGTTCACATTTTGGACAGAGAGGACAGATGGTTTGAAAGAGGAGTGAAAACTAGAATGATTTAAGTTTTCCCGAATTTTTAAGAATGAGATTGCAATGGCATTTGGAAAGAATGGTTGGAAAAATTGTAAAATTGTACAGATGCTTTCCACCTATAGTTCATTTACTCTGGTTAGAGTGAGTTGATGAGTCTGTTACCTTCATTCTGTGGTTTGATTTTTTTCACACAGAGAAAAACACAAGTAAACTCTAAGTAAACCAAAATGCATTATTATAAATCTAGTGAGAACGTTTAGTTTACTTATTGGCTAGATGTGTCTCGGGCAGGAGCAACGAAACATGTCACACCATAAATGAATCATTCTGCAGTTAATTTGGAACCAGACCTAGACCACCTGCTCCAAAGGTTTTCATTGCGGTTGTTTGGGTCTATACCAGAGTGTGATTACTTTGTTCGTATCTGTACAAACAAACCACACCAATGTGGAAAGTGAGCCAGAGTTCAATTTAAATGGACTAAACACTGGAATTGTGAAAACACTCTTAGTTTTAACTTGATACTCATGAACTGCTGTATACCTGGAACCCACAGGTGCTAGAGAAACACAGCACAGTGGTGCTGCAGCAGCTATAGTAATTTGGGTAGAGCCCCACAAATAGAGTCCTGTTTGCACAGAGTATCAAACCAAACTACTCAGTTAGGATTAGGAAAAGGATTGTGTCCATACACAGCCATTCCTCCATTTTTCTCCTTCATCCAACTTAGGGTTGCATTTGCATTTGAATGTGTGAAACACATCCCCTGAAAGGGCATTGAGTATATATATAACATATGTCACAACAGCCAAACCTACTTTGTCAACATTCATGACCAGATGTGGGAAGTAACAAAGTACAAATACTTCATTACTGTGAGGATAAAATGAGTGATGTTTATTGCACAGTGTTGATATCTAAAGGTCCAGCTGCTGTATTTGGGTGTGTACTGGTGCACAGTGGCTGTGGTGGTCATGGTATGAATTTTAGCTGATAATGCTTAGACTCATTGACTGAAATCCACGTTTATACCAACTTTATACCATCTAGAAAAAAGACAGCATACTCTACTGTCAGTGTATAGGACGTGTGCTACTTCCTGTTTTATTTTCTCAGTCTCTCATCTTGTGTTAATTGTGTTCAGTTTTGCTTCCCCTGTCTCATTATATACAAATTTGTTCCAGCTGTGTTCCCATGTGTTTCCACTTCCCTGATCATCCCTCAGTGTATATATTGTCTCAGTTTTCTTCAGTTCTATGTCATGTTTCCTCCAGGTTTTCTCAGTGTTTAGGTTTATAGTTTAGTTCCTTGTTTTGTTTTCTCAGGTTTGTCTTATTTTTATCGTTTACCTAAATTATTGGCTCGCCTTCAGTCCATGTGTCTGCATTTGGGTCCTCTCCCTACACCGCATGATCTGCTTTCACAGATCCCGACAGGATAGAAAAGAATCAGGGCAAATTCTGAAAGCAGCACGGTGGCACGGTGGTTAGCACTGTTGCCGCACAGCAAGAAGGTCCTGAGTTCAATTCCACCATCAGGCCGGGGTCTTTCTGTGTGGAGTTTGCATGTTCTCCCCGTGTTTGCGTGGGTTCCCTCCGGGTACTCTGGCTTCCTCCCACTGTCCAAAGACATGCAGCTTGTGGGGATAGGTTAATTGGATAATCCAAATTGCCACTAGGTGTGAATGTGAGTGCGAATGGTTGTCTGTCCCTGTGTGTTGGCCCTGCGACAGACTGACGACCTGTCCAGGGTGTACCCCGCCTCTCGCCCTATGACAGCTGGGATAGGCTCCGCAACCCTGAAAAGGATAAGCGGACGCGAATGGATTACCTGACATCTTGTTGAATTCAAATGTGTAAATCCACAAACAGCAGTAAAATTCAGAGCAGCATTAGCCCACTACAACTGTTTCTTTTCCCCACCTGCTTAATCACACTTTAACCCTACACTGTGCTCCTTTTCCTGTTTAGAGGCAAGACTAGTACATTTTAGAGCCTGTAATGTTTCACTTTTACTTGAGTAAAGGTGTCAAATCAGTGCTTTTACTGGAGTGTTTTGTTGTTGTTTTTTAACACTAGTATCTGTACTTCTGCTTAAGTACAGAATGTCTGTACTTTCGCCACCTCTGCTGAGAAACAAGGTGAATATGACAAACAATATACTACTATACTGTCTACATTAAATGATGCAGTGTGACAGGCTGTTACACAGCTCTCCGACCATTTGTTGAGGAGCTCAGAATTAAACTAGGATATCTACCCTGTTATAAACTCTGACCTTTTGAAAAATAATGAATGACCTTTGGGGCATTAAACCAGAAATTGAGGAATATTCAGACTCCCTACTGCATGATCTTATTGTAGTAGTTTTGGATAGAAACATGCTGGCACAACACTGTACATACAGGGAGTGCAGAATTATTAGGCAAGTTGTATTTTTGAGGAATAATTTTATTATTGAACAACAACCATGTTCTCAATGAACCCAAAAAACTCATTAATATCAAAGCTGAATGTTTTTGGAAGTAGTTTTTAGTTTGTTTTTAGTTTTAGCTATTTTAGGGGGATATCTGTGTGTGCAGGTGACTATTACTGTGCATAATTATTAGGCAACTTAACAAAAAACAAATATATACCCATTTCAATTATTTATTTTTACCAGTGAAACCAATATAACATCTCCACATTCACAAATATACATTTCTGACATTCAAAAACAAAACAAAAACAAATCAGCGACCAATATAGCCACCTTTCTTTGCAAGGACACTCAAAAGCCTGCCATCCATGGATTCTGTCAGTGTTTTGATCTGTTCACCATCAACATTGCGTGCAGCAGCAACCACAGCCTCCCAGACACTGTTCAGAGAGGTGTACTGTTTTCCCTCCTTGTAAATCTCACATTTGATGATGGACCACAGGTTCTCAATGGGGTTCAGATCAGGTGAACAAGGAGGCCATGTCATTAGTTTTTCTTCTTTTATACCCTTTCTTGCCAGCCACGCTGTGGAGTACTTGGACGCGTGTGATGGAGCATTGTCCTGCATGAAAATCATGTTTTTCTTGAAGGATGCAGACTTCTTCCTGTACCACTGCTTGAAGAAGGTGTCTTCCAGAAACTGGCAGTAGGACTGGGAGTTGAGCTTGACTCCATCCTCAAGCCGAAAAGGCCCCACAAGCTCATCTTTGATGATACCAGCCCAAACCAGTACTCCACCTCCACCTTGCTGGCGTCTGAGTCGGACTGGAGCTCTCTGCCCTTTACCAATCCAGCCACGGGCCCATCCATCTGGCCCATCAAGACTCACTCTCATTTCATCAGTCCATAAAACCTTAGAAAAACCAGTCTTGAGATATTTCTTGGCCCAGTCTTGACGTTTCAGCTTGTGTGTCTTGTTCAGTGGTGGTCGTCTTTCAGCCTTTCTTACCTTGGCCATGTCTCTGAGTATTGCACACCTTGTGCTCTTGGGCACTCCAGTGATGTTGCAGTGAGGTTTTTCCACACGCTTCTTGCGACCCCGTTGACTATTTTGAATGAAACGCTTGTTCGATGATCATGCTTCAGAAGCTTTGCAATTTTGAGACTGCTGCATCCCTCTGCAAGATATCTCACTATTTTTGACTTTTCTGAGCCTGTCAAGTCCTTCTTTTGACCCATTTTGCCAAAGGAAAGGAAGTTGCCTAATAATTATGCACACCTGATATAGGGTGTTGATGTCATTAGACCACACCCCTTCTCATTACAGAGATGCACATCACCTAATATGCTTAATTGGTAGTAGGCGTTTCGAGCCTATACAGCTTGGAGTAAGACAACATGCATGAAGAGGATGATGTGGACAAAATACTCATTTGCCTAATAATTCTGCACTCCCTGTATATACAACACTGATGGGATAGCGGCCGTAACTAGTCCACTGGAAAGTTCACAATGGGAACAAATTGGTCTGTAGAAATACACTTGCATCAAATAAAAAGGAGCGTTGAGTGATCATCAGCTCATCGTAAATTGGATCAGAAGTAATTGGAGGCTGCCTGACTCAGTAAACACAAGCATTTTAATCATCTTTCTTATACCTCAAAATTCAACTCTTGGTGAACTTTTGCCTTTTGTTAGAGAGGGAGGCTGGAGACATGGCATCAGAAGGGATGCCATTCAAAACTTTCTTTGTGAAAAGAGCTGCAAGAATCTGTGACCACAGGGTGGTGATTGCTTGTCATGGCAGAAACCCAGGAAGCTTGTGGCAGACTTTAATAGCCACCATGCTGAAGACAGTTCTCTTGAATCTAGCTGTGTCACTGAGGACTTAACCTATAACCTATGGCATAACTGTGTGATGTCCTGTCAAGAACCGTTGATTACTCCTGTGCATCTCAGGGTACTTTTTTGGCTCAGGTTTGTAATTTATCTTTGAGAGAGTAACAATCATAATCTCAATATAAGGAATAATAATCATAGCATCAACATAAGGACTTAATGTCAGCAAATTCTTGGATTAAGACTGCTGTTACTATTAGAATGGACGTGAGGGAACCTACAAAGAAGTGGAAAAACTTGAGCGAGAAATATGTTTGCCACTGAAAAAAAACCCACAACAAAGAGCTGGGGGGAAAAGTCCCAGCATATGACTTGTTTCTGTTGGCTGGCACCTCATGTAAAACACCGGGACACGACCACACAGTAATTAACACATAATGAACCACACACAAGGACAAATGCTGGCAACAACATTAGCCACTTACATTGGTTGTTTTGTAGGCTTTGCATAGATTTCAACCAGAATTCCAATTCCAGAGAAGTCCTTCGTGTAGATGGTACTCTGAACAGAAGGCATTATTTTAACACACCAAAAAATTTCTCTGAGTGTCCACGATATGCCTCTGAAATATTGGAGGAAAAAAGATCTCAACAGGAGCAATGAATAGCTGGTAGGAGGTAGTCATGGGTTACGGTGCTTACAAAAGGGTGCAACTTTGACATGGGCAGTTTGCATCCTACCAATGATCCACTTCATTAAAATCACAATGCCTATGTTTTTTCTTCCACCATAATTGGTCTTAGAGAAATGTGGCCATGTGTGTTATTTAACAGTTTAAAATTTACAATAAAATTAACGAAAGTCACGTCCACGAATTTCCCCAAAGAAGGTTCTCTGTACTCACTGCTAAGGCACAGAAACAATTCATATGAGAGCAGTTTTGGAAACACTTGTGATCTCACTGCCATCTTGATTTTATTTTTGCTTTTTGTTTTCAATACAAGACATTGACATATTACTGTAAATTTAGCAAAATAGTACACCTGGGCGATTTGAAGATACCAAGAGTAGGTAAAGCAGTGTAAAGCCTATTTAAACTCCTCATAGTAAATAAAAGATTCAGTTAACAATAAAGAGACTGACAGAGGACATTAGCTGGATTATAACTATAAGCTTTTTTCCTCAATGACTGCATTGTGAAAGGACACACACGCAGTTAAATACCCAAAGGAGAGAAAGAGACAGGGCAGAAACCTGCTCGCTCTAACAATAAATTTGTTGTTCCAAATTTACACACTGAGATTAGCTTAAGGTGGAGTCCCCTATCATTATGGCTGTTTGTTGTTATTGTTGCGTCTTCTTCCCATAATGCTCGGGCTTCCCCTCTTTCACATTTAACCCTTCATACACTGACTTTATAATACAGGTGACACTCGTTAATACCCATCAAAGTGTGACGTCAGCTGAAATAGCATGATGCCAGTGTATTTGACACAGTGTATTTCTTGTGTAACTTTATTACTGTTTCAAAAATCCTCTGTTTCTGTGTTACATCCGACAATTTAAAGCTTATCTAAATCTGATTTAAAAAGAAAATAAGATGTTTATTCCCCTGTGTTTTTAATTGCAGAGAGAAAAGCTTTTTCTTCCTTGAAGCGTTACCCTAACCTGCTTGCCACTGGCTCGCCAGAATTTTATTGGAAAGCTGGAAACAACTTTTCAACTTTTGGAACAACTTTTGAATCTGTTCCTATAAAACATGTCCCTTGCAATAAACAGAACAATATGCATAATGTTTATGTGCACCTTTATATCAAAGGTTTATAGATATTAAGCATATTTATATATAGGCAGTTTAGGAGGTTATTTGGAGCCACTGGAGGAAGCTATATTTAACACAGACTTTTCCTACAGGCTGAGTACTTCACAACACCTGTGTTATGAAGAGTGGCCAGCCCTGTCTGCCGTAGGCCTTGAGGGGTCGCACTCAAGGGCGCACTTGTTGGTCCTTAAAGTAAAGAAAGAAGCTGACAGGCTAATCACTGCCCCTTCACCTCCTGAACTCCTAAATGTCTCACAGGCTCCACTCATAGCTCTGTGGGTGTGCAGATGTAAAGATGCTTGTACTTGAACTTAAGAATATAAAGATAAGGTAAAGTTCCAACATGTCAAATATGAGGCAGGAGAGCTTATCAGTGAGCTGACCTAATATTACCTCCACCCTGAGAGTTTAAACACTCTGATCCTCTCTAACAAACCTTTTATTTCTTCCTCATTTTAATTTTTTTTTTTTAGATAATCAAATGATAAATATAAATAAAATTAATCTCAGGATCTGGTTTTGGTTGCCTGGCACAGAGGTTGCTGATTTATTTCTGTCACATAAAGAAAAAAATAGATTAATATTTAAAATATTAAGTAAAAACATTTATATTTCTCATCCCACTAAAATAAAAAAGCTGAATTTAATGTAAGTTTCAAAGAAAAGGCACCCTTTAATCTTTGATTAAAGACAGAAGTTGTTGTCAGAAGTCTGAATCACATTAAATAGGTGCAGAGGCTTCGTTGGCGATGTTCCGTTATGCTGTTCATGGTATCCTTTATTTCTTTTAAGGCAGTCCTACCAGCTTTGAAATAAATGATCGTGATCGAATCACTCTCACTTTCCATATTTAACTATGATTAGTTTATTTTGCATTTTCTCATTAATCCTCTACTTAACAGTGGTGCCCTCCCTAATCCAGTTAGTCCAGTTAACATTTCTTAGGTGAATGCAACCAAAAGAAATGGTCAAAAAAGTGTCAAAGATGTGAAAATCCCTATAAATCATTGTCTGACACATGGACATGGGAGCACATAGTGTAAGAAGAAGGTCATATTATTTGCTTTAAAAGACATGAAGTGATATGTAAAGAATCTTTTTTTTTTCCAAATGTATTTCTTTTTAAATCATAAATCATAACATAAGACTGTTTTATTACAGGAAAGTGCAGGATGTGTCAATGTATTGCATTTGCTGATTGCTTTATGCTGCAAAAGCATCAGGTCATGGGTTGGTTTGATAAATATGGCAACAAGTGGTCTCAGGACCTCTTCTCTTGCAGAACTGGATGGATGTTTTGTCTTAAAGTCCCAATTTAGCAAAAGATGCCGGGAGAACAGGGCAAACCATTGTTGTGTAAGAGCGGAGAGGACAAAGCCATCCACGGGTTCCATCTCAAACCAGGATGGGTGCTTGGACATTACCTCACACTCCTGGTCAATAATGCATGAGACAAGGGTAAGATCCAGGATTCTTGTGTGCAAAAATAGCTCCAAACCAAGGGTATACAGGTATACAAAGACCCACACCTGTTTGCATTTTGCCCTGAAACCGGAAATATAGATTCCAGGAACAAGTGGTACTAATACTGATAATCTTGATAGACTGTGGACCTTTAAAACGAAGTCAAATAAACGTCAGACCTCACATTTTTATTATGTAATATTGTCAGTTTTCGTTTCACTATGCGTACTTTCACTAGAAAATAATAAATATTGAAGGACACAGCACAATAAAAATATTCCCAACATTGCTGAGACACATTTTATTGAAGGCTAATATATTGTGGCTTAGTACATTAAATTGACACAAACTGTTTGTTTTCACTGTGCAATCACAGAAATAGGGACCGTGGAATGAGATCAAAGCTTTGATAATACATTTATTTTTACTCCCACGGCTACATGCTTTTGATCCCACTAAGAGCTTTATGTGAGAATACAATTTACCTTGGATTCAACTTTAATATTGTCATCAGAGAGATTATAATACCTTAAATCTGTGATTAAACACATTCACAAGTCTCAGAGGTGACATTGCTTCTCTTTGAAATCATTCACGCTTCTGTGCATCATTAAAGCACTTAATGGCCTATCCAAGCATTTAACTGGGAGAAGGACAGGGAGGAGAATGGAGCCGTTGTGCGGCTGACCGGCATGGGAGAGAGAACAGACAGAAATGAAAGAAAGTGAGAAGAGTTGAGAGGAGTGATGGGTGGTGAGAAGATCCACCGGGCTCTCTCTCTCCCAAATATGAGAATAAGGATTAGAAAGCGAATAGCGATTACCTTCACATCGACCTGCCAGCCACTGTAATCAAGGGCAGCGTGAGTGACACCGTGATTGGCCAAAAGGAAGAGGCCAGTGACAGTAATCCTTGGGAAAATGTGGACCACAATGACAGGTTGTGCTTAGAGACGACAGCAGTGGCTCCATCACGTTTCAGTAGAAAGGAAAAATAGAGATGTTTAATGGGAGGGGAAAGAGAGAGCAACTTCCTCTTTCTTTCCACACTTCTAAACCTTTTGGGATATTCAAAAGAGGGCCACAAGGTCCTGTCAGCTCCTTTTGAATTGCCCTAGAGAGGTGTCGAAACAAAAGACTCACAAGTAACAAAACTCACAGAAGTCAGTTCATCACAGATGCTAAATGAAATACCTCATTATCACATTAAGTATATAAAATCAGGCCAACCAGATCATTCCTCTGACCACCCACATGACTAAATTCCACTGTTGTAATGCCAAGTCACAACTTTGGATAAGGTGGAGATGGATATTTCCCACATATCGCACAAAACCTAAAACCTTTGTACTACTACCTACTATAAATCTGAGAGAGATTTTAAAACTGGAACACTTCTGGACAGCGTGGGGGTGAAAAACAGACATGCAACAGTCAAAGTGCAATATAGACAATTATTTAAAGTAATATTTCTAACTTTAACCAGGATTACCCAGGCTTTTATCTTCATTCTTCATGCTTCCACAATGCCTGAGCTCCCACAATGCCTTAGCAAAGAATGCAGCCTAATCCTGTTTGACAGAACTTTAACAGGAGCTGGGGTTGTGTCCGTGTCCTCAGTATATTATACTTTTCACTACTATGTCATGTGACTTTGAGTTTTGTTATTATGTAACTTGTTTGTTCTCATTTGCTTAATTTTTGGTCGAAATCTGTACATGTTATGTTCAGTGGTATAAGGTATGTGACCTCATGTTTCCCCTGAAAAAAGATTTGAAGCTCCATGAACTTCCTGGTTAAATAATTTAAGACGTGATGTACTTACATGGAGTTAAAAGCACCCTTGCCAAGCAAGTGAACTTTGTCATAAAGTGTTGCAGCAGCAGGGGCACTGCTACTTAACTGGAAGCGTTTGAAGTATGAGAGTCTATGTGGGGGGTCAAGTTATCAATTAACAAACCCACACTGATACCCAGCCACCCACACACTTTTTCAGAATCCCTCTGCACCTTTCACTCTGTCAGCAATGCAGGTCTACTGGCTCCTCTGTCATCCAGAAGCTTTGATATATATGAAGATTGTGAGGGTGCAGCTTTTATGCTTGATGTTAAGAAACCTGGCTTTATCCATGTAACTACACAAAAGAGGGACTTTGTTTTTCTGCAGCTTTGAGATGTATTCATCAGCAAGTATTTGCTCAAAATCCCCCAACACATGTAATTATTTGGTTTGCAAATTTATTGCCCTGGATTAATCAGATTTGTTTGTGAAGTTACGCAGCTGGTGTAGTTTGAGCTTGGCCCTCTCTGCCTTGGAAGTCTGTGATACTTAAGCTGTAATCTTAGATCTTTAAGGGATGAGCCTTGACCAGACATCCAGATTCCTGATGAAGAAGAATAAAAAAAAATCAAACAACTGCAGACAGACAGAGAGAAATTGGGTGATGAGTTATGTGTGTGTCCATGTTTTTCTGTGGTTTCTTACCCATTTCCTTCTCTGTTATTTACGGGCATTAGCCCACCACAGAAACCACATACTGAAAGGAAGAAACCTTCAGTTTACAGTAGACTTTGTCTAAAGACCAACATTTGTTGTTTGATTGTTGTTTTGTGACATCATGGTGTGGCGTGGTCAATGTATTTAGTCCAGAGACTCAATTAAATGTTGAGTAGAATCAAAGGAAAAACGCAGCCGTTTCCACAGCTGTCAACAAGGGATTCTTCAGCATGTTTACAAAGAATTTCAATTCCCTCCCTCTGATTTATTGTGGCTTAGCTATCTAGGATTTCCATCACCACCTCAAAGGAACCAAACAAGAAACAGCTTCTTTTTTAAGCAGTGTATGCGACTCTGTATAACTAAGGAAGACATGTAATCGTGCAGAATAATGAAGACCAAATGAAATAAAGGAAAAGCATGCATAGATTATCCATGATGCATTCTACCGAGAACAATCACTTTTTAAGCTGAATCAACAATTTATTTATATTCTAAAATCCACTCGGGCACGGTTGGAAGTTTATCCATCAATCCATTTATACCTGCTGCCATAGTGTGACAGGCAGGGTACACCTATGCCCAATTTATATTCATCGGTTAACCCAACCCCACTAACTACATGTCTGGACTGTGGGAGGAAGCTCGAGTAACCAGATGGTGAATTTGAACCTAGTACTTTCTTGCTGTGAGGCAACAGTTGTAACCACCATGGCGCTGAGTCGAACGAATTTAATGTCTTGTTTGTTTGCTGCATATATGAGAGGGATCTCATGATTCTTATCCTTCCTACCTGGTCAGTGCTCATTACTAAATTATTACTGGAGTATTTAAAACCATCACACTGGATAAGTGATAAATCTCTCCCAGTAAAAAAGAGAATGTAAACAAGTTTACCTTTTTTATGAGTTAATGCCTGCTTATAGTACACTCACCGGACACTTTATTATGTACAGTGGTCCCTCGCTATAACGCGGTTCACCTTTCGCGGCCTCGCAGTTTCGCAGATTTTTTTTTTGGGTGCAATTTTGCATGCTTTTTTTTTTCTTACAGCGCATTGTTTTCTGCCTCCTGATTGGCTGTAGACCATTGTAAATCAACCTTGTGCCGTGTCTCCTGTACGGTGCAGAATGCGTTCACCTTGTCAAATTTACATAAATCTTTGATCGCTAGCAGTGTGACTCTGAAGTGCTGTACTGTATGTTTGTAAGTTTGTAAGGCAACCACGGGTTCCTTTGTTTTCATTCTATAATACTGGACTTGTTTTTCTACGAAGGTTTGAACTTTGAGAGTGTTTAAACAAGAGAGAAAAGTGAGTATTGTTCCTGACTATGTGCATCCCACTATTTTCTAAAAGCACTGTTTTTTACAAATTCAGACAAGGCGGTGCCCTCAAAGCACATGATCACATACCACATTTCTTGCATGCTTTAAGGCACCCAGGTGCTATCTTACATAAGACAAGCCACAGACACTCAGTGAACCCAGATATGCCTAGAATGAATTTTTAATTACCTTGTACAATCTGTCTTTATCTTTGGTCATTTGCCTTCTTTTATCGGTTACTCTCAGATTTACAGTAGGCCACATGTAGATGACATATGGAGATGACAGCCTTCAGTGGGATGTGGGAATCCAGTTTGTCACTGTCATCAACTTAGTGGGTGACATGCACATCCACTGCCAGGAAACAAGCTTAGACAACTCCCTGGTATGAAATGTAAAGGTGCATAAAAGACAGGTAGAGCGAAAAAGACTAATTTACTATTAGCTGAAATTGCTCTGAATATTAGAATATTGGAGGCTGCAGTAAGAAGCATGTGTTGCTGTGTATGTGACTGCTTGATTAAAACACTTTCAATAATCTTTACAGGTTTAACAAGTTAAATACCAGAAACAGGATGCGACTGTTTTCCTGTCATTAAAGTCCACAAAATACAGAAAGCCCACATATGTAAGGGCAGTGCAGCTCTTTCTCACTTCTCCTCTTTTTCAGCCTTTGGGGTATGTTTTGATGACTCTGGTCACGCAAATTGAAAAGGTTTTTCTTGTGGTTTTAGCTCTGTTACATTTCCACTTAAAGGAAATGGGCCTGATTAAAAGTAATTTCCAAATGATGTTTGGTTAGTCCCTAATTTGCTTGTTGTTTACTTTCTGTGTCAAAATTAACTGGTGCTTGTGAAATCCAGTTCAGAAGCCCAATTCCTGACTGACCTTGGGTTGAAACGAGAGTGGTAGATGACAATGCTGGAATTGAACATATGTTATCTCACTCTTGCTTGATTTATTACATCGAAGACATTCACCTCCGTCTATTTTCCCCAGATGACAGGCTGAATTACATAATATACAAAACAGCAGATGGCCTGTGACCCTGCTTGCATGAAATTTTGTTTAGTTTTCCTGAACTACGTCGATTCCAGTGGAAACAGCCACACATCAAAGAATTTCTCTGCAGAAAAATGTAGATCGACTCTTCCCGAAAAGAGGCTGTGGTGAACAAAGGTGGGTTTTGTGTAATGAAAATGGTCCATAAAGGCCCATTGAGGAGCACAGGAGGGAAATAAATGTGAGCTGATTGAAGAAGGCGTGTTGTGACGGGATGGAAGCTGTGTTTGGAACAGGAGTACAGCCGTGAGATGGCTGTATGAAAGTGTTTGCCATCCCGAGAGGAACCGTGACTGGAGACGCAGCTATGCCAAAAATCTCAGTGTAAATACAAGTATGTGTGTGTCTGTGTGTGCACCCGAGCTGTTTCGGTGTATATACATCTTCCATTTCATGACTAACAAGCTTAAAGTCATACCTGGTTTAAATTTGGCCACAATCCCCTTCAAGGTAGTCTTCTTGTGCAGCCGTTCCACTCCTCCTACATGTGAATCATCTCCTGGATCTTCTGTTCTGATAACATTGCGCGCATTAGCACTGGCTGTTATGCACTTTATCAACACGCCAAGTGTTGAATTGTGTTTTGGAGAACAGGGCAGGGTTAGAGGAAGAAGAATATGGCCAGTTAGGGACAGTTGTGAGTGATGATTGTGTTGCTGTGACCAAATTTTCAGGTAATATCTGTAAATAATAAATAAATATGATGTAAATTTGATCATCAGAGGGTAAATGGGAGGGACCAACTTTGCACTGGTCCATGAAACATGGTAAAAGGAACACAAGGGACTATAATCCTAGCCTTAAATGCCATAGGATGCTACAGTTTAACTGTGTTGACAGTCGTGTTTCAGTGTCTTCTGGATCTGTGAATAGGCTGAATTGTTCGCTTTAATAACATAAGGTGATACTATGTATTACAGCTATACAGTAGTTATAATATTTCTACTTTTCTTTGATGTAACAACACAAAAAATGATCTGAGTTTAATTTGCATACAGTGGATAAGTCTCGTATAAGGAAGAGTGAGTACTTAATGAGCGATTGATTTTGAGTAGTCACATCAACATTATTTTTATCCACTTTTCAGATGTTGGCTGGGTTATGTGAGCTTATATAAACTTTTGTTCTTTTTTCTTTAGAATATAGCAAGGGGAATAATTTCAGGTTTTGCAGACACATGACCGATAACCATGTGACACTAACTTGTCCAGCATTCACACAAGATTAGAGAGCAGTCAGTCAGAACTTCCTTGTAATTGTTTTGGTCACTAACAAATTACTGTGCTTGTGGTTTGCATCACATTTAATTAGGTTTTATGGCTGTTTAGCGAGTACTTATGTAGGCAAACATTAAAACTACTGGCAACTGTGTCAATCTGATAGCAACCAAAACAATCACTATTTGGTGCACCACCTTCTTTACAACCAAGTTTAACCAGTAACAGCCAGAAACTTCCAGGAACCAGTTTCAACCATTCAGGCTATACAAATGTCTCCCAAGCAGGAATGGTTATATCAGGTCCCGGAAACTCATGAGTAATGTGTGCATGATGTCATGTAAGAAATTCCTATTGCTGAGAGCCCCCAGGAAGTAGTTGTGGGCAAGGGTCTAAATATATCCATATATGCTGCACAGATTGACATGCATACACTCACACTGATGGAAAAAACATGTTTTGTGATTGGTTACTGAGATATTTATACATCTAATTCTTATTCCTGTCAGTATAAGGCACAATTTAGTGCATATCATTCACTTAAACGCCTCCGCAGGATTGCTCCGTTCACACGAATCAGTAGCAGGAAATCGAGTGCTTTTGTTTTATTAGCCATGTGAGAGTATCTGTCATCCTTCTCCTCGTGCTGCTGCTCTCTGATGAGAAATAAGAGACTTTGTGGTGAGCAACTGCCCTCCGTCATCTCAGCCAAGCTAACCGCTCCAGAGCAGAAATCTGACCAAGTCCAACAACACTGGCAGGAAATTAATGATATTCTCCAAAGTAAGCAGCTGCTTCAGACTGAAATATATACAGTCGGCCTGCTCTTTCACTCAATTTTTGCATCAAAAATATTGTTTTACATTCATTTCGCATTTTAATTCAGTGTTATGATAAACACTGAATTATATAGTTATACACACGACAGTGTTTGATTTCAACCACCCACCAAAGGAGATATGTAGAAATGCATCAGTTGTGAAGTTTATTGCTTCGTACATGTCACATAGAGATCAAATGAGGAATGAAAAGGAAAAACTACGTTCACAGTTGAGGTGAAATGCCTGAGGCATGCAGGAGCCTGGCAGATGGAGTGCGACATTCTTAGTGTTACGGGAAAAATTTGACAGGTGACACAACTTGGAGATGAAGATGGATCACACCACGAATAGCACAAACATGGTTCCAAAAGGTCAATACATGACGGGTGCTCCAATGGCTGTTTGTCTTCTTCTGCAAACATGCAATACAGTGGCACATTTTTCCTACTATGGCCTTCCTATTATAGCCTACTATTATCTTCAGTACGGCATAAGAAATGCATTTGACCAAGCAGCTGGGTCTGTGGTTAGCAACCATGTCTGTTTGTCTGTCACCTGACTACTTTGCGCTAGACTGCCAGACCAAATACCTGCTAACAACAATCTTAAGAGCTCTATTTTTGTTTTGTGTTTTTCACTAAGATGATATAAATCCACCTAAACCTTATCATGTGAAGCTTTTCACTGTGAGCAACGTGCACATCCTGGTGTTAACTCAAATCCCTCAGAGCTACAGAAATTTTGTCCAGTCTAAACACAGTTTTTTAGTACTAATGTTTTTTTTGTACTGTGTCTGTTTACAAAGAGGATGCTGCTACTTGTTAGGACCAGACAACAATGACCTTCTGTTTTCTTATGCAAAGCAATGTCCTTTTGTTGGTGCCAAGCAGTTTTAAAGACTTCCTCTAAAGGGGTGGTATGACAGATGTAGAAAGACGATCCCATCGCATAGTCAGTTGGCTAATTGATTTGATGTGTTTGCCTTCTGTTATGTATCACATTTGTTCCCTAAGAGAAGTATTTTGGAAAACCTTGCCAAACCAGAAAAAGAACTTATTTTGAATGGCTCTGATTAGTGTCATTGATCCAATAAATGGGAACAGATCACCGATGGAAGAAAACAGGTCAAGCACAACCTCTGTAAAGTCTTGAGAGGTGTGCAGTTACAGCCGTGTGATTAAAACCACAACCAGTTGAGCACACTGTCTATATTACAGTATATTGCTGTGCTATGGTACAATTACCGTTTCTTATTATCATGTCATAGCTGCCCACTGGCCAAGCTTTGCTATTACTGCCCACACTTAATACATTCAAGCAAAGTCTTCTCTGTTTTCTAACTTTTGTTCTTACTAAAACATCTAGTGGATTATTTTTGTCTTGCATACAATAACTATTCTACAATATGACTCATCATTTTTGCAACACAAATAAAAAACATTCCCGAGGAACGAAGTGAACAGAAAATCATCACACTTGACATTCTTGAAATCGCTGCTTTAACGTGGTCACATGAATCCACCTGTGTGGAATGTATACAGGTGGATTCATATGAGGAAGCCTGCTACCTGAACCGTTGTTCAGCCGCAAACTGTGCAAGACAGAACTAAGCTCCTCTTTCTAGACTGGCTAAATTAAGGCTAACACCCTAAAAAGCCAAGAGCGACAGCAAATACTTAAATCTTTCTCGCTCACGCTATCTGCTCGGCTGCACATTTACTGTAATTGGATGCACTTCGCTTTGACAGCTTCCCGTGATCCTGCAGTGGTTGCCACAATGTACAACACAAATACTTAAAACCACATTAGAATTATTATCCCCTGCCACTTTTTCAGCTCTTTCATCTTTCTTTAAACATCAAAGTGACCAAAGGCAGCAAATGGATCATAAGTAACGCTGAGGTTTGGGGTTTGCATGCAGCAAAAAGCGTGATTCATGGTGTGAAAAACAAAAAATCGAGATGATTAAAACATTTTCCCTCATAGAAACATCTGTTAACCAGACAAATTTCCTCTTAATCCACATTGAAGTAGCTTGAAAAGATTATCTTGATTGTGAGGTTAAAGTTTTGCTGGAAATTTTTTGTGCAATGTCTTTGGCCTAAACAGCACCACCAGTGGCTTGGCTTTGCTTCTACTGCAGACGAAATCCACAGCCTTGTTTTTGTGATGCTCGTGTTGTAACTGAATCAGCAAATAAGGTCTCCAAAGCACAGACGAACATATTTCAGTGGCAGGCCTGGTGCAGATAAAGCTAATAACACCAGGCATAAAACAAATCACAGCAGCCCCTGATTGGGGTGCAGACCAGGAAATGTGATGGAATGTGTGCTTTTCAACACTTTGAATGTGATTCCATCAAAACCAAAACAGGTACCAGTGCTGGAGCCGTCACTAAGCAGTGTTTGTTCAATTTTCTCCTCTCCTGCCTGCAAGTTCTCGGCACAGATTTTAAATATCTGATGAATAATTTAGATCGGATGATAATGGACTCAAGCAAGAAGGAATGGTAGGACTTTCAAGAATCCTCACAAACACCACCGGAGGAGTTCTAGGATGAAATCTGGCAGCTGCTTATAATGCTTTTCAAAACCCAATATGCAGTTAAAAAGGAAATCTGTCAAGCTTTAAATCTGCCAGTGCTAACTTTGCCATCTGTTTTATTGCAGCTGGTCTTGCTCATACTTCTAAAAGCTTTGCACTCAGTGGCAAAATAATTTTTACAGCCATGCCAAGTTCAGTTTTTATTGTATATCCGAGCACTTGAAATTAGAAGCAGAACGTAACAGAAAACAAGGATGACAGATACAGGGTTTGTTATATATAAGGTCGAATGATGAAACATGTCGTGTCAGAACAATGAGATCAGCTCCAGTTTGAGATCTTTCGAAGGCTTAAAGCAAACTAATACAGTCCTCTGCAAGTCTTGTGACACCCCTCATACACAAGGCAACACGTTTGCACAGTTCTAACAAACTTGGAAATCAGTATTTGGTGTGACAGCCTTTACTCTTCTACAAACCCTCAACTGTCTTAGACAAGCTTTCTTGTAAGTAGTCTTAAGAAACAGCTGAAAGTATATTCTCTGTAAATAATTCCACCAATTTTCTCTCTCCTAAACAATGATAATTTTTGATGAGGCTTCAATAAACAGTAGATGGATCAGCTGAAGGCCCAGAAATGCTGTGTCAGGTCTGTTTTTTTTGTTTTTTTGTTTTTTTTAACTTAAACTCTTTATTCTCCACCATTAGCCCAGTTTCCGTATCTATGAAGCGCCTTGAGGCGAATTATGTTGTGATTTGGCGCTATATAAATAAAATTGAATTGAATTGAAATTGAATTGAATAGATTTTCTTTTTATTGAAACACTGCACCATGCCATGCTGAGATATAACATTTTCAGCTAATAGCTCTTTGGAAACCACCTTCCTGATGCAAAAATACTATTTTATTTCTTTCCAACTGTTTTTCATAGATTTGGAAGAGGCTATTAGTAACAGAGTAAAGATACACACCCTTTGGTTCTTTTCCTAATGTTATGTTTAGACACCACACTGGTTCATCCCTTGAGTTAAGTGTCTTTTTATGCTTTTACATACCTTCACAAAGCCTGCAGACTTTGGTCAAGACAAAGTAAAAAAAAAACAAGAACAGCTGAAGGGTAGCTCAAGACTTTTGCACAGCACTGTATTTATTTATTTATTGTATTTCTTTTAAATGCTGAAATATTCAATCAAGTGCACCTTTTTACGCATTTTCTCCCTTTTATGTAGTGATCATTTCTGAAGCATCGAACATATAGAATTTTTCTTTTGCAGCATACATTTCAGTAAAGTTGAGCTCATGCACATACAGACTTAGAAAGAACACTGAACAAAGATATATTTGGGGCTGACTTCTATTTTGCACATCTAAATTTAGTTCAGTTTCTTTTTATGTCCAGGTGTTGTGTGGTCAAAAAGTTCACCACCTTGCTACTGTTTTGCCTGCAGCAAACTACACGAATTCCACAGTAGGATTATCCGGGGATAATACAGCAGCACGGAAGTGACTGTGTGCAACGACACTGCACAACAATGAGACGTTGAAAGCAATACAGCCGCTCAGATACAATACATTCTAAGTTTAACCCAGCGCCTAAATTGCCTTTTTTGGTGTGTTTGAGAGTGGCAGTTAGTCTTAAGGAGAAACATATTGTGGCTTTTGCATCACTTGAAACACCAAGAGAAAAAATTGAGTTTACTTTGAACTCAAGGCAGCTTGTCTATATAGCAAATTATAAAGCAACACATGCTGACCAAAGTGCTTTACAAAAAAATTAGAATCAAAGGGCTGACCAGATAAAACACAGGCATAAATATGATTTAATTAGTAAGAGCGCACACTTTCTCAATAAAATCATAACACAAACCGCAATGCACATGCACAAGCTGCAATAAAAGCAAATAGGGCCAGTCAGAAGTTTCCCTGATCCAACTTCTACAAGCTTTCTACTTTGTTGTTTTTTGAGGTTATTTGAGTTGCCAATAGCTATGTTGGGTGGCATTAAATGAACAATCATTCTACTTATTTAACCACCCAGAATTTGCTTATTCTTTGAGTATTCAATTTTGACTTTGATTAATTCTTCATATATATTAGTTTGTTTTTTTTAATTTACATGAAAAACTGAGCTTGTGAATGGCTTTGCATCAGCCATGTTCCTTTCTTTTTCAACAAATTGCTAGAAAACAATAGGATTACCCATTTCAGGCTGATGAGCAGAAAACTTTGTTGGTTTGCTCAAACAGCAACAAATTTTAACAACAGGAGGATGGAAGGATGGGAGGTGTAAAACAATCAACGATCTTCTTTGGGACTTCATAAACTCTCTGCTTACTATTGTTTTTACCACTGTTTGGTTAGGTTTAGGGAGGGTTTCAAAAAGGGCGGTTTTGATTTTAATGAAGGAGTTGCTCTCATGACTCATCGAGTCACACCATCAACTGGCCAATCAGTGACATGTAGTCTGCTTACGTCACATTTTCCGACTCAGCTTGCTTGGAGATGAAAACTGAGTTGAGTCAAGTCGAGCTGTCTCATCTTCTACCTATTGTTGTTTTTTGGTTATGTGTGTGTGTGTGTGTGTGTGTGTGTGTGTGTGTGTGTGTGTTGTCACTGAAAGTTACTTGAGCCCAGGTTCATGGAGTGCCATGAGAAACTTTTCTGTAAATTAATTGATACGTTCATTTTTCACTTTCAGAGTTTCCACTGGCACTCTAGCCACGAGTTACTATGAGCTAATTAGTTCTTATTCTTATTGCACCATTAGGAATTATCATAAGTTGTTGGCCCTTATACGCACAGGTTTTCTTGCTCTCCTTTGGATGACTAACAGAAATCAAGCCCAGGAACTTTTTAAGCAGCTGCAGTCCTACTAAATAAAAAAAACAAACAAACACATTTTTAATCAATAACTTGTACCCATGTTATGTCATCTTCTGGACTCTAAGCCGTAAAGATCTCTGAACTGGGATCTCAACGGCTACAGCTTGCATAAGTATGACCACCCTCCCAGAAGAAGGTATGCTTTCTTGTAACAGTAAATGCTTTTTTCCACAAGATTGTGCAAAATGCTGATGTCCCCCGATGTGAAGAATCACCTTATACTGTACTTCCATCCATAATATAGACACGTGCTATAGCTTTAAAGCCTTTAATGACAATGACTGAACTTTCCAACCTTATATGAAAGCATCCAGTGAACGCTGAAACAACTCATGCATTAAATTCAATGTCTCCTGCTAAGTCAAAGGGATCAAAGGGTTAAATAAATTGTGTGTTTTATTAAATATATTGTGTCCAGATGCTACTTTATACTTTATACATTTACCGAAATGCATGTCTATTTATCTATGACAAGAAGGTAATCATTATGTAATTGTTTTGCATCTGTAAATATTACATAACAAGGAGTGGGTCAAGATTTGGAGGATAAACTGAGATGAACCAGATGCTGGCTCATTTAGTTTGGATTCATTGACAAGTGGGAAGGGTCTACAGTCTACAGGGCTTATACGCACATGTGTGTGTGTGTGTGTATGTGTGTGTGTGTGGTTTGCATTGTCACAGAGTGCCAAAGAGATTCCTTGAATCCTTGAGTGCACTTTGTTGTGTTGCTTCATGTAATCATCTTGTCATGATGTGTTTTGGAATAATAAATTGTTGCCTGTCCTGCAGCATATCCAGCGCAAACAGGATACTGTGTAGGCTTATAATATAAAGACTCTTATAAAACTTTCCTACTTGAGAAAAAAAGCTTTCTTTTGTATGTGTTTTAAGTAGTGGTTACTGCTCAGAGTCCCAAATGATGTGCTGAGCTTTTATCAACTCCCAAACTCCAAAGAAAAACAAAAAAAACCTGCATTACTGATAAAAATGTCATGCAGAGCTCGTTTTAAATGCCCCATGTAGTCAGTGGTGCATAACCTGAGGTTAATCCATCCAAAGGGTTACCAAAAACATTAAGATAAAAAATCTATGGGAAGCATGTCAAACTCATTTTTGGTAATGGGTCGCGTATTACCCAATCAAATGGGATGGACGAGTTATTTAAAAATATATATTTTGGAAAAAACAGCTAAAAAATTTCCATTTCTGTTGTGTAAAGAGGTACAAGTACAATCTTAAAACACTGAAATTATGATGAAGTGCCTGGGGTATGTAAGAAAAATAAGTGTTATGTAATGTATCGTGTCTTCGTTTTTAAACTCTGAGTCAGTCTAGTCTTATTTTATGATTGCAGTGGATTTTTAAAGGCACAAAATCTTCACACAACATATTTTCTGCTTTGAGAGATCAGCAATAGTATAGCATTTATTTGATTGTAATTTTGTCAAGTAGTACAAGTACTTTTGACTCTCCATGTAATTCAGTTTCCATGTACAGGGTGGGCCATTTATATGGATACACCGTAATAAAGTGTGAATGGTTGGTGATATTAAAGTCCTGTTTGTGGCACATTAGTATATGTGAGGGGGCAAACTCCTCAAGATGGGTGGTGACCATGGTGGCCATCTAGAAGTTGGCCATCTTGGATACAACTTTTGTTTTTTCAATAGGAAGAGGGCCATGTGACACATCAAACTTATTGGTAATGTCACAACAAAAACAATGGTGTGCTTGGTTTCAACGTAACTTTATTCTTTCACGAGTTACTTACAAGTTTCTGACCAGTTGTAAAATGTGTTCAATGTGCTGCCCATTGTGTTGGATTGTCAATGCAACCCTCTTCTCCCACTCTTCCCACATTGATAGCAACACCGCAGGAGAAATGCCAGCACAGGCATCCATTATCCGTAGTTTCAGGTGCTGCACATCTCGTATCTTCACACCATAGACAATTGCCTTCAGATTACCCCAAAAATAAAAGTCTAAGGGGGTCAGATCGGGAGACCTTGGGGGCCATTCAACTGGCCCACGACGACCAATCCACTTTCCAGGAAACTGTTCATCTTGGAATGCTCAGACCTGGCACCCATAATGTCAGACCTTCCCAAAGTGTGGGGCCCCCTTACAGGGGGCACGGTATGAAAAGGGGGAAAAAAACAAACAAATGCTTGAACACCGCTAGCACGGGTGCCCACACAAAAGTAAAGCAGGAGATGAAGCATAGCTGAATATGTTTCCAAACCAACTTCATTCTAAGCCAAAGACTAGAAAATATGGTGAAGCATATCTGCCCTTTGGTTTCACCTGCACAAGTGCCGAGGTAGGTCTCCCCTGCAGAATTGGCTTTCCCTTCATCGGGAGCACGCACTGGGCTGTTCAAATCACGGACAAACAGTATCACACATTCTTGAATTTTAGTTCACAAACACTTCTTGACTAACTACTCCTGACATTTTGGAGATATACATACTATACTATACTTTATACAGTAAAGTTACAGCGGGATACAAATAATATCAGGCTGATCCTGCCACAATTTGTTCCCCCTGTCTAAATCATGGACAAACAGTATCCCACAGTTGTTTATGTTTTTGAACCCTTTTTGCACAGAGAGGCATTTTTTGAAAGATGTATTGATAGCAATGTAGAATATTATTACACAGGAAAAAAACAACTACACGTAAAATAATCACACCGTGATGCCTCTGACTTTGTAAATGGAGGGACGGTAACTGCGTGTGTATATGTAAGCGTGTAAAATCTGAAGATAGTCAGATTAACAGTAACAGTATTTTGTCTCTATCTGCCATTCTGCAATTCATCTCATGTAAACAATAACATGGTGCACAGCGTGACGTGAAAAAAGGCACATACCTCTGACGTTGTGTGATGAACTCTGTATTCCTCGTCCACATGTAAACGCAAAAAAGGAGTTTTAAAAAATCTCAGTTTTCGGTGATTCAAAACGCCGTTTACGTGTGGACGAAACAGCTGCGTTTTCAAAAATACCCGTTGTGGAGATCAAGGAAATTATTTTGCTGCTATTGTTATTAATCATCATCATTACCATTGCATTAATAATATAATCTACAGCATTGATATTGTTTTTCTTTCTATTATTTTCTATTATTTTAAGTTAAGCGGGACAGAGTTCTTTTAAAGAAAGATTTACTTATATTCTCAAAAGTTAAGCATGACAGACTTCTGTTTAAGAAAGAGACCTGTTTTACTGTGTTAATGTTGTCATTTTGAGCTAAAAATAAATGGCTAAATGATCACTTGTTCCACATGTGTTCATATCACAAAGAATAGAATATGCATCTACTTAAATCAACTTCAAGTCAAATGGTTAAAAAAATAATTTCGCACACAAAAAAAGAGCTAGAAAATTCACCACACTGGGAAGGGTGAAGACAATTGGGTTGCCTGGCCCTGGCCACGAGGTGTCCCTTATTTATTTTTCAGGGAGTTGGCAACCCTAATTACAGGTGCAGTTATAACCACTTTAAACTGTTGAGGTAAATCAATAATCTTAAATGCGTTTGAATGCTTGTTATAATCTTAAATGTGTATGTGTTGATTCTGTTGCATTATAAAAGAAAGGCCTAACTCTGAGTACACTCTGTACCAAAGTAGACAGGAAGCGCAGGCTTTTGCAGAGCGTGCTTGTGAAAGTTACTTTGAGGAGCTGTCTGGATGAGGTTATTTGAATAACCAGGTTATTCATTATTGTCTTTTATTCATTTATATCTTTTGATTAAGCTTCTAGTAGAGGTTCTTGATTAAAACATTTATTCAACATATTACAGGTATAGTTTCAGTTAGGTTATTATGCACATGAGAATTGGCCTCTCTTCTCATAAGACAAAGTTCGTGTGAGGTCAAGCCACACACACACACACGTACACACCCACACACACACACACAGTAGATAGACTCATTTATAGGTGAGAGGTTAATCATGTTTGCTTGCAACTGCAAAATTGTCCCTGCAAAAAAAAGAACAGTTTCTTGCAGAATGTGGGCCTGATGTTCCAGACGAGAAGAGAGAGTCAGAAGGTTGACAGGTGGGGACGTAGCGTAAAAGAGTTAGTAGTTTATTTTCTTACTGCCTGTAATTTATTGCAGATTACTTGTATTTGCTTAATTGTTTACTAAATGTTTGAGGTGTGAAATAAATCACAATGGAGCAAAATATGGGTGTGTGTGGATGGAGGATGCGTGCGTGCGTGCGGGGGGGTCGAACATTTTGCTTGTAAAACAAAGGGGGGCCTAGCAAAAAAAGTTTGGGGACCACTGCATAATGTGGTGGTGCATCATCTTGCTGGAAAAACTCAGGGAACGTGCCAGCTTCAGTGCATAAAGAGGGAAACACATCATGTAGCAGTTTCAAATATCCAGTGGCCTTGAGGTTTCCATTGATGAAGAATGGACGCACTATCATTGTACCCCCTATACCACACCAAACCATCACTTTTGTTGTTCCAACAGTCTTGGAGGGATCCATCCAATGTGGGTTAGTGTCAGACCAATAGCGGTGGTTTTGTTTGTTAACTTCACCATTCACATAAAAGTTTGCCTCATCACTGAACAAAATCTTCTGCGTGAACTGAGGGTCCTGTTCCAATTTATGTTTTGCTCATTCTGCAAATTTTCTGCGCCAATCTGGGTCATCCTCGTTGAGATGCTGCAGTAGCTGGAGTTTGTAAGCGTGCCATTTGTGAGTAGCTAATATCCGCCGAAGGGATGTTCGACTAATGCCGCTCTCCAGTGACACGCGGCGAGTGCTACACTGTGGGTTCTTGCTGAATGAAGCTAGGACAGCCAATGATGTTTCTTCATTAGTGACAGTTTTCTTGCATCCACATTTTGGCAAATCCAACACTGAACCAGTTTCACGAAACTTAGCAAGCAGTTTGCTAACTGTAGCATGGGAGATGGGTGGTCTCGTAGGGTGTCTTGCATTGAAATCTGCTGCAATGACCCGGTTACTGCATTCACCAGATATCAACACAATTTCGATCCGCTCCTCACGTGTTAACCTCTTCGACATGTCAATGGCTGTGACCAAAGAGAAACTTGTAAATAACTCATGAAAGAATAAAGTTACGTTGAAACCAAGCACACCATTGTTTTTCTTGTGACATTACCAATAAGTTTGATGTGTCACATGGCCCTCTTCCTATTGAAAAAACAAAAGTTTTATCCAAGATGGCCGACTTCTAAATGGCCACCATGGTCACCACCCATCTTGAGGAGTTTGCCCCCTCACATTTACTAATGTGCCACAAACAGGACTTTAATATCACCAACCATTCCCATGTTATTACGGTATATCCATATAAATGGCCCACCTTGTAGATGTACTTACCAATAGAAGTGCAGTCATTTTTACCCCTCAGATGTAAAAGGCTAATGGGAAATCTGATAAGCTGTATCTACTAAAAATCTCAGATGAGTTCGAATCTCAGAGGTCACATTTTCTGAAAATCTTATGAATTATAAATTGAGAATGAGAGTACACAGGATTTTTAAATCAGTGCCATAGGTGCAGCTACTAAAAATTTCCAGTGAATTTGAATCTCAGTGACCTCAACCTCAAGGTCAGTGGTCAAATTTCCTGAATACCTTGCAAATGCGATAACTCGAGATAACTTTGTTTCTAACTGTAACTGTAACAAGTTTTTGAATCTTTAGTAAACTGTAGGTTTAACTCTCCATTACTTTTTAAGTAACGGAATTTATTACCTAATTATTTTCTTAAGAAAGGAATTTTTAAATTTAAAATAGCCAGCGGCTGTTTGACACTCCTGCACCTCCTGAAGCTCCGTTGTTCCACTGAAGGAAAAAGCAACCCAGACCATTATGGCGCCCCCTCTACTGTGGCGCGTAGAAAACATTTCAGGTGGGATTTGCTTGTCATGCATTGGAAACAATCAGGACCATCAAGGTTAAATTTTTTCTCATCAGAAAATAAAACATTCTTCCACCTTTCAATGTCCCATGTTTTGTGCGCCCTGGCAAAGTCCAGACGGTCAGCTCTGTGGCATTCATGGAGACGAGGCCTTTTGTTTTTGAAGCCCTTCAGTCTCAGATGCTGTCTGATGGTTGTGGTGTCACCCTACCGCCTGCTGGTGTTGGCCAGAGGGGTCGATGGTGCAATATGGCAGCCTCGCTTCTGTCAGTCTGCCCCAGGGCAGCTGTGGCTACAACTGTAGCTTGCATTGTAAAGCGCTTTGGGTGCCTTGAAAAGCGCTATATAAATCCAATCCATTATTATTGACCTTTTTGTTCCATAACCCTCGAGGTCATTTAAGAAGTTCCAAATGACTGTCTTACTGCGTCCCACCTCAGCAGCAATGGCGCACGGTGAGAGACCGTGCTTATGCAGTTCAACAACCCGGCCACGTTCAAAAAGGGAAAGTTTTTTTTGCCTTTGCCATCAGAGCATCATGAAGTGTGATTACCTGACAGAAAATGACAATGAATACACATTTTTGCACAGATTTGGCCTTTTAAAGGCACATGCCCCTAAACTATTGATCAGCTGTAAAACAGCCTGTTTCAGTTCATTAAATTGCATGCTCAAAAAAATGTTTTGTCTCACTTCCAGCTCTACTTGGAGCTGTGTTAAGATCCAACCATGCAAAATATGATTTTCTGCCATTTTTTAAGTGGTCTTAAACTTTTGATTGGGACTATACGTGCACAATATGACAGATATTGAACACGTATGTTGTTTTATATTATATATTATTTTTATTTTTATTATATTAATAGATTATATGTGAAAAAATTGATTCTTGTGATTCTGACAGAGATGGGTACCTGCAATGTTAAGTGCTTCTATATTTGTTATCTAGACAAGTAATGTTACCAAGCTTGTTATCCATTATGGGTACATGCACCAAAAGCTGCTTAATCTGGAGTGTTTTGCACATGTAGAAAAATGTCAGGTGGGTGATAGGTAACTCTAAGCTGGTTGTGGTGGAGGAATTGTTAACAGTATGTGTTCCCATGCCTTCTCAAAAAAAAAAAAAAACACTGAATCAGAAGACTCAGGACCATGAAGGATTTGATGATTCATTGGCAGTGTTGGGAAGGTTACTTTTAAAATGTATTCCATTACAGAATACAGAATACATGCCCCAAAATGTATTCTGTAACATATTCCGTTACGTTACTCAATGACAGTAACGTATTCTGAATACTTTGGATTACTTAATATATTATCATGCTTTTTACAACAACGTGAATGTACTATTGCTGTGTGATTTATTACTATTACTGAAGGTCCGCGACTCCGAACTGTAGTAAAGGGACCTCTGACTAATACGGCGGGGTCCCTGTCGGCTCGTAGCCGAAAAATAGCTTTACTTTGTTGTGTGGGTCAACTTTTCTTGCGAGAGACAGAGAGAGGCATTGAAAGGCTGCTCCAACGGAACTTATTGTTTCGGAGGAAAACACGAACACGGTGTACAGTCGAGTCTTAATAGCTTACTTACAACTGGGCTGGTCAGGCACTCTTCTTGGCTGCAGTGGTTATTATTATATTTACATGCTTCCAGCTCCAGTTTTTGCTCGATGACAACTCGTACCTTTCCACTCCCCTTTTTCTCCCTCCTCGCGCTCACAGACCCATAACGTGTATGGCAGTCCATTCTCCCTGCAACACGGACTACACTGCCCATGAAATTCATAAAATTCCATAAAATCCATAAAATCCATAAAATTCTTTAGAGCTATGCTTGTAGCATTCTGCCTGTTAGCTTAGCACAACAACAACAACAACAACAAAAAGGCGCTCTCTCACCCAGGAAACACACAGTCGCAGAGAGAGAGAGAGCGTTGCCCTGTAACCATGGCAACCGTAACGCTGCCGTCTGGAACAACAGAACGTAGCTGTCAAACAAAACCCAAACAGTCCTGACCCGCGACAATATGAAACAGGAAACAGTGTAATCCATTTAATTCAACAAAGTAACTGTATTCTGAATACCACCTTTTTAAACGGTAACTGTAACGGAATACAGTTACTCATAGTTTGTATTTTAAATACGTAACGGCGGTACATGTATTCCGTTACTCCCCAACACTGTTCATTGGAGATGTTATTCAGCGTGATGCAGATTTTCTTTCTTCAATTTCATGCCCTTTGTGACATTTTTATTATTATGCAACTTACATCAGTGAGTAAGTCGAGGAATTAAAATGAGACATAATAATAGCAAGCACAGGAGTAATATTTCAGTCCACTTCCTCCTGGTAAATCCAGCTTTTCCTTCATGATTGATTCCCGTACTGAAAAACATCCAGGTTTAAACTAGAAGCTTTAAAATCTTTTTCCTTTGGGCATACTGTCATCAGTCTGCTGCAGACCAGGATCAATGATCCCCATAAATCCACTGAGATTCCACAAGTCTTGTTTTTTGTGCCCTTTTCAAAGTTATATCTCTGTAAAGCTCTTGTTCTGAGACAGGCTCACAAATAATATGACTTTCCCTCTCAGTGAGAGGCCTGGCACTTTGGGAATGGCGAGCAGATGCTGTAGGGAACATCAGGTACTAGACAACGTGGGAGTGGGGCAAGACAATGCCTCCTCACAACCCCTTCGAAATAATACTTCCTCAACCTGTTCACGTTGCCTCCCAAAGAGAAACAATATCAGAGCAAGGAGATGTTTTATCGTTTCCTAGCTTCAGACCTGAATGGCTAACTAGGAGAGCCGATTTTCTTACATATTGTGTGTCTTACGCACACTGGGGACACATTATTAGGGAAAAACAAAGATTCTGTCCCTTGTAAAAAGCTATTTGCAAAGAAAAGGTCTCATAAATTTATAACTTAAGTCTTTACAGTGTATTTAAGTAGCATTTTGATTACTTTCAAAGAACATACCCACAACATGTCATGCATGTTATAGCACAGGCACATGACCCAGAACATTCCCTGCAACTTTATGGGTCATCACAGACTGGTATTAGCTCATTAGGATATGTCACTGGATGTTAAGAGAGCTGAAAATGGTTTGTTTTAGTTTACAGTATTTTAGAGTGCTTTTCGGTCCATTTTTGTGTTGCCTTGACTCGAAACTTCTGGAATTTAATCAAATCAAATCAAATCAAATCAAATCAAATCACTTTTTATTGTCACATCACATGTGCAGGCACACTGGCACAGCACATGCGAGTGAAATTCTTGTGTGCGAGCCCCACAAGCAACAGAGATGTGCAAACACAACAACACAAACGAGCAAAATACAAGAATGGCCAACCTGAAACTAATAAATATATGTACAATATATAATAGTGTATGCATTTCTGGATGTGTATACTAAATATTTTCCTACGTGTGTGTGTGTGTGTGTGTGTGTGTGTGTGTGTGTGTGTGTGTGTGTGTATACACATTTTTACAAATTAAATAGTAAAAAAATAAAATAAAATAATAATAATAATAATAAAATATATAAAATATACAGAGTTGAATATGTGCAAAACAAGTGGCATTTATATACAGTGTGGAGTGCATAATGTTGAAGTTCCAGTAGTGAAGCTGAGGTGTCTATGACGTGTTCAGCAGTCTGATGGCCTGATGGAAAAAGCTGTCTCTCAGTCTGCTGGTACGGGACCGGATGCTGCAGAACCTCCTTCCTGATGGAAGCAGTCTGAACAGTTTATGGCTGGGGTGACTGGAGTCCTTGATGATCCTCCCCGCTTTCCTCAGGCACCGCTTCCTGTAGATGTCTTGGAGGGAGGGAAGCTCACCTCCAATTATCCGTTCAGAGCACCGCACTACTCGCTGGAGAGCTTTGCAGTTGTAGGCGGTGCTGTTGCCATACCAGGTGGTGATGCATCCAGTGAGGATGCTCTCAATGGCACAGCGATAGAAGGTCCTGAGGATGCGGGGGCTCATGCCGAATCTTTTCAGTCTCCTGAGAAAGAAGAGGCGCTGCTGCGCCTTCTTCACTGTTTTGTTTGTGTGTACTGACCACGTAAGATCCTCAGCCAGGTGTACGCCAAGGAACCGGAAGCTGCTCACTCTCTCCACAGCAGCACCGTTGATGGTGATGGGGGTGTGTACTTCTCTGCACCTCCGGAAGTCCACTATCAACTCCTTTGTCTTTGCGACGTTGAGGGTGAGATGGTTGTCTTGACACCAGTGGGTCAGGGCGCTGACCTCCTCCCTGTAAGCCGTCTCATCATCGTTTATTTAGCTAAAACAGAGCTATTCAAATATTTGTATGTCAGTGTGTTTTTAAAACATTTGAGATTAGTTACACTAAGATCTGTTGCTCATCTACAGTTTTATTTTCTGCCTCATATGCCAAGATGTTACATAACAGTGCTCCCGTAGAGACGGACACATATTAAGGGTTGTATGAAACATTTTATTAAAACACCAAGCGATCTGTATAACCAGATACCTGCATTAGGACTACACGCAGTACAACGAGAATATTTCAACACAGATTTCAGGAAAAACAGTTAAATCCTGCCTTATTTTTCATCTTGCAGTGTTTTCCATGGCCTGCTGTGATAAGCCACCGGGGTTTCAGTGACTCTGTGATGTGAACCCAGATAGCTGAGAGCAGTGAAGTCATTATTATACTTCGAGAAGAGCCAAATAGTTAATCCATTCACCATCCAGCAGCCCCAGTTGTTCAGTCAAACCAGAAAGATGTCTAGAGCAAACCAAAAGCAAATATATGGTCTTATCCTTTACGTGTTGAGAGATAATCTTATTTTTTAGCATTTTATACAAATGTGTGTGATTATGCTCAGATATAAAATGCAGCTGTTTTACTAGCATAGAGAAAGCTCCTAAAACAGCACAAGGAAAATGACATCATTCTGACCGTTACATAACTTGAGAATTTTGAACCAACTTTCAACTAACCTTATTAGCAGTAGCGAGATGACAAGGACTCAAAACAATAAACAGGACAACTACAGAATCAGACAAGGAAAAGAAATCCAATGTCATCTCTGGAGCAAAAGAAATGTGGTTAAAAATTCCTTGTGAAGATTTTAGCCACTTGGAATGGCTTCAGCTCTGGTGCACATTTCAAAGGGGACAAATGGTTTGAATCAACAAGATAAAGAGCTGCAGACATGCAAAAGAACTATCCCTACCTGTGGCCTAAACTGGATAATCAGTGGATAAACATTGGAAAATGTGGCAAAGATATACAGATGTGGTACTGAATATCCTCAGCGCTTGAGTCCTGGACTGCCTGAGCCCTCTCTCTTCGCAACTGAGGGCTTGAAATAGTCTGAGATTGGCTGCTTCATCATCTGTTGGGTTCAAACTGAAACCCAATTATCACAAGTTCTACAACAGCACCTCATAATTGTACGTTTGCCAGCATAAATCAGTTGACTTTCGAGGCAGGCACAGGATCTAAAACTCAAGCATGCACAGGGTGCAATTTTCTCACATCTCTCTCTATATGTCGTGAGTGATGAGTATAGAGTGGTTTTTGACAGCATAATGATGGCTGTAGTGTGCCAGGGTAATGAGATGCAAGGTGGTCCACACCCTCTGCTGTCCCATGGTAGCTCATTAGTGATCATTTTTCCAGTGGCTGTTGGATTTATTGTATACTGCTTGATAAAATTACAGCACTGGGTCTTTTAATGACACCAAACTTTAAGCCAAAAGTGACAGGATATAGCCGCACTGACACTCTCCTGGAGGTGGCTGTAAAATGCACAAATACAAATTTGTTGGTCAGCCTACACATGTGAACAGATACTTTTTTACTGTGGGAAAGTTTTTTGATAATGTGCTGTCATTAATTCCCTCCATTATTTTGTTGTAATCTCATCCATCTTTTCAGCCATCTATGGGAAAAGGCTGTTATTGTTTACAATTTAGGTTTTAGATTAGGAAGTGATGGCATTCACTGATTCGAAAGTGTGGTCATAAAATGTGTGCACTGCAAGCTATCTAAATATTTGCGTTTTGTATTTATGTTTGTAATGGGATCTCTGCAAACAAAGCGCCCATAGGCAGTGAGAGATGGCTATTGACAGCAGAAGAATTTGACTGTTACATCAGATATTCACAGTGTGAGGCCTCGTAAAACCCTGGTGCTCCTTTTAAATCCCAAAATAGACCTCGACTGCATTCCTGTGTCAGTCCTGAGACATGCATGCAAGACATAATAGTGGTTTTTGAGTATGTAATGAAAGACAAGACCTCTTAACACCTGGTTTCTAATATGTCTGGGCTTGGGTGTACATTTGTGCGCTATGTGCAAATGATAGAAATGTAAGCACCTCTATTCATTTATCAACAAATGGAATAAAAATACAGAAAAAGAAAAATGCAAACATTTCCCAACTTATTTCACACAATGCATGTTGTATACTACAACCCTGGATATTTTATGTAACAACACCTCTACTTGTGCCTGCATTCCTGCTGCCATTAAAGTTATGTAAGTCCAATTCACCAAAGGGGAAATCCCATTTAAATTATATGGGAAATTCTTTTTAATATCCCCGAGTTGGCATCAGAAACTGTCAAAAAAGGAGGAAATCAGCCAACGCCAACAGTTCAAGAAGCACTCCCTGATTTAGTTTTTGAGACTCATTGTGTTCCAAAATCCCCAAATTCCCCCATTTAGTCATTGTATTTCAACTTCAAATGCCTGTTTTTATAAATATCTATTTTAAAAATAACTGTTAATAAATTCATAATTATAAATCTGTCTGTGTGAGCTAGACAGAATTGTTTATGAGTTCAAGTTAAAGTTTATTTATGTAGCACTTCTAAAACAACATCTGTTGAACAAAGTACTGTTCAATAAAAATAGCAGAAGACATAAAATAGGATAAAGTTAGAAGGATAAGATAATAAGAACTCATCATACTGATTTAAAAGCCAGAGAATAAAAATGGGTCTTTAGACTGGTGTTAAAAAAATCCAGTGTTGGGGAGGTCCTGATATGCAGACGCAAAGTGTTCCACAATTTAGGAGCAGTGACCACGAATCCTCCTCTGTTTTAATCTGGACCTTGGGACAATAGTAGCATTTGGTCCACAGACCTCAAAGATCTTGCAGGAGTACACCAGGTTAGAAGGTCAGAAAGATATGTGGGGGCTAGTCCGTGCAGCGTCTTCAAAACAAGTGCTAAAATCTTAAAATCAATTCAAAAACTGACTGGCAGCCAGTGTAATGATGCAAGTACGGGAGATATGTGATCTCGCTTGCGCATGTCTGTTAGGAGCCGTGCTGCAGCGGCGAGTTGCAGTCGGACAATTGATGCCGAGGTAACACCAGAGTAGAGGCTATTACAGAAGTCGAGGCGAGATGAGATTTAGCATGACAACAATTTAAAGACATTTTAGCTCAGTGTTGTAGAACTTTACACATTTTATGAAATTATGCAAATGACAAAAACAAATGTTCCAGTATCATTACAAAACTATAAAGCCAGCTTGTCACATGACTACAAAACCCATGGTAAGTAATATGAGCTCATAGTAAACACATTCAATTCAAGGAACATTTTATCCTTATTCTGTTGCTGCGGAAAAAATATAAGAATTACATTTATTACACTTATTATTTTAAAAATTGTGAAAATAATACTGGCATATCACTTCGAGTTGTGTTTCTTGCCACCTGATGGATGTGCAGTACTGTGCGCATCAATCTACCCCTCATTTCTTCATATTTTGTTTAGAGGAGTCAAGAAGTGATTCTTACAGAAGGGAAACAGGGAGAAAAGGTTCAGGTTTGTCAAATTACACGAGAACTGGATTTAAAATTAGTGACAACAGCTCTTACGCACAGATGAATCTAAATGTTAAATCATTGCCTGTACATACAGAGGTACAGCAGTGTGTCTACAGCCTTTTGTAAAACACGGTGGAGGCTCTGTCACCGTTTGGCACTGGATTTCAGACAGTGATACTGGGGATCTTGTCATAACTGATAAACTTATAAACGCAGAAATGTACCATCAGAGTTTGATCTGCCATGCAATACCATCTGAAAAACAACTGCTTCATTTTTTAGCTGATCAAAATGAAAGTGCTAATCCAGTAAAAGCAAATCTGGATCGAAAGAAATACACAATACACCACTATCGGTTATCGACTGGCCTCCCCAGAGCCCAGACCTCAACATTATTGAAGCAGCATGGGATGATCTTGGCAGGGAATACAACAAAAGGCAGTCAACATCCAAAGAAAGCCTTTCAAAGTCCTTCAAGAAGCCTGGAGAACTGTTCCTGGAGGATATCAAAAGAAGTTAGAAGAAGCTTGGCTAAGAGAGTTCAGGCTGTGTTGAAGAATAAAGGTGGTCATACATATCTCCACCCTGTTCTGGACAAAATACTGTATCTCTCTCTCTTAATCAAGCTATGAATTGTTTTCACTCACATATTTTTACAGTATGCTAGACAAACTAGATATTAAATCTGAAACTTCCCACTAGGGTGCTCTTCACAACTTTCCAAATGTTCATAGGACTGCATCTTTTCACTTTAATGATAAGGAAAAAGTAATAATAAAGATGAGAACCTGTTAAAACGTGTCCCTAAACAGACACCTGTGCTTGCAATGCATGCTTAAATTCCTCAAGACTGTGACTGTGGTAGGCTGGAATCCAAAATACGAGATACAAACACATCATATTGCATTTTGATAGCTATCTCGACTGTCAGCACATTATTATTTCTAAATGCACTGAACTAATCAAAACATTGCAACAAAGCACTGTCACGCAGCAGCAAAAAAAAAAGAAAAAAATCATTAGATGGAAAGATAAAAGAGCTGTGCACTCTCTGACAAATCCATGCCTGTGCTCAGTCAGGGGCTCGGGCTTGTCAGATCATGTCACAGCTTTCACCCAAAAATCATTAGCAGACTGTGTGTGTCGTTGCTTGTCTTGAGTTTCCTCTTGATTTGGGCGTTTGTTAAGCTTGTCAAACGATGATATTCCTCATTGGTGAGAAAACTCAAGAAGTATCTACAGCTCCAGGGACAACATACTGCTCTGATTTAATATGTCCCATGGGTATATGTGAGATAAAAGCTTATAATGATGGGTGAAGCAGCTGTTTTGCTGTTATTGAACATACTGTACAAATTAGCATCAAATGAACACTCAGTAACATATTCTGTGCATAACAGCTGATACCTCATAGCTTTCTGTGTTGTAATTGTTACAAAAGGGGAATGTTTCATTCTTTCTCTATTCATGGCAAAGGTTAAAAAAGCCAGAGTTAATCTCATAATAGTCCTAATAGCTGATAAAACTATTATTTATGATATTATGTTAGTATAATGTTCTGCTTTTAGTAGAGAGATTTGCACAATGGAAGCAGGACAGCTAACGGTAATTTATAACATAAACACAGTTTATATGGGGAACATGTGCAACATTCTCAGTCTTGTCTGTGAAGGTTCTCAGTCATCCAGGTCATCGAAGAAATGCTCAGACCTCTACACTGGAGAGACCAAACAGCCACTTAATAAATGCATGGCACAGCATAGAAGAGCCACCTCCACGGGACAAGAGTCGGCTCTCCATCTGCATCTAAAGGACAAAGGTCACTCTTCCGAGGATGCCGATGTACACATTTTGGACAGAGAAGACAGATGGTTTGAAAGACAATCCGGAATTAATAGGTTAGGGTTGTATGTTGAGGTTTTAATTAAGCATTTTCAGTGTCAAAAACATGGGTCTCTCAAATTATTAGCTTAAAGTCTTCTGGAATTGCCACATTCAATGACCTCATGTTATATGCCATGTTAAAGGAACACATTTTAATGCATCAACCTTTTGAGCTTTATCTTACCACTGAAGGAAATGCAGTAAAGTAAAAGTAAAGGGTTTTATCCTTGGTCCTAATCGACTGCACATTCTTTTTTTTCTTTTTTTTTACACTGCTGGAATTAAAACAAACAAAAAACAAATGAAAAAGTGATTCAGTCCCTTTGTAGGCTGTGCTATTTATCACCAAGATTCTATCAGTAAAATTAGTTTTACCTTCATCTGGTCAAAAAATAAGTAATATCTAAGTGTCCTTCATTAAACTGTGAGTCAACCCTGAGTGGGCTTCAGTCTTTAAATGTCTCAGTTTAAAAGTTTCACAGGTCTAATGTGCAGCTGACATGTCAGAAGCAACATCACCAAGAAGCAACCGAGTGGAGTATTATGCGTCAATGTATAACTTCAAAAGATGAAGATGATTTTCTGCAGCATTGCCCTCTTGTGTTAGCTTTCGGTGTAATATTTCTATAGCTTATTCGTCCACCGGTTCCTCAGACTCCAGTAGGTGGTAAATGATGCATGAGACTGCCTGTTTTGCCATGAGGACGCAAAAAAACCCTTTACTAATAAAGAAAGTTGGTCTTGCTTTGTAGTACGTCCCTCAGCATCTTACGGACATGTTCATGAACGAAAATAAATACAGGCATTTTGTGTGATTGGGTGTGGTTTCTGCTGCTCTCTGCTCTGCTGCAAGAGGACAGAGGGGTTGGGAAGCAGTGTCAGGGAGAGTTGATTGGCACAAGTTGCTGGACATTTTCTAATCATCTCTGCCTTCAGGCTGTTTGTAGAGAGTGCAAAACCTTTATATTGTTTACTGTCTGTGATGACAGAAAATTAAAAAAATTATCAGACTCCTGAAGTAAAGTCTGTCTGTTTCGTGCCTAGGAGACCCACAGGTAGTATCATTTCAGCTACACACTGTTATTCTTTTAAAATGGTACAAGAACCTCAGTCTACTGCTACTGCTGATTGTTCTAGTCGATTTTTCTCAGTACTGTTTTTATTAATCTCCGTCACATTTGAAGCAGTGAAAATAGATGACCCAAGAACTCAGCCATGTTCAGCTTTCTCTGATCTGAAAAAACATGTGTGTATGCATATTGTTACTGTAGTTTGATTCACAGATGATTTAAAAAGAAAATTAAGACAAGCTCTCCCCTTAAATCATATGGAAGATTTTAAAGTAATATCATCTGAGGATTTAGTGATTCTACGTCAGAGCCGGGTGCCTTGGAAGTTAAAGGAGCTGTTCCAGCCTGGTTCACTTTTATCACTAGAATGTCCTTGGCAATCCTCAGACGTTTCCAACGGATCACAGTGGAGGTCTGTGAGTGAGCAGCTTTGAAAGCGTGCCAGCAAAAAAATGGAAAATACTGTTGCGTAACCTCTCATTTTTCCTTGACCCTTAGAAAAATCTACACCGACACATTTCAGCTTGGATATACATGAAGTGTGGATCCTCTTAAAATTGGCTCACGACAGATGTCGTGATGTCAGCTACTTTTGCTTAAAGTTTTGTTTGGAGCCTAAACCAAATGCATTAACATCAAAAGCAGACCAACCTTTTAACCCTCCAGTTTTCTCAGGCCTGTGGGTCCAACTGTTTTTTTTTTGTTTTTATATTAGTTATATCACATTTTCAGCCCTCTCCTAAATTGGTTTATCTGTCTTTGTGAATGCTTGAATTTCTGTTTCATCCCCTGTGAGACTGATACTCATGGGAATAGCTGGAAATCTTCAGCAGATGAAAAGTGCAATGCCCCCATGGCAATGCTCAGACTGTCTGGCTCTGCCTTTGTCCCTGTGACTCACTGTCATCACAGTCATCGAGACTTCCCTGATCCGCCGTCCCTCTCCAAGCTTCTGTCTGGAGCCGTGCACAGCTACCTACTTGGGTTTGACTACATCTGAGTTGTCACCGCTTTCCAAAGTAAAATGCACTGGATTCCAAGAGCTGACTTACAGCTAGCCGTCCTCAAAGCTTTCCCACTGCTTGAGCCAGCAAACAAACAAGAACGGGATCAAACATTCTGCAGATGAAGCCAAAACTTCTCTCTTTAACTGAGATATGATCCAGATTATTCTGGCGCTTTAATTCTTTTAACACGTCTGTTTTAAAACTCAGTGCTACAAATCTGAGGGAAACAAGATGTGTAGACAGTGTATAATCTGATATGTCATAGTTTATGGAAATCTAAGAGAAATCTTGACGTTTCCTGTATATTTTCCATGAAGCTCTCCTCCTTTAGCCTGTCATACTGATTTGAAGTAAAACTAACTGCTGGCCACTAAAGCTGCAGTGGAAAACCAGCAATGCTATTGCAGAAGGACCATCTGATTTGTGGTTACAATTTAGTGATTTATAATCTGGCTCTCCCCTGCAGGGTGTCGGGGTGTCTCCTTTCTTTAATTCTGTCTCACAGGCCACTGTAAAGTGAAGGAAGTTCCATGGGAGCTGCCACTTCAATGACTTCTCATCTACAATTGGTCATTTCTTATCTAAACTTTTTCCTCCAAGCTTAGTCAAGTCAATTAGAAGAAGGAAGTTGAGAAGACGTGACCACATTTGATCTGACCCTACAGTGTGAAAAAGGTTCTATTCTTAGAGTATTAATTCCTTTGCTCAACCACTTAACTCAAGTAATTCAGGAAACTAGATCTATTTCCTGCAAGGTAAAGATCACCTGAATCACATTATCAGTAAACTGACTGTGAAGCAGTTTGGGTTCAGTTTAGCGCTTTAAACAATCAAATACAAATGTTGTATATAAGAGATACACCTCAAGAACATCTGGAAATTTGTTACGTTTGGTGCAAATGTTCATGTTGACTGAAGGATGGACTGGAGTTTGGTGGCCATAGGTGAAAAATAAAGCTCACTGTGATTTTACAAAATGTGTTTTCAGCCATAAATAAAGAATTGATATGCTACATTAACGTGACATTTTGCAGTGAATGCACCAAAGATGGTGCACATCATTCCTCTGCACTTCTCGAACAGTAATTTCTGCAATATTTGCAGTAATCCTACATGTCAACACAGCTACTTAATTTTCAGAAATAATACTACTGGGCCTCTTTGCTTAGGCTGCTGCCCCCGCGACCCGGCCTCGGATAAGCGGTTGAAAATGGATGGATGGATGGATGGATGGATACTACATTGCACAGTGCAGTACAGGACTTTAAAAAAAAAAAAAAAAGCAACCTTAGAAAATAAATACATCGAGGTGCTTTTTCCTTTTGATTGAGCTGCAAGTTTTCAATCAAGGCTTGTACCAATAAAGTTGAGGTCAGCAGCTTGAAGAGGGTTCATGCAGGTGACCTGATGTCTTTGATGCTGCTGTTTTGCTTCAGTACATTTCAATCAGCCATAGTTATTTAGTTCAGCAGCTCTGCTATGCAGTTGTGACGGAATCACTCCTCCTGAGCATTGCCAGAGACTGATAAGACATATTCACTCGCTATCAGATGTAGCCTAATTGCTCTGAGCTTATTATGTCTGGGGCATGAGTGCTTTGCAAAGACTTACATGAGCAGCTCTGCCCCAAATATTTGGTCAGTTGATTTTGTCCCTAAACTGTGATGACGTTAAACAGCAGGATGACGTGATAGAAATCAAGCCAAATATCCTCAAATTGGGTGTTCTTATGGACCATTTCATAGTTTTAAAGAGTGTTGAAAGTCAATTTTTACATCAGCCTATCTTAAAAAATGACTGAGCTCACAATGAGGGTGGGAAAAAGGACCCTAAGATTAAGGGTATGAGTGCAGCTTGCGGGAAATAATTACTTAGAAATAAGTCACGTAATGATTTGTTTTGTGAGGCTGGGTTATGCTGCTTTTTATGGATTTAGCCAACAAGATGTAAGGCGACGTTAAAGAGCTTGGTGGTTGATTTCCAACCCCTACACACTGGTATGCTAGTATGAAAAGTTGGATTTAGTTTATCTAATTACACATCTGATCTCTGCTACCCTTGATGTAACCTGTCCTATCACTGACCATAAACATGGTGTTCAGGGCCAGCATTCACAGTCTGGTGCTCATAATCTGCTCCATACCAGTCCAGCATGCAGTCTTTAAAAAAGTTATTAGACCACCTGTCAAAAAACGAGCACAGTACTCTCTCTCTCTCTCACTCACTCACTCACTCACACACACACACACACACACACACACACACACAGAGAGAGAGAGAGAGAGAGAGAGACAGACACAGACACACAGGCAAATAATAAACTGAATTCATGTTTATGTATCCAAATTTGAGCTGGCATGCAGGACTTCTCTGAGAAGTCAAAACTTATTCAACTACTAGAACTACTACTACTAAAAGGAAAGCATGTAAATAACTGCTGTTTGGCATATTGATCAAAAATAAATAAACAACAAAAATGTCCATTCTTTAAGCATCTTTGTGAAAAACAATAAATTTGAAAATTCTGTCAGGTTTAAAATGGGATGAAAAGTGATTCCTGAAGAAGTTGAGATGCTGTGGCTAAAAACTGGGTGAAATTTTCCCAAGCACTCAAAAGTGTTACATAATGGGTGGCCTAGTGCATCACAGGAGCTGGATAAAAATCGCTGCCCTGACTGGACACTTTTGATCAGGGGAGGCTGCTTCTAAGAAAAATAGGGGCTCAATTAAACCGACTCACCTGTTATTATAAAACACTTGAGGCTTCTTCACTGGAGATATCCATTTATCTTTTCATTAGTAAGGTTTAAATCATACTCATCCACTATATAAGAGCAGTTTAAATGTTAATAAAGTCCCTTTATTTTTGAAATTATATAACAAGTGAGCTGTGAAAAGGCTATACTATTCCCAGCCATGTGCTTTTGTTGCATAGATATTTAACCTTAAATAATTGCAGAGCTGCCTATTATTTAATTTGTAAACATGAAAGAAAGTGCAAAGTTTAATGGATAGAATCTTATATATCAATTAAAACATCACTTTTTCATAGCATTGGAATCTTTAGTGGTATAGTGTTTGGAACATAACTTTGGATTCAGCACTAAGGCACAGCTTTTACTTTGTAGCTGGAGAGTGTTTGTATTGAAGGCAGCGTTTGCAAACTACAGGCGACTGGAGCAATCTGCTAGTGACCAGAACAAATGCAAGGAGGCTTTTACCACAGCATCATATGTCTCGTTTTTGAACAAATTTAGGTAGCAAAATTTCCCACCAATACTCTGTAACCAGTCAAGCAACTGGCATTTACCATGGAGTCATTGAACAGTCTTTAGACTTGCATAACTGGGTCTTAGCAACTGCCACCAACCTCCAGCAACCACTCACATTTGGCCAGGTAATCCTCATTTTTCTAGGCCTGTGTAACTGGGGCCCAGTTACAACAAGGCAGCAATCTCAACAATCTCAGTGTGCAGAATTAAACCGTCTACAGCAGGGGTCGAGGTCCGATGTCCTGCAACTTTTCCATGTGTCCCTGTTACAACACACCTGAATGCAATTAGCAAGTCATTAGCAAGACTATAGAACTTGACTGAATGCTGAGGTGACAATTTAGCCATTTGATTCATGTTACAGCAGCTCATGAGTGAATGAACATTGTGCAATAAAAGTACTTTTAAAAGTCAATTTTTCCAAACACTTACATTGACTTAAATTTACTTGAGTAAGTGTTTAGAAAAACTGACTTTTAAAAGTACTTTTTTGTCAAGTGTCTTGCTAATGACTTACTAAATGCATTCAGGTGTGTTGCAACAGGGACACATGGAAAAGTTTCAGGACTCCAGCCCTTGAGGACTGGAGTTCGAGATCCCCGGTCTACAGTCAGCTACAAAAATGACTTTGGTCTTTGTAACTAATTTCCTTTTAATGACAACAGTATCAAAGTTTACTTATTCACTAATTCATCAGTTTAAATTGTTAGATGTTTACCACAGCTCTAAAAAACCAGCCTCACTATTGGACTGGTATATAAAATGTAAAATAGTTGTTAAAAGCATCAGTATCAGCTTCAATAACAGGCTCAGCTGTCATAGTACTCATTGTTCTCCCTGCAAAGAGCAGAAGGAAGGAAGAAGTAAACTTGATACAGCTGTCCTGTTGGCCAGGTCTCCCTTGTAAATGGTTACGTAAATGCTGTTTAAACACAAATACCAAGGTTGAGTGTGTATACGCAAAATGAGTTAGTTTTATGAATACCATTTGTGTATCTTCCAGTATTTATCACGATCAAACAAAATCAAGCATTTTTTTTTAGTCACACAATATTTTCATACCTGCAGAGGCTTTAAAAGCATTGTTAACCAAGTAACAGCAGTGTGAAGCATTATTCATAATGCGTTCATGAATTAAATCAATTGAAATTTCTTCTAATACTTATGATTAGGTCTCACATTAGTTTATAGAGGTTTTTTTTATTTAGACAAGCAAATTATTGTTAAATCCTCTTGGAGCTTGTGCATGTGCATTTCTATATCCAAATGTTCCTGTCACGTTACCGCAGTCCAAGCAAATGTACAGCAGAAATATCAATGCACAGATTACATATGTCACAACTACAGCTGTGATATCAGTCTCTTTTCTCTCTAAAGAGGAGAAATCAAAGTTAGCAATCTGACTTTTTGTTTTTCGCCTTCTTCCCCAGCCAGGTGAGAAGCTCCTCGGGTTTTATTCTATATTTTTGTGTCCTACCAGATTAGGGCATGTACTTGTTGCTGGAGCAACACTTGGCTCATCCCGTTTTCACTTTGCTTCATAGAAGACATGTTACATAATTTTTTTTTTCCCACGCAGAAACGTATTTCAGGCACGACTGCAGGTCGTCAGCACTTTGTTCTTCGCTTTTTCTTTTTTAATGCATTTCCCACTACATCCAAGTGTTGGACAGCTTTAATGTGATTTTCCTTTGGAAAGTTCTGGACCATTTGCTCCTAATTTGATGATTTCTAGCACCTCCTGTTCCGACTCCCTGCTCTCTTCACTCTGTTCAAGCTGTATGTTTAAAGTCACTTTTCTTTGGAGTCCAGACAAAAGAATTTGGAGAGGATAGCATGACACCATTTATTGTTTAAAGAACAAAATTGCATGTTTGATTCTCAATATTCAACAACAAATTGTTTAAATTGTACCTAAACTGAAGCTTCAAGGATGTTTTGTCAAATGGAATTAAGTAGTACCTAAATAGATTTATGTGTTTATTGTTACCGTGCCATTATTGTAAATACCACGGGATGACATGACTCTTTGTATTGCTACCATTATTATATATGAAGTGTTTTTAAATCTGGATTTTATTTACATTTTTTCTCCAGTGCAGCTGTCGTGTAGAAATGTTCCTCTACAGATGTCATAAACACTCTTTGGAAAAAGAAACAATCTTATTTTAATTTGAGATTCACATACCATGTGCTACTTAGTGATTGTTTTCCAACAGTATTGTTTTTTTGGGGTTTTTTTAGCAGATCCCACACGATGTGCTTGAACATCTGGCATTCGTGTATACTACTGTTTTGCTGCCTTATGGCAATGGTCGCAACAGCATGCTTTGTAGTTTTACCCTCATAAATGGTAAATGGCCTGCATTTGTATAGCGCTTTACTCAGTCCCTAAGGACCCCAAAGCGCTTTACACTACATTCAGTCATCCACCCATTCACACACACATTCACACACTGGTGATGGCAAGCTACATTGTAGCCACAGCTGCCCTGGGGCGCACTGACAGAGACTCATACTCTTATGAAGTGATAATTAGAGTGTACAATATATTGAGATTGGGGTTAATTGTGCTTGTTTCAACAAAATGTAACACAAATATCATGACTGTGCCACTTCCGGCTACTCCCTTTCACACTAAGGGTCACCAGAGAGGGAAACTCGAGGTTTTAGACCAGATGTACTTCATAATGCAACTCTAAATTGATTTGTGTCTCATCACAGGAAGGAGCTAGGAATCTTTCACCTATTAGGCAAATCTGTAAACCATTACACTATGGGACTATTTATATATCTCATGGCAATATAGTAATACCAAATCTACATTCGAGACAGTATTAATTAATGTCATTATTATTAATTGTGCAAATTAATGGAAAGTTGCAGTGTTACAGTTGCAGTGTGAAAAATGTCATCATTAGATGTCATTGATCACAGTCAACCAAATTCTGTTTTCTCATCCCTCCCTATACAAGTGCATAACCCTAACAGGCTGTCAGACTGCTGTTTACCTCAGCTGTCAATATGTGTCATCATGTAATTACTTAGTGAAAGGATTCTGACACTGATGACTCAGGAAGCTCATTTCTCTGCGATGATAGCGATTCTGAGGATGTGCTGAACTTTTTCGTTGGGAAAACTGCTGTTTTTGATGTTGTTAGGTGGTGTTAGAGTAACTATCTTTGAAGTTGATTTAATATTCTTTAGCTTGGACACTTAGTAAATAAACTCTTATACAACCCGAGACTATAATCTACCTGTTTATCAGAGGGAAAATGTGATTTTTAAGGACACTCCAGCCCAACTGGCATAATATTAATTTATAACCAGTTGTTATTGTTGTTTAGCCAGCTCATTGTTAGCTGTCCAGAGACCGGAGAGAATCCTTGTCTAATCGGCTGACATTAAGGAATTGTGATAATGTCAGAAATAAATAAGCATATTTATACATACTTTCATGTGTTAAAGCCCTGACTTCAGTTCAGGAGATGAGGCTTTGGTGAAGGAAGACAATGATTTTTATCCGCGTGCCAGTAATGTGTCTCTTTCCTTCACATATTCTCTTCTTTGGTGAAGAAGAGAAACCCTCTAAATAGTAAAACATGGATATGATCCTTCATGTCTTGAGTCTGAAAGTGCAGACTAATTAAAATATGCCTCTATGGCACATTTGAGTTCTCTTCTCCTCTGCCTTTGGCATACTATTGTATGTACTAGTCATTTCCATCTTGGCCACTGCATTCAAGATGATGTGACAACATGGTGGCTTCCACAAACTGGTAACTGCTCCTACTTGATGCACTTCTTTTTATAAAAATGCATTGATTTGTTGAAAGATGTAATTACACACTAATCTGTGTATATTTATGAGTGGAATATTTTTCCTGCATTAAATAACTTCAAAAGTGACTGACTGTACCTTTAAAATATATTTTAAAAACATTTATATTACATTTTTATGAAATGTTAGCATTTAAAATGATTAAGGCGATAGATGGAGGCAGGTTAAAGTGTTAGCTCCATATTCACAAAACTACCAGATGACAAACTGAAACACCAGTGCTTCTACTCTGCTGCAGATGTCCACAATCTATCCCATCAGCCTCCATCTGGTGGCTTCCCACTTCTGAAAAACAGCCTCAGGTAAAATTGCTCACAGCTCATGTGGCAGATGAGGATGCCTCAGATTACAGTCAGCTGCAGTGAGGAAGTCGTCTGAGGGGAGGGGAGCAAAAGGGCATATGAAAGGAAGAGCATAAATCCTCTTTTTACATTGGACATCTCTGACTAAAAAGCAAATATGAATGAAGGGAATTTTCAAAAGCTCTGAGATTTGGGGCTGAAAATGTTTTAAGTTGCTAAATGGTTAATAACATGTTTTGATGAACAATTAATGCTACTGAATCAAAATAAACTAGATATCTGGATCTATAATATGATCTGTAATATTATATATTAGCATATTACAGATAAAATGGTACAAATTGTAGTGGACGCTGACAGCACCAATCAGAAAACTAGCACAAAACTGGGCTGAGAATTTTAGCCCATTTTTGCCACCTTTCAGTTAGACCACCAAAGGAGACGTAGAACAGAACAGCAGGGCACATGGTGGTAAAAGATCTATTATCAAGTCACCTACCAAATATTTGTGCCTGCTCTTTTCCAAAAACAAAAGTGACTTCTAAGATGCATCAAACTCTCTGACCTGTCAGGTCATTGTTATGGTACTACTATAACAGATCCCATCATTTATACATTGACAGACAGAGAATTTTTCAGGTATTTAAGTGGTTGCTGGCTTTTTTTTTTTCAATTCTCTTCTTGAATGGTTATTTTGACTTTATACTAGTATTGCTCATCTCAGGTACAGTGGACTAAACTCCCATGCTCCACTGCAGTGTATCACTTTCTTTTTAGGTTCAAGAGCAAAATAGCATGTTGTTCACCTACACTGAGTCGCTACTGTTTTTGGAAACAAGGTCTTTATTACTTTTGGAAAAGTAAACACATTTACAGTATTTCCTCATGCTGAGATTATGGACTGTGGGTTAGCTGTGTCAAGCACAGACCGGGAAACTGCCACGCGGTACCAACATCTGACAGAGTTGGGTTTGTTTGTTGATGCAGTGGGTGGCCTGAGAACTTAGGCGGAGGGGGCTGAGCTCTGAGGCAATCTGTGCAGATGGAGGCACTGCCAAGCAACACGGAAAAAGAGATAAGAATGTGTGTCCTGACAAACAGTGTGAATTAACTCACAGAGTTGTAAACCTAAAAATATAACCTTTGGGATGCGATAAAGCTCCTGTGTGGGTCGACATAAGAGACTGTTTGTGTATGCACTGCCCCAGAAACTCAAATCTTTTCTCTCCTATGATTAAATTTGATTTCAGCTGACTTTGGTGGTGTGGTCAGCTGTGGCTTTTAACAAAGTCTAGACACCACCACACACGTGTCTTACTTAAAAGCATGCAGCAAATAAGATAGGGTCCAAAATTTTGGAACTAGTTCAATATAGATAAAAAAATTTCATAGATAACATTTTATTTGGTTTTATGTTTGTTTTTGACATAAAAAATCTGGTTAAAATGTTTTTGGCATGTTTCTGTTTGGATGTGTGCACATATTTCCACCTGTACCGTACTTGTGAGCGCTTGTGTAATTTCATTCATTTATGCTGCAGCTATGTTAATCAGAACAGCTCAGTTGCTCTCTGCGTGTCCCTAAATTGGATTTCCACTGACTGCCTTCTTCAGGTGCTTGTCTCAGCTGCATGGGAACGTAGGGAACTGTTTTAGCTTTTGTCAACCCCACGCTGACAAGGTGATGGAAAGGTCCACGTGGACAAGCTCTTGAGATAGTCAGGAACTGTCCAAGAGAAAGGAAACAAGTGCTGTTTTATGCGTGTCTGGCCCAAATGTGGCTCCACTTACTGTCAGGAGAATTTCCTCACTGCATGTGATGAATTCAAGGAGGACTGGCCGTTTCATTGGTGAGGATAGAGGAAGACGTCTGACTGCTGCTACCAAAACAGTTTTCCTCATCCGGAGAAGAAAAAGATCAAAGCACGAGGAGATAGGAGGAGCAGATTTCCTTCTTGCTTACTGGGTAAATGCAAGGACTCTGTGACTCTAAGTGGATGATTAGATTGTGCAGCATTCAACATCTGAGTAAACACAAGTCGCTATAGTGATCTGTGTGGAATTTTGTCCACAGACCAAGTGTTTTTCTCAGATCAGAGTTGTTTTTCAGATGGTTTCCCATCAGAGATGTCGTAGGCGTGAAGCAGTTTGTTGAATTCCATGGTTTCTCCATTCAAAAAAATTGCTTTTCTTGTTAACTTGAATGTTTCATTTTCAAACACTCAGAATATAATGTCGGCAACAGATTTTGGTGTCTCTAAAAATCCAAGTGGTATGAGAGAGAATTAAACTTGATCACCTACCAGAATAAAGGTATAGTGTTCATACAGGAGGTATGCTGGGCTAATGTGGTGCAGTCAGGTAAACAGAGGGTTTCACTTTGAACAGCCATGTTTGAATCATGGTAAAAACAGAAGTTGGTGTTTTGAAACGACCATGAAGCATGGTAATGTGCCACTGAGTAGACTGTAGATTTTGGCTTTGTGTATAGGCTGACCTTTGCTGCTGCTGCTCTGATCTATACTATAGAAAAAAGAGAATCTAATCAGCATCAACACGTTAAATTAAAATGATTACCCATACACCATAGCTGCTCTACCCAAGTTCAACATATAATGCACTACAGTTAACCTCACTAAAGTACCGCAAACTAATCAGTTAGTCTGCAATGAACTCCAATAAACTGCCTGGTAAAGTATTTTCCTTTAAACTTTGAATATCACATTTAAAAAACATAACAAAACATATGTTTAAAAAAATTCTACTCTACAGTATCAGAAAAGCTTTAACTCTCCATTTTATAAAATTTCACTTACAGATATTATTATATCTGCAAATGAAATATCGTCTTTACTTTATAATATAAAGAGCCTTGAGGCGACCGTTGTTGCGATTTGTTGCTATATAAATAAAACTGAATTGAACTGAATATTGTGTCACACATTAACTTTTTATTTACAAACTATTAAAATTGCTGTATTTAAAGAAACTGTTTGAAAATTTGTATTTGAAAATGATCTTGCCAGTTAAAAAGATTACTTCTATAGTTAGCAACACGGTAAAGCACAACAACCATAACTTTAGTGACACATGCATCATGAACACATCACAGGGATGAGCAGAGAGAAAAAATCTGCGTTGAAGGTGCAAGCGGGCCGTGTCATATCTTTATTTTCATATTGCTGAGCAAGTATGTCCATGAATGACAGATTAACATAAGGCCACCCAAGAAGAATCTGTAATGTGAGACATTTTCAGGAGAGCATTGATGATCCTGTTAAAAGCGTGGAGGTGCGAATGTTTTGTTAGACGTTTGGGAAAGGGATTTTACATCAGTTTTGGCTCAAACTAAAATAACAACAACAAAAGCAACAAAATGACAAAAGCTGTCTTGAAGGCGTGATCTAGTGTCTGTGTCTGTAGCTTTAAGTAAACCAAGTGAAGCTGTTGAATTTTTGGTTCAGCTTTTGGTTCAGTTGGCTCGGTTTTATGGGGCTGAATAGCTTCAGTGTGTTTATGTTCATATGGGTGTGTGCATTTATTGTGATCAAACAAAGTCCGAGAACATAATTCAGCCCAGCTCAGCTTTTCAGTCTGTTTAATAGGAAAAGCTGTTGACCACATGGAATTTTATCGCCTTTGACATGGTCGCTTGTGTTGTTCTTTCTAACTCTTTGTCACAACAATCCTGGCCAGAACGTAATTAACACAAGAAACAATTTGGCCCCAGTCATCCAGAAGCCATCCAGCAGCCAAAACATTCACGCTGCCAGCTGATGCTTTTGTTGGACCCTCAGTCATCATCCCAGCTTTATCTTCTGACACTCTCATTACAAAATTGACATGTGTATGTGTGCTTGTGGCACTTTTAGTGTAAAGCTACACAAACAGGAAATGTTGGTTTCCTGCCACAAGGAGATGATTGGCAGAGGAAGTCATCTTTCACCAACTGGCAGCAGCTGCTAACTAGATATTCAACTTTTTAATGATGAGTTGGGAAAAAACTAAATAAAAAAGACCCGTGGTTCAACACGACACATCCATAGCTACTCATTATCTCCATTATGCTCTCATGACAGTCAAACCACTGGAGAGTTATATAAAAAAGGATCATGCAGAGTAAGTTACAAAAGCTAAAAATTATTCAATTAAAATAAAATTACAATTATAAAAAAAGCAAGTGATGCTCACTCAGTGGTTGTGACAGTTGTGCTTTGATTGTTTTTGCAGTGTAATTTCTTCTGCTTTGTTTTGAATTGAGTATGATTTATAGTCCTGGTTTGTTTGCAATCCAAACAACTAAGACAGGAGCGTAGCTATTATTACAGAGTGATGGCAGCCAGCATCAGTCCACCCCAGATAAAGTCAAACATCATCAACAGAAACAACAACGAGACAACTGAGCTATAAGTAACAGAAACAGTCTTTTCTGTAAAAAGGTTGGTTTCAGCTGAACAACACGTAACTCAAAGCAACGTTCGTGATTTTGTCAGATCACAAACAAGCCAGTTTAGCATCGTCCTAATCTAGCTACCCAAAGGTGGAGGTTTTCCAGGCAACCCAAACTGATGATTTTCTATGTTAGCGTTATGTGACTGGCAGCTTGAGACCATCTGCATTTTGAATTTAAAAACACAATGACCCTCCAAACTGCAAAAATTACAAACTGATCAAGCATTAGTAGGATGAACCAGAACAGATCTGATACAAGACATCAAAGGACACCTGTGGCATTCCCATGTCCATTTCCAGACTGATCAGATATTTTTGGAGCCCATTGGAGAACCAGACCAGTGTTTCCCAACCACTGTGCCGTGAGAAATTATCAGGTGTGCCGTGGAAGATTATCTGGTTCCACCTGATTAGCGATCGGAGTAACGGGCAGAGCAATTAGATTCTCTTCCACTAGAGGTGAAAAAAACAGTATTGCAGATTCTAGTGGAGGAAATGAGCTGTCTCGAAGGGTGTCTGTAACCCTTAGAGATTATGTGAGGAGCACTGCCATAAAGGAGCCAATTGAGGTGACTAGGATACCTCCCAGGTAACTCCTAGATGAGGTGTTTCAGGTATGTCCAACCAGGAGGAGGTCCGGATGATCTGATATCGTCGTGTTGGTGTTGTTCCCACATCATCATGAAAATGTTGTTCCAGGTTCAACATTGCAAGTGACCAATCACATTCTTGTGACGTTTTTCTTTTGCGCACCAAGCCATTTGTGCATTTATGAAATTCCAATGTTGCAAGGACAATATCAATTCTGCTTACCGTTTACTAAAGGGTTAGGGTTAGGGTCAGGGTCCGTTGATCGGCAGACAGAGACGGTTTCTCGCAGCTTAAGTACAGTTTTTTGTTTTACGGCGGTTTTTCCCGAAGTCGCAAAAGTATGACGTCACAACATTCTGATTGGTCACTTGCAATGTTGAACCTGGAACAACATTTTCATGATGGTGTGGGAACAACACCAACACGACGATATCAGATCGTGCAGGAGGTCCTGTGGGAGACGCAGAACATGGTGGAAAGATAATGGGTCAACTGGTTTGGGAATGTCAGAAGAACTGGAGGTGATAGCTGGGGAGAGGGAGATTTGGGAATCTCTACTTAGACTTCTGCTACCAGACATGAATAATTTATTTACTTTTTCTTCTCTGAACTATAAAAATACACCAGTTGGCTAATACGTATTTGCCTTTTAGATCACTGGCTTTGATTTTTCTGATCATTCATTTGATTAACATTCACACCTCTGCCAAACGTAAAACGAGCTCTGTCTGCATTTTATCATCATAAGCTTGTCTGTGGTTTTCCTTTTTATTATGAACTCGGAATTATTTTCACATGAAGGCAGCCACATGTGGAGGCTTTGTTCAGAAATGTGTTGCAATGTCTCGTTAGCTGTGTTTATATAATCTGAAGAAAACATGGAATCCTTTAATTTTCTCTGTGATACCAAATACACATGGAATCATTTGTTTCTTAAGCTTAACAACTGCAAAGAGAGATGGATGTTTTTGCTGAGAATAATCACATTACGTCTAAATGTCATTTTATTTAACCTTATAGAAACTTTAAGCATCATCACTTTGAAGTTAATCCCCCAATATTGTAGATGGAATAAGAAAAGACTGATGCTTGTTCAATCAGATGAGCTGATGACCATGGGGATGGTAAAAGGTCAATGAAACTCACCTATGTGTGCAAATTTTGGTCATCTCCATCCCCCCGTTGACCTTTTTGTTCTTTTATGTGTGTGTGTGTGTGTGTGTGTGTGTGTGTGTGTGTGTGTGTGTGTGTGTTAGAGAGAGACCAGCAGAAGTTGTGCCTATTCCTGGGGTCCCCTGAGTATTTCCTGGTATGTACTGTTGGCACAGCCCAACATCCCCCAGACACAGTGATATCAGTGATTAGTTTGTTAATCAGTGTGTAGACCATTTGATCCTCCTGTGAGGTTTTTCAAGGCCAAGGCATTCATATCACAGCAGAGAAATTTGTGTTTTTCATCAAAAAAAAGTTTTCCTGGACTCCAGAGAAGCTGTACTCACTGGTGTTTTTGATTTTCTGTAATTACTGTTGTTTCTCATTCCAACTATTGAGCGTGTCCACAATGGATGAATAGATTATTAACTTTTCTGACTGATCTGCTTCCATATGTCAAAATGAAATATCACACCAAGGTCCAAGACATACAGGGTTACAATAAAATATATCGATATATTTTAAAATTTCATGTAGGTCAAAGATGACATTTTTAGATGTGAGACCAAAAGTCCAAAACACAAAATTATAAATTAAGCATTTCAGCAGTATTTTATAAACTAACAAACAACTGCAAAAGTTTGTATTTGAAGAGTCAACAGTTGTGAGTAGTCAGTTCTCCTTAAAAAGCAATTAAAATTATGAATACAATATTAAAAGTAATTTCATAATGTTGTGGCATAGCAGAGAATCTAAGTGCAAAAAAAAAGAACTTATTAACACATTTGGGATTTGGAGGAAATATCTCAGGTTATGGAGGAGCCAGGCTGAGCAGATTGAGCTCAATCACTGATGGTTACCAGGAATGGGACTCACTAATTGCTAAGATGTTGATCAGACTTTTGCACATAGTGTGAGTTGAAAGTCATTTTAGCTGTGTGGTGGTAGGCATATCAAGTTACTTTATCAAAATAAAAATGTAAGTAAGTGTACTTTTACTCAGACTTTTTTGGTTTACCCTCTAATGCATGAATTCAGATTTTATTGGGAAAAGAATTTGGTTTGACGGCACATGTTGATCTGTCAATAGACAAAGTTGTTCCCCTTTCAAACCACTCACAAGAAATTGTGAGGGGTTTGGTTTGGTTTGTTGCCTCTTGGCAACGGTGTCTCATTAGGCTACCAACATATATACAACTTTAATTTTTATTTTAACAAGCACCAATATTTCATATCAGTATTTATTCCAATCACCAAAAATCTGTGTATGTTTGATCATTCAGTTGTTTTCTATTTTCTTTATATACACCAAATCACAGCAATACTTATCTCAAGGTGCTTTATACTGGGTAAGGTAAAGACCCTACAATAATAGAGAGAAAACAAAAAAATAAAACCCCAACCATCAGATCCCCCTATGAGCAAGCACTCTGGCAACAGTGGGAACGAAAAACTCCTTTTCAACAGGAAGAAACCTCCGGTAGAACCAGACAGGAAGGAATGAGTGTCTGCCCTAAAGGTCAAAGGTCAAACTAATTTTCATTTTACCGAACACATCTTATAGCATGAAATTAAAAAATTAATTATTGCAAATTTTAAGGGACATTCTTGTTTTTTGTTGCCTGAGGGCAATGCCATGCCATAGAAGGTTAACATGAATTAGCATGGTAGCTGTTTGGTAATTTCACGGCCAGAGAGACTGATTTTCTCTGCACTCTGAGCTGAGCTATAAATCAAGCCTCTGTAAATGGAATTCCTAATTTCACAAAGAAAGCACAAGACCCATTTACTTTAGCTGTATCTTTGACAGAAAGCTAAAGACATGAAACAAATGCTCTGGCGATCAGTTCACTGGTTTATTATTGGTTTGAAGTTACCTTTTTCAGCTAACAAAATGTCAAATGTGGTACATTTTCATATTTCAGAAGCTGGGATACATATCAAATATTTCACATTTCTACTTGATACATTACTTTTTTGTTACTATCCATGCATATTAAATTCAATATTATGTTTTTTTTTTCATTCTGTTAACAGGAAAATCAAAATTTCAGTATAAAAGACCATCGTAAATGTCTGTCAGTGGTATGTTAAAGAAACATAGATGTTAAGGTAGTGGCCATTATCAAGTACAGGGAAAAAACTCAGCACAAAGAGACCTTTAAGCATTTGAAAAAGACATTAAAGGGCATATTGTCAAGGATCATGAGACTATAAAGCCACAGGAACCGCAGGGACTGAACAAGTACTTTATGGACCAGCCTGTAAAATCTATCCACTGTGTTGGATGCATTAGAAAAGACTCTAAGCTTACCTTTTTATTAAATTCTCAGTTGCAGAATCAGCAAATTTTACTACTCTGTTACACTAAATAAAACTGCACACTGATATGTTTCCTTCATATTAAATTAAAAGTGGTTTGACTCACATATCAGGTAATGTCATTAGTAAATGTTCACTTTTCTTGACTGTTTATAATAGCTGTAGGTGAATGGGCAAATTGAGATCACCTTTGAATTAGGGATGGTATTGATTCCCAGATATATAATAAATGCTATTCAGGTGAATGGTGTTCACTGTATTTTTTTAATCTCTTTCATTAGTTACACAAAGACAAAACTATTGTGTAAAACTTGAATATTGCATACCATATTTTTTTCTGTCTACATTAAGGTTTTTATCTTCTTAAGGGCTTAATAATAATAATAATAATAATAATAATAATAATAATAATAATAATAATAATACATTTTATTTATAGGTGCCTTTCAGACCCTCAAGGTCACTTTACAATAACACGTGAACAATAGCATTAAAAAAAAAAAACATAAAAAAATATATGTCATACTGGGGAAGAGACCAGACAGTGACCCCCACTGACCAGTCTCTAGGCCTGTGTGACTGGTTCCAGCAACACATTTCAGAGCAACCACTCACCAGATACACATTTTCCCTATTCTAACCCTGTGTGACCGAGGCCTAATCCATCAGGGTGCTCTAACACACACCTTTGTTACCCAAAGTGTATTGTGGGTCTACCATATGGATTATGGGGGTCACATAATACCCAAATCAACATGTTATTACCAAAACCTAATGGAGCCTACCTCGCAACGCAGATAGAACAGAAAAACAATTCTTTGACTCAGAAAAAAATGTAAAAGGGCTTTCACCTTTCCAAATATTTAATTTTGTTTTTAAATACAGTACTGTGCAAAAGTCTTGGCCCATCGCTCATTTCTTCCTTTACTAGGAAAACTGGAAATAGCTGCAGTGATTTATTAAAATATGTGCAAATATACATGGAAATACAATATGTAAGGCAAGTTATCAAGCTTGAAAGTAAGTATTTGGTATGATTATCTTTGTTCTTCAACACAGCCTCTTTTTAACAATCTTTCTTGTCATTTCTTTAAGCAGTCTTCAGGAATAGTTCTCCAGGCTTTTTGAATGACATTCAAAGCTCTTAGCTGGATGTTGGCTGCCTTTTCCTCCATTCCCTGTCAAGATGATCATCAAGTATTCTATTGTGTGTTTTTCTTTTCATCACGTGTGTGTTGTCAATCTTAAAAATGAAGTGATTGGCAATCACATGGTTTCTAGCAGGTATTGTATTGTGTATCAGAATCTCACAACAGTTATAGGCATTGGTTTTGCAAGATCTCTGGTTGAATGCAGCTTTAAACCATGACAGAGTCTCCACCTTTCTCCTGACCTCTTCTGTATATAATGCCACTGATTTTCAGTCTGATTTAGTTCTTTAGTAATGTGTCACACCTCAGTATTTTCTCTCTTTCACTTCCTTAAAAATCTCTGCTTGATGGCCACCCTTCCATTAAGGCCATTTTAAATAAGGTTTCAGCAAACAATAGATGGATCAAATGAAGGTCCAGGTGTATCTCTTAGGTCCTGTCTCGGGTCTTAGCTGGCCTTTTTCCTATTTTGTATTTGCTGTAAAAAGTGCCTAAAGATACAGTTTAAATGTGGTTCTTTGCTAAGTTGTATGTCGTGCTAGTTGACTGATTCATACATCAGTGTTAAGTGGTTTAACAAACAAATCAACCAAAAAATAATTATTATGAAACCGCATGATTGTATTTGGAGCATCCTGGTAACGGAAATGAAAATAAGGAATAAGACCACAGTCAGCGCTCACCATTGTTCCCTACACGTGGCACCATTTGAAGCCTACTTCATAACTCAGCTTCTTAATTGGGTAACTCATGTTAAACCTCTGCAGAATTACTTTTGGCTGGGGAAGTCTATCTCATCCCAATCTTTGCGTTTTCCACATGACCACATCAGTACTAATCACCAACTTCAGTGATGACATCCTTTTGTTTAGTTTAGTTTTTTCTGTATAACTTCCAGGAGTGTGGTCCTTTAAGAGGCCAATATATCACTGTCTCTGGAGAAACCAGAAGCTAAAGCAAGCTAAAAGAAGTGTAATTCTATTTAGTAGCAAACAAAGTGCTGCATCGTATTTTACTTTGGCATTGGGTAAGGTCAGATGCTAGGTTCACCGACCTGTGAATACCTGCTGCCAGCCATTAATCAGACTCAACCAAATCAGCTCACGACAGCTACCAGTGCCAGCAGCACAGCAGCAATGGGAAACAAGGTTTAAACCACGTTCTGTCTAAATGCTTTCATATGAGAACATCTCTGACGTAGGGAAGCTCAAAGAAAAGCCAGCTAGACTACACTCAAGAGCACTTTCCATCTGCCTGAGTACATCACACTGAGAATTTAATTCCGGTCATTTTTGTCAGGCTTTTTAGGGGCAATTTCCGACCCACTCTAAGTTTGAGGTTTTCTGTTGACCCCTTGTGAAATAAAGCTATTGTCTGGGGTTGAATCTGTGGACTGTCAGGACTTGATAAAAGGATGAATTTATTTACTCCACAAATAATGTCTTGTCATGTCTTAAATGAGATTTGAGTTGTTGTTCAGCACTCAGTCTTGAGAAAGTACAACTTGCATGCCTAAAACATTTTTAATAAAGTCAGTCAAATAATAGCCGTGGTAGATTACAGAGGAAAGAAGTGTGGTAAGAGGCTAGGACAAATTATTTGTATGTTGTGACTCAGCAAGAAATGCAAGCCAAGCACGTATGCAAATGTTCTACAGTAATTTTGTATGCATTTAATATTTATTGGGATCATCACTGGTGGTGCTGTCATTTCAACAACAGTTAAAAAAAGAACAGACTGTTCCAAAACAACATGGGGAGTGTGGAAGACAGCAGCTAGGATCACTGCCAGCAGGAACAATAGTCACTTTGTGTTTCTGGTTAAGCCTGGCTGGCCTCACTGTGTTCCTCTGGTCACCTCCTGCAGCTCCTGCCTGTGGGCATTCCTGACATACTGTAAATCTGCAGCTGATATGCTAGAAAATTAGAATTATACAAAAGTCTGATTTTTTTTTTAATGTCAACAATGCTTGTTAAAAAAAAAGTCCTGCAAAATTCTGATCAATACATATTTATTTAAATCATTTCAATCCTCAGCGTATGAAAGGTCATTCAACAGGTGAGATAGTTCTTAGCTTTTGAAACTTTTGTTTTTTTATTTGATTATGTCCTGAATCAAATCCTCATGTGAAGAAAATCAGAAAGTAGATATCCACAATACAAGCTGTGCCTGTAAAAAGCAAATAACAACCTTGTCTGAAGAGTAAACATCAAATCTGTTTTAAATGGATCCAACTTTTATGTGCAGGATCACCACAGGAAGAGATCACAAGCATGTTTGTTTTACTCAACATTTCCAGGTTTCTGGACTGAAAGTTTAAGATGTTTACTTTTCAACTCCTATCAAATCAAAACTTGAGCAACCAGCCACGCTACATCTTAGACCTCTGAAGTTTCTTATCTATAAGAGATGTTATGATGTTGCCCAACAACCATGTAGCAATGGGGTAAAATGACCTGTTTTTAGCCTTTATGCAGCTATAACACCTTATGAAAGTCTTGTGTTGTTTTCAATTCTCCACAATAGCGTCTCATTAACATTGGTAAATGGCCTGCATTTGTATAGCGCTTTACTCAGTCCCTAAGGACCCCAAAGCGCTTTACACTACATTCAGTCATTCACCCATTCTCACACACATTCACACACTGGCAATGGCAAGCTATGTTGTAGCCACAGCTGCCCTGGGGCGCACTGACAGAGGCGAGGCTGCTGGACACTGGCGCCACTCTGACCACCACCAGTAGGTGGTCACAAATTTTGAATTACACATGTTATATAACCATCTATGCACCTAAAATAAATAATGCTATGAGTTTCATTTCAATAAGGAGGGATCATTTGAAGGATCTGAGCATGATTTATTGAAATACCGAGTTTGTGTTAGTCATAAACTCTTTGGTCATTAGACTCTAATGATGCTAAATAGCATAACAGTGTCCAACAGTGGTAGGAAGTAGATGTAAAATCTAGATCTTCTAAACCTAACTTAAGCATAAGCTTCATTTAACAGCTAAAAGTGCAAAAAGGCCTAGCAATACTGCAGTGCAAAGCAGGACTTTTGTATTGCAGCTTGTTGGCTAATGAAGGGACTCGGGCATCCAGCACACAAAGAAACAAAGAAAATGACTACAAAGGGATGATTCTGTGCATGTGAAAGTGTGTAAGTTGCTGCTTTGTAAACAATAGTATAATCACACATAGTTCACATTAAGAAAACACTGGTAAGAAATGATTTATAGACACAGTATTTAGTTTGATAAAAGTATTGGATTAATTACTGGATGGATGTCTCATTTATTTACAATGAAGACACACTAATTCAACTTCGAAGTGAAAGTGGGCATTCTGTTTTTGTGGTGACTTTAACTTATGCTTCCTTATTTGTTTTAGATGACAGCGTGTGATAAAAACTTGTCTACGTCTAGCTCCGCGGCTGCTGGGCGAGCCCTCATCGGGGACTCTCCTCAGCTCTTACTGGAACAGTGGCGCGGCTGCCCCTCTGTTGGTCTTCCATGGTCTCTTGTGTTCTGGGGGCCTCTGGATGTCTGGAGTTTTGATCTCCTCCATACCCGCTTCACACCCTGGAGGACGGGGCTGTGGCCCCCCCACACTCCCTAGCAGATCATTACATGGAGAAACCTTTGGAATGCAAGCATGCTGATCCACACAGGTATGCACACATGGGTATTCACAGACGCGGACTAAAGCTTTCTTGGCTGCTACCTCAAAGCACACTGTGCGCTGTCTATCTTGCGTGCTGCACAATATCGTTTATTATTTAGTAAATATTGATATCTATGACTAGCTAGTTTATTGTGATGGTGCTTTGTTTTCTCTATTATTATGTTGCTCTTTGTTGTTTGCTGTCTCCTCTGTTTGTTTTTTTTGTTTGTTTTTTTTTTTCTCCATACAGGTGACCCAGGAGTTCTTTTTTTTTTTCTCTCTCTTCCCCCCCCTTCTCACCGTCTCTTCTCCCCTTTGGTTTTCTTTCTTTCTCTCCCCCTCTTTCTCTCATTCATTCCCCCTGTCCTATTTATTAAAAAAAAAAAAAAAAAAAAAAAAATGACAAAGGATGAACTGAAGCTCTGCCATCACGTAATGTCGCATACTGCTGTTTCTGATGTCATTTAGAAAAGAAAAAAAAAATGGTTACCAAATGATTTCTGGATCCGGCTAAATCTACGTAAGCACCATGTCTCATGTCTCAAACAAACAAAGAAAGAAATGCTACTTTTATGAGAACAACCATGCTTTAATGGTTTTGACAGCTTTACATCCACATAAAAACTGCCTCTATGATGCTGTGGTCAGGAAGGAATCTTGTCATATCTGAAGCAGACAACACGAGAAGACAGATATGAAATATGTAATTACAAGGATAATGTCAGCATGATACCGCATATCTGTCTGACAGCAGATCGCGCACACACTGCTGTATGTCTCTCACCCAGCTGTGACATAACTAATCTCTTCCTGTCAGCTCGGCTCAGCTTCTGTATTTGATGACACTGACACTCTCTCATTCCTCGGTGCAGCCGAACAAATGTTTTATAAAATGTCTTGTCCATATAAGGTCAGTGACAGGGGCTAAACAGGAGCTGTCCATTTTCCCACAGAGGTTGCTCTGCTGAGATGTAACCGGTCGCAGTGTTGCCAACTTAGCGACTTTGTCGCTATATTTAGCGAGTTTTCAGACCCCTTAGCAACTTTTTTTCTAAAAAAAGTCGCAAAAAAAAGACGTGAAAGCACGTATCGCTTTTACTCTCAACAAGCAGCGGGTGCTGTAACGCAGTCAGTTCTTCTTTTACTCTTATGCTGTTTTGTGGATCACAAGGTTTAAAACTACTTATAAACACACACACAAAGTAACTCCACCAGAGTGCCTATTTCGGGTCACTTTTGCTGGTCCAAGTCCGGGTAAAGGAGCAGGGTTGGAATTGTGACATTAAAAAAAACAATAATTGCTAAAAGAAATTTAATTTGTAGTTCTAAATAAACTTTAAATGCATTTAGGATGTTTTTTACTCACTTTATGTCTCTTCCACGATATTATTTCTCTCTCCAACAATATAGGTTACAATTAGATTAGCATGACCAATTATGCAAATTAGGCGAGGACGTCATTTAGCGACTTCTAGCGACTTTTAGGACAACCAATAGCGATTTTCCTTACTGAGGAGTTGGCAACACTGTCTGGGCCGTGTCTGGGCCTAAACTCCGCTGCAGGTCCATATATCAAACGATCACTATGGCATTACTGAGAGTTGAAAAACTGTCTAAAGTCTTTCATCTTTAATAAAATGATCAGCGTTCTGCTCTACCAGGTGTAACAATTGAGTTTAACATCCAGGCATCCATGAAAACGGAATTTATGACATTTAACGGAGTTAGAAGTTAGCAGGAAGTTAGCTCGCAAGCTTCTATCTAAATACAATATAGCATGTCCTGACTGCGGGGTTTTGGAAACAAATTAAAACGTACAGCTCTGTTATCACTTCCAACATAAATGAAGACAGAAAACTAAACAGTAGTGACGTTTGTAGGGTTACTGAAGTTTGGATAGCTGGTATATAATGATGTGCTACGTGACCTAGCGACACAGCTAGCGATCACGCTTGTTTATATTATTAGCATAATATAAACAAGCTAACTTTTTTTTCACTCGATAAAAGTTAACGTGAGTGTTCTCGGTGGTCAGGAACAAATGTAATCGCATGGCAGGATGCTGTAAAAGGACCAAACTTCAGCCAGGAGAACAACTGAGATAATCCATCCACAATACGAGGTTAGTCATTCATATACTGCTGCATGGGCTGGGCTGTAGTTACATCCTAAGGTTTTAAAAACTGAGCTTAAATAAATGATTAGCGGTAATAAAAGCCGAGGGAGGTCAACAGTGATCACTGACTGTTTTAGGAGCTTTTTGAGATTAAATAGAAGAAAATACAAAACATTAAACATGTTAACGACTCAAAAGCCATATAATTAACGCAGACTACTTTAGGCCCGGAAGTAGGATTCGTCACGTCATCACTTAACGACCGGATTTACACAGAAAAGGCCAACCTCTTTTTTCCTTTTCTTTTTTCCTTTTCTTTACAAAAAGGAGGACGACTGTGCTGTATGTTTTTGTTCACAAGGTTGTTGTACAGGTATAATACAGTTTAGGGTTTAGGTAGGAAAATGTGACCACAAGGTCCAAACTCCAAACTCTCATCTCCCAAGTGTCCCCTCATCAGCTTTATTCCGTATCTTCCCCTCCCAAAAACTGAATATGTGAAAATGTGTAGCTTGAAAACAATATTCTCATCTGCGATTGCTTTCCCAGTAATTCCCAAAGCTGATTACCAACCAGAAATAACACATAAGTATTTAACCACAAAATAAATTAAACCGTGCTGATTACTGTATATACATAGAGTTCGGGAAACCTTTTGCTTCACTGTAGTTTTGTTGGCGTTTGAAGAATCGCCATGAAAATTAAAATTAGCAAACATGTTTTGTGTTACTCAGTCTGTCTGATTCTTAATTTTATAAATTGTAAATCAATCAAGTAATTCCACTTCTAAATTATGTAATTCATATTGTAATCAATTAATTCTCTGTGGAGGAAATATTAAATGGCGTTAATGTGGCACAATGTGTCTGGCGGGCATGGAAGAAAAGCTAATGTCTTCAAAGAAAGAAAGAAGGAGACGAGACTGTGTTTTTATTTCCTTCATTTCTTCCCTTTTCTTACTATTGTTTTGATTGTGTTTACCTTATTATCCAGCTCTCTGGTGTGTGTATTTACACTGTGTGTTCTACATCAGATTTCATTAGTTTGTTGTCTACTCTCCTTTCCTGTTCCTGAGGATGCCCTGGTTTGGTTAGTTTGTTTCTCTGTACTCTAGAGGTTTGGAGTGTTTTCTAACCTGTGCGAGCCATGGGTTAGAATTAAAGTAAACAGTAACCCTATTAATACATAGAATATGTATTCATTTATCCTTTCCCATTTACATCGCCTTGTCATTCATGTGTTTTACTCTTCTTCTCCCATTATTTTTAAAGGTTGCCAACGCCTGGTTTAGACAATGATTGCACACAGTGCAGGGCCAGATTAAAGTTTTTTTTATTTGCTCCACCAATCTGGCAGTCTCTGTTGACTTCATATTGCTCCTTTATTAATATGATGACTGAATATTACTTGAATATGATGGCAACTCACTGACCGCTCAAAGCACTCTGTCCTAAGTCACATTCATCCATTCATTGGCACTTTTTAACTCACTATATAGTACAAACACACACACCCATAAACTCAGAATTTGATCATTAGTTATTATTAATCTCCTGTTCTCTCTAACACCATATTTTTATCCTTTCTCCCTCCCCTCACCCAACCTGTCACATCAGATGTCTTTCCCTCCCTGAGCCTTGTTCTCTTAGAGGTTTCTTCCTGTTAAAAGGGACTTTTTCCTTCCTACTGTCACTTCCTTCTGTGCTTGCTCTTAGGGATTTTCTTACTAATGTTGTAGGGTCTTTACCTTAGAATATAAAGTGCCTTGATGTGTTATGTAAATAAAAATGAATTAAATTGAATATGAACCTAATTTAAGCCTGAAGTCTAAGGCTGAAGAACTCTACTGGTAAACTATGTCTTAGATATGTGCCCTGATTATTCAACATTTTATATTTGCATTTCTGGATTTAACAGGGTGCCAATGAAGAGAAGCTAATATAGGAGAAATCTGGTATCTGTCATTACTCGTACGCTGCAGCTTTCTGGATCAATTGAAGACTTTTGAGTTAGTTTTTAGAGAGATGTGATTATAATAAATTATACCAGCTGAGCCCAGAAGTAATAAATGCATGAACTAGCTTTTCAGCATCAGTCTGAGACAGGACATTTCTAATTTTGACAATGATTTAACAATGTACAAATGGTTGAAGGGAGTCTTACGCCTGTTTATTGTGCTTGCTGAAGGCCATATCATGGTGTTGTCTAAATAAATCCTTCTCATAAATCAATTTACCTATAAATCCTTGTCTAGCCATAGTGTCTTTACTTTAAACAAAATGTAACTTTAACCATACACATTTTATTATTAAAAACTTTCAATGCCAGGAACATATTTCATTTCTTTAATATGATGAATGAAAGCTGTCCTCTTCGATTGCATCTAGTTTTCTCGTCAGTAGATCCTTTACCCCCATTTTCAAGTTTACAGTTTAACTTCTGCTCCCCCACACAGTGACTCAGTTCATTAATGAGAAACAGGGTAATAATTTAGTGTGACACAAAACCACATTTATTTACAGTTTGAGCTTGAAACACAGAGTGAATGTCAATGTTATACTAAGGCATCAAGATGAAGCAGCCTGGTCCTTTTACTCGCATTACTCAAAGACAGGTTTCCTCTTTGGAAACCATAAAATGTGTAAGTGCTTGTTCGGCAGCAAGATTTCAGGTCACTGGGTTTCTGTTAACAGTAAAGGCAACAAGATAAAGTTTAACAAAACCTGTGATCACAGGCAAACCCCACGCAGCGTTCAGTGACCACGTCACAGTTTCTACACCAGCAGGGGTTCACATTCCTGATTTTCATAGTCGATTGACAATTTCTCACACTGGCATGCAACATTCATATTTGGCATGAGCAGTGTTTTCTCTCTGAGACAGCAGTCAAACAATGCTACCTCAGACATGTAAACAGCTGAAGTTTTAGGAAATTATTACACTTATGAACGTCTGGAAGTCTCTTTTTTTCTGATGTAACACTGATTAATCGTTTGCCTTTGGAAGTCTGTAAACTGAACGATTCATGCTAATGATTGTATCAAAATCTGTCTGCCTACATGCCTCATGGAAGAGATGCAAATCCAAAATAAATCTACAAAAGCCATATTTTCAAACACAGATGCTTAAATAATTTTTCTTGTAATATTCAGGTGGCTGGACAGAGATCAAAACTAAATGCAAATGAAGTCACTGCTTTCCTGGAATAGTAGCTGTGGTAATACATTTCTGGGAAGAGGAATTCATTATTCACTGTCACATCAAATCTAAAAAAAATCCATTAATAAAACACTCAGGACAAACTTCAGATTCACCAACTAGAACGCATTTTTAAAAAGCCAATGCCATGGTTTCTTCTCTATTATTAATATTTCATTTACTTTTACAGAAATGTTCATAAACTCTATAACAAATGTTGTTTTTTCAGTATAACGTACCTATAGTACACCTGCAACACAGCCTACATTACTTTAGTATTTACATCATGCCAGTTTACAAGAATTAGTCTCCTGAAAGTATTTTATAATGTTTTGAACACGATGATAAAAACATCCCTTATGAGCAAACACTTGGCAACAGTGGGGAGAAAAAAAATCTCCCTTTTAACAGGAAGAAGCCTGTGGCAGAACCTGGGTCAGAGAGGGCCTGTTAAATACAGAGAGAAAACATGAACAAAGAGAAACAACAAGAATATAACATATATATATATAACAAGAAACACTCAGAAAGTGTGTGACACCAGTAACCACAAATAAGAAGCATGCAGATCTGGAGCCAGAAATACCTGCAGCAAAGTACAGGGTGAGAGAGGACAAAGCACAGACTGTGAGAAATAGAAAAGCAGAGGTTAATGGCATGCAACAGTAACATGTAAATGGACAGACAGTGAAAAAAGAGGGGAGTAAAGTAGAGAAGCCCATTGCCCATCATGTGAGGTCACCTGATCCAGTGTAATCTTAAAATTGGAGATGGTTACTGTCTCGTAAAGTGAAGCAGAGAGACTGACAGTCTGATATTTTACCTGACCAGAGACCATTGTTCATCATCTAATATGAAAATGTGGATGGCTTCACATAGAGAAAGAGAAAGTATGCTTCCTAGTACACCATAACAGTGACTGATCTCTTGCCTGCCTGCTAACTGCAAAAAGTCAGTGACTCTGAAAAATACATTGGAGGATGTACCAGGCTATGGTCCAAAATGAGCTCAGCCAGGCCAGAGATTATACAAGCAGCAGAAACAAATTACAATGTTCTGTGTTAAGGATCAAGTAGGGATTTGAATCACCAGTTATCAAGGCAACCAATCTGCTCACTCCGTAGTGGACCGAAAGCATAAAAAAAAAAAAAAAAAAAAAAGCATAAAAGCCAAGTATATCTATAGCCTTCTAGGTGTATCACTAGCCTCATCTCTGGCTATCCGGAGGCCTGACTAAGACAGGTAAACTCCAGGAACTAGGACTCTACATGGGTTCCATATTGATTTTTAGTAGCAGTAAACCCTTTAACGGTGTTTTCTAACAGAGCTCTACTGTAGCACATTCTGCAGTCCGTTTATAACTTGGAAATAAAATGGTGACGTGACAGCAGTGATACACAGCATGACTTTGATGATGCTGTTGCAGATTTTTGATGTCAAATGAGTATGTCTCTTTGGCTGTGACTCAGACTTGCTGTATGTTGCACATGTCACATTATACTGATATAAGCATGCCTCTGAGATGACATTGTACTCATGTAATAATGCCATCTTCATGTAGCGAGCGAAAGCCACCGAGTAACCGCTAAGGGCCTCTATACTACTTGTGCAAACTTTCAGGCCCAAAGCTCTCACAGGAACGAGCCCAGAATAAACAGGACAAGAGGGTCAATATCAGTCAGATATGTTAAAATTTATTATTTTAAAAGAACACAAAGGGTTTGCAAAAGGCCTAAAACATCAAAATGGTAAAAAGGTCACTAACGACCACAAGATAGTGTTATTGGTGCAACCTGCCAGCAATGCAACTATCACCTGAGGGCTTGCTCTCCCTTGGCGGTCCCAGATGCTCGTTGCTTTAAAAGAAACAAATCCACCCCAAATAAATACGAGCCCAACAGAACACTTATCGCATGCACTAAGTGCTAGTTCAGGCAATAATCGGTGGCACTAAAAATCACTCTTAATAAAAACTTATTCACTGCAAATCCACACAGAGCACCTCTAAAGATCCTAATTCCCCTAAGGTAAGAGTCCCACTCAGGGATTGCACATTGCCCGACTAATATTGCACCAGCCCAGTAGAAATAAAAACAAACCCGGCATAAAAAAAACAGTTTTAAAAGGTGACCCTACCAAAACCAAAAACACAACAACAAGGAGAAGGAGGGGAAAAAAAACAGCGACAAATTCACATGTGCAGCCTGCCCTGCAGGAGGCAATACAATATAAATTAGATTATAGTGCATCAATATACTTTTTTTAATGTCAAATATATTAAGTTAACATACCTCCAGCAGACAACTGTGTTTGCTGCACACCTGGCTTATCTTGGCTTATCTTGTGAAAATCACTACTAAAACATAAAATACAATAAACATCAAATACATTTCAACAAATTTAAAAAAAAAAAAAAAAAAAAAAAACACTAAAAGAAAAACAGCCTGTACCTCGAACCTCTGCTGTAGAGGTTTACAACAACTGTTTGTGTAGCAGACAATTAAAACTTCTCAGGCTCTTCACCTACTCACACAACCATTGTTCACAGCCGCTCGTCAGTGGAAATGAAGAGCACCTGCTGCTACTTCCTCTTTTATACCCTCCATTGGGTCCCCTGGGTCCTAAAGACTTTCCCATTACAATTGCCCCCGTTTTAAAAGGTCACCGTCCCGGTGACCACTTACTGCCAGGGCCTAAATAAGTTTTGGGGCAAATCATTATGGACAAGAGAGCTCTGTGAATCGCTAGTGAGAACAGCAGTAGTCTGATTTACTGACCGTGGGAGATTAAAGGGGTTAGAATGCTTTCCTGCTGTACTTCTTTTAGGCCGCCCCTGAACTCTTCCCGAGTCCTGCTCTAAAACATTCTCCCTATTATCAATCCCACTTTCCTCTGGCTGTTCTGGAACTATGGATACAGGGTTCAAGTTGCTCGAGCCTATGCTACTAGTTTCACTAACAAGCTCGGGAACACATACCGAGGGTGGCTGATCTTTGGGTGGGTTTGGAACAAGGGCGAGTACAACTCCACCAGCCTCACTGTCATCATCTGGTGTATCTGATGTTGACTGCCGGGGTGACTCAACTACCAGCCCTGGGTCAGAGAGAGGATATTCGTCTGGAGCAGGTGCTACAATACCTGAGGGTATTACTCTCAACTCGGCCCGATTTAAGTTCTTGTCTGGACCTGAACGATCTCTAGGGCGTATTTTGTAAACCCTGCCTTCTTTGTCCATACTCTGCACAACAACATACACCATAGGATCCCAGGCATCGTGGATCTTATGGCGGCCTAAAGGATGACTTTTCCGATAAACCAGAGTACCTGGGGAGAGAAGGGAAGTAACTGTGGGCTGAAAATGTTTATTTCTCCTCTCTGCAGCTTGTTGGAGTTGTTCTTTCGCATGCACATAAACTGAACTTAGACGTTGTTTATGCTCCTCTACCCACTCCTGCGCAGATCTAGACATTGGTTCCGACTCGGAAGCCCCCAGTAAGAAGTCAACGGGCAACTGGGGCTTCTGACCAAACATAAGCTCATAAGGTGAAAAACCGGTGGACTGATGTTCTGTGGTATTGTAAGCATACAATACCTGTGGCAAGTATTGCGGCCACTTTCTTTTCTTATCAGGAGGGAGCGTACGCAACAGATCATGGAGTGTTCTGTTAAATCTCTCGCATTGTCCATTGCCCTCAGGATGATATGGTGTGGTCCTGCTTTTGTCTATGCCGTACAGGTGACACAGACGTTTCAGCAAGTCTCCCTCAAAGCTCTTTCCCTGATCACTATGGATACGCTTAGGGACCCCATAGATATAAAACCATTTTTCAATTAATACCCGTGCCACTGTACTTGCCCGTTGATCTACTGTAGGGTATGCTTGAGAGAACTTTGAAAACACGTCAGTGACCACAAGTACATTCTCACGCCCATCACTAGACTTGTCCAAAACACTGAAATCAATGGCAATGACTTCCAGGGGTTTAGAAGCCACCAAACCCCCCCTGAATGTGCGAACTTTTGGTTTTACAGCCTTTGCCAAGACACAACGATCGCACTCCTGACAATATTTCTCAATGTCACGTGCCATAAAGGGCCAAAAACACCTTTCTCTCACCAGGCTGGTAGTGCGTCCAATGCCTTGATGCCCATGATCATCATGTAAACTTCTCAGGACCTCTGTTTGCAAGCACTGGGGTAGCAACAGTTGAAACAAAACTTGGCCATTACCAGGTGTCTGAACTTGACGATACAAGACACCTTCCTTCAACTTGATTCTGGGCCACTGTTGCACCAACTTTTTCACTCCCTTACTTACATTACCCATTTCCTGCTTGGTAGGCAGCCTCCCTCTTTCCCAATACTGTGAAAAAGGGCCAATTACCGGGTCAGCAGTTTGAAGGGATATTAGATCAGCTTTAGGTCGGGATGGAAATGCACCTATGGCTCTACACGTAGCGGCAACAGCATTTCCCAGTTGACCTACATCTGTCTGATCTTGCACTTCCTGTGGAACCTTCAACCCTGGAAGCAGGCCAGATGGACTCTGTGGATGCAGTTGCCGTGACAATGCATCAGCGTTGCGATTGCTGGGACCTGGCCTATATTTAATCTCAAAGTTGAACACAGCTAGTTCTGAGGCCCATCGCTGCTCTACGGCTCCCAATTTAGCAGTTTGCAAATAGCTAAGGGGATTGTTATCTGTGAACACGACAAACTTATTTCCCAACAAATATTCACGGAATTTTTGAGTGACAGCCCATTTTAGTGCCAAGAATTCCAACTTTCTAGAGCTATAATTGGACATATTCCTTTCACTAGGTCGCAGGCCCCGGCTAGCAAAAGCAACTGGCCGCCTCTTTCCTTCTTGCTCCTGAGATAAAACTGCCCCTAACCCTGCCTGACTAGCATCTATCTCAAGGACAAAAGGTTTAGCAAAATCTGCATATGCCAATACTGGGGCACTAACCAGCAGCCTTTTTAGTGTTTGGAATGCATTCTCACATTCCTCACTCCAAAGGTGACACATTGCCCCACTGGCACCACTTCTACGTTTCTTCTTGGTACCTCCCAGCTCGCCCACCAGCCGGTGGAGCGGGGCAGCATACTTGGCAAAACCTTCAACAAAACGCCGATAATATGAGGCAAATCCCAAAAATGACTGTAGCTCTGTACAAGTAGTCGGTCGTGCCCACTCAGCCACTGCACTAATCTTAGAAGGGTCGTTCGCCACCCCAGAAGCCGATATCACATGCCCGAGGTATTGAACCTCTGGCTGGAAAAAGTGACACTTCTCCAGCTTCAACTTTAGATTGTGTTCTTTGAGCCGCGTTAAGACCAAGTCAAGACGCTCCAGATGCTGCTCAAAGGAGGATGAAAACACAACAATATCATCCAGGTACAATAAAAGGGACTGGAAACTTTGATCCCCAAAAATCCGCTCCATTAGCCTCTGAAAGGTGCTAGGGGCATTACAAAGCCCAAATGGCATTCGATTGAATTCGAACAGACCAAAAGGGGTACAGAAAGCAGTCTTGGCTTTGTCCTTCTCGGCCACTGGTACTTGATTATACCCACTTGCAAGGTCCAATGTAGAGAACCACTGTGCTCCCGTCAGGGCATCTAATGACTCCTCAATACGGGGTAATGGATAAGCATCTTTCCGTGTCTTGGCATTAAGCAAACGGTAATCAACACACAGCCTAATCTCTCCATTTTTCTTGAAAACCACCACAATTGGGGAAGAATAAGGGCTACTGCTTAGACGCACTACCCCCCGATCCAACAAATCTTTAATATGGGCTTTCACTTGTTCATACTGAGAGGGTGGGAGCCTGCGATACCGCTGTCGCACTGGGGCATCATCCATTAAAGGGATCTCATGTTCCACCAATGTGGTACATCCTAAATCTCCCTCCCCATAGCTGAAAACTGAACAATACTTCTGCAAAAGTGACACTCCTTGTTGTGACTGTTCATTGGACAAGTTAGGCCATGAGAGCTCGGAAAAATCAAGGTGCGGATGCGCCTGTACAGTCACTTCGTGCATCGTTATCTGCAACGTGGGATCATGAGACTCTGCAGTAATGACAGAGTCCCCAGATGATGGAGGGTCAACCAGATGCAATTCACCTAGTTGTGTACAGGGCGGTAACCAAACATCCTCAATTCCCACATTAACCACCGGAATGTCAACAACACCCTGTTCAACAGAAAGGAGGGCCGGAGAAACCAAGATGCCCCCTGGCAGGGGATTACCTGTCGCTATGGGCTCCAGGAGCACTGATGGAAGGTTAATGTTAGCAGCAGAGGGGCAGCTAGTACGTATCCATTTCAACGAACCAGCAGGGACACAAACAGCTTGACCGTGAACTTTTGCTTTACCTAAATACCCGGATGTATTCAAAGCCTCAATGCGCTGACACTTGTGAAGTGTCTCTCTCCACGTCTTACTGGCATTTTCAAGGGCAGGAGATTCAAACAGACGAGGGCCAAACTGCTCAAAGAGTAGGTGGTAACAACGGCTAATGATATTCATCCCCAAGAGGCCAGGCACACTCTGTGGCTGCTGAACGCTCCCATCTAGAGGGTCCTCCACCACCAACACGCCCATTTTTGTCAGGGTGCCACCAAAAACAGTCACATCAAGCTCCATGTAGCCTATATAGGGGATTTTCAACCCATTAGCTGCCCTGAGGCGTAACCATTGGCATTTCTTTAAGTGCCCCACCCCCTGCGACCTGAAGTGCTTCTCAAAGAAACTCTCTCGAATAGTGGTGACCATGGACCCAGTATCCAAAAGACAGGGAACTATAACACCCCCCATTTCTATTTCCACCACTGGACAATTCCCAATTAGTCGAGAGGGATCTTCCATAACAACTTCAGCTGAGCCTATAAACCCTGTTCCTGATGCCTGGCTCTCTGCACCAGAGGGACCTAGTTTCCCGATGGCTGAGACTCAGGGCCTTGTTCCACAACCTGACTTTGTACATGTGCATCAGCATGAGACCCACCACTATTCTTTATAGCTGGATGTTTTACCCTACAGAACCTGGCAATATGACCAGCCCTACCACACCGATGGCAAATTGGCTTTCCATCTGCCTGGAAACGAAAAGGCCTAGTTGTGGGAGGGGTCAGGGGTAGTTCAGTCTGAGACGGCTGTGAAAATTGGACAGACATTTGCTTCATGAGCGTATCCAATTGAACCTGTTGTTTATGAAGGCACTCTTTTATCTGTAGAATGTCATCATTAGGCCCAAGGGTGACTGCATGCATCTCTGCATTAACTCCCTCTACTACCTGACAGTTCGTATCACAAGAATAGGCTCGGGACCTAGTTTTCCCTCCCTGCCTACCTACATCAGCCCACTTAAGGGCGATACTGCGTAGGGCAAGAAAGGACATGTCTGGTGTTTGAAGGACCCGCTGTTTCAGCTCTCTGCGCAGCATATCATCATGGACATGTTCAGTAAACTGGTCCCTTAGCAATATATCAGAATTTGGAATACCACCTGGTGTCTTACAGATTACAGTGTCCATTAAAGATTTAAGGGCATGAGAGTAATCTCGCAGAGATTCCCCTTCTCGCTGGGTGCGCTGGAAGAACTGTAGCTGGGCAGCTACATATGACTGAGTGCAGCTATAGTGCTCGACCAAAATATCAAAGATCTTGTCAGGAGTGTCTCTGCTGATACTCGAATGAAAACAGACCTCAGATTTAGCACTGCCATCAAGATGGTCCATCACAAACATCACTTGTGCTGCTCTTGACATAGGACGAATCTCCAGGCATCTACGTACTTCTTCAACCCACTGGTCAACAGTTAACAAGTCCACTGACAATTTACCAGTAAACCTTGGGCATTTACGCTCCCGAGGTGCATAAACGTAACACACATTTGTAGCTTCATTTATTGGGTTCATATTTGATGGCACAGTAGATGGACCTGGCACTGGATCTGGCACTAGACCAGTCACAGGAGAACGTTCCTGTAATTGGTCTCTCAACTGTTCATTTGCTGCTTTTAGCTGTTGCAGCTGCTCCAAGAGGGCCTGTACGTCGTCCATAGGGTCGGCGAAGGAGGTTTATTATCCCCGCAGCAGCCCAACCGTTGGCTTCCGCTCCGTAGAAGATGTCACTGTTTTTCCTCCTCTCCTCTAACACTCTTACTAAAATAAACAGGGCCACACTAAAATAAAAACCAAACACCGTAACTGATATGACCTGGATCCTGTCGGCAACGCCAATTAATGTAGCGAGCGAAAGCCACCGAGTAACCGCTAAGGGCCTCTATACTACTTGTGCAAACTTTCAGGCCCAAAGCTCTCACAGGAACGAGCTCAGAATAAACAGGACAAGAGGGTCAATATCAGTCAGATATGTTAAAATTTATTATTTTAAAAGAACAAAGGGTTTGCAAAAGGCCTAAAACATCAAAATGGTAAAAAGGTCACTAACGACCACAAGATAGTGTTATTGGTGCAACCTGCCAGCAATGCAACTATCACCTGAGGGCTTGCTCTCCCTTGGCGGTCCCAGATGCTCGTTGCTTTAAAAGAAACAAATCCACCCCAAATAAATACGAGCCCAACAGAACACTTATCGCATGCACTAAGTGCTAGTTCAGGCAATAATCGGTGGCACTAAAAATCACTCTTAATAAAAACTTATTCACTGCAAATCCACACAGAGCACCTCTAAAGATCCTAATTCCCCTAAGGTAAGAGTCCCACTCAGGGATTGCACATTGCCCGACTAATATTGCACCAGCCCAGTAGAAATAAAAACAAACCCGGCATAAAAAAAACAGTTTTAAAAGGTGACCCTACCAAAACCAAAAACACAACAACAAGGAGAAGGAGGGAAAAAAAAAAACAGCGACAAATTCACATGTGCAGCCTGCCCTGCAGGAGGCAATACAATATAAATTAGATTATAGTGCATCAATATACTTTTTTTAATGTCAAATATATTAAGTTAACATACCTCCAGCAGACAACTGTGTTTGCTGCACACCTGGCTTATCTTGGCTTATCTTGTGAAAATCACTACTAAAACATAAAATACAATAAACATCAAATACATTTCAACAAATTTTTAAAAAAAAAAACACTAAAAGAAAAACAGCCTGTACCTCGAACCTCTGCTGTAGAGGTTTACAACAACTGTTTGTGTAGCAGACAATTAAAACTTCTCAGGCTCTTCACCTACTCACACAACCATTGTTCACAGCCACTCGTCAGTGGAAATGAAGAGCACCTGCTGCTACTTCCTCTTTTATACCCTCCATTGGGTCCCCTGGGTCCTAAAGACTTTCCCATTACATTCAGTATGTGGCCTACTTTTCTATGATGCCAGCAAGATTTATTAGAAAAGTTCAAACAAAACTTTTTTTTAAGTGGTCTGTGGTGCCAGGAGCTTCAGTTACACCATATGACAAATAGTTAGGCCATTTTATTTGGCAAGTGTTTATTTCAGCCTAATGTCCTAATGCCAACTTTTTGTTAACTTTTGCAGATATTTGCAGCCAAGCTAGACTTCTATTTGAACAGTCTCATGTCTTTATACCTCATTTCACTTGATTCTGATCTTTATAATTCCTCAGAGACGTGCACCTTAGCCTTAGAAGTGATCCTTCTTCTCGTTTAAAAATTGGTGTATTTGGTCATAAAAGGACACTATGCTGCGCGAGCTTGACCATTTGGGCGCACCATGCTCCACTCTGACAGTCTTTTTCCTCTGTTCCATGGCAAGGTTACCTACATTGCTCCTTGTTTGCCCTCCCCTTTGAAGCACTAAAATGTGGACTGTTATTTTCCATGTGTGAAGCATTTCAAAGTTAGGGTGTACAGGGCAATCAAAGGGAGTATGTGAGCCAACTCTCCTTTCCTCTCATCTCTCTGCTCAGTGCTTAGTATAAATCTAAGAGGCGGTCGTTTTGATCAGATGCCTAAGTCCTTTCTTTCTCCTTGTTTTTTATTGGCTGGACACTGATCTACCATTGATGAGACAATGGAGATGACACCTACTCGCCCTGTTGCTGTCGTTTGATAGTAAAGTCAGGCTTTCCTGAGGAATCTGCCCTGGCAGGGCTCTCGATCCATGTCTTTGAACATGCAGAGGGTTCCCATTAGAAAGACTTGGGAGGGAAACAACTGTAGGGGGATGAGACTTTAACTTTATGAGACTCACTCCTCATCCTATTGTTTTGAGCACAGAGAGTAGCAGGGCTATAAATTTGGAACAATAGAGACGGAGCAGATGCATGGAAATCCTCAAGTCTAGAGACGCTTGAACCCTGACTTGTGGGGAAAGGATGGCAAGAATTTCTGACGTAAAGATAGATACGGGAAGGATTTCAACAGACTGCCCATCAAAGCTGACGAGAATCTCATGAATCCTCATATCATAAATTCACCCAAGAGATAAACACCATAAACCCCCTCCCTTTACAATCCTGAATTGGATAAACAGAAGAAGATGGACTGGTACTTGGTATCATTAAATAAATTCTCACTAATTTACACTTCCAGAGGTTGTCCGATAGGAGATTTATTCAATGAACCTAAAACTCATACAGCCATGAGGGTGGTTGTTTTCCTTTCCTGGTCCTTATTAGGGGTTTGTTTGTTATCATAGTAAGGTAATATTGTACATCAGGCTAATGGGACAGGAGTGGGAGCTTGCCTTGCTTTGCTACATGCCAGAAAAGTTGGAAACGTAGGTTGAAACTTCCCAAATCAATAAATCTCACATGAACCCTTTAAAAACATAGATAATATTTATTCTATTTTCTTAACTTTGTGGGGCGGGGATCGATCCAACACACACACACACACACACACACACACACACACACACATTTATGTTCACATTCACAGTTGTTGTCAATTTAGAGTCACTGTGGAAGGAAGCCAAAGAGAACCCGCATTGAAAGACCCAGTAGATTGGAATCCAGGACCCTCTTGCTGGGAAGTGTTAGAGCTCACCACAGAATCAGAATCAGAATCAGAATACTTTATTGATCCCTGGGGGAAATTATTTTTTGTTACAGTGCTCCATTTTAAACCAACATTAAGACAAGACAGACAATACGCTAACTAAGAATAGTACAATATATACATAAATATACATACATACATACATACATAAGTCACTTATAAATAAATATTTGGAAAAGAAACATGTGTAGCTGTAGCAGCAAACAGTGTGTTAAGTGGATGCGTTGTACAGGGAGATGGCCACAGGCAGGAATGATTTCCTGTGTCGTTCAGTGGTGCTTTTCGGTAATCTCAGTCTCTCACTGAACGAGCTCCTGTGACTGACCAACATGTCATGGAGTGGGTGGGAGGTGTTATCCAACATTGTCTTTATCTTGGACAGCATCCGCCTCTCCGACACCACCTTGAGGGAGTCCAGCTCCATCCCCACAACATTGCTGGCCTTACGGATCAGTTTATTAAGTCTGTTGGCATCTGCGACCCTCAGCCTGCTCCCCCAGCATGCAACAGCATGCAGACAACCTGCTAGAAGCTATTTTGGTATTTCAGACACTGTGAAACCTCCACTGAGTATTTATGAACTGCCACCTGCTATTAAAAAGACTGCTGTTGTGTTGTTGTTGGGGTTTTTTTCAAAAAAAGTTTCAAGTAACCTAAACATTCCTACTTTGTGTCCCTTTTTAAAAAATGCACTCAGTCTTAAGAAGTTCTCTAAACTACCTCACAAATGTGTTCAGCCCACATGTCACGTTTGACATGAGGTAAAAATGAGCGTTTGCTCCTCTTCCACTGGACACTATAATCTGTATCTACCATCAATAAACCCCTTAAGGATGGGCAAAGAACATTCTCCAAAAGAGAAAAAACAAATACTATTCACATAAAAAATACTTCTAATTAGGTCAGAGTGAAAACAACTGGTGAAAGAAGGCTCAGTTTTGTTGGTCTGGCTGCATATGATAAAAGTTATCCACCATTCTTCCCACAGCAATAATTACCATCAATAAGAAATTGATGAATACACTCCAGATGTTAAATTAAACATTCCCAGTCTCCCCTTTCGTGCAGGACCTTCCATCTAACAACCTCTCATTGTCATCCCAGTTCACAGAGATCGTAGTGCTTCCACATAGTCATAACAGAAGATCAGATGATGCTGAGACTGATAACATATGGAGCCTGATAGGTGACATCAGCACATTGGCCTTTGACTGCCTCTGTGGTCTCTACAGCAGAAGTTGGCTAGCACCTCTCTAAGCTAAGTGTTGATTGTGTAACACAGTGACAGTGGAGTCATTGTGAGGGTTGGCTTCTAAACATGAAGTACCTCTGGCTGTCAATACTACATCATATATCATCACAGTGCCTTAAGAGAAAAATGGCACATTATGTCAAAAGATTGTCTCACAAAGACTAAATTACTTATACGAACACAAAAAGGACACTGTTTGAATTCCATGTGAATTTCATTAAGCTTAATAAATTAAATTAGTGATTCACAACTAAGTGTTGGACTTTCAGTGGTTTCACAAAATAATTTTGAGATGCTCAACAAGATACAGTACTGAGCAAAAGTTTTGAGTCACTTCATTTATTTATATTTTGCCAAGTAAGCGGGAAATGGATGTGATTTACCAAAAATTTCAAACTATTATCAGTGTTAGTTCTCAGCTATGGTTTCATAAATATATTAAGTAACCTACATAATTTCCTTAGGTATTAATAAAGTATTCTGATTCTGATTAAAAATGACAAACAACTGAATGATATGAAGGTAGGTTCGTAGAGCAACTGACTCATTGTTTTACCTATAGCTCTTTAGGGTAGCTACCCTTAAAAATATTGCAAACCACTGGAATAAATCACTGTCCTAGCCATATATTTACAGTAGGCTACAAATAAAATAGGGTACTTTACCATTAATGCTTAATGTATGCATCTACTCTGCTGATTCAGTCACTTTAAGTTTACTGTACCAGTCCAGCCCCCCGAGTGAAATTTGCAGAGTCTGAAATGTGGCTTTTTTGTATTTAGAAACATGTTGATAAGGACAGAACCCTCATTGTAAAATGAGAAAACCTGCTTGGGATTCTTGACTGGAAATAGATGTTGACTTAAAACAGTTGCTGAAGGTTAGCAAAATACTTTCCCTTGAAGAGCAAAGAGAGAGGCCTGTGCATCTGACCTGAGAGGATACAGCGTCTGTGAGCATGGATTTACCTGCCCTACATTAAGTCTTTGCAGAACAGAGATGATAGTGTGTGAATGAGGTTAATGCCAAATAACATGTTACAGACATCTCCATCGAGTCTTGGATTCAGCTGAGGAATAAGGCATTCATAGTACCTGTGCACCCGTGAAAGTTAAATGTGGCAAATGAAAAAAATTAGTGGGTATTCCTGTGGCTGATATCTGTGGCTGATATCTGTGACTGATATCTAGGGGGAGCATTGCTGGTGTAACAGTTGTTCTAACAAATGTCTAAAATCTTTGGAGCCATGCAGACAGATCAGGAACAGCTAGTACTAGTTGATTTTCAGTAAACAGACAGGTTTTTACATGCACTTTTCTACTCTACTTGAGCAATTGTGCTTTATAAAGCACCCACACCTTCATACAAGCACTTTTCTTCTATGTCTAAGTGCTTTTTGACCTTCCCACTCTCGTGAATGCATCAGGAGCAATTTGGAGTTCAGTATCTGGCCTAAAGATACTCTGGCATGAAGACTAGAGCAGCTGGAGAACAAACCACCAACCTTCCAATTAGCATATGACCCGCTCTACCTCCTGATCCACAGCCAACAGCATTCTCAAATATACAGCTAGAAAGTAGGATTTCTAGCCTTTAAGATGACATAAGTGGCTCAGTGGCTGTATGGGCCACTGATCAAAATTCATTGTTGTTGGTTTCCAACAATATCATTTCATTGACGATTGCAATTGAGTATTTTGCAGCACTGTTGTGATGAGCCATCAAGATAACAATAGCTTTGTCAAAACAGCAGCATTCATAACCTTGGGAATGAGGATGGACTCTAGTTCCTCACACATGGAGAAGTTTAGAGATTATCCTTTGCCATAATCAAAGGCCCACTGTTCTGTCACTTCCAAGGAAAAGGGAAAGAAAGAAGCAGTGAGTTAGAGATGGGAGTTAGAAGTCAGCATGAGATGAAAATAAAACAGAGATGCCAAAAAGAAAATGATAAAGACAGAGAGAAGGGTAGGAAAAGCCAAAGAAAGTAGTTTTTTCGTATCAGTTGTGAGTCGAGCTTTTAGATGAGTTCTGCCTCAGCCAACCAAAGTATGTTTTATTTAACAGAGAATGTCTTTGCAGCTAATAAATCTTTCATGCTCTTTCGCACTCTTGTTATGATACATCAGTGTTTCCCCCTCCAGTTACAGTCAGTGTGCAGCTTTTCTGTTACCGCTAACCAAGTTAAACATAACCTTCCTGTATTCGGGTTTCTTTGGCTTCACAACATCAACTCTGTGCCCACATCCAGCAGCAGTTCCTGTACAATCTGCCGACCGCCAACAGCCAGACACACATACTGTATAGGTGCGGACCTCTGGCTTGGGCCTGAAAACTCATTTGTGTCAACCTTACCTTGGATTTATTTCAAGATAGCACTCCACGCACTGGCTCTGACCAAGAACAAGGAGCCCAAAAAGTGGAGTCCAGAGGGTTGCACCACTTGTGGGAGGTCTTCCTGGGTGTTGGATCAGCATTAGGAAATTGAATTTCCATATGTATATGTGAGGTTTGACAAGGGGCCCATAATGGGCTCACAGAAGTTCTTATTCACAGGTTCTTAGCTCCACGTGACATTTAGCTGAAGTAAACAAAACTCCTGGCATGACCAGATAATTTCAAAAAGATTACTCCTCGAGTCTCTTGCTGTTATCATCCCCTAATTCTTGAAACAGAAGGGTTCAATCTTAAAGCAATTCTCCTGCAATTTTATTCGCCTAGATCTAGTTTCCTGTCAGTGTTAAAAGCCTGCAGTTGTCTGTTGTATTTTTCTTGTCCCTTTATTCTTTGTTTCCTGCCTTCCATAGATTCTTTCCCCCCCAAGGATACCCATCATTTTTTGGCTACCGTTTTCTATTTATTTCTCACCACTTTGAAGGCAGCACTGTTTGCTGGGGCATGCTGAAACTATTGACTTGAGTATTTTTCCTGTCAGGAAAATCAGTAAAAGAAGATATTGTGATTCTGAGCAATTCAACCATTCCTTCCTGTGGGCTAGAGCCGAGCACATGTTGTGACACACATAATGTACTGTAGTCTACTCCATTATTTGCAAGCAGTTTTAGAGCAACTTTATGAGGAACATCTGGGCACTTGCTTATTCATGCAATTATCAAATCAGGTAATCATGGGGCAGCAATGCAATGAATTAAATCCTGCAAATAAAGGTCTTCCACTAATGTTCAGACTAACCATGATACAACTGTTGGCTGGGGTATATTTGAAACACCTCACCTGCTGAGATTGTGGTGCACAAACATCTCATTCTGTGGATAAAAAATGCCTTGTTGATAAGAGCCATAGCCGCTATTTATCCATAAGTTCACCTTCTGTTAAACAGAGTAGAGTAGCACAGACCCTGGAAGTCTATATAAAGAGCATGAAAGGAGAGGATAGTTGTTTTTGGCTGCATTTTTTTAAAATACAAATATGGTAAATGGCCTGTATTTGTATAGCACTTTTTACTAGTCCCTAAGGACCCCAAAGCGCTTATGAAGAGTTACAATCAATCAGGACCAAAGTCACCATGAAACTTTACTTTGAGAAGGGTAATTGTGTAAAACACTGGTGCTCTGGCTTTTTACAGTCATGATTCAAAAAAAGTAAATTTGCTGGAAACTAATTTGAGTCATAGGTTAAAACTCATTTGTTGGTCTTATTTGTGGAACACCCCAACAGCATGAAATGACCTTTTAACAACAACCCATATTTCCAAATAAGGAAATAATTTTATTGGATTTTAGGCAAGTAGTGCAGTAGTGTCTGAATTTATTACTTGTCCTTCTCTGAGCTTACTTTAGTTTTTAAGTCTGTTCCGTGTGTAACTTTCTGTGTTTTTACTTCCCTTCTTAGTTCATTTCACCGCCCTCAATGTTTTCTTGAATTCTTCTGTGCTACGTTATCCCTTCACTGCATTGTGTTTTTGAGTCTATTTCTGGATCTTCTCTTGGGTTCTACATTTGGTTTGCTCTTATTGCCAATATCAATGCCTGTAGTACACCCGTCTCCCTTCATCATCATTGCAGTATTTGGTGTTATAGTTCAAACATCTTCCTCAGCTTTGGGCCTTTTTGCTTCTGGTCTACTTTGCAGTTCTACCTCTTCCTCCCTCAAAGCAAACCTGCTGGAGAGTCTGCCTCATATTTACTTGCAAATTTGTCTGTCTTACCCCACCCGCTAAACACTTCAGAATGTTCCTAAACGACTAAAGTACTGGAAAACCTAAGGAAAGAGAGAACTATGGATTCCTATTACGCTCCAAACAGGAATCCACAACCACCTGAAAACCTGCATTCAAGTCACGAAACCCCATAATAGAGACTGACCTGAATCCCTGTTGAATATCTTACCTGCAAATATTCTTTGGCCTTCTTCTCCATATTGTTCATTAAAGCCACTGCACCTTAAATCACTGTCCTGCAAGTCTGTTGTCCTTGTCAAGTCAGTTGTCAAGGTTACCCTTGACAACTGACTTTTGTAAATATCTAAGTTTACATTAAAAATCCTTTTATATCACTACTTGGCTTCAATCCCTTAGTCCATAAGTTTTAGTTGCCATCTTTCTCCAAACTTACTGTCTTGCATGTCATTGAACTCTATAAAATGATTCACAAAATGTGGCTGAAGAGGTTTGCTATTTATGCACAATTACATAATTTCACATAATTATGGAAGCACGGTGATTTATTAGAAATCTATTAAAATAAATAAGTCAGTGGTTATGTCAAATGTAAGAAGTTAATGCGCCTTTCATTGCTTTGGCTATACACTACTTGTTAAACTCAATGCTGGTGGAAAATGTGCATCCGTAGCTGAAAGTTAAATTAATTTAAAAATGAGAAACTTAACTGAAGCCTTAAATCTGTCTAGAGAAAGAGAGAAACCTGGTCATGTGCCATCCCCATTGAAAGCACATCATCAAGACTGTTGATTCAAAATGCCTGACTGAGTTTTTTCAGTGACAAAGCCCACCTACCTCTAGATGGTCAAGAGTTTTTGTTCCAGTGCAGCCTGGAAAATCTGTCTTTGAAGCCAGAAATCGTATGCTCTGGTAAAACGATTGCTGAGTCCCTAATATTGATCAACAACCCCATTACCATCCACAAAAATGTATAATCCTCATTTTGAATTATGTCTCCCTCAAATTATAATTTTGTGAGTCAAATCCCTGTTATGGCACATACAGTCATGTAAATTGAAAATAATCTGTGTATGTAAAAAGGCAATCAAATTAGCAGAGTAAATGAAAAGCAAATTGCTAAATATTCTGAAATGTATTGAACTTCTTCTTATAAAGATCTACTTACTAAAGAAGATTTACTGCTCACAAATAATGACTTCATGCAAGTTTGACTTTGCCAAATGAAATCAATCAAAATCATTTCAGGACTGGTTTTTGAAGCTGCTCTGATGAAGATGCATTGACCTCTAGGGGATGATTCAGAGAGAAGAGAAGGATTACTCACCTCCAGTGACAGATGACTGCCTGGCAGGAACAGCGTTCACTCAGCCAACAGAATGTCCTCCTTCTACTTAGTCTGAGAGACAGACTTAAATCTCATCCCCTTGAACACAGGCCTTAAAATACTTTTGGTCGTTAGTTGAGTTAGATAATAACAAGAAGAAGGAAGGGGGAGAGTTTTTTGTTTTTCTATTTTCTCACGGCACATATAACAACAGCTTATTTGTGTTTTTCATTGATTTAAATGATCAAGTTAATAACAGTTTTTGGCAGGTGACCTGAGGTCACCTTGGATCCATGGATTGGTTGGTGCTAATGTTAATACTTTCTTTGGAGACTCTGAATGCATTAATAAACCCGATGACTACATACAAACATAACTAAGACTATAGCTGCAGGCCTCAGCATAATAAAAAAGACATCATGTTCTTTAGTAGGTGATCTATGATAAAGAAAAGGACGGAGCTTCCCTGTTTCCCTTCCTTAAAAATGACTTCTAGTCAGTCTCCCTTCCACTGAGACCATTTCTGATGAGGCTTCAATGAACAGTAGCTGGATAAACTGATGTATGCCAGATGTATCTGTGAGGTCCTGAATCAGGTCCTTGCTAAATTTTTTCCTATTTCTTGAGGGCAGGACTTTCAGATACTGTTTATCTGCACGGTAGACCATATTTAAAACACATATTTGTCAGAATTTAGATGTGATTCTCAGTAAAATAAAGTTAGTTGTGTCTTCTTTATTTTTAAAAGCAACAAATAAATACTTTTTATACCATTTTTTTTAAGAAGCCGATGGACGGTGATGAACTGATTGAGTGTTGTTCGTCTCTTAACAGCACCTGGAGCTGAACATACAGTAGGTGCCCCTGTATCCTGAAGTGAAGGGAATGCAGGTCCAGTGTGGTGGGATGTTGAACCTACCGTCCTCCACCTATTTCCACTGATGGGTAGCGCGTCTCCTCTGCAGGTGTGCATCAGCCTCATAAAGAAATGCCTGTGTGCGTCATGTTTGCCCTCTGCCCGTTTCATCATCAAGGTATCATGATGAGAAAATAAGCGCTTTGGGGGGAATAGCGGCTGGCCTTCTAGGTTTACCAATTTATGAAGCAGCTTTCATGAGCACGGGGGCCCCCGCTGCAGTTCCTGTGGAACACATGGCTATCTGTTTGCAAAGGGTGCATACATGGTCAAACCAACCTGGCTTGCTGCCCCATGTCCGTGTGCTCCCCCTTGTAACCTCTTATACATACCGCAAACTGCACATTTGCTCTTTTTTGGTCTCTCATGCCGCCTCACAGCTATACAATCCCTTTAATTCCCTCATGCCCAATCTTTCGTCTCCCTTCACCCTCACTTGGAATGTTTTTACACAGAGTGAAAATAAACCGCCGTATACCAACGCCCGACACTCAAATCTCCTCCATTTAGAGTGTGCTTCAAAGGCATTACGGATGAAGAGGAGAGTGCACAGCAGTCTGTATGCAATTGTAAACTTGGCTGCCTTGGAAATGTTTACCTGGACATCCAGTGTCATACTTTCCATGGGTGTTGGCGTTCCTCTCAAAGCACCTATAGAATGGCGCTTTTGTAAGTGAAAGTTCAGCACTTGGTGGACCTTCCTGGCCCCCTTTGGATAGCCTCTTGAGCAAATGCTTCATCATATCCCCGCATGAGAGAAATCGTGCCTGCCAAGACCCCTAAAATCAACACCATGCTAATCATCCCTGCAGTTATTTTCACTAAATCCTGGGGAAATGTGTTTTTAAATCATGTTAATCCACTCCTTCCTTGCGCATGTGTTTTTATGTGTTAAATTAAGAGGAAGTGCATTTCGATTGCATTTACCTGCTTAGGCCTTTCGCTGTAGATTTGCTTTGGCACTCACCAAGCAGGCCATTTCTTTTTACAGGACCAGCTTTCATATGTTACATAATTAAACGGGAGATGAAGGAGCGAAAGTATAGTCTGAAATGGAAACAGGGTTTATCATTGCCAAAATAATTTCCACACTATATCCATTGAGTTTAAGTCACAAACAGTTCCAGGGGGGTTTTAGTATTTTTGTCACAAGCCTTTGGCTGCACCACTCTGTGGTTCACTTTGGATCCATTCTCATCTCTGTTCTGCTTCCAGTTCTTGGAATGGCATATATAAGTGTAAAATAGAAATGTAAATTAGCAATATTTTTGTTTTATATCTATATATTTCCAAAATGTAATGAAATTTGACAAGCAAACTGTGTGAAGCCTTTCTGCTTTGAGTTTGCAGCAGATGTCATGAGATATCCCGTAAAGATATTCTGTTTAGGTTTTTTGCCATGGATTTATTACTGCAAAGAAAACAGGCAAAATGAAATGCAATCACTGTGTAGTCATCAAAGGATAAAATTATTAAAAAGTCATAATTAAAGGAAACTGTTATGACAACATTCGTATATTATAACCTTTAAAAGGTTGGCAAATGAGCTAGCAGTATTACACAATCAGTAAAGAGCACCATTCTTTATAGCTGTGGTTTGGTCCCTAACATTTCCTGAAGAAATATCTGGTTATTGAAAGCCAAACGTTCCACTACTGGGTAGTTGCTATCTTTTTCTGCCAGCTCTAATGTTGGATACACATGGTGCTATATAGTCACTAGTGCACTTGCAATATCCACTATTACAGCACAAAGGAAGTAACATACAGTTGTGGAAAAGAAAGTTTTCACCGGACTCTATGCAATCCTGTGAAGAACTAAGTACACTCCACCTGCTTCCATAGGAATTAAGAGGCAAAGTAGCAGCCAGGTGCTGATGATCAAATGTAATGGATTTATTGATCATCAGCAAGTGTGAGAAGCTTCTATGATAGCTGAAGTTTTGGTAGTTTGCTTTTTTGGACCATTCAAGTTTGTGTTAACACAGTCTTCCCCGAGTGGACCTCCCAGAAAATTTACCTCATAACGTGGCCAAATTACATAATGCAAAAAAGAAGTCGATCATGAACTCCTCCGTATAGCAAGGCAGAGTCATGTATGAGGCCATCTGTCCAACAGCTAAGGCTTGACCCAAACTAGGTCAGGCAATGACAGCAGAAAATCAACAAAAGAAGAGCTGACAAAGAAAAAAATGTCAAAGTGTTGCAATTTCCCAGTGAAACTCCATTCCTCAACCCCATTGACATGCTGTTGGAAGTGTTGTATACAAATAAATGTCCACAAACCTCAATAAACATAAGCAATGCTGTAAAAAGAAAAAGTGGGTCAAAATTCCTCCACTGTGTTGTGAGAAACTGATAAAGTCACACAGCAAACTATTAATTGGTAAATGGCCTGCGCTTTTCTAGTCCTAAGGACCCCAAAGCGCTTCACACTACATTCAGTCATTCACACACTGGTGATGGCAAGCTACGTTGTAGCCACAGCTGCCCTGGGGCACACTGACAGAGGCGAGGCTGCCGGACACTGGCGCCACTGGTGGCCCTCTGACCACCACCAGTAGGCAAACATGGGGTTAGTATCTTGCCCAAGGATATTTGGCATGCAGCCAGGAGGCAGCCTGGGATTGAACCACCGACCTTCTGATTAGTGGCTGACCTGCTCTGCCACCTGAGCTACAGCCATCCCACAGACACTTACTTCAAATTATTCCTTCTCGGCCTAAAACAGCTGGGATAGACTCCAACCCCCCATGACCCTGACTTGGATAAGCAGAAGCGAATGGATGGAGAAAAGATATTCCTGCAAAAAGGTGGTTCTACATGCTATTAAATCATGGGATATACTTCATGGAGTCCTTTGAAAACTTTCATTTTCAGATGACTGTAAACCTAAAGGAATGTTGTCTTGAGGCAAGCTGTTGTTATTACAAGAAACTGAAAAAATATTGAGACAAAAATATCAGACCTAAAGTCCTTCAGTTGAGACATTTTCTCCCTCGACACACCAAAATTTGTAATCTAGATCCAAATCAAAAGAAAAAAGAATAAAGGAAAGAAGGAATATGATTAATAAATCACTATTTTTCTCTAAAGCTTCCTGTCAACAGGTGAAAAATTACAGTTAGAACACAGACAAAAGGAAAAACAGCGAAAAAAGAGTCCATATTAATTTAACAAATGGACCTATCCTTGCAACAGCACAGGCAGTACAGAAAACAACCTTCTCACAGAACAATAGTGCAGCTGTAGCACAGAAACACAGATCCAGCTCCTAGCAGAGACCTAAGCATTCAGAAGTGTGGTAATATTTCATTAGAGTTGATGTTCACATTGTTTATGGCCACAAGTACAACTTGTGCAAGTCTTTTGCACATTTGGCAAATATTGAGCATACCATGACACTCTCTATTAAAGTGAGGGTGTGCCTGAATGAAGCTGTGAGGAACACAAATGCACAAATGATACATGTTTGTATGACAGAATGCCATAATTTTAACAGATTGATGAAGCCATTAGTTTTATGTATCTAATGTCTGAAAAGGCCTTCGGGTCAGTTTGCCATTGAGCAGTAGTACGATAGACCCAGAGCCCATCAGATAACATGTCCTAGGACATTCCTGAGTGGCGGGCCCCCTCCTCCAGTGCCCAAGTACAAAGTGCTGGGGAAATAGCGACCACTGGAATGCTGGGATTTGATTGATCCAATGGATGACCAGACTAAACCTACAGAAGCTGCTCTGGCCTTTAGTCCAGTTAGTACTCCTCTCCAGACAAACAGGAACTGCTCGAGCTAATATTGTGAGAGATTAATTGTTCTGTGTTGTCAGCACCATCTGAGTTCAAATGCTTTTTGCTTTTATTTCACCAATGGAAATTTCATGAATGTGTTCTGATTCATTCTTTGTATGCTGTACATCCAGTCACTGGGCACTCAAACAAAACAATGAAGTCCATTGTTCTGGATCTTCTCTTGTTTTGGTTTGTTGACAGTCTGACTGCAGCATTCTTCATGTGTACATCCACGGCTATTATCCATGCTTACTCTTACAGTTCACCCACTGCTCTTGCTATCTTTGCATTGATTTGAGACAGTACACTGTTGTTTGTTCTGGAAAGGAAAAATTTAATATGAGGAATATAGTGGAGGTCAGCCAACAAGCGTAACACAAAGGTTTAAATGTTACAGACATCTATGTTGGTATAAAATGTACTAGCTGTTAGTAACACAATGTATGTTACCTTACCTCAACTGTAATGTAATGAGTAGCCCAGCGAATATTTTGGCTGATATTGGCTATTTGCTGATACATCAGAAGCCTTTCAGCGGTTTTTAAAATAGTTATAAAAACTCAATCTTTTTTTCCTCTTTGGGAACACAAATTGTTACCTTTTCTTTCTGGACAATGAAGAAATGATGGAAACCGAAATTATGGAAAACCTGTTACATATATATAATTTGAGCTTGCATATGAGGTATGAGGTGGCATGAACATCTAGGCAACTCACTCACTCCCGTCCCCATGTAACGTTTTTCATCCCTTTTAATCAAAATGTATAAGAGCAGACTGTTGAAAGTCAGGAATATTTTCAACAGTCTGCTCTATGTTATGTTCAGGAATATTAAATAATGATGGGAAATTAAGTCCATTAACACGAATCAATAGATTAAAGGTCATGAATGCATCACAAACTGCAATGAGAATGGTTTGGGCGTCTATAATGGCAGATAAATGAACATTTAAAAGGTGAAGAAGAGATGGGTGAAACATGCTTCAACCACAGTTAATTGTGCTGATCTGAGTTTTTCCACCAACATCTTAGTAAGGACTAAATAAGTAAACACAACAAATAATAGCAAAATACTTCTATGTATATAAGCTGATATATCGGTTTTCTCAAAAATCTTATATTGGTCAGACTCTAGAGTAGTCTTATAAATTAGTGACAGGTGGTCTAATAAATTAATTATACACTGTATTATTCTTGTCATTGTTCTGATTAGGTGAGTATGAATCATCTTCTATTCCACATATGCTAACAGTTAAAATACCTACATACTGATAAAATGTGTTAATGATTCTCTTTAGACCACCCAACTCCGAAATTTATTTAAGAGCTTAAACAAATTCATAAGAATAACACCACCGCATCCTCACAGCGGGTTCTAGTGTCTGCTCATATTACATCTTTCATGTCCCTGACAATCGAACCACCAGACACTAGAACTTTCAAACTGTATAAGATTCCATGGGCTCATTACGATTATGTAATAAGCAATAACAGCTAACATTTCAATGAAAATGACAGGAGGTGTCGTTAACAGCCGCCTCAGACTTCACCATATGTCATTGTCCCCACATATGGGCTCAGAAATATTATGTTAGCGTTTAGATGGAATACATTTCTCCATAAAAGAACAGCGGACACTTTCTCACTGACCTCCATGTTACCGTTAAACTTAGATGTCTGCACAGTGCCTGGACCCTTCCTCTGTCTGGATCACCGGGTTCATGCCATGTCTGGCGGTCTGGCCTTTCGGTCTCCCTTGAGTCTAAAAGCTTACAGACTGCATAGTGGTATCTTTGTGATAGTTGGATAAATGAACAGGCTGATACTGTACTATACTGGACATCTTGCAGTTGCAGTTCTGTCTCGCATGAAATTCTCTTTATTTTCTCTTTGCTTGAGCAAACAGCAAAGATTGAGGGAAACGGGACAACACTGGGAGAAAATTTTTTAAAAATTCCCATCAAACTGTAGAAACACAGAATTTGTGTGAAAGCAATGTAGCTGTAAGAAATTATTGATGTGTTCTCCAGCTGTTACAGACCCAATGGAGATGATGGACAAGTTTGATGTTTTTTCCCATAATATTTACTGGAAAATCTTTAATTACTCTGCCAACCTGGGTGTAAATATTAGTTTAAACACATGCATTCCACAAATTATCCTCTGCATGTGAGCTCAGCAACAAATACTCTTGTCATTTGTCTAGCACATCTACAGATTAAAAAAAACAAACATTATTTACACCAAAGCTGTGGTTCAACCTCAGGCAACTGATTTTGTGATCCAGTCTGTGGCTAAGGTCTGTATTGGGTTCATTTTAGCAGTTATCAGATCCATCATTCATGAAGACATGAATGAAGTCTTTAAATGTTTGTGAAAATGGAGAATAATAATGAAATAACATAATCACACAGCTTTTTCTGTCTGACTAAAAGTTCAATCCCACACGATATTTTATTTCAAATGATGTCAAAGAGAAAGATTATGTTTGAGAGGCTTACAGGCGTTGCTTTAAACAGTCACTCAGCAGCTACTTAAACGTTCAGTGATTCGTTTTATATCAAAATGACTTGTTCAATAATTGTTTTAGCAAAAATTACACACTTTAGGGCCCTAAACTATGCTGCCCTAAATAGGAATAAATGCAGAAAAACTATTGAGAATCAAATGAACCCTAAAACCCTAAAACATTTTAAATTGATTAACAAAAAAGTGAGTCACTTGATTCAGCATACTGAATCATGCACCCAGACATTTTTGCATTTCAAAGCAAATTGAGCAGGGAACAGTACATACTGGATGAGGTTTTGGTTTTTAGAAGTCCCAGAAAACTTCTGCGTGCAGACACGTTTTGCATTTACGAAAATGCAGATGTTTCTTATTGTAGACCTTTCCAACAAAACGCAGAACACTCCACAGTGTTCTTCAGGTTGACACAATAAAGGCCAAGAATGCTTGTCATGTCACAAACTTTGAGACTTTTGTTAGGAAGCGAATGCATATTGGGTAGCAGCTGGTAATAAGACTTTAATGCTGTACATGAGACTTTGTGAAAACCCTTCTGGAGTGGCTTATTTTCTTTGCTTAGCAATAAACCAAAAACACTGGTACATATAAGTAATTGATTATGTTCTTTATCAAGGCTATTTTAAATCCAGGAAGCAGATCTTGCTTTATTTTATCAGGCCCAGATTGGGTTGGGCAGGTGTGAATCCACCTATTGGTGCACTCCTAGGTTCCTGCTCTTTGGCAAAGGCACCTGTTTCTCATCAACCTCATCAACAGTCTGTACTTTAGGACCAGCTTTGGCACCCATTCTCTGCCAGATTGTCTGCCCCTCTTGTGTGGTAATCAGGCTCTCATATAACTCTCCTGCATTTCTGTAGACGCTTGGTGCTAATATCCTTGTCTCTCCGTTTTTAGTGTTTTCCTGCATGGCCAAAAAGTGGAGCTATCACCAGTACGACCTCCCTGTTCATACTATTGGATTCCTCCTCTGGAGTACTTGCCCTACAATCTCTCCACCCTCAAACACCCTTGTCTTCAGTGACAAAGCAAACTAGTGGCTCCCCCCATTAAGTATCTTTCTCAAAATGACCTACCCTCCTCAGAAACTCCTGCACATACTGGAAACTCTCAGTGGAGTCTCTATTAATGACTTTTCTTGGACTAATCCCGCATTCCTCTCTCCCAAAGAGGGTGCTCACAGTGACCAGATCTGTCTTTCGAAGTTCCAGTCATCGGCGTAACTTTGTGCTGAACACTGGGGGGGGGGGGTCAAGATCTCTGTCTAAATAAATAAATACATCATGCAAGATAATTCATAATTTTGTTGGGGGGGTTATATTGGCTGGGTCTGATTATTGGGGGGTCATAACCCCTCTAACCCCCTGGAAATTACGCCCCTGGCTCCAGTTGTACCAGTCCTTAACTGTGCAGGTTTCCTGTGCAAAATAAACAGTGTGTTTGGGGGTCTTGCATTTGAGTCCACCTGTCATTATCATCTTCAAAGCCCATAATAGTACCAACTCTAGCATCTTAATGAGACCAGTTGACTCTGCAGTTAAGAGCTCTCTATTTTACTTCACAAGATTAAATAAAGTAAACAATGTAGAGTACACAGGCTTTACACGGGTGGAAGTTAGCATAGTATTGCAAATTGCTTCATGGTATCTTAGCAGTGAAATAGTAAAGTAGTCATGGATTGCCAGCAACTACATTTTCCACATAAATGCAGATAAAATAAAATGTGAATGGGTTTTACTATATGAATACATAAAACTGCAGGTTGTCCAAGTGGATCATTGCAAAAGCTAAATACATGCATTCTGTTAGCACCAACATCTGAAACTTTTACAGTACAATTTAACCTGGAAATCATCTGTGTGTAAAAGAGGACAGAGCTCTGCTTTCTCCTCAGCCCAAACATCCGTCTTCAGCAGTGACATCTGGCCCTCAGGAATCAACAGCCGCTTTGTAGGGGAGCGTGCAGCAGAAATACTCTTTTTGAGTTTTGATTTGATTTATAGCAGCCTACACGTCAGTGCAGAGGTAGGTGTTCCAGACTATATCAGCACTTTGTGCTGAAACATGTTGAAGTTTAGAACTACCTGAAGTTAAATCATTAAAGCATTTTGCTTCCTCACCTCCTTGTTACAGACCTAAGAGACATTAATGAGTTAACTTGATTTAATTTAAAATAGATTAACTGTTAAGTGCAGTTGGTAACAGAAATCACATTATTCACTATAGTGAACTGAGGCTTACACCAAACTGAAGACAGAGATCTAAGACATCATCTAAGAGCATAACTGTTTTTATGTTTATGTACCTAAGGAGTGTAAGACATCTACTCATTTTTTGTATGTACTAATTGGTAAGATAGTATAAGTTAGGAGTTTATAAGCTGGTGACCAACCTGTTCTTGTTATTTCTGTTAACTGCTAATATTATTACATTTCAACTAGAGTTGACACTTAAGCAGAAAAAAACTAGATATAAAATGGAGACTCCACTGTAAAGTGTTTGCAAATTATTTTAATATTACTTCAAATAACTATGAATCAGCCATGGCTCATATGAAACTGACGGTAAAATGTGGTCAAAGTTTTAAACTTTCTGCTCCTTCTATACCCTTAAAATTATGAAAGGAAAATTTGTGTAATAATTTTTTCTCATCTAATTTATGATGCGACTTTGGTTCAAAGAGACAGCAGTAGTACCAAAAAAGTACTTTAACACTTCATGGATTCCATCAGGTTACATGTTCTTTAACATGTCTGACATAAAACTCAGACACAAGGAGCTGCGTGAAATATCTTTTAATAAAGAATGTGGGATTGTATACAGCGCTTGTGAACGTAAAACAGTAACTATGTACACAATGTTGAATTAACAACATCTATTTACGAGAGACTAATGAATGGGACAGGGCTATGTACGAGGGAACACACGAAATACAATACAACTATGAGCAGTGCGGGTACTTGGAGCGATAGTAACATACACTATGAATTCACTATGGACAATACACTATGAACAGGGGAATGATGATTATTACATGAAACACGGACGATACTATGACAGACGATTACTCCTGAGTTTGGGCTAGCAGCGGTGGCTAACATAGGTGACCTGAGGCTTAAACTGTGACATTCAGAGCTGGAAGCTGAACATGGGCTGCTGTCTGGGGACAGGCAGTGAGTGACAGTCACTGCCAGTGATGGTGAAACAGAGGAGAGTGGTGTCAGTGTGGAAGTTTTAAATGTGTTGCGGACAAATTATTTGTATTTTTGGTCATGTTTTTATATGAGTATTCAAAAATTGTGAAATCTGTGGCATTATGAAAAAGCATAACAAATCCCCTTCAGTCGGACCATTCAGAAGTGGTAGTGCCGAAATATGACTATTTATGAATCAAAGTAAACAAAAATAAATCAGAAAAAAGTCAAATAAAGATGACATTTATTTTTTCATGATGTTCCATTGGCCTCCATCAGGAGGAAAAACTGTGGAGAACACATAAAGTCCTTTGTGATTAGAATCAGTCTGGTATTTAAGCAAACTGCTGTTAGTCAGGCACAATAAGCTTCTTGGTCAAAGTGAATTTATTATTTCCATATAATCCAAAGGGGGGGTTTCACCTCTTAAACCAAAATGAAGACACTTAACGGAGACAATCCCACCCTTGTGGTGTAGTACCATTCCAGTCCTCCACATCCACTTCCTGCAGCTGGTGTGAACAGAATATGAATTAGATTCTGTAGTCGTGAGGATGTCTGTTTCAGATTCGGTTCAGCAGCACCGTTACTGTGGCACATACCTCTCTGCTGTATTTACTGACTGGTACATGGCTGGTGAACAAACTAAAACATTTGTAATACTGCCCTTCTTTTACCACTCAAGCCTGTGTGAACTCTGGATGACCATATCTAAAAATCTGGTGCTCAAATATAGAGGAATGTATACCCTTTTTTTCTTTGACATTGAAGTTAATTAAACTTTGTTAAACATGTTTTGATGCTTTATATGGAACATGGTAAATTCTGTGTAATATTGCATTTACAGTTCACTGGGTCAAAACTTGCACTATGTGGCAGAAAGCATATGCATATAACTCTTTCTCCTTTTTATCACAGCAGAAGAAGCAGTGTAAGGAATAACTGCCGTGTCTGTGTGTCCTGGATGCTGCAACGCCCTCGCTAGTCTATAAAGAGACCCTCCGTGATTTGTTCATTCGCACACTCACACCATGTCACTATTTGGCAAACATCCCTCCGACTGCCACAGCCACAGGCCTGCCTCACAGATCTCTTCTTTACAAACATGTTGACTTTGCCCACTTCATTTGGAAGCGGGGAAAAGAGAGCAGTGGGCCAGAAGGCCTCCTGAGAGTATGGCGCAACTCAGCCAAAGGCCACAGTGAGGCAGGCTGAAGGCCGCCCTCTGTTCCCTGAACCCCCTCTGTCTCACTGGAGTGGCACTCAGAGACAGTTTATAAAAGAGAAAGAGAAGGAATTTATTGGAAAAAAGGGTTCACTAGACTTTCCAAGTGATGTGCTGTTACTTTAACGGCAGCTTTTCTTCATAAATGATTCACACGTTAATTTATTAACTAAAAAGACGTATTAAACCTGCCTTTATTGATTCTCATTGTCCACTTTGAATCTCTGTAACAAGGTGGATGACCGTATATTATACAGTTGTTGAGATGAACATAGTTATTCATGCTTATTTATTGTGTACTCATTCCCAATGAAAACATCCGGCTCTTTGTCTGCCAGCCTTGTCTGCAGAGTGATACTGGTCATATAGTGAGCAGTCATTACATTAAAGCTTTTTTTCTTTTAAAAGATAATAACAGGGCCATAAAAGCAAAACAGACAAGTACAACTTCACTATACTAACAGCTGGGAAAACATCTCGATAAATTGCATCCATCAAACTGCTAAATACACTGAGAAAACACTCAAATGTCAGTATGTTTTCCACAATTAGCAGTGAAGCAAGTCAGTTAGGTGGACCCAAATAAAACGTCTATAAGTTTACTTGTAGGAATCTCAGATCAGCTGAAGCAGTGAGCTTTTGATATGTATACAGGGATTTCTCCGTGGTCCATTAAAAGATCAAGGTGAGCATAATCTGCTGATATTCAAAATTTTAGTCCTCAATTAGCATTGAACTAACATTTCAGGTTCCTAGACATCACCATGAGTTTTTGTATAGTTTCCTGTTTTACGTGTCTGGAGTCAACATGTGGATATATCATGTGTTGGTGCCTGCTCAAATATCTTGTGAATTTTTCTGTTGTTTTCCTTGTTCAGCTTGTTGTGATGTCTGCATGATAGGATTCAAATGAGAATTCAAATTCAAATGAGCTCATCAAAACAGTAGTGTAAAAAGTCATGATATACCTAAATCATTAATGTTCTTTAAATATTAAAGCCTTTGTACAAAAGATTCCCAAAATTTGTAAATCTTCAGTGTTTTGGACTCTCTTTAAAACAGTACTAAAGAAACTTTAAAAACTGTGGGGTCACTCATCCACACATTTTTTACATTTTATTCAGCTGCAACTTTTCCAGTTTTTTCAGCACTTCTTTTTCTTTGTATCCAATCCAGTGTGTGGATCAGTCCCATTTGTTTTTCTATTCTCTCAGACATCCTCTAAGCTGACCACCTCCAGTGTCTGTTTTCAATGCTCCAGGGGTTGAGTGAATAAATGACATGTACACACTAACACACACTGGTGGTCTGTGTGTTTGGAGCTGTAAATTTAGAGAGTAAAGATGAGTAAAGTGAGTGGTCTTTGGTATGTCTACACAGGACCAGCTGGCTTTTCTCTGTTATGCAACATTGGTCTGCACTTTACTGTACCCTGGGGTCTACTCAGCCTTTTATCGAGAATGTAAACCATAATGTTGAATATACAGCACACACTCTATTAACTAAGCCCATGCACACACCTCTGTGTTAAATGTTGTTGCTGTTATAATGCAAAATATTTTACAGTGAGAAGTGTGACCAAACTAACAACTAATTGCTGTTTGTCTAAAACCAGATGAAGTATTATTTTATGGAAGAAATATAGTATCATCAGAATTCAAGTATTTTTAGACATTGAATTTATGACACTGAATTTTTATCCTCCAAATTTCCAGCAGTACTGTTCTGCTGGAATTCTGATTAAGAAATCCATGCAAACAGATTCATAAACCGAAAGAATATTATTTTACAGGATTAATGATCATATCAGCCGCTGGCTGATCACAAACCCTGAGGGTGTATACGAGAAGCAGAAGAAGCAGAGGGAATATCCCGTTTAAGTTTAGATAGTATTTGTAAAGATATTGACCATATCCTTTTCTGAAAGTGTGGATATAATGGATGGGGTAAGGTACTGACATGCTACAACTTTATAGTTGTTAAATTCTGGCTACAAGTATACATACCCATCTTGTACATGTTTTTTTTTAGTTTTTTATTATTATTATTATTATTATTATTGTTATTATCCTACCCAATTATGTGTTTCTTTTAATCAGAGTATGCTGTTTTAATGACTTTACAATATAATTTACATTGTGTTCCTTACATTTTCCCTAATTGTATGTTATATTAATCCTATATTTCCATCCATCCATCTTCATCCGCTTTATCCGAGGCCGGGTCGCGGGGGCAGCAGCCTAAGCAAAGAGGCCCAGACCTCCCTCTCCCCAGCCACCTCCTCCAGTTTATCCGGGGGAACACCAAGGCGTTCCCAGGCCAGCCGAGAGATATAATCTCTCCAGCGTGTCCTGGGTCTGCCCCGGGGCCTCCTCCTGGTGGGACATGCCTGGAACACCTCACCCAGGAGGCGCCCAGGGGGCATCCTTGTCAGATGCCCGAACCACCTCAGCTGGCTCCTTTCGATGTGGAGCAGCAGCTGCTCTACTCTGAGCCCCTCCCGGATGGCCGACCTTCTCACCCTATCTCTAAGGGAGAGGCCAGCCACCCTTCGGAGGAAGCTCATTTCTGCCGCTTGTATCCGCGATCTCATTCTTTCGGTCACTACCCACAGCTCGTGGCCATAGGTGAGGGTAGGGACGTAGATCGACCGGTAAATTGAGAGCTTCGCTTTTACACTCAGCTCCCTCTTCACCACGACGGACCGGTGCAGCGTCCGCATTACTGCAGCTGCAGCCCCAATCCGTCTGTCGATCTCCGGCTCCCTTCTCCCATCACTCGCGAACAAGACCCCGAGATACTTGAACTCCTCCACTTGGGGCAGGAACTCATCCCCGACTCATCCTATATTTCCGTTTTTATATTTCTAATGTTTGCCTTGTTTTCTTCACTGTCTAGTCTGCCTCTGTCTTGCCTGTATGGATGCATTTACACCGAAATGTCCCCAACAAAGGATGTTTTAATTCACCACTATTCCAGTGAAACACGAGTCTCCCATCTTCCTGCTACCAGTCTGGAGTTTTTGTTCACCAAAGCACACACCAACTTCATACTGACGGACAGATCACTGCCCTTTTGCCGCCTTGTCTGACCGTGTTTTGTGGCTGTGGTTCACTTCACCTCACTCTTCCCCATTCTTGTCATTAAATCAGGCTGTTCTGCAACCATGGCAGCCATTCACTCTATGGCTTTATTCATGGTGTATTTTACCCCTTCACCAAAGGCCGTTCTCGTTTCCAACATTATATTTGCAGTGTTCGTCTATCTATCAATATCTGCGGAGTATTTTTTTTAACGAGTATCCCATTTTCTAAAGCACAGCATGTAAAGGGTAGCTCGGTTAGCAGGATGCTAGCATGTAGCGCTTAGTGAGACACGCCTCAGACGAGTTGAGCAAAGACCCCGTCTGTGTACTTTATACGTGAGCAACGGATTTAAATAAAATTAAGGTTTCAAAAGACAAACTTGAAGATAAAAAAATATATATACTCACCGGAGAGCCGCCAGGGTTTGCCGCTGCCATCTTGGCACTCCTAAATTCAAAACTGCTTCTGCAGACAGGCATGGGAGGCGTGGAAATTGTCTTTGAGTTAGTCAAACGTTTTCCTTAGTTCGAGTAGATGATAAAAAAAAAAAAATTTAAAAAATGGGATTTTAAGTAGGACTGGGCGTTCTGTAATGATCTCTATTTAGGAGAAAAACTTAATCTCTCACCTTTAAACAGCTCTCTTTTAGGAGACACACTGCTGGCTAACGGTGTCATGTGATCAAACAGCGTAATTTAATTGGCTGAGAGCCATTCGACTCGATCTGGTGCTGATTGCTCTGGCTTGGGTCATTAAAGTTCATCACTTTTGCAGTTGAATTTTTGCAGGTGAATTTTTGCAGGTGAATTTTTTTCAGGTGAATTTTTGCAGGTGAATTTTTTTCAGGTGAATTTTTTGCAGGTGAATTTTTGCAGGTGAATTTTTTGCAGGTGAATTTTTTTCAGGTGAATTTTTTTTCAGGTGAATTTTTTGCAGGTGAATTTTTTGCAGGTGAATTTTTGCAGGTGAATTTTTTTCAGGTGAATTTTTGCAGGTGAATTTTTTGCAGGTGAATTTTTGCAGGTGAATTTTTGCAGGTGAATATTTTTGCAGGGAAATTTGGACGATAAAAATTCAGTGTCATAAATTCAATGTCTAAAAATACTTGAATTCTGATGATACTATATTTCTTCCATATTATTTTGACCCTCTTTCTTTTTATTATTACTGGTAACAACAAGCACTGGACAAGCTGGACACAATTCAATTCCATTCCATTTATATAGCACCAAATTACAAAACAGTGGCCTTAAGGTGCTTTATATTGTAAGGTGAAGACCCTACAATAATACAGAGAAAACCCCAACAATCGAAATTTCAGAGTGCCCTCTTGTGGACAAACTATGCAATGTAAACACTTTATTTTTGATATTCGTACTCTATAATACCTTGTTTCATTTTCTTCCAATCGTAAAAGGATAATAAAATTCAGTTTTAAGCACACAATACTTTGGTGTGTCTAGGTGATCTTCAAGTCTATGGAAGTCCGATGGTGAACTTGCTGATGTTGTCACAACTTTCACTTTGGATATATATTTTAACTATTTTGAGAAAAAATTATTTAGCTTCAAATCAGAGCCCACATGAACACATCACAGGGTTCAACTGGTAGACCAAAGTCAACACCAATAGCTGGGATTAGGCTGAATCAGACATTCATGGTTGGATTGTTGCAAGTGAAGTAATGAGGAAGACATAAGCAATAGGCATTAATACAAGGGAAAATCAGGACTTTAGCGTGATGATTCCAAATTTAACATTTCTGTTTCCATATGGAGGGAAGGTGAAGGTAACACAACCAACCCATCATTTTGAGCATCCCAACTCATCTTCTTTTTTTCAAGATAATGAAGAGTTTAAAAGTCTGACTCAGTATGAGTTCTTTGATCACAATTGTCTGATAAGGTGGCCTCAATAGGTGCCAATCCTAAACTATTTTGCAAAAATACTCAAATTGAGGACGTCTGATTAAGTGAATTCCAAAAGTGCAAAACGTGTAGTTGGAAGAATCTGCAAATTGAATTGATTTACATTTTTTATTTGATGATGTTGATGTCTGCAGCATGTTCCTGCAATATCCATAAGGGAAAAAAATAAGTGAATAATAATAGGTGTGTCCAGGCTTTATTGGTTCTGTGGTCATAAGGCTATTTGGGCATATATGGAAATTGGAAATGCCTCAGTACTACTTATGCCAGTGTGTGTTTGTGCGCATGTTTGCATATCTATGCTCATCTGTCATGGAGACGCGCACAAATTCACAGAGGCAGGTGTGACAGGCCAGTACTGCTCCTTCAGTCTCAATACAAAACTGCCACTGTGAGAAGCCAAACCCTAAAAACCGCAGGCTCATTAAACGTTGCATAACAGCTCAACAGATGCTCAGTGTGATGGTCTTTTGACCGAGCTCTTTTGCTTCTCTAATAGCAGCTGATGGATGTCATTGAAACACGTGGATCACATGTTCCTATAATGATCAAGCACATGTGGAGAATTTATCAAAACCTGGTACATCCAGCTTTCATGAGAATGACCCTGCACTCTTCCACTTTAAATACCTAGGAGGATACCTGCAATAACAACAAAAGCCAGAAGATACCTGATACAGAGTAGTTGTGGTGTGTGTCTGCCACAGTCAAAAAAAAGAAAAAAAAAGAAAAGAGGCCTACTGAGCAGTAGCTGCAGATTGAACTTCTGTTTGCAAATTATAAAACACATAACAAACACACACAGTCATGGTTTTATATCTTTGTGGAAACATCTAATTGACATAATGCTTTCCATAGCTGCTTACCCAAAAATGAATGCCTAACCCTAACCATAACATAATTGTAACCCTGACACTAAAACCACACACACACAGACAGACAGACAGACAGACACACACACACACACACACACACACACACACACACACACACACACACACACACACACACACACACAACAAGATTGCAGGTGGAGTGGAGTTAACAGGTCTAGAAAGCGGAGTATGCTTTAGGTCGGACTTACCTTATGACTCATAAGTTGCTACCATGTGGGTGTGTAGTTATGCCTGATTTAAAAACCTTTGATGGCGATTGCACAAAATAAGGCCTTGAAAGATCAAGGCTTAAGAAAACTGGATTTTGCAAAGCAACTGGTGACAACACAGAGGCTGCATCTACCTTTATTTACAGTCTGTAGGTAAACGACTGTAAACTACTGCCCAAAAACTAATCAGAATCAGAATCAGAATACTTTATTGATCCCTGGGGGAAATTATTTTTTTGTTACAGTGCTCCATTATAAACCAACATAAACCAACATTAACAAGACAGACAATACGCTAACTAAGGATAGTACAATATATACATATATATATATATATATATACATAAGTCACTCATTAATAAATAGCTGGAAAAGAAACATGTGTAGTTGTCGCAGTAACCAGTGTGTTAAGTTAAACTGGTTGTCATACCCCATAACCTTTCTTAATGTACATTTGCAGAAAGATTTCTTCGCATATTTTTAAAAGTGTCTTATTGCATAGTTTGTCCAGCAGAGGAGCTCTGATTCCACTTACTTGACGCTGTTTGCAGCACAGAGTATGCGACACTCATCAGTGGAATCAACTCCCAGATTCGATTTGGGAGACAGACAGTGTCTCTACTTTTTAAAAGAAATGTACTTTTTTATGAAGCCTGAACCACCCTTTAGTTTAGTTAGGCTCTGCTGGAGGAGAGTCTAAGGACAGCACTTGTTTTCACTCCTCATTAGCTTGTATACTACTAATACATGTTGGCTTTATCTTCTGTCTCCCATAGTTTGTGCTCAAGTTTTTCCTGTTAAAAGGAAGTTTTTCTTCCCACTCTTGTGATAGGGTATACACTGATTGTCAGGAGTTTTCTTTCCAACACCATAGGGTGTTAACCTTAAAATATAAAGTACCTTGAGGTGATTGTTGTTGTAAAACTGGCACTATATAAATAAAACAGAGTTAAATGGAATTCGATTAATGTGCGAGGTACTCGGTTGGTGCCCTTCTGGTCCGTGTGTCAAGATGTGCATTGACACATTCCCTGCACAAAGTATAATGAAGGTGGATAATGTTCATTCTAGGACAAATAAGTGGATTTGACCACAAGGTCACCAGACAGCACTTTTTACTGAGGAGAATGAGCTCAGCTTAAAAAATAAAATATGCAGAGCCCCTCCTGTTTCTTTAGCCCCTGAGCATATCTGGTGGTAAACGGGGTATGTGACTGAGAGTCAGACCATAGCTGGCTGAGCAGTACAGACAGAGAGGGGCATTGTATGATATCCTCTGAGTAGACTCAAACAAACCCACACCATCCGAAACCTCCTGCTCCCCCTTATTCTATACCTCATGCCTGACTTTCCTTTATTAACTTAGATAACATTAATTAAGCATTAATTAAACCTGGAAATGAGGCCTCAGTCAGTCTTCATTTTTACTTCATTCATCTTTTTTCTTCATTTCTTTGACAAACCTCCCAGCAGCCTGTTTTTAACTTTACCCTTTACTCTCTCCGCTTCACTGAGAGTGTGTATCACTTAACTCAGCTTTCACTTGCATTTAAATAAACTTCTTCAGACTGCTGACCTGACTAGGGTGTCATTGTGATTTAACTATAGCAGATCACTTTAATTGGTTTTGGAAAGATTTACCTCCCTTGTTTTGGAATACCTGAGTAGTGACCAGAGATGGGCCGTAACGCGTAATCCGATTACTTTTTTCGAGTAACGAGTAAAGGGATTTCTATTGCAAAAAAGGTAATTAGATTACTGCTACTTTCCCGTAAGGATGCTGCGTTACTGCGTTACTAAAACCGTGATTTTTTGCGAGTGTCTCATGAAAATGAGGTAAGCGAGTGCGGGAGAGAGTATGACAAAAAAGCACGTTTAAAGCGTGGAAGCACTGACTTTAGTTTGAGTTTGATTCCGTAAAAAGTGACAAAAACATTAGCGTCCACTGTTCGCTGCGTGGGAAGAAAACTTATTTTTACAGCGAAAAAGCCCCTAAACTTCCGAGCAAGCACCAAATACGCTGCTGCTGGAATGTGAAATTCACAGAGAAACTGCCGTATCCTTCCACTGACCGCTGCGGCACACCTGCACCAGGGCAAACCTCCGCCTGCCCCACTCCTGCTATACAGGTGAAAATAGAGCAACAGGACCACTGAGTCTTTGATTTTATTTATTTTCTGCTGTGTTTTACGTGCATCTATTTGAAAGAGTGAGATGTAAAAACAAAAAAATATTTTATTTTATGTGCTGGAATGTGCAGAAAATAGGTTTAAATGTTAAACAAATTTCTTCCAGTCAGAGAATGTTGCATATAATTTAATGTTTGCTTGATGCATAAAGTTAAAAGATTAAAACTAATAAAAGAAGTTTCAAAAAGAGACTTTTCCATTTGATTACATTGTATATGATGGATTATGCAGAAAAAGTAGAATTGGGCTGAAAGATCTATCACTTTATCACCTATTTAGGGGATAAATCATGTTTTAAAAAGTAACTAAGTAACTAATCACTTTGAAAATAAGTAATCAGTAAAGTAACCGGATTACTTTTTTCAGGAAGAAAATCAGTAATTAATTACTGATTACTTTTTTCAAGTAACTTGACCAACACTGGTAGTGACTGAGTGATCCACCGTTCAGACAAATTCCTCAGCCAGTGTAAGAAAACCGAGCAAGCACTTTGCCTGTTTGTTCGTTTCCATCAGGGAGCCATCACTTGAATTTGGCCAGTTAATCTTTGATCCTTGGAAATTCAATATCGTGAATTTACTCAGCCCTTTACAGGTTTGGACAGAGAGTCCTGCCTGCAGATTTTATATACAGAGGCTCCACTGCCAGATGATGCAAGACGGTGACCAGAAGCCAACCACAAAACTGGCTGGCTGGCCCCGATAGGATTACATCACGTTGCCTGGCGATCTGTGGATCAGCTCGTGATGCTGAGGGAATCAAAGAGGGTTCAAAATCTCAATGCAAACGTCTGAGCCTTGAGTTTAGCTTTCCCGGTATTAGTGGCTCAATTCAACTAATGCTGAAAGTATCACATAAACTCTGATATTGCTGTCATTTGTTAACAAAACAGTTGCTTCTGGAGTTCTAAGTATAAATAAAACAAAATATCAAAAAATAAATTAAAAAAACAATAACATACCCAAAGACATGTGCAGAGAGTTGTATAATGTTTTTTGCCTTTCATTCCAACACTAATGACAAATACTTTCAGACCTGCCAATTGTGTGTGTGGCTTTTTAAAATATATATAATTCTCATATTTAATACACACATTGCTTATATTTAGCATCATTTTTGATACTTGGCAAATTAAAATAATAATGATCAAAACCACATTGGATCTTCAAGGCAGGAATGTTGGAGACACACAAGGTCTAGTCTTTAACAGACATATCTGACTTCAGTTTGGTAATAACTACTGCACTTAGTTTACAGATATTCTCACAGGAAGCCAATAACAATTTTAGATGATCATCTAAAATCAAACCAAAAAAAGGTAAGCATTAAACTTCAAAATATTTAAACGAGTTAAACAGGGAAGTACTGATCTATGTTTGTGCTTCTGGGATGGCTCTGTCAAGTTGAAACTTTAACCTCACAGCCGTGACTAAGCCCAAACAGTCAGTACTCGTACTTTCTCATGAAAAACTAACAGTAAACTCTGATGTAAAAGGGGAAAAACAATATCATATTTTCTATAATTTTCCTTACAGTTTACTCTGGTGTGTCCTCGTGCTTTTTAGGGTGGGAAGCTGCAAAACGCAAACAAACTGTGGAATCTGGTGTGGAGGAATGCGAAGGTGTTCCCAACAGTCTCTCTGATCCTTTCCAATTTGCATAAACCAATATTTGCATTTTTTTTTTTTAAATCTAATGCATCATATGAATGATGTGTGCTAGTTCAACATGAATAGACACTCAAAGGAGTTTCATTTTTCCTCTCCCTCTCAATTTATAACTAAACTTGGGTTTAGGAAGTCTATTTAATTTATTCAGTTTAGCATAAGTGTTATGGTTATGCAACAAGTGGTCGCACAAGGTGGCAAAGAACAGTTAGTTACACTGGATTGGACATGCTTTTTTCTTTCAGAACTGCCCTGGCATAGATTCAACAAGGCACTGGAAACATTTCTTTGTTTCGTATTGACATGATAGAGTCACAATAACAGCAGATTTATCAGTAAATTTCCTGTTTCACCACAGGTCCCAAAGGTACTCTGTTAGACTGAGATCTGGTGACTGTGGAGATGACTAAGTACAGTGAACTCAGTGTCATGTTCAAGAAAAGCATTTACTCAAAAAAGTAAAGCCTTGAGGCATAGTACATTACTTACCCATCAGAAGATGAGTGTCCAGAGTATGACAGGAAAACATTCCCTACACCAATACACCAACAACAGCAGCCTGAGCCTTTGATACAAAGCATGATGGAGCCTGGAGTCATGTTGTTTTCCACCACATTCTAGATGTCTCAGCTGAATTTAAGATTCAGACCAGGCAATGTGTTTCCAGTCATTTGTTCTATCCATCTATGTAATTTTATACCATGTGAAGTGTAGCCTCAGTTTCCTTTTCTTAGCTGGCATGATCGGCACCTGGTGTGGTCTTATGCTGCTGTATAAGCAGCATAAGACCACATCCAACTTTTGGCATGTCGCATATACATATGTTGTAGCCAGCAGTGGTTATTCAAGTTCCCATTGCCTTTCTTTGATTAGTTGCATTAACAAGCAATTGAACAGCCAGTCCTAATAAACTGTGCAGTGAGCAAGATGCACTAAATCAGGGGTGGGCAACTCCAGGCCTCAAGTGGCGGTGTCCTGCAGGTTTTATCACCCTGGGTCATCACACCTGAATCAAATGTTTAGTTCACTACCAGGCCTCTGGAGAACGTCAAGACATGTTGAGGAGGGAATTTAGCAATTTGAATTAGCTGTGTTGGATCAAGGACACATCTAAAACCTGCAGGACACTGCCACTTGAGGCCTGGAGTTGCCTACCCCTGTGTTTTTCAAAAATAAATCATCTGGAGACCTTCAGCAACTATGACAAAATATAGTGATGAGTCAGCCAGGAATTAATATTGGCATTTGAGAACTTATTGAAGAACTGACTAATACACTAAACTAAATAGAGTAAAAAATATTACAATAGGCCCCTACGGGCAGAAAAACTATCAAATAATTTTGGTTTTAAATGTATTATTTATTACAGTTTGGTGTGTCTGTATTATTGCCACTATCTTCTTTCCCCAGTGTTCAAGGCTCCTTTTTTTGTTAAAAAAGTTCATAAACATGTTATTTCTGTGGTTAGTTGGTTGTATATCATCTCCACATAGAAACTTTAAATTGAGCTTTATGTTTTTTATGAGTCTTGTTTTTCATTGCCTGACAGGCACCTTTACGCAATACAAAGCCAATAGAGAGCTGTGATTTTTTTTGCCCTCCAGAACTCCATTCTAACCCCTACTGGCTCAATTATGATATATGACCCTCTAAAATCTACTAAAAAATACATCTCTCAGTCTGTGTTTCTCTCTTTGGCAATGTTCCTAAACCAGCCTGCTTGATATCAACAAAATAACCTTTTCTCTGCATTATAAATGGATACAATCATCTTGGTGTTACAGCAAACCACTAAACTTGAATGCTTATACGTGAAAACTACTAAACACTATTGTGTATGTGTGATCACCTAAGAGGTTTAATTCTTTAATAAGCGACTTTTGTAAACACAGGTTGACTAACTGATTGAAGGTAAGCACTTCAAATTGGTAAATAAGGAAGCTTTGAGCAGATTCGCCAACAGAGTAAGAGGATTAGACTTGCAGATAGAAGATGATGAGGCAGATGTCATCTCAAAGACTTCTTCAGTGGGCTAGCCTACTTCATGTGATCCATATAAGTATCATTTAACATTTGGTTCATGCTACTTTAAAAAGAAATGAGACAGGATGTTGTTTTGGTGGATTATGGTACAGATTGAAGAACTGTGCATTAAGGAACCTAAGCTAAAAAGAGTCTTAATTAAAAATGTCAGCATCCTCGTGCTATGTTTCAAAGCCGACAACACAGCTAACACAATCTGTGCAAATACATGCCATAGCTGTATTAACAAGACATAGTGTCTTAACCTTTATTAACACAACATCAGTGGTCCATTTTCCAAACTCCCTTTATCCAAATCTGAACAAGCATCCACAGCGGCCTCACCGCGCAACCCACAGGAGCCAAGCTATTTACTGCCAGACACCACAAGAAACCTCCACTGGTTAAAGCTGTTTTAACAGCACATACACTATATTACGTAGGTGGTTTTAATGTTGTGGCTTATCTGTGTATATTTTATTCAGTCAGCCTGACATTCTGTTAATGTTAGCTGATTTGTTGTTGAGATTTGGGGTTATTTTGTTTTGTTTTATGCTAACCAGTAGCGTCTCGTGTACTCTCAAAATGGAAGCGGCTGTGGTTGTTTGTGGGCCTGCTGTCTTTCAAACTGATCAAAGAAATGTGTTGACCCAAGGGTTGTTTGCTCATTAAGTCAACTTGCAGCAGCATCTGTATTGATCTCAGCCACCCTTGTTGCAATTTTTTTAGTTGCTATTGAAACCAATGCAGCTTTGTTGTAAGCTAGTAAGTTAGCTTTATTACAAATAAAATACATCAATCTCAGTTTGTACCTGCTAAGATCTGACTGGTCACTTCACGTCTGTTGAAATCACAGATGTGAGTAACCTGGACGTGTGCAGCTTTCAGCACTTTGACAAATCCTGGCTTCAGCAGCCAGGTGGCTCGGTCTACCACCTTCATATTTCCAGCATCATGTGGCCTCTTTTGTCAGTTACATCATGTTTAATCATAAAAAAAGGTCAGCCTTTCATCAACTTCTGGTCATGAGTTGATAACATGTACAGTCGGCATTCCTCTGGGCCTTACCTAGGTAATGTGATCCTGTGACTCCAAAGATCCCCGCTTCATGAATGTCCCTGATGTGTGTGTTTCAAAACCCAAAGATCCATCGGGCGCGAGAAACATGAGCTCTGGCTCTCTGATCAAAGCTGTGATAATTCACTCCCAGGGTCTTATCAGTGCAACACTCGCATCTTTTTGAACAGGAACGTAATTGTTAGTGTTGCTTGTCTGACTTGGCACACTTAAATAACGACTGGGGTCTTGTTTGTGCAAGAACATGTGTTTTCTATGCACGTGTGCAAGAAGGAAACAATAAGGGACTGTTTGTGGCAAAATTACACTGTCAAACAATCTTAAGCCAGTTAAAGAAAAATTCAAATTATTGTAATTAAAGGAATCATTTGCAAGTAGTCCTGACTGCACACGAAGGAATTTGTGGAAACAAACTCTTGATCTCATCTACTTAACTAAAAACATACAACAAATCTTAAAACAGGTGTAGTGCTGCTGGAAAAAGTCTACACTTGGCCCAACTTCAGCATTTTTCTTCTAATGAAATGGAAATCCATGGAGTTGTTGATCGAGAGTAAGAAGAAACCCTCTTTCATGGGTCGGTAAATTCCAAAAAAAATTTCCTCACTGGAATTTTTTTAGAATAGCTCTAAACATTCAGTTGAATCACAAATAACTCTGGTAATCAAGTAACTATGGATTTCACAAAATTTCCACCAGGTTGCATAAGGTTGCAGCCTACACGATATGTAATTTCAAGACAGCCTCTAAACAACAGAGGAGGAAATGCAGCCTTTCAGCAAGCCTAAGTCTGGACTTCCATTCTTTTCATGCTTGGGATTGCTCTGTAATTTACAGCATTAACGGACAGAGCCTAACAAGAAGCATGGGGGAGTCCAGAGGGCAGGAATTTGCTAGAGTTTAAGTCTCATGACCTGAGATACTCTTGCAATAATAACAGTGAAAAGCTTAGTGACTAATAAGGGTCAGAAGGAATGTAGGATGGCTAAAGTGCAAAAAGAAGTCTAGATTGAGGCATGGGTTGATTACATGTTAAAAGAGGCGAAGATACAGTTTCTATTTTCATGGTATAGTCAAACTTCCCCACTGGGAGCCATGACTGGGCTGGTTCCTGCTAATGGGAGAAGTTTGTCTTGTGAGATTCCTACCATAGCTTTTTGTCATACTACTTTCTCTTAGACTTCACTTGGTGAGATTTCGGCAAAACACTGCAAGGTTAAGTTTAAGGCAAAAGATTGGCTTAAAAGCACTCTTTCACCTGGCAGAGCAGGTCAGCCACTAATCAGAAGGTCGGTGGTTCGATCCCAGGCTGCCTCCTGGCTGCATGCCAAATATCCTTGGGCAAGATACTAACCCCATGTTTGCCTACTGGTGGTGGTCAGAGGGCCCGGTGGCGCCAGTGTCCGGCAGCCTCGCCTCTGTCAGTGCACCCCAGGGCAGCTGTGGCTACAATGTAGCTTGCCATCGCCAGTGTGTGACTGTGTGAATGTAGTGTGAAGTGCTTTGGGGTCCTTAGGGACTAGAAAAGCGCTATACAAATGCAGGCCATTAACTCTAACCAGGTCTTGGACAGCCTTCCAGTAAAAAGGTTTGAAGGTAAACTTTTCCATGTAGAAATGTGTTTTTAGAACTTTACAATTAGCTATGAAGAATGACAAAGTCTCCATAGGGAAAATGCTTTGTTGGAGATCAAACATGATGCAAACTGGTGTGTTTCATAGCCGATGTGACCGAATAAAAGCATAATGGTTCCAAAACATTGGTATTTACATGTATTTCAGTTATAAGAAACGTATAAATTATATAGGATTTTTTGTAATTCAACATTTTCTGCCAGTAAGCAAGTTTTTCGCATTTCACCTTTGAACCTGTGTTTTTGCTTTTTTGCTTTTTGTCTGAGTTGCAACACAATTACCAGAAAAAAGATTTAACTGTGTGATGTCCAAGTTTGTGCAGGCACTGACCAATACATCAACATCAGCCATGGGATAAGACTTTTATGTAAGGGTCTGGGTTCATGTCCCCCGTGCAAGTCAAAAGCAATTGCTGACTTATTATTTTTCAGTGCATTATTGTTGTCGTTTTCTGTTTTCAATCAGAGCTTTGATCTGCTTTGGCAAAAAAAAAAAACTACTTGACTAAATTTAGGAAAAAAAGTAAACTGGGTAAAAGAATTTCTTTGATTGTAGACGGCCCCAGTCTATCAAACCTTTATTGAGTTTATAGACAATCAATGCAGAGAGGAAAATAAACAGTAGTTTTTACCCTCATTTTGTTAAATTTTAGATATTTATTCTAAGTTTTAAATGTATTTATATAAGTTTAAATGTGTATAGTCGGTTCCACTGCTATAACTGTTGCTATTGTTGCTTCAACGGTCAGAAGCTCTTCAACTTTGAATATTAAAGTTGAAAATCTTAAAATACCTCTGTTTACTGTCAAAGTAGCCTGGGGCATCAATTATGTTTATAAATAGAGATATTAAGGGCAGGTGTGTTTATATGTCTCTTATTAGACTGGAACTGATAAAGTATCCACAAGCTGTTTGTGACAGAGTAGTCTAGGTAAAAATCTTACTATAATGATCGTAGCATATGAATGTCTGTTCCCTAATTCCTCCTAGCCCCATTAATCAATATGAATAAAACTTACTATATAAACTATCTAGGGTACTGGGACCATTTATACCATTTACAATTACGCACTTACAAATGTATATATTATATTTGTAAATAATATTTACAAAGTCATTTTTCATTTGTTTGGTGTTTATAGACAGCCATATTTGCTATTACGCTATATACAGTGATACAATGATGATAATAATAAAATTCCATGGTTATTTATTTAGTCTCAGTCTGACCACACTGCTTTATCATGGTGAATTTTGAGTGACTTCAAAGTATTGAAGTTTGTCTGTGTTGTATTATTGAAAGCTTTTGAAAATATTGCGCTACTGTATTTTATGTACAATTTTTGTAGATCCAGGCATGTTGTCCTGAAGGGTTAATCACACTCTGTCTAAGGAGCTCAACAAGTTTTATTATCTTATCAAGTGTCCTATGAATTGCCAGTCTAACCAGTGAACTCGAGCTGCATCCTGGCAGAGTCTGTGTTACTAAGCAGGCATGTTTATAATCTCTCTCACCGCTAAGGATAACCCTCCACAGTGACTCACAAATGCACACATTGGTGGTCCTTTTTCATCCTCCTCGAGTTTCTAGAACTGAGAGAGATTAACTTAGAGTTCAAAGGGCTGGTGTTTATTTTATACTCAGTCACCAGCAGTGTGAAAACATGTCTAGTAAGTGTCCTTAACCAGCAGGATTTTTTTCCACTAGGCAATCAGCTTTTGTTGCAGCAATAGAAATTTTCTTTTCTGTACTGCTGATACCCCAGCAGTACTGTATTTATATATATATATATATATATATATATAAACACAACACCCAGCACGCCCCTGCGGGCGGTTTATCCTTCAAGCTCGGGTCCTCTACCAGAGGCCTGGGAGCTTGAGGGTCCTGCGCAGTATCTTAGCTGTTCCCAGGACTGCGCTCTTCTGGACAGAGATCTCCGATGTTGTTCCCGGGATCTGCTGGAGCCACTCGCCTAGCTTGGGAGTCACCGCACCTAGTGCTCCGATTACCACGGGGACCACCGTTACCTTCACCCTCCACATCCTCTCGAGCTCTTCTCTGAGCCCTTGGTATTTCTCCAGCTTCTCGTGTTCCTTCTTCCTGATGTTGCTGTCATTCGGAACCGCTACATCGATCACTACGGCCGTCTTCTTCTGTTTGTCTACCACCACTATGTCCGGTTGGTTAGCCACCACCATTTTGTCCGTCTGTATCTGGAAGTCCCACAGGATCTTAGCTCGGTCATTCTCCACCACCCTTGGGGGCATCTCCCATTTTGACCTCGGGACTTCCAGGTTATACTCGGCACAGATGTTCCTGTACACTATGCCGGCCACTTGGTTATGGCGTTCCATGTATGCATTGCCTGCTAGCATCTTGCACCCTGCTGTTATGTGCTGGATAGTCTCTGGGGCATCTTTACACAGCCTGCACCTGGGGTCTTGCCTGGTGTGATAGACCCCAGCCTCTATGGATCTTGTACTCAGAGCTTGTTCTTGTGCTGCCATGATTAGTGCCTCTGTGCTGTCTTTCAGTCCAGCTTTGTCCAGCCACTGGTAGGATTTCTGGATATCAGCCACCTCCTCTATCTGCCGGTGGTACATACCGTGCAGGGGCCTGTCCTTCCATGATGGTTCCTCGTCTCCCTCCTCTTTCTTGGGTTTCTGCTGCCTGAGGTATTCACTGAGCACTCGGTCAGTTGGGGCCATCTTCCCAATGTATTCTTGGATGTTCCTTGTCTCATCCTGGACTGTGGTGCTGACACTCACCAGTCCCCGGCCCCCTTCCTTCCGCTTAGCGTACAGCCTCAGGGTGCTGGACTTGGGGTGAAACCCTCCATGCATGGTAAGGAGCTTTCTTGTCTTTATGTCAGTGGCTTCTATCTCCTCCTTTGGCCAGGCTATTACCCCAGCAGGGTACCTGATCACAGGCAGGGCGTACGTGTTGATGGCCCGGATCTTGTTCTTACCATTCAGCTGACTCCTCAGGACTTGCCTGACCCTCTGCAGGTACTTGGTGGTTGCAGCCTTTCTAGCGGCCTCTTCATGGTTCCCATTTGCCTGCGGGATCCCCAGGTACTTGTAACTGTCCTCTATGTCTGCAATGTTGCCTTCTGGTAGTTCAGTCCCCTCAGTTCTGACTACCTTCCCTCTCTTTGTTACCATCCGACTACACTTCTCCAGTCCGAACGACATTCCAATGTCATTGCTGTATAGCCTGGTAGTGTGGATCAGTGAATCGATGTCTCGTTCACTCTTGGCATACAGCTTGATGTCATCCATGTACAGGAGGTGGCTGACAACTGCTCCGTTCCGTAGTCGGTATCCGTAGCCAGTCTTGTTAATGATCTCACTGAGGGGGTTCAGGCCTATGCAGAACAGCAGTGGGGACAGAGCATCTCCTTGGTAGATCCCGCACTTGATGGTGACTTGTGCTATGGGCTTGGAGTTGGCCTCTAGTGTTGTACGCCACATCCCCATTGAGTTCCTGATGAAGGCTCTTAGGGTCCCATTGATCTTGTACAATTCTAGGCATTCCAGTATCCAGCTGTGGGGCATTGAGTCATAGGCCTTCTTGTAATCAATCCAGGCAGTGCACAGGTTGGTCAGTCTGGTCTTGCAGTCTCGGCTGACTGTTCTGTCTACCAGTAGCTGGTGTTTTGCGCCTCTGGTATTCTTGCCAATTCCTTTCTGTGTCCCACTCATGTATTGACCCATGTGCCTGTTCATCTTAGCCGATATGATGCCTGACAGGAGCTTCCATGTAGTACTGAGGCAGGTTATTGGTCGGTAGTTGGAGGGGACCGGTCCCTTCTTGGGGTCCTTGGGGATCAGGACCGTCCGACCTTCGGTTAGCCATTCCGGGTGTCTCTCGTTAACTAGCAGCTGGTTCATTTGTGCTGCCAGACGCTCGTGGAGTGCAGTCAGCTTCTTTAGCCAGTAGGCGTGAACCATGTCGGGCCCTGGTGCTGTCCAACTCTTCATACTGGAGACCCTTTCTTGGATATCTGCCACTGTGATGGTTACTGGACCCTGTTCAGGGAGGTCGCTGTGGTCTGCCCTCAGATCCACTAGCCACTGAGCATTGCTGTTATGGGTTGCGTCCTTCTCCCATATGCTCTTCCAGTATTGCTCCGTCTCCAGCCTTGGTGGTGCTGTTCTCTTATTATTGTTCCCTTGCCACTGAGAGTACACCTTTGCTGGTTCTGTGGAGAACAGCTGGTTTATTCTCCTGCCTTCTATCTCTCTGGTGTACCTCCTCAAGCGGCTGGCCAAGGCTGTGAGTCTTTGCTTGGCAGTTTCCAAGGCCTCAGGTATGGACAGCTTGCTGTATTTCTTATGCACCTTCTTTGTCGCACCTTTCTGCAACTCCGTTAGTTGGCTAACCTCCCTCCGTGCTACTTTGATCTTGCCCTCTAGCCTCCTTCTCCATGGAGGGTACTGCCCCTTGTGGCTGTTCAACTTGTAGCCAAGCATCTCACTGATCACTGCTGCCGTATTGTAGATCAGCTTGTTAGTGTCGGTAATCGTGGTTGTAGGTATTGTCCGTAGTGCTGCATTAACATCATCTAGCAGCCGGTTGGGGGCTCTGTTGGCTCTCAGGTGACTGTTTCCTCGCGGCTGCGTGCAGCGGGGCTAGGGGAGGGTCTGTGCTGACAGACGTGGGTTACTGACCTGGTAGCCTGGCTGGCCCTGGGTGGGTCCGGGATGGGCGTGAGGTTCTGGGGGCGCTCCGTCTCTGGGCTGGGGCCCGGGCCGGGCCTCGGGGGCTTGGATCCTGGTTGGTGTGTTGCCGGGGTTGTGGGCGGGTGGGTGCATGGGGGCCCGGCCCTGGAGCGGGGTGCCGCCGGTGCGTCGAACCACCTGGGGGGCTCTTCAACTGGTGGGGGAGATGGTCACATCTTGCAGGAGCTTTCCTCTCTTCAGGAACTCTCTCTGCAGGAGGGGGAGATACAGGAGAGGTGGAGGAAGATCTCAGCCTGGGCGTTTACTGTCTTATGTAGTCTGGAAGATGAGTGGATGGTGGGGTGGGTGCAGTTTTCTCTGTGGTGGGGTTGGGTGGACTGTCCCGGGCTCTGTGGGGCCGGGAGGCGCTGCTGCACTGGGCCCCGGTCTGGATGGGCCTGGGCCCCCTTTCCCTGGCGGGTCGCGGAGTGTGGGAGTGCCTACTGGGGTCAGCGGGGGAGCTGGCCCCAGGGAGGGGTTACCTGCCCCTCCCTTCCTTCCCTCCCCATCTCCAGCTGCCTCTCTCTTCCCGCTCCACCACAACCACCCACACATGCAGGGCCTTGGAGTAGGGGTATGTCACCAGGGTGCAGAGGAGGCTACCCCCCCCTCTGTCCCCTTCTGGCTGCCTCTGCCTCAATTTTATCCCACAACTTAGACATTCACATTATTCACACTCTCATTACACATACATATAGGATCTTGGGGGTGGGCACAATCACGGAGTCCAAATTACCATCAGGGTGTACACCTCACCCCTGGCGTCATTGCCCACCTCTCAATTTTAAATACACTTAGACATTGAGGGCTATCAGGAGGGACTATGCGCTTACCTGCTGCTCCTTGGCAGGTAGCTCCATGCCCTCCTGGGTTTTAATTGCACCTTAGAACACACATGCATCAACACTACAATGAGCGGGTGGAGGGAGGTTTGGAGTCTTCTCCCACCCCCATTCTCTGCGGCCTGCTGGAGCGGGAGGGCTAGGTGGAGTTGGCCGTCCGACTGCGGTCTGGAGTGTGGGGCCGCCCTGCTGCTACGGAGTCGGGGTGGTCTGCCTCTCCCCACCGCAGGGAAAAGGGTAACACCACCTGGGTCTGGGTGCAGTTCCCCCCTCCAGGAACAAGGGTACCTAGACCCGGTTTGTAGAGTACGCTTGGGGAGTGTGATCGTGTGTACAGCGTCTCTTTATGTCTGTCTCCACGTTGGTTGAGTGTGGAGTGAGTGCATATGAGAGCATGAGGGGGGGAATGGATGTTTTTGTGTCTGTGTGTGCCTGTATGTCTGTGTCTATATGTGAGGTTGGGTATCAGACGCCACCTCTCTGGGGACACCTCAGGCCCTCCAAGGTTTGGAGGCCTATCTCCACCTACCACCACTTCCCCTGCCGGTGGCGGACTCCCTCAGGTGTCGGTGCGTTGGTGGTTCTTTGTGTCTGGGGGTGGGCGTCCAGGTACACACCGGCTCACTCCTTGGCGGCCGCTTATCGGGGCCTGGAGCCTGGGGCTCGCTCGGGCCCCTTCGGGGGTGGGGTGCCCCCGGCCTCTCGGCCTGGGGCTCGGTCACTCAGGCACAGCTGGCGGCCGGCGGAGCTCACGGGCGCATCACTGCAACTCCCCCTGGCTTCTGCTCCGCGGCTGCTGAGTGAACCCTCATCTGGGACTCTCCTCAGCTCTTACTGGAACAGTGGCGCGGCTGCCCCTCTGTTGGTCTTCCATGGTTTCTTGTGTTCTGGGGGCCTCTGGATGTCTGGAGTTTTGATCTCCTCCATACCTGCTTCACACCCTGGAGGACGGGGCTGTGGCCCCCCCACACTCCCTAGCAGATCGTTACATGGAGAAACCTTTGGAATACAAGCGCGCTGATCCACACAGGTATGCACACGGGTGTTCACTGCTCGTAGACCCAAATTACACCTTTCTTGGCTGCTACTTCGAAGCACATCTGTCCTGCGTGCTGCACAACAACATTGAATATTTAGTATTTACTGCTGTTTACACTTAGCTAGATTAATGCGATGGTGTTGTGTTTAGTATGTTGCTTTGTTTTTTGTTTTTTTTGTCTTTTTTTGCTTGTTTTCTATTCTTCTCTCAACAGGTGATCCAGGAGATTTTTTATTTTTTTTCTCCCCCCCTTTCTCACTGTCCCTCTCCCCTTCTGTTTTTCCTTTCCTTCCTCTTTCTTTCTCCCTTTCCTATCTCTCACTCATGTCTGTCCCGTCTGTAACATCTGAAAATAAAATATAATAAATAATAAAAACAAAGATCGACCAAATGGACCAATACGGCAATGCCACGATGATCCATTTGGCAAAGTAAATCCATTCGGTATTCTTGTTGGTCTTCAGACAACAATTCTGATGGCTAAAGAACCAAATGGGTTTGAAACACGTGCTTGGACTAGTGTAAAACTCTGAAAAGCATAGCTCGCACCGATGCAGCAGCAGACTGCCAGTGTTTGCCACAAACCATAATTTAGGCTTAGTGGAATGGGGCCTGGTGTCATTTTAACCTTGTGCATATGAAAGTGTTTATCACTTATATTATGAGTCTCTAGTGTGTGCAGTGTGAATGGAATCCACTGTCACCCAATCTAGTGCACTGTAGGTATTAGTCTATAAGAGGTATTCTAACTCTGTGCCCTATCATTAGTTAAAGACGCTCCAGCAGACAGTTTAAAGAGCAGCAACATTTACCACTTCTCTCAGCTGACCTTTCCAAACTATGGGGCCGAATGCCTGGCATGCTGTTCAGAACGTGACTGTGAGTGCTTTTTTTTTCTTTTTCATGTGTTGCTCTGCAGAGTGTTATTCCAGCACCACAGAGAGCCACAGGCAGGTTTCTCACATATGTCAAGCATGTTGCTACGTTTTCAGTTCCAAGTCATTGGCTGGGTCGTCATCTGACCAGTAGCTGGTGGTGACAGCACGCAGAGTTAGACTAGGGCAATGTGCAGGCGACCTGCTCAGCTTCGGAGGGCAAAGTGTCAGCCCACACATTTTAAAAGACTTCTCATCCAGACACTCTCATGGCTTGACACGCCATCCAGCAGAAGTCACAGTCTGTTCCTGATACTTTCTTGTGGCTCATTGACAGAGCTGTTTAGCTCTGCATGGGAAGTTGTAGCGTGTTCTGATAGTTGTATTTGCTGAGTGTGCCCCCTCTCCCCTTAGCCATTTACTCCCTTTATCTCTGCCTTTTGATTTAAATTGTAGTCAGATATTTTTTTGGTGAAGTGGCCCGTGATTCGTGCTTTTCCCAGGTGTGTCCAATTAGCCCTCTTTGAGAATTGAAGGTTGAGTGAGAGAGCAGTGGAAATCTTGTTGCAGTCCAGCATGGCTGGATGGTACATTGGTGAGAGTCCAGTACCGAGCAGGAGAGGACGGATGATGGAGGAATGTTCGTGGGCTGTCATCCATCAAACTGATTTTGGAGTCTTTAATGACAAATGGATAATATGCAACAGGTTAACTGCAGTTCAGTTTATGTCCTGTGGAAGGAAATTTGCTACAACAAACACATAGCTGAAACACTATTGAAAATAAATAAACTTTCACATTTCTGTAAAAGTGCAAGAGTAAACAGGCCATTAAGTTTAAACTGGGTTTGTTTTCAGGAAGTATCATTATATAGATACAATAACTTTTCATTTTAGTAATGGTTTAGTAACTGAAACAGTCCCAATTAAAGGTTTGAAAGAAAAAATGATCTGCTAAAGTTTTGTTGAACCAGCCACTTGTTATGTATAGTGCTTGACTTCCTCTTTTATACCCATTAGAGCCACTTAAGGACTATGTACACTTAATGGCCACTTCATTAGGCGTACCTATTCAACTGCTTGTTAGCACAAATATCTAGTCAGGCAATCAAATGGCAGCAATCCTATGTAGACTAGTTCAATACGACCACCTGATGCTCAAACCACTACTGGGATTGTCCTGCACAAATTCCTAAATTGCTCATTTTGAACAAAAATAAGGAGAGGAGTAGCGTTTAAAGTGTTGCAGAGTTGCTACAGCACCCCTGCTTTCCACAGTCTTCTGTTTTGGATCCTTTCCCTTTCACAGACAGACATGATACGTATGAAGAATTGAGGGGTTACTTCCCTAATGAGGTTGCACAACTGCCGTCTGCCATATTGAGGGTAGTTTCAGAAAGTACCATGGGCATACACATGGTTGGCAATGGCAGTGGTCCTAGTGAATACTTTGCTTGCGAGCAGATTGCCACAGTTGCCTGTAGTTTTTCATATTTGTCTATAATTGTTAACCACTAGCCTAGTGGAGATACATGTACAACTTGATAAAGCAATCCAGAAATGGAGATAATTCAACTTGTGCCAATTGCACAGCCAACATGGTTCAAAGGGCATAACTTTTACTTTGAAGTCAAATAGTCTCCATCTTTTGGTTTGTGACCCGCTTTTCAGTGTCGCTTCAGCTCAGAGAGTATCCGGCCAGTACTGGTAGTCAAGTCCGTCACTTCCATTCAAACGATGACTACAGAAATAAGCTAGCAACCAAACCAATCTCAAAGGGTTTTTTTCCAGTGCAAACACACATTTTTCCCTTTACACAGGGGGCTTGCCGGGGGTACTGACCAGTCTGTCAGCCTGTCTGACTGGGCCTTCTATCAATTATTTTCCCAACAACTTCAAGCAAACACTCACAACCGGTCAGGAAATACAGATTTTTCCCTCACAAACAGTGGTTGCCAGTTAGTCACAGACCAGTCTGTAAGCCTGTGTGACTGAGGTCTCATTCATTTGAGCATACATTGTCACCACGATTGTCATAGAATGGCAGAAAATAACCTCACATGGTTAATGTTCACATGTCTGCAAACCCCCAATATTAGATTTGTCAGCTGGAAGCATATAGGGGTCTCAGGTGACATGTGCTGGCTTTAACATCACCTGATCTGCCGGGACTGCAGCTAAGGTTGACTTCACAGTCTGACGGAACACTGTGGCTAAATCTTGTTTGACAAAATGTTTCGATTATGTTACAAAATATGTCATCAGCAATGATCTTACAGTGGCGTTAATTGCAAGCTACTGTTTTCCAAGCATTCAACACACATACAGAAATGGGAGCTATAGTGATTAAATGGAAACCAATGTCGAGTGCGATGACCTTGCTTGTGTATTCCACTCTGATATTGTTGATGTTGTTAAAAGAATCCACTGTTTATCGTAAGATGAGAACCTACACAAGGATGCATTATCAAATTACTGTATTCAAACATTCCTGCGTGTATTCTCCAAACAGCGTCTTGCTCCTTAGCAGTAAAGTAAACTGATTAGAAATGTTTGAACTAGCTATGACATGCACATGTGTGTTGTGAAGTGATTTTCCATGAGGCCGAAGAGTTGAGGGATTGGTTGTTGACTCTCACAGGATATCAGTTTTGGACGTCAGTCTTTTAAATACTCCTCCAACTTGAAATTAACCAAGCCAAAGAGACTAGTACATGAACGTGCAGATGGTAACTTTCTCCAGAGACCCAGTGAAGTTGTCAGGCGAGGCACGTACCACCAGTGGGAGGACTCCAGAAAAATGCCAAATGGAAATTTATTTCAAATAGCGTATGTGTTTTGTGAGGCAAGCGTGTGCATGCACATGCACACACAGGCATGCGCACACATACACACTCAGACCACAAGCAGTGAGTGTAGTGTTTCGTGGAGGTGAGACCTCTGACAGTACCAGCCTCTGCTTAAAACCTCTAAAGCCACTCAGACATGAATCTTCTTTATTGCTTTTGCAGACCTCCGCACTCAAAAAATAAAGACTGTTATATGCAAGGAAATTATATAACGCCTCACGGGCTTCCATCGTGAGACACGCAAAAAAGAATAAACTCGGTAACTGTTTCGTTTTGCTCTCACATTTACAGTCGTTTATTTTTGTCAGCGGTGAAATTTTGAGAAACTTGTGTGTGGCCGTCTTCTGTTCTTGTTTCCGAGGAATAAAACATTCGTGGTTGAATAATTTGTTACTCAGTGAAATTACTCATGAGTTGCCTTGATTATTTCTTCAAGTCATATAACGGCAGTCTACTTGTCAGCTTACTCAAGCTTCTTTAATATCGCACACCCACAAGGACACGGACAAGCAATATTGAATTCAATCAAATTTAAGAACTTGGATTTATAATGTAATAAAACTAAGCCAACGAAGTCTTCGCTGCTTCTGCAGCACATACAGTTTCTGACTCGGGCCTTTTAGGAGGCAGCTTTAATGCCAATCAGTATTAAAAAATCTATACATGCTGGCCCAACTACACACACCACTTCACAACAGCTAGGTACACTTTAGAACAGGGGTGTCGAAGTCCAGGCCTCGAGGGCCGGGGTCCTGCAGGTTTTAGATAACACCCTGGGTGAACACACCTGAATCAAATGAGTAGTTCATTGCCAGGCCTCTGGAGAACTACAAGACATGTTGAGGAGGTCATTTAGCCATTCGAATCAGCTGTGTTGGGTCAAGGACACATTCAAAACCTGCAGGACACCGGCCCTCAAGGCCTGGAGTTCGACACCTGTGCTTTAGAACAACAGCAACAACAAAAAAAACTGGATTCACAAAATCAAGATTAATTAATATCTAATATCGTAAATTACAAAATAAACTTGGTACAAATTAAAGATCATAACAAAATTTTTAAATATGGCTCAATACATTCAAGCAAAACATTGGCCTGAGCTCTCTATAGCTCTAATAGGGATATTATATAAATAAAAAACAGTGAATGAAAGTTGAATGAATGAGAGAATGTGAGCACATTAGTAAGCTTTTTCGGTCAGGCTGGAAGACCCAAATGAACTCCATTAGTTAACATTCTCCCCTATCACCCATTTTAGCTCCTAGGAAGGCCTACAAGACAGGAGGAGAGGCGCCACTGGGTTGTGACAATTTAAATGACTTTTTAATGAGCGTTCTAAAATCAATGAGCTTTGAGCTTTCCTGACATCTGAAGAAAAATATGCTATTAACTTAGGGCCGCCAATTGCTATGGATGATCTCTTTTTAGAAAGCAACATAGATATTAAAAAACCTGTCAGCAAAATGCTACAAAACAGTCTACCTGCTGTTACCTGAAATGACACCTTACTCTACTATTAGGTAACGATACAATATATGATGCTAACTACTGTTATGTACTGTTGATCACTGTTTAGGTACAGTGTTCAACATTTTCTGAGTACTCTATTTGTAATTCTGTGTATTTTCCCACCAATTTACTGCTATATTTAAGTTTGTTTATATGCATGGTTGGATGCGTGCATGAAATCATATATCCGCACACACATTCAGAAAGCAAAATCCTGACTCCCAAAGTAACACTGAGCATCAGCTTCACAGTCCAACACCCTCTTGCTGCCCTATATTTAAAATTAGAGACTGTTTTGGTGTAGTCATTGGAGCAAATCTCTCTTTCAGGGGATGGTAGTCATTTCTATTCACCCATATACAAAGTGAGCTGTATATAGCTGTGTGGAATAGTGACTTAACTCCTGAATTCTGGGAATTAGACAGCTAACCTCCTGTAAACGGCCACCCTTGCATGCCTTCTTCTTTGGCCTGTAGGTTAGCAAGCTGGGGGAAACAAAAACGGGAAGCTAAGTGGCAATAAGACCACTTTTTCCTGCTACCTTTAGAGCTTAAGGTTAGTGGTTCATCCCAGTGAAAGCAGGTTGTTAATTCAAACATCTGTATGTGTGTAAAGTTAATGCAAAGTATCAAGAACATGTAATGAATTTAAAGTGAAGGCCGTCTCTACTGTTACCTCTCATGCTAGTAGTTGGGAACCATACTGAAGTTTGAATTACTTTACTGTACTAACAAGGCATATTATGTGCAATTTAAGTATTTTCTCCAATGAAAGTAGTGGATGCTATCATGGGCTAATAAGACCTGTGAAAGACCTTCATTCCCCTGTGACCCCTGCTTATCCAGAAAGGGTCACAGGGGGCTTAGGACTATATCAAGTATATCAACACTGGGCAAGAGGTAAGGTGTGTTTTTGTGTGGTGAAATAAGCGCTTTGTTTCCACCTTCACCAGAAGCAGTTTTCTTTCATAGTTTGTAAAGTACGGTGCTTTGTTGGAGGTTGTTGATGCAGTTTCCTTTTTTATGTAATTGCCATCAGAGCCTTACACTCTGCTCTAAGTCTGAGATGTGTCTGGGCTCGTTTCATTGTTGTGTGTGCTATATGGCACATGGTATCGCTACATTATTGATATCACAGCATTACAGTTTTTGTTTTTTTTATCATGACTGTATGACTTACTGTGATCCATCTGAGAGTCACAGCACATACAGTTCATGTAATTTCATGGTCTGTGCTTTGAATAACCAAAGCTGAGAACAAAACCTCAAGCCAAAATATACATCTCACAAAATCAACCTATACATTTCTGGCTGAACAAATATAAAGAGAACCTCAGTGCAACCATATGGTCCGCGCATCCTACGGAATGTGTTTTTAGCCTTCAAGTGTGGGGGCACTTTATCATCATTTGGTCTGTGCACATGGCATGAAGGTACACAAGGGTATTTTTATTGGCCAGGACTGTGTTTCACATACTGAATCTAAGGGTTATTGTTCCTAATCAAGGCATTTGATTATATTATATTCCCCAGCAGCACTCAGGAGCTACTAGATTAATAAGCAGATACAGTGGAATGGATACATTAAAAGTAGCCAATGTGTTAGGTAAAAAAGATGAGTGATAACTCAATGTCAAAGGTCAAATGTGAAAAGGACACCTGAGATTTAGGATGCCTAGAACAGGATGGTTTCAGGGAGGGCTCTGAGTTATCACCCATGTCATGCTGTGCTGTAATTACTGAAAACACTGCCCTTTGACCTTGTTGTAAATGGTAATGGCAGACATCCGCACCTTAAGGAAATATTGCACGTGCCTGATGAATGTCTTTTCACTCTTTTCACACTATCACACATATTCTTTTTTTTTTTGTCCCGTTTGGATCTTTAGCCATCAGAATTGTTGTCTTAAGGCCAAGAAAGATGCCAAGCGGATTTATTTTACCAAGTGGATCATCATGGCCTTGCCATATTGGTCCATTTGATTGACCTTTATTATAATTATGAATTTATTTTTTTTTCGGTTGCTACAAACGGGACAGACATGACTGGGGGATAGGACAGGGAGAAAGAATGAAAGAAAGAGAGGGAGAGAAAGAAAGAAAACCAAAGGGGAGAAGAGACGGTGAGAAGGGGGGAAGAAAGAAAAAAAACAAACAAACAAAACACCTGGATCACCTGTATGGAGAAAAAAAAACAGAAGAGAAAGCAAACAACAAAGAGCAACATAATAAAAAAAAACAGCACCATCACAATAAACTAGCTAGCAGTAGATATCAGTAGATACTAAATAATAAACGATATTGTGCAGCACGCAAGATAGACAGCGCACAATGTGCTTTGAGGCAGCAGCCAAGAAAGGTGTAGTCCGCGTCTGTGAACCTGTGCATACCTGTGTGGATCAGCATGCTTGTATTCCAAAGGTTTCTCCATGTAACGATCTGCTAAGGAGTGTGGGGGGGCCACAGCCCCGTCCTCCAGGGTATGAAGCAGGTATGGAGGAGATCCAGGCCCCAGATATCCAGAGGCCCCAGAGTACAAGGACCCGAGGAGGACCACCAAAGGGGGGGGAACCGTGCCACCCTCCTGGGAAGAGCTGAGTAGAGCCCCAAACGAGAGGCCAGAGGGGGTTGCAGTGGCGTGCCCGCAGGCTCTGCCGGCAGCCAGCTGTGCCAGAGAGGACCGAGCTTCACACATATTCTTCCACAACTACACACACAATAGCTTCTTTTATGCATGTTTTTTTTTTCTGTTTCAGTTTGGCAGAAGAAATAGTTCGGTGAAATTAAGCAAAGCCAACATGTAAACACAGATTTATAAAAATAAATCTTCTGAATAACCTTTAAATTATACTGTACTTTCTCTTTGCAAACATGTGGAAGGTTTAAAATTAAAATGATGCTGAACATCCAGTTCTAGACATGACTCTGATGGGAGTGAGAGTGTTAAGACATCATTTTCTAAAAACTCTTTACACAAAAGAAAGCAGTAACCATCATGACATCCACCAGAGTTTATGGCTTGTTGTTTTGAGCGCTCAGATTTGACATTTTGGTCAGAAAGAAACAGAACTAAACATATTTGGGGAAAGACGGTGGAGCGATACAGTAAAGGTAGTGACAGCTGTTACCATAGACTGTGTTTGCTTCACAGATGCACAGATGATAATTAGGTGAATAATGCTAAATATGGGCATCTGTTTGTGGCAGTGCGGTGGCACGGTGGTTAGCACTGTTGCCGCATATTTAGCAAGAAGGTTGAGAGTTCAATTCCACCACCAGGCTGGGGTTTGCATGTTCTCCTCGTGTTTGCGTGGGTTTTCCCCAGGTACTCTGGCTTCCTCCCTCAGGAGGAGTCTCCTATGGGCAACAATCTAAATTGTGCGAATCTGTCTCTGTGTGTTAGACTGGTGCCCTTTCCATGCTGTACCCTGCCTCTTACACTATGACAGCTGGGACTTTTCCAGTGCCCCGCGACCCTGAAAAGGATAAGTGGATGAATAGAATAACATTGATTTTTGCTCACCAAAAAAGAATAGCATGCTGGTGCAACCAGTCAACAAACCACAGTATTATTATTATTATTATTATTTTATTATTATATTACTGCATTAAAACTACTTGAAAAAGTACTGACACCAAAAAAAACCTCTCAAAGTCCAGTTGAGTGATTTGAATTAGCTGAGGCCTACCAGACTGTGTCAGCACTCACCTGTCACCTTATCTTTTCCTAACTTTTAGGCTTAATATGTGTTTATTTCTGCTCTAAAGTTTGACTTTTTAACATGGGAGCACATAGGAAGTGATTTGCTTTCAGAGCCAGCTTCACCTGCACTCAATTTATGTGGACAGCATGTGCACAAGCCACATGGCGCTCAGCTATTCTTATAAGTGCTTAGTGTTTGTTAAATTCATTAAATTCTTTTCATAGCTCCCCCAAATGTCATCCTGACACTAATCTCCGCCTTAAATAACACCCATGTGGGTGTACGCTTTAAAAGCACTTGATATTCAGCAACATAATTACAGTGCACAGTGTGTACATAGTAAGAGTGAGCAATGAGAATGTAGAATTAAATGTTTCTTTTGATCATATGGAGTCAGATGAATGAACAAACACTTCACTACACTCAGGTTTTCCCACCTAGGTAGCTCAGATGAATGAAATCTGACTCTGATCTATTAAATCCCCTGCAAAAAAACACTTATGGTTGCATAAAGAAATTTCAAGCAAAAGCTTTTCTATTTTTAAAAACACCACCTGTTGGGGTGTAAACCCCAGAAAAGGCATCTTAAAGCCTAATAAATCATGTGAGACAGAACATCAGGCCATCTTTTCTACAGTATGTCTTATGATGTGAGCGTCTTCTTTCATTCTGTGCACTCACTGACTTTCTTTGCATAATTGTTGTGGCTTCAGTGGAACAGACTTTGGCAGTCCTGTGACTGTGCAAAAAATCTTTGTGAGACCATTTGAGGTGGAATGAATGATCTGATCTCACCGTAGCTGGCAGCAAACCTTCTCTGTCAAGACGCCCACCCAGATGTCCTGCAGTTACAGACACGCACTGCCATCTAGTGCTGGAATGAGCTCTCAACAGATGACAGAGCTAATACCCTGGGCATCTGTTTGCTGTAAAGGGCCACCTACATGGAGATCTGCAACCTATGTCCCAACTCAGCCACTCATCCAAACGTACCTCCCCTGCAGACTAAAGGCTCAAATAAATCAGCACTAAAGCCTAAAATTGCAAACAAACTTGGCAGAAAACAAATCCAGACAGGCTGCATGATGACTTATTCTTATACCGTAAAATAAACATGGTTTGGGGCGTTTTCTACAAACATTTATGTAGAACTACTCAAATTTTTTATATATATATATATTTTTTGTAGATTAAAGGCTTTTTTAACTATTCATCTTTAAAATTTGAAAGATAAAATTGGAATTGAAAAAGTGCTATTCTATGAAGTCCATGAATAAGGATGAAACAGTCCCACACCAAATTAGGTATCATTGCTTTAATAATGAAGTAAAAATGACATCAGCGTGTCTCTTTCTATCTCTCTAAATATGCTCTTTCACTACCTAAGAAGTAGATTTGAGGATGGTGTAAATATAGACTTATAAGGAAGAGCATCTGAGATTGAATTTTATTTGTTTGAGGGGCTATTAGAATTCTCCTGGGAACGTCACCCCTTCACTTGATGAGTCAGAGCACTGAGAGCTTTGCCTGAGACATTCGTAAACTTTGTCCGGGGAATCTGTCACTGAATCATGTGACAAAAATGTAGAAATTACCACCATCACTCCATTCCTGACATCTCTGGCATCATTTTGATGTGGTTTGTGGATGGGGACCCTGAACTCTTCATTGGGGCAAAGAGCTGCTGTGAGAGCAGAGATGCTGTGTGTGAAGCACCTCTCAAAACAGTCTTACATAACCTGAACACAGTTACTAACATTAAGCTCTGATGGCTACAAGTAAATTCAAGGCCAGCAGCCAGAGTTTTTCCATTCCCTGATCTGAGGGCTTTTGTGGAGTAGTGTATTCAGTAGCATGGCCTCTTTCTCACTTGACAAAATAAGATAACAACAGATTACTTTGCAGACTTTCACTGTTACTTTTTAGTATGCTTTAAAGTGACTTTGATTGCTCATAGATAATTGTGTATGTTTTCAAAGAGGCTGTCTGACCATTTCTGAAACTGACACTTCCAGTTTTCAATTCTTCCTCTTCCAGCTCTTCCTCTTAATGAAAAAAATTAGGACACGTGCAGTGAAAAAGCATGGTGTGACCTATGTCTCCAGCAAGAAGCAAATCAGCTTTTCATGCAAAAGACAAGTGCAACATTCTATAAATGTCTCAAGGAAACTGTCTAAAAATATCCACTATATCTCCCTGTTTAGACAATATCACATCTCGTTCTTATCGCAGGCCATAGTTTACATAGTTTAACCTGATATTTGAATGTAAAACAGATAAACGTGGCTAGACATTGGATATTATGCAAATTTTTTGTTCCAGCCTATCCATCCCCCTACAGTGCAAAGAAGAGTAGTGCCAGTAGGCCTCAGCCACACAGGTCTAGAAACTGGTCAGTGGTCAGTGACCTCCTGGCTGATGACTGGTTGTTGTGTTAGTTATTAGTTTGCAAGTGTTTTCAGACAAATCAGTATCAAACTACCGACCGTAGCAACCTGCTAGCAACCAAAACAATTGCAAATACGTTTTTGGTCCAGCACAGCATTCCTCATTGCAACACAATTCCTCTAATGGTTGCCAGCAACCACTTACCAACCACTCAGAGAATTCACATTTTTCCATAGAGGCCAGAAGTTACCAGGAGGTCACTGACTGGTCTTTAGGCCAATATAATTGAGGCATTAATGAATTATGTCTTGATTCTTACTACAGATTAAAGCAAACAATAATACTAACCCTGCACTAGGAGAACACGCAAAGTCTGTATAGAAAACCCCACCTGGGTTTTAACCCATTGTGCAGCCTTATGGTGCTTTGAAGCTACCTGAGGAGGCAAATGCTAATGTGAGAAGGCTGAGTATAAAACGTCAGGATGTTTATCCAGTCTTAGAGAGATGTTTCATTCAAAAACCAAACATGTTAACCACTTGATGACATTGGAGAAAAAGATAGGAGATAAACCACTGTTAATCTAAAATTTATTACCATTCATCCTCTTGGCAGCATGGATACATGAACCAAAGTTCATGGATATCAGGTTATTTATTATTTCAGTCTCGGTCAAAGTGATTCACAGACAGACAAACACTGTCATCCTTAGAACAACAATTCAGCCACAGTCGATGCCTTTCCTGCCAAGAGATTTCATTTTTGTTTAGAGCCTTTCGCCGGAAAGGAAACCAAGATTTACATCCAGTTGAAAGCTTTTTATTTTGTCACTTATTTCATTTACCAATTTGTTTGATTTTACTCAGAATTTACTTTTGGTTCCATTTGCTGCTTAGATTTTTTTTGGCGTTTAAAACGTCTTGGTTAGGTGTAGGACAAGTGGTGGGGTTTAGAGTAAAATATACTTCATCATAACAGTAATCCTTCACTTTGAAAATTAAGAAGTTGGGAGTTACAAGCCCATTTAACTAATGCCATAACCTGGTGTGCCACACTCTGCTGCACAAGGACACCATCTGTGTAAAAGACAAATCCAGCAGCTTTTCACAAAAGGGCATTAATTGATGCCCAGGAATGCATTTGAGCCAGAGTCTCCCCGTGTAGTCCCATTTGTGTCTAACTGCAAAGATTTCCGCTATTGCAAGCCTCCTTCTTACCAATAAGCACATCCTGCTAAGAGAGATTTAGCCTTTCACAAATATGAAGGGTATTTTTCTGTACTTCAGGCAAATTCCAGCTTAAATTTCTAACACCCACAGACTCTAACAAGCAGTCTGATTTGTCTGGAGAAACCCTTGTCATGTAAATCCCTCCTTGCTAATGTAAATCTCATAATACTCTTACTGCCTTTGTGGGTGGTTACTTTTGTTTGAGAAAATCTGATTTAGTGCTACATGTTTATCTCGAACTCATTTTTCCAAAATGATGTTTACAGTAAGGCCCAGAGGACAGAAACGAACACAGTTTGTGGCTTTTCAAGTTCTCTCTGTGGACTGATCCTATACAATTCATAAACCTTCACAGTGTAAAAAATGATTTAAATGAACAGATTCATGGAGTGAAGCTGCTGTAAATAATTTAGTTCAGGGTTTTTTTTTTTGAGAAATGTGGATTAATGTATAAATAATTGGTTTCAGGAAAGAGCATATTTAGGATATATCGTAAGTCTGCAAATTTTATTGTTTTTGCTTCTGCATAACATTTTATTCACTCAAATAATCAAAGAAAGAATGCCTCCCTAACTTGTTAAGGCTTAAATTGCATTACTGGTGACGCTCAGTTACAATAATCAAATCAGCCTTGTCTTTAAGCTAAAACATCTGCATGATAATTGGTTTCATACTGAGACAATGGTCTCTTTAATAGCTAACATCTGCTCACAAGACTGCCCTGCTCTTATGTTACAGCACCACCATTGTGTAATTTATATGGCGTGGATGCAATAGCACAGACAGCTACATATTCACTGCAAACTAGAGAATTATCTCCAGCTTTTGCCTACGTTGATACTTATTTGATAAGAATCAAATGTGACAAGACAATGGGTCGATACTTGAAGGAGCTTTTCTCCCTGCTAGTAAGACCCTAAAAGTTTCCGAAGATTTAATGCAAATCCACCAAATGCAAATCCTTCCGTTTTAAAGCTCAGACTTGTTACTGTGCCATTTACTTTTGCCTCGGGCAAAAGTCAGAGGCCATGTGGGGCCACAAAGGTTTGCAGGGTTATTTAAAAGAAGACAAACAAGAGTCAGCATAAAGCAGCACAAATGCTACATTCAGCCAACGCTTTAAGCTAGCATTCAGTCTGAAAACTGTCAAAACAACACATCTGATCCAATTCTTAGTCTCTTTTCTCATGCCTGTAAAAGCACTATTGTTTTGAATATTGACAGCTTTTGTTGGATACCTAAAGAGGATTTGAATCTTTTAGACTACAAGTGTATAAGAAATTTACCAGAGATTTGCCTAAATTTACTTAAAGCCTTTGTCAGACAACGGGAACATTTTATTTGGAGGCTGTTCATGTCCATTAACAGAACATTCATTTCGGTTTCTCTCAAAAATGAAAACAAACCAAAACATTTCCAAGATTTGGTATGTTTGGGTTGGTACATGCAGCTGCGCTTTGATTCCTAGACATGATCAACCATTACAGCCACCAGGCATTTTAATTTTTGTGGCTGTCTGGGCAAAAGATGGTTTAGCAGACTCTTGGACCATTGCAGGCTTTTCAGTGTGCGCTGGCATGCATTCTACACATTTCACAAACCTATTATACCTTCTAGAGATTTTCCAGTCTTTTACACCTTTTCCTTATAATTGTGGAGCATGTTGTTTCCAGTGCCACTGCAAGAGGAGTTGAGTGGTGCCTGAGTGGTTGACAGCACCAGCCATAGTGAGTTATTTGCATTGTTTTTTATTTTCATTCACCTTTTCAATGACCATTCAGAGCCTACGTAGACAGTACAATTCCAAGAAAATTACCTCTCCATCAAGACATAAATTTTTCAATCACTTCAAATTGTTTTGTATTTCTTGGCATTTTCATTGAGTTTCAGTGAAGCCGGCATGTGCCAGGAAACTTTCCCTGTTTTTAAAATTATTAAAATAACAGAAGAACCAAGCGTTCGCTCAGCCTAAAATGAGGCATACTGTGAAAGGAGTCTTAAGCAAAAAACACAGAGAATAGCCTGTGTGCAGCACCTATTTGTCATGTGATGGCTGTGTGGCAGACCCAATTGTAGTTCTCAAAGGACGGAGCATGAAATCAATTGTGTAATGCACAAACAGACGGGGCACGGCAACAATGAACAGAGGGAAACAGAGACAGGACAGAGTGGCTGGAAACTACAGACATAAGGAGGGAGGGGAAGTAAACAAAACACAAGACACAGAACTACAGTTAGCAAAATAAAACAGGAAGACACAACAGAACGGGTAATCACGATTAACTTGACATGGGGGAGGGACGCAGAAGGACCAGGGAGCACAGAAAGATGAAGGATGAACACAGATGAGACTGGGACACAAAGGAACACAAAAGGGAACTAACTAGAAGCAACCTTACATCAACAGCAACTAAAACTAACAAGAAGTGTAAGGTTAAGTCACGGTTAACAGACTGAGCTTTGCGAAATAACATAAAGGCAAATGTAATGTCTGTAACCATGGAACAAATGAGAGAAGCCCTTTAACCGCAGGTCCAAACAGACTGACTGGACGAGTTCATCATAACAAACAAGCACTTTCAGTTATAGAATTCAATCACAATTTCCAGTGGACCAGCTTTTAGATATATAACAAATGGACTACAGTATGAATGCATATTTTTAACATATAAGTGGTGATAGTGTTCCAATCCTTTAACAAAACACAAAGACAAACTGCTCAGCAATCAGAACTTCATCAGCAAAGTCAGTGACAACAGTCATATAATCCAAAGTGGTGTATACTCATCCTTCTCTCCTCTCTTCTTCCTGTTTTTATAGCCACTTTTTTTCTTTTACTTTGGCTTGCTAATCACAATGTATAATGTAGTGACATCTGCAGAAAAACAAATTGTTGCATAGTTGCAAATTGTTGCATAGTTGCAACAATTTGCAACTATGCAAAAATGGATAACAGGTTCAACTGCATTTCTCATAAATGACAGAAAGCAAGGTCAGGATGTTCCAGTAATACACTTCTAATCATGGCCATCAAAACACCTCAGAAAAGTCATCTGTTTTTAATCAATGGAGTGGAAAATGATTGAGTGCATAGTCGCAAATAAAACTCGGTTCATAAGGAAAATGTGTACTGTATAAATAAAGTTAGGCTTTGACTCGCCGATAGAACCATGGCTTAAACATATAGTAGAATGGTTATAACCCACCTTTCACTAAATATAGCGCACACACAGTCCATACAATGAGGAGATACCAATTGTGTTATTTCAACTGGGCTTTGGGCCATCATCCTGGCTGCCATGTTGGAAGTTACACTTTTGGCATACTTTTAAGGAAAATCACAGTCTTAGAGACTGTTATAGTTTTTACAGTATGTATGCATTTACTTTTACTAAACTAAAGCAGTGCTTGTGTTGATTCACATTTGTTTGTGGGAGTCCGGACGCTTTCAGAAATGTACATGCTACACAGGTAAATACAGGTAAAATCGAATTAAATAAGTTATGCAAAATGTGAAACTTGAAATGAACTTGCTAATTTCTCCAGTTTTTCAAGAAAATATATATATTTTTAATGTCATGAGTGGTTCCAGCCTTTCTACACAGGTCTGGGGATGTCAAGTTAAGTATTTTTAGATTTTAGGTTTGAGTAAAGATGGAAAAATGCCACATTTATTCAGGGTTTTTTTCCCTTTCCATTGTGATTGTTAAAATGTAATGTAAACCCAACAACAGTATACTATAAGCTCTTTTTTTTTATTTACATTGGGTTTTTTTCTAAATTTATCCTCATTAAGGATGGAAATAATTTAAAAAGAAGTATATGTACTTCACAGTTAGTGGTGTAAGATTTCAGCTTCTGCAAGACTGCATTCTTGTATCACACTATTTGACACCAGGTGGCGCCACAGCACAAATTTGTGTTGTAATGTCCGGCAGTCGTCGCTAAAACTGCAGCTTTTCTTTGCCAAAATCAATCCCACAATCCTCACGCACCGGCGGTGTATTCATTTGAATGGTAAAACTGTGAAACGCTTCCGATCGTGCATCGAGGGAGTTGCTTTAGTGTTTAACCAGTTTTTCACGTTTTGGATTTTACACATCTGAGGAGCGATCGTAACATCTCACAAAATGAATCGGTTGGTATTCAACTCCGGGGCGTACATGTTAAAAGTGACAACTTTATCTTTGACGAAGACATACGTTCACAAGGCTAACCAGCTAGCTAGCTCGCACTAGCGGCCCAGCTTGTTGCTTTCTACGTCTCCCGTGTTGTCTTGTGAGTTGAGCTAAATGCTAACAGTTAAAGCTAACCTAGACATTACAATGAGATTATAGACATTTATTTTAATGGGAGGCGTCACGAAATGCAACTTTACACCTCTTTTGTCATCGTTTATTTTGACACTTGCAAAGCAGCAAACTTACAGCCCTAACGTTTACAGCATATTATGTTTTTGCGACGTTCAGCCATACGAGCTAATGGGAGCTAACGCCTTTGAAACTAAAATTGAGCATTTTGGTTTAGTTTATCTTGTTTCACTGAGCTAATTTGAGTCAAACTGTTACATCTGGGAGCGTATGCTCTTGACTTTTAGCTGGCCTATTCATAGTTGTGCCACAACATAGTCCTGGCTTTTGGCTCCTTAGCCTCTTAATTATTTTCCAATTTGTTTCTCCAGCAGTGTTCCTTATTATGGCAGCTGGTAAGCATGTTTGGCAACGAGCAGTCTCGAAGGTCAACCACAAAAACTCCAATGGCTTTCTGCGACCCAGCGAGCCTAGTTCTGCTGAGAAGAATATGAAGCAGGTATAAGGATATAATGGGAAATACTATGACTAATTGTGTAAACAGCTGCCCATGTGTCTTTTAAATCCTGGTGACTGTGAAGTACAGTTCAGTGGCATTGTAGCAGTAGTGGCCTCATCCCCTATCCTTTTGTTTTAGGTGGATATTATTAATAAGGAAGAATTAGATAAAGACAGGTGAGTCTCTGATCCACATCTGAGGGGGTTCATCAAATTATGATCACTCACTGCCTGTTTCCCACAGATCATCCTTGCATCCACACTAATATGTTTTTTGTTTTTAAGCTGTTTTAATATGAAAGTAAAATTTCCTTTTGTACTAAACCCTCTGTAAACACATTACCTTAATCATTCACCCACACTGGGTCTGTGTACTGGTGTAATTAAGAAGCAGTGGGTTAGTTGTTTTTTGAAAATATATTGAAGAAGGAAAAGCAAATAGTAAGACCAGAGATTTTTTTTTTTGTTTGCTTGGATCAGTGACAATAGGGAGCTGTCGCAAAGCAAATACAGCAACATATTAGAAGGCTACTGGGAGCCGTCACTGTATGACGCCATGGAAAAGATACACATGAAAAGCACGAAATCATAGAACGTATGTGAGAGTGGCTGTGATATTTTGGTTTCATAATTATGACTGATAAAGAAGCAAACATAGGTGTCTGGGAAATGATGTTGACTGGAGGGGCAGAAACAAAGTCTTGATGTTTAGGGGTCTTAAAATTAACAAATGTCAACATAAAAAACATGTTAGTGTGGATGTACAACCAGTCACTGAACCATTAAAGCATCTTTCATTTACCATTAACCGTTATCATGGTGGCTTTAATTTGTATTTATGTGGGGGGGGGGTTTAACCTGTGACTGCTTTGCATCTGGCCAATCTCAACTTCTCCATTTGGCAGATTTCAGGTGCATTACAGAGTACACAGTCCAGGAAAAGTGAAGCGGGCGACATCTTGCAAAAGAAAGAGTTGTGGATTGGCGGAGGTGGGCGTAAAGCTGCACCGCAGATCATCAGATGTAGGCCGTTTATGTGACCCCGGCATGGCCAACAAGGAAAATGAGCTGACCTGCTCCGATGATGTCCGGGGCTGTGGATTTCCGGTGAACTCTGCAGAGGCCTCCAAGATGGCGGGGGCCAGCTCCAAGTACAGTGATTTTGCTGAGGTGAGAAACAGAGCTCGAGCCACTGATTGTTTTTATTTCATATGAAATATGAAGGCTTGTTGATTGAAAACTGCAACACTGAAAACACTGAGTTCCATTTTTTTTCATTGTTTGTCTATACATAGCTATCAAAGGACCATGAAGCTATGACCCAGGTTCTTTTTGGAAGAAGTCTTCGACTTAAAGTAGCCCTAACACTATGGCGAAAAAGTGCAAGTGAATTAGTGGCCTACCTAATAAGGTAAAACACTTGTGGCTACTGTTGGTTGATGGTTGTGTTTATTCTGTAATTACTCACAATTTGTCATCTTCACATCACATGTTTGTGGTTTCCCAGAATTCAAGACACAGGTGTGCTGCTTGACTGCTTACCTGTCTTAACAAACAAGTAAGTAATGTTATTTTTTTTTGTTTGTTTATTTACATTTTAGCTTTTAGTGTTTCAGCTTTACCTCCAGTGACCGTGCTGCACATTCGTCCAGTCAGCTGTTAATTTACAAAGATTGTACAGTTTGTAAGACAATAATTTGTAAAGCAGGAAATAGTCATGTTTTGGTAACAATTCTGAAATTGCAGTATACAAGCATGCATAGTCGCACCATGATACCTATATGGAGCTGTTGAAGCATGGTGGCCTAGTGAAAACCAAACCTCGTGCAGCTCTGACAGCTTGTTAGATTTTTCTGTTGTTCTGCGGTGGACATGTTGGCCATTTTTCTTATTTTTCTTCTTCATGCCTGATTGCTGATGATCACCTCATTTGAACTTGTGTTATCTCCTCTCTCATCAGCCTTCAAACAGAAGCACCATGTTTGTCACTTGGCTGCTGTGTTGACCTCATGCCCCAAGTCAAAATGATCCTCACCAGTAAATATGAAGAGTAAGTGGCAATTCATTCTAATAATATTTATCTTTTTTTTTCTTTTTGATCATTATATGAAGGTGTGCTGAGTTTAAAGCAGTTAGAGTTGTTGTTTATAAACCTAAAGATGATTGTGTTCTCCTCCGGGAAGTTTAAGCTTGTCTGATAAATAGATAATGAACAGAGGAGAGAGCAGCTAAAGCCTCTTGAAGGAGTCGAGAAATTCCTTTGACCTTTAAATCTCATATGTAATAACATTTTGGATTCAACTAACTGTTTTTGTTTTTTGTTTTCTGACAGACAGATAACTGTGGGTTTACACTGGGTTCAATCCGTCATCAGGAAATGGTGGCCAGAACTTTCTAGAACTGAAAAAAGACTGCAGGACAGTTGTGCAGAAGACAGGTGAGCCCTGTGCGCTTTAATAAACCTAATGCAACCTCCAGAGTTTCAATGTAGATGTTTAAAATCATATTATTTTTCTAGTTTTCACTGTCTGGTGAGTAATTCTAAATAAATCTTGGAAAGTTGGATCAATTTAAAGAAAAAAAGAATGCATGGGGATAAAACCAACAGATATTAAATTTTTAAGATGAATATTTGAAATCCAGTAAATGTTTTTAGTTATTCACTTTTGTTTCGATCTTATGAATATAATCTGCTGAATTCGGGCATGCTAGTTGCCTGTGTTGTCACAGGAAACATCCTGTTGCTTGCTTTCATTTTCTAAACATTTGTCATCCAGGCAGCCACGCCCTTATGCTGGATTTTTTTTTTTCACCGTTTTGATGGTCACTGTAGTGGCTATATTAACTTCTTAAAGTTCTCTCTTTCTCTTATATTTTAAATAACCACACTATAGACGGATGAGTGCCTGCTTTTATGCGTTGTCGTTAGCAACAACGACGGTAAAACCATCGTGTGTCTGCTTTTATTATTTTCCACATAAACCTTTCACAATAAAGCTCAAGATCCTGTTGAGACTTTTCAAAATGAACTGAATCACGTGAAAGAGCAGATTATTTACTGATGAGAATTAAAAAAGAGCCGCCAGTTGCTAAAAAATAAACCTTAGACTCAAACGTTAGAACAGGCTTTTCCCCGCAGCACGCCGTGTAATAAATACTCCCAAAGAAAATGGCGGCTGTTAAAACTTATGTCTAAAAATGTATAGTTTCATACATCGTTAAAACACTCGACTCCAGGTACACGGCTCCCAGCTGGAAACACTTCACGCAAGTCGAGCTGCCCGAGATTCACAGAATTTACAGAAACTGTTAAATTTTTGTGATTTATCTCATTATCGGGACGATAGATGACTTGTATCAGGATATGAGATTTTGGTCATATCGCACAGGCCCTAATGGTATCCTTAAACATTTCCACGAAGACTGTGCCAAGATTGCATCTCTTTTGCACTTTCCATGTATTGGATCAGTAATTAAATCAGATTAGATTAGATTAAACTTTATTGTCATTTTACAAGTTCAAGTTTAAGGCACCAAATGCAGTTAACCTCTAACCAGAAATCAGATATCATCAATATGCACAGGACATTAATATAATACCAATATAGGTATAATGCAAATATACAGAATGTGAGAAAATAATAAATAAATAATCAAATAATTACAGTCATGTGATGAATGAATAATAACTATAGCTAATTAAGGTTATATATCATTATCAGTCATTGCCATCAGTAATGTTTGTGTGTTTATTGTAGGAACATGGAAGTCATGAAGCAGCGGCTAAAGGACTTGTGGAAGGAAGGAACCCGATTATGTTTGGTTCCAGGAACTACGGGAGAGCTGGCAAAGGTGAGAACCATCCCTCATAAGGGATTTTTTTTTTTCCATCGTGATATAGGTCAGAGTGAAGACCGCTACTGTTTTGTATGGATTGTTTATACTAAAGCACCACATTGATTTCTTGTTAAAAGTAAATAGAAAATATATAATAGAGCTGCATTAACGTTTTTAGAAAGGAGTGTTTTGTCACACTGATATTTCTGTTGCAGAACTGTTTTCAGGCTCCACAGGTGCTCCTGCTGTTATTTCACCTTCTGTTGATCTTAGGTGGATTCAGCCAACCACTCCCATCCTAAAAAGAAAAGACACAGATCCACCATTTGCTTTTGTGGTTGATCTTTTTTCAGTCTTCACATCCTGTTTTATAGTGGGAGGAGAAGAAAATGAAACCACAAAAGATTTGTTTTATTAAATCTTTTAAAAGGAAATGCATTCACTAATTTTTACATGTTTGTAGCAGCTGAAATGTCAAATCAGCATCAAATTAATAGTGTTGAGTGATCCAGTTTATCTGCATTTACTAGCTCTGACGACTTCTCATGTGCTATCTCTGCTTTGTGTTGCAGGGCATCGAGGCTTATCTGTCGCAGCTGCCCTGACAGTTGTCAATGTAGCACTCTTGGGATGTGACCACTACAGTCAATCATGACTATGTTTCGAACTGATAATGGTGCAAGAGAAATAGACCAGTTACTTTTGCTACTTCAAACTCAAACTTCTTAACTGGGACTGAACTTGACAATTCAAACACTTCCCTCACGTTTGAGCTGGAACCTCTGAAGGGAGGGCGAAGAGAGCCTTCCTGGACAGCAAATGACTGCTTCACATTGAAGTGGATTGTCTTTTTTGAGGGGCATGTTTAGTGGACCTCCATGAGACTGGGTGTAATTTCGCTCTATGAAGTGCCAAGGTCTTTGTCTCTCACTACACCACTCTCTTTCATGGAATGCAGATGCGCTTGTGGATGTTGATGTTTTGCATCTTGAGTTCTCCGAAAGAAGGAGCTTGAATCTGCAACAGTCTTAAGTTATTAGAGCTTGCTTTTCTTGTTTTTTCGTTTTGCCTCTTCCTTTGACATTTGACTGTGTAATGTAAAATGTAAAAACAAGTGATTCTTTTAATCATCTTTTAAATAAATTAAAAATGCAATTTTATTGTTTGTTTTTTGTCTTCAGATTATCAAATGGTACTGGGATGATGTCCTGTTAAACTGCAGCAGAAATAAGACCACAGTTTTGTTTTGTTTTTTTGTTTGTTTGTTTGTTTTTTATTGTTTTAACTGGCTAAGCTCATTAAAATTTTGAAAATACCGTTTTGGAATAGTGAATGCCAAAGTAACAATAAAAGTAAAAAGATCTTGCTCACCAAGTTAAAGTGGCTAAACGAGTTTTTAAACATGCTCCTGCAGCGTTAATTTGACCTCGTGATTTTTTTTTTAATCTTTATTAAAAATTGATTAGTTTTCAAAGCTGCATTGCTAAACGGAAAAAAGGATCTATTTTATAATTTTTTTTAGTCTTTTTCAAAATTAAAAAAATGTACTGACGTGGGAAACCTTCAAGGAAAATACTTATTCTGCCTCCTAGTTCGATTTAAAATTTCAATGAGTTTCATTTTGAGTTTTAAGAATAAAAGGGAATCTTTGTGCAAAAACGAGCGAGTGGCGCTTCTGGTTTGTACAATAAAGGTTTTTTTGAAGTGACGTCATTTTCCGCAGAGACAGCTGATTCAGCGAGGCTTCCGCTCCTTCGCTAAACAGCTCTTGACTGCATGTTGGTGGAGAAACGGTGAAAAACGATTTTAGTTTATTAAAGACGAGGCAGTATGTGGCACAGGGAAAGAATACTGCTGCTACTGGCTTTCGTCCAGTCTGTACTCGTCGTAGGGTGGTGTTTTACTGAAATGGAAGCGGGGCCTGGCGCAGCTATGTCGACGCAGACTAACGGAGATCGGTTCAAAATCGAAGGAAGAGCGATAGTTCCCGGAGTGAAAACACAAGACTGGGTCTCCACGGCTAGAGTGCTAGTAGATGGTGAAGAACATGTGGGATTTTTGAGGTAAGAAATATCCATAGTTCATTGGATAACTAGCTAGCATGGTACGTGCTACAATACGTGCTAATGCTACGTAAGTAGCATTAGCACCTAGCCGTTGCTAGCTGGTGGTTAGGGTCAAACTCGAAGTCAAACCCGATAACGACTGCATCTGCCTGTGGCAGATGGCAGGTACCAAATGTTGTAGATCATGCACAGCTTTCCTTTTGTAACTCTTGTCCGAGTGTCAATCAATTAGCGTTTCATTTCAACATGAGGCCTTTTTGGTCCTACTGCAGCGGTAACCACAACACAAAACGTCCACAAGAGACTTGTGTATATATAATCTATTATGTTTCCACAGCTAGCATATGTTTATGAGAAAACACCAGTACTAGCACTGGTTTGCTGCACAAACGTGTGTTGAACATATTATAACATATTACACACATACTCAAACATATTATTAAGCATGTTCTATAGTATTTATTTGTCACGTGTGTAGTAATGGACAAATAAACATAATATATCATGTTATTTAACCCTGTTATCTTTAACCATGTTACCGTATCATCCGTAATAAAATAATCATTCGTGTTCTTCTTAGCTCACAAGGGTTTAATCGATTGTCTTAGCAATAGTTTTAATTATTGTATGACTAGTGTACAGTAGTGTATTTCACCAAAGATGCGAGTATAAATGATGGCTAATACATACATTTGTCTGTGATACAAGTATAAATTCAAGGATATTGGATGGAACACACTTAGAAAGAGATTCTAAGGTTCTTGTTTTTATAAATGCATTATTATTAGCAGAAGTAGTGGCATTAGTAGTGTTGTGTTTTATGTGTCTCACTGTTACATCCCTACTGGCTCTATTAGTATATCAAATTATGTACATAGATTGTGCCCAAAGGAATGATTTTGATGAAGACAAATTTTGTTTACTGTTTTGTTTTTTTCAGGCACATAAAGGGTATAGAAGTAGTCACTTTTAACTATGCAACTATAACAAAATGTATTTAAAAAAAATAAGTCTCAGATTATTCAGTTATCACTATATTTTTATTTTTAATAGGTTATTTGCATCACAGAATGTAACAATGCATGTATATAAGAAACTCATAATTTGCGCGTGAAAAGAAGCATAAGCACACACATCCATACATATGCAATAATACTAAGTGCAATAATCCTTTCTGTCATCGTTGTATTTTTACTCAGTTGTATATAGTATTTGTATTTGTATTCTATTTTTATCTTATTGTATATTTATTTTATTTTATTCTACTGTATATAGTATTTTATTTTATTTTATTCTATTCTGTACAGTTGTGTACTGTATTTATTCTTATTGTATTCTAATTTTTGCCTCATAACTTTTGCACTGTCCACTTCCTGCTGTGACAAAACAAATTTCCCACGTGTGGGACTAATAAAGGTTATCTTATCTTATCTTATCTTATCTTATCAAGTTCAAATTTCAACTTAATAAGCATACTACTTGAATTCTTAGATACTTATACACCTAATTAGTAGGGGTGCAACGATATTCGTATCGATATTGAACCGTTCGATACAGTGCTTTCGGTTCGGTACGCATATGTATCGAACAATACAACATTTGTAATTTATTTTATCAACTTTCCTTCTGACGATGCTGTCTGTGTGGAGCGCTCAGTGAATCTGCGTTCGACTACTCTGCCTAGGCTGCACTGTCGAGCGCAGATCCACTGAGCGCTCAACACAGACAGCATAGACAGAAGGAAGAGCGCAGGGCACCTCCCCCACCCTCATTCAGATCTGGCGTTTGGAATTATTTTGGTTTTCATGTGACGTATGACCCTGAAGGTAAGCGAGTCATGGACTAAAGTAAAACAGTATGTTGGATGTGCCATGTAATGCTCAATTACATGGGTGGGAACTAGTGTGTTAGCGCAGTTAGCTCGTTAACGTGTTGGCCGTCTAGCCCCATGCACAGGGCGATCGGCGGTAGCTCGTTAACGGAGATTTGCCGTGTTGTGGCGTTAAGGTCATTTCAACGAGATTAACCTGAAAGCACTAGTGGGAACACAACGAATATGACTGCACATTTACGCCGACATCATCCTAGTGCAAAGACAAAAACAACAAGCATGCTACTAACTTTAGCCGAGTCATTTAGACAGCTGTTTAATATGCTGCTGAGAATATAGCCCAGAAGAAGCGGATAGTATAGCTTTTATTTTGGAAAGAGACATTTCTCTGTAATAAACTCTCTTTTCCAAAGATGAGTGATTCCTCAATCAGATACAGGGCTCGCAATATCGCTAGCCCGACGTCCTGGGGCTAGCGATTTTTTTCAGTCGGGCTACCAAAATCTATCTCTTCCCTGCCCGTCGGGCTATTGTAGGAAGGAAAAATATATGTCAATGCTTTTGCATTCTTTCAGAAATGTAGCTGGGTAATTATGTCATTGGCATCGGTGAGCCACTGTCAATATGTGACATATTGAAATCGCGTTTGAATTTGCGCTTGTTTTTTTGCTTTCACTTTGCAATCGTGCGAACTGTGTATAGAGAGCGACAGCACTGATCTGTGAGTGATGATAATTTGTGCACCAATTCCTCTGACATCGTCTTATTAATCGTTACCTTACTATGCAAACGTGACAAGTGAAATCTCCTGCAGCAAGCTTAAACATGTGAGAGGTTGATCGCGCAGAGAATCGCTGAGCTTATGTGAGTGCGTGTGTAAAAGCAGCAGGATATATATTTGACTACGATGACCTGGATGACTGAGAACCTTCACAGACAGATATATATTTTAGTTCTGCTGAGCCAAATAAGACAGGTCGGGGTGAAGAAGTGACAGCCAAAGAAAAGCTTACCACAAAACGGAGAAGTTATGACAAATCAGACTATAAGGCAAAAAGAAAGTGCAGCTTTATGGTTTCATGGACAAAAGAATTTCTGTGGCTTCAATATGACGAGCTAAATAACCAGGGCTGCACATAAGTGGTCCGCAGGTGCGCATTCGCTGTCAAAATAAAAAACACGCACAAGGGTTAGGGTTAAATTTAAAAACTGTACTTTTGAGTTAAAATATATATTTATAATTTTAATAAATGACAAATTAAAAAGGCATGAACATTTTTTTGTATCGAAAAAATATCGAACCGTGACACCAAAGTATCGAACCGAACCGAACCATGAATTTTGTGTATCGTTGCACCCCTACTAATTAGGTGACCTTTGTAGATGTCCCACTTTCAGATATTTAATTGAAAATTTTTATTGACTGGCAAGACCTTTAACGTTTTTACCACATTTGTTTATTTATTTGTCTTAACCATTTGTATTTCTGCTTTAGTAAGATAGTTTGATAATACTTTGCTATTTAGTTCATTCTCCATTTATTTAAGGATTAATATTTTAGACGAACTTTAGGTTGAACTAATATAGGTGTACCTTTTTTTTAAATTATAAGCAGCTGCTGTCTTGAAAAAATTGCTTTATGTTTTTGTTACAGAACCGATGGGAGTTTTGCTGTGAACGATGTCCCCTCTGGGTCGTATGTTGTTGAAGTTGTTACTCCCACCTATAGATTTGAAGCTGTCCGTGTTGATATCACATCCAAGGGTAAAATGAGGTATGGCCACTATAGTGAAAAACACAAAACTTGCAAAAATTAGCGGTTGGCCTGTGGCAACTCTGACCCACTGAAGCAATGTGTGATTTCACAGAGCGCGACTTGTGAATTACATCAAAACGTCAGAGGTAATTCGCCAGCCATACCCTCTTCAGATCAGGAGTAGTGGACCTCACAGCTACTTTATGAAGCGAGAAACCTGGGGCTGGACAGACTTCCTTATGAACCCAATGGTAAGAAAATGCGTTGATTAAGTGGGAATTGCATGTGTATGTCACAAAAGAAACATTTCCTAGGATCCCACCATTATCCTAATACTCTGATTAAACATATGCTTTCTACCATTTGTACTGTTAGAGTCCATTGGCTGTAGCCCCATTTAGAGAACTACAGATGTTAATTAATTTTGATAAGCTGGTGCACAATATTGACGATAATGAACAGAAGTTTCATGACCATGAAGTCACATTTCCATTCCTTACAGTGACCTTTTTTACTCATTTCTACTGCATATTTTTATACTTATGAACTCTTGAGCAGCTTTCTATCAATCAGAGTTGAAAATAAACCTGATTTATCCCGGGTAGTACAGGCCATCCACTGTCTGACACAAGCTTTTTTTTTTTGCTTTTCTTTTTTTTTTTTAGCTCCTTTCCTTTTTAAGGTTGCGTTTTCCTTATGCCAAACTTTTTTTCTTGATTGGATGGCCCACAAACTCAAAAAGAGAATATTGGGCTTCTGTGCTGACAGATAAAACCGTTGAAAAAAAGGAACTGTAAAAACAAGTTGTCAAAGAAGATTGCATCTGAATTTGTTACATGTCATTTAATGTCTTTGTTGCTCCTGCAGGTTATGATGATGGTTCTGCCCCTGCTTATCATTGTTTTGCTACCCAAAGTGGTCAACACCAATGACCCAGAGATGAGAAAGGTATGTTCATTGTGCTGTGTCTCTGAGCTAAATAGAAGAAACAACAGACGTTGTGATGTTTTAAATCCTAACCCTATCCTTGTCTCCTTTTGAATTGCTTATTGTGGTAAAGTGCTAACTGTAACAGATGTGACTGATTGTGATACATTTTTAACATCAGAGAGAACATTGAGTCTGTACACAGCCTTTCTCTCTCCAAAAACAGCTGTTCATTCTCTGCCTCCCTTTCTTTACAGGAAATGGAGCAGTCCATGAACATGCTGAACCCCAACCCTGAGCTTCCTGATGTCTCTGAGCTCATGACCAAGCTCTTCTCTGGCTCCAAAGGCTCCAGCAAGGCAGGCAGCAGCAGCAAAGGCACCAGGCCAGCTGCCAAGAGGAGGTAGTACTGTACATGCCTCCTAAAAATCCACCTAAAAAGAAAAAAGCTTGATTTATGTCATGGAAGCAAGGTTTTAAAGTGTCATTTTTTTTCTCTCTCTCTCTCTCTCTCTCTGGGTTTATTGTACAGATTTCATTAATATTAGATGTTTTGAGCACATCTGGATTTCTAATATGCTATTACGAACTGAGCAAAATTTTTTTTTTTTTCCTAGGTTTTTTTTCTCATACTGCACTGATAACATTTGTTGCGAAAGCTGTTATTCTTAATTTGCGCGATACTTTCTACAGGTGACCCTACTACTCATCAGTCTTTTCTGTGCTAAAACCTCCATTGTATATTTTCCACTGCTGCTACTTCCACTACCTGAAAGAGAGCATATATACACAATTCAGAGATTTTCTTGTTTAAGTAACTTCAGTAATACGACTGTGAATGAAGAGAAATTGAATTTTAAGGCAGATAAATTCTTATTTAAAAACCTAGATAAATAAATTGCCATGGTATATGACAGCTGTGTTTTTATTTCACACCATTCATTTCTTTGAGTGAACACGTGACTTTCTCATTTTATGAATTGTGGTGAACTGTATGGTTAGAATTCACACGCTGTACATTATGTGCCTGAGGTGTAAAAATTAAAATGATAATCACTGGAAGTACAAAGAGAGAAATGTATGGTTGCTTTTTAAAAGCTCTACAAAGTGTAACTGGTTTTACTTTGTAATAAAATAGACATTAAAGTCCATAGTAAAATCATTATTGTAGAATGTGTTAGCACTGGCTGACAGGACGTGTTTTAAAATGAAACAATAATGAGTAATGTTATTAAATATAGAGACCGCTCAGCTCAAGGTTGAGTCACTAGCTTTCTCCTGAACTTTGAGCCAAATATGTTCATCATCAGCATTTATCTATTTGTTGAGGAGATAGTCCTTTTGGCACAAAAGCTCCGTTGTTGCTATGGTTTTGATTTTGGCTTCAAAGTTACCCAGAAGTGAGAAAGAGTGGGTTTTTGTTTTGTTTGCATCATATGCATCTATGCAAGATTATATTTACTGTATATTCCTGCTGTTTCACTGATCAGTGCTTAGCAGTGGTAACACAAAAAGATGAATTACCTTGTCTTCCCTTTTTCAGGGGAAAACATTCTGGCGCATCAAGGTAGGAGAAGCATGTGGGTCAATACAAGCAAAAGAAACAAGTTTGCTGGCTGTGTTCCAAATAACTGCTTAAGCTTTTGAGTCTTAGTGTTATGCACGAGGGCCCGCTGGGCACAATCACTGTCGATAATAACCACAGGGCTCAAAAAATGCTTTAAAGTCAGATCAGATGTTTATGATGCACAGAATGTGTTTTGGTGAGAAGTAGTGAATATAAATATAATCTAAAAGTTATCTCTCAAGCACAGAGTAGACGAAAAGCGTCGTGAATTAGGTCAACTTGCATGCAGTTGCATCTTTTTCCAGGGATACCCCGTCCACAGGTAAATGGAGATGGTGTGACACAATTTAAAATCAGTTGTTTTCATCAAATCGCCTTTTTCCAAGGTTAAGAATGAGTTGCTGTGTGAAGAATGCGCATGACAGCGTCCTGTAGATTACTCATGCTAAATGAGTTAAGTGAAAGCATCAAAATAAAAGAACGCTTGTTTTCCCTAATATTTTCCAAAGTTTCAATCATCACTGTGGCTCTTAGACCAAAGCAATTTAGTTCTTATTTTGACTCTAAATGTTTTATTTAAAAGCTAGAGCTAAACTGCTAAAAACTCATTTTTACCAAATGGGTGCAAATATTAACCAAACACTATTTTCAGCTGCATTTTGGTGTTTTAGGGTTTCACAGTTGCATTTTGTATTTGAGATTAAAGAGAAACTACAGTACCAGAGTTCATTCAGCACATATACAAGCCTATTTCTGCCACTGGAGGGGAAAGGGAAAAAAAATGCCACCCATAATTTAAAATTTGGGGTTATCTCAAAATTTTAACTAAAGTTTCATATTATTTTCTGAATTCTGACGTATTTATTTTGAAAGTTTGAGTTGGTAAGTTAAGATCTCGAGATACCGAACTCAAAATTTTCAAACAATGATCCAATATTTTGACTTGTTGGGGACAAAAAATGTTTTTTTTCCAGTGGTGAAAACGAGCTTCCATAAACAAAGGTGAGTTCTCCAGGGAAATAGTTTTTTATTAGTGTTTCAGTGACATCACAGGTCAACTGAGCTTTATCAGACTGTGAAAACGCCGAGTCCTGTTAATGAGATCAGTTAATTAATGGCTTTGTTCTTTTCATGTGGTGTTGCATTAGAGCAAAGAAACTCTCAATGCAGAACAACAGTGCTGACCTGGACTCTTGGGACCAGTAAAATCTCCGGTGACGTCGGGGATTTGTTTAGTGCCATGGCGTTGGTACATGGCACATTTGGGTAGTCAACCATTGGAGGATGGTAACGATTTGCTTCACCTCTCAAAGACGAATTATTGACAAATGAGACCGTCTTCAACATGTCTGTTGGTCATTAAATGTTTGCCTTGAAGTTTGTATTTTACTGTGTATATTATTACACAAAGACACAGAAGTGCAGACGGACAGTAAGCACAAGCGCCTTCACAAAGGAATCTTTGCTGCTATGAGCAGAACAAAAGGCACAGAGTTCAGATCAGAAAGATACATTTAACATTACATCATAATAGACAAAAAAGTGAAATAATTTACAACATCACTCATCTTTTTACAGCAAAAAGAAGACAAGAGGTGTCCATAACAATCTTAATCTCATATTACTAGTGTTAAACTAATGCAACTGTAAATGCACATAAATGTACCGATTAGCCCTTATACACATGATCAAATATCAACAAGATAGAAAACAGAGGAAAAGACATTCACTGAACAATAATATACTGTAAACAATTTACATTCACCATTTGTGAAGTGTAAAATCCGACACAATCTGTGAAATATGTTATTCCTGTTACAGATTTGTTTTGAAATATGTGAGCTTATGCTATGTCATTTATACACAGTGCAAGAGTATAAAGGAGAATTATGAATTGTGTGAGGTTGAAAGGATAGGATCAGAGATTTTGACTCCAGGATATTTTACTAAAAAAGATTGTTACAACTGTAATCAGGCTTGAGACAGGCTTTCCATTGAAGGAGGGGCTGTGGTTGTTGCTTGGGCCACTGGTTTGGAAAGAATACTATTTTATTACCATGTTTGATTTTAAATTTTTATTTGGTTTATTAACCAGTGAACCAGTTGTAGTTGCTGCTTTGCAGCCACTGACAGCTACTTCAAGGTACTTCTGCAAATGTCCCCAAATGCAAACAAATACATAATGTTAAAAAATAATAATAATTCACTGTTTAAATGACAATACAAGACTTTAAAACAGAATGACAGTCGACATTCCTGGAGTTGGAAGTTCAACTAGAGGAAGAGTTACCATCTTTACTGGACGTTTTAAAGTTGCAGTCTTTTCAACACAAAATAACCCATTTTGGAGATGGTTACCATTGCTCCACAATCTCAAGGGAGGGAGGAATTTTATTTTATTTATTTTGCAGGTGTCCCCTTGCAGAAGTTACAGTTCATGTGTAAATTATAAACACAGCTTATTTATTATCTTGTAAATTAGCTATATTGAAAATGATTGTAATCCTGGTGATGTTGGCAGAACTAAGCGCTTTACTCTCTGTTTACTATATAAACATGTAATAAGCAGGTCACAGAGGATCACAATATAGATGCAAATAGAAAACAGGTTAGAAGTCCAGTACTAGAAGCTGCTATGTAAACAGATGATAAAGGACAATATAGCTGGGTTTGGAATTATGTCTTCAAATGAAGCTAGGGCAGCTGTGAACAATTTAAAAGTCCTTAGCCTAAAAATATCATCAGTATGGTGTTTAACAGTGTAACAGTGTAACCTGACATCACTTTTTACAAATTCCTTAAAAATGTAAAGTAAAAGCAGGTTTTGTAGTTAAATGAGCGACTCGATATTGGGGGAACTACAGACATCAGACTTTTATAGTGTTTAACAGTCTCAAAGGATAAAAATTCATTTAAAAATAAATATTGACCCAATTTTGTTTTTCATTCTTACATTGTCAGAAAAAAAGACACATTTTGCAATTCATTAATGATTTCCTGCCTGTCCACAGGTACTGAAAACAGAAAACAAGACAAATTAAAAAAAAAAAAAATGTGTACAAGAGATATCAGTGCAGCGTACCAAGAGCAGGTTTTGAGATTGTCTGTGTTACGAACATCTTCTAGTTAACATTTCTTAATTCTTTTTAATAACTGTGGGTCTCGAAAAGCGCTATATAAATGCAATCCATTATTATTATTATGATAAAGTTAGTATGAGTTGAGCAAGCAGTTTACACACTGCCACAAAATCAGACTGGACAAAGGGATTAATAAACACGCATAACAGCGCCTCACCTTATTGATGTAGGTCAGAAAGACTTGATAGAAGACAAAGTGTCTGACACCCGTTACATAAAGCCATAACAACCTTTACACCGGATTTATTTCCTTCTGTACTTTTTGTTTCTTCTGCTTTTTTTTTTTTTTTGCCTTATGTAAATGTCACTTTTTTCTTGCAATAAAAGTGTTGACTGTTTAGTCATAATATATGTTATGTACCATATATTTTAGTGTCTGAGTACATTTAGATCTCAGTTGCAAAGGGATAGCAGTATTGCCCATATGGAGAGGAAGGATATGGGAGTGTAAGTATATTACAAATATTTAAATGTGTGCGCCATTAACTCGTTTTGAACTATTAATGACAGGAGTTGAAAGAGAGATATATCTCATTGCTGACTTTCCTATTCTTGTAACAAAAACAACAACAACAAAAAAACAACAACTAGTGCCTGTATTACCCACCATACAACTTAACCAAAAACAGTTTTGTCCATGTCACACAGCCATTAGCCTACAGAAGTTTGATAAGATCACTTGTTTCTAAACTCAACACCCCTTAGACATCTAAAACGGACGCTGACTCAAGTGATATGATGTAGCACAAGGCAGTTTATCAGACTTCATATTAGGGCTGTCATGATATCACGTTTCTGCATGATTACCAAAAAACAACAAAAATAAAGATTTACAATATTGCTATTATCACGATATCTATTAAAAATAGCAATAATTCTATCATTCAAATTAATCAGTAACTTTGTTTATTGTGTCTTTTTTACATTAATTAACCTCACAAATGCATTCAGGTGGCAATAGAGTCTAAATCCATATAACTATACAAAAGCATACAAAAAGAACAAATACACAATTATTTATGATTATCATACATGCATTATTAGCACAATGTTGATATTTCATTTTTTAAACATCACGGACAGCCCTACTTCACGCAGCTCCCTCAGCGGCCATGCAATCTGTAGGTCTGTAATCAGACTTTAATGTGTAGAAGCAGTGGTATATCGCTTCAAGACCGACTAGAAAACATCTGAACCTGTTCGTTAACCTTTAATTATGTGAGAATGTGCAGACACCTTTCTTTCTTATAACAGCAGACGTTTAGGCGCTTCATCAGGCTCAGCTCATTTTGAACCAGCAGATATTTTAACACAAAAATCACATGTGGCACTTCATGCTGAAGAAGACCACTGACTACTGTATATGTCAAGAAAATCCAACAAAGTGGACAAAAGTAAGTCTGGTGTAATATTGCAGGGACACATTAAGTCATTTTATTGTTGACATTTGGGTTTTGTCCACCCCAGTATAGCTTATCCTCACCTCTCCTCCTCTTCCTCCACTGACACAGCAGAAGCATGCGGAACGTCTTCTGGAAGGTCTTGTTGCAAAGAGCGTAGCACATTGGGTTGATGGTGCTGTTGACGTAGCACAGCCAGTAGCCCAGGTGCCACAGAGATGTCGGGATGCATTCGACACAGAAAGTAGAGATAAGCACCATGATGTTGTATGGCGTCCATGTCAGGATGAAAGCCAGGAGGATGGCGCTAAGAGTCTGGGCTGCTTTTTTCTCCTTCACCAGCACCATCCTCTTTCTCTTAGTAATCTGGTTCTTCAGGGCAGTGTCCATGGGTTTGGAGGTGGTGGAGGATGAGGAGGGGGAGGCATTTTTGGTGGGCAGCTCTGCTTCAAGGGGGCATGATGTTGCGCTCATAGGATTTCTGTTTTTACCCTTTGAGCCAAGTTTAAACCTATATGAGATACACTTTTTGCTGCTCGTTTTTTGAGGTGTGGAAAAATACTCATCTTCTGCATAATCAGTCACCTGTCCATTTTTATTAGTTTCTCCACTTCCTGGCTCTTTGAAGGATCCTTGTGGGGTTTCTACTGAAACGTGTTGTTCCTCTTCTTCTGAGGACGTGTAGCTATTAAAAGACGTGATCTGGTCTGCTTTCGCCCATGCCTCATCTGACCTCGTGGTAGTTTTTGTGGCATTACTTTGATTAGATGAGGACCAGGAGGCCTGACTCTGATCTCTTGGCTCTCGGGTGAAATGAAAACATGAACGAATAAGAGTTTTCTGTGGTTTAGCCCCCTCTGGAACATGTTCCTTTGTGAGCCCTTGCAGCTCTGCTAGATCTTTTGTCCGTTTTTGCGTCTCTTTGTAAATCCTGCAGTAAAGAATGGTCATAATAGAGACTGGGATGTAGAACGCAGCAATGGCTGTCCCAAATGTGATGACGGGCTCTGTTAAAAACTGGATTTGGCACTGGTCCATTTGCACTTTTCTCTCTCCTACAAAGTACTGCCAGCACAGAATGGGTGGAGCCCAAAGGACAAATGACACCAACCATGCCAGACCAATCATAATGGCAGCCCTCTTTGGAGTCCTCTTTGCCCTGTATGTCAGTGGCCTTGTAATGGAGAAGTATCTGTCAAAACTGATAACAAGTAAGTTCATAACTGAAGCATTGCTGGCTACATAATCTACTGCTAGCCAGAGGTCACATGCAAGGTTCCCCAGGGACCAGTAACCCATTAGTATATATGTGGTATACAGGTTCATGGATAAAACTCCTATGATGAGGTCTGCAAACGCCAGACTCAGTAGGTAGTAGTTGTTTACAGTTTTAAGTTGACTGTTTACTTTAAAGGACAGCATAACTAGCACATTACCAACTATTGTTATCAGGCTGACAATGGCCGACACCGTGGCGATGGTTATAGCCTCCCAAAGGCTGTGAGGAGCAGCGGAGACTTGTGAAGTGTTGCCAAAAGTACTGTTTGAAGCATCCATTACGGTTTGTTACAGAGCTGTGTTACTGTTGGAAAATATCTCTTTGTAGCCTCATGCGGATTCAGCAGTTACCTGCAATGAAAAGAGAACAGCAATGAGATATAATTACACACAGAGATGTTTTTAATGAGTTAGCACAATTCACTTTTGATCAGAGTGACGGTAGCTTACTTAGATTTTTAACTTGTATACGTAGTTCGTAAAAAGCGTAACAGATTTATTGTAATCTAAGTATAATATTTATACGGTAGAATAAAACATTAGGTTCATCATTATATATGTGTGTGTGCATGTAATGTATTATAAAATTCTATATGTCATTAATAATAATAATAATACTATATATTATAATACATATAATATAATAATATATGCAGTATTTATTTGCTTATAAGTTCTAGTTGACATAGAGTTTCTTCATTAAGAATATATAAAACATTCAAACGTGAAAAGTTAATTATTTTTATATGGTACTGATAGATATTCATTTAGCCAAATTGAGGCCCGGAACTATCAAATCAAAACAATTTTGCCGTGGGATATCATTGGGTGTAACACCCATTTCAACTGTGAGGCGTCACACGCTCAGCTGTCCGGCCACTGTTGACAGTAATGGAAGGTAGAGTAACCAGAGGCAGTGGGAGAAGAGGTGGCCGCGGTGGAAACGACGGCAACAGTTTTGGTGGTGAACGCCGAGGGAGAGGAGGCCACCACCGCGGGCGGGGTAAACGAGAACATCATCGCGGCCGTGGACGTGGAGGAGGCGCCCATGCTGCTGAATTCCATCAGCGGGTGAGAGAGAGCAGGGAATCCGAGTCCCCTTACGTTAGTCCCAAACTTTGTTGAAAAATATTTTTGAATCCTGTAGTTTACGTCACTGCGCTGACGCACACATTCACAGATGCTATTGCAAAGCTACATGGGATTACTTCTTCAATTCGGCCTAACTAAAACTCATTTCAGGGTGATAGTTAGGCAGTGTTATAGTTAGTCTGAGCAAAACAATCCCAGCAGCTGGTGCAAACTTTGAAATATAGCTATGTATTGAAATAATGTGCAAACTCACAGTAAGTTTCGAGTCAATATGCATTAGCTGACATGAGAAGTGAGCAAATATAAGCTAAATCCATCCATGCTTATTATTTGTTGTTCGTGCTATCGTCATCTAATAAATCCTACCAGCATGCACTGTATAGAGCTACACTGAGCCCTTTTACATGTGTCAACATTTTGATCAAGCTCTTGAAATTTTTCCCACAGCAATTTAACTTTGTCACTTTACAATCTGCCTGTCGATATGACCCTAGAGGCTGCAGTTGTTTTTCCACTGGGATGTTCAGACAGTTAATGCCCCTGCTGTGGTACCTACAGCAGTAGAAGAGAAACAATAGGGGCTCTGTGATTACAGTCATCAAAATCTCCCTTGGTTCGTTGGAGCTCTTGATTGCAATCATTTTCTCTGTTTTTTTGGTGCATCCATAGCTCTTTGATGATCTTGTTCAGAAGAAAGCACGGTTTTTCCATGGCAGTATTATGAAAAGATTTTTTTTGCAGATGTGTGAGATAGCGGGGATAAATGCGTTACTCAGGCAAACTTAATGAGTTCAGTTTTGGCAGTGATGTTTATTCTTTGTTTATACCTTCACCCAATTATGACGCTTAGCTACCAATTATAAATAAGAGCTATGTGCTAATGAACACTTTAAAAAAAATTGTCTTTCAATTTGTGAAGCACAAAATGAATTATTATTTCTGTTGCAGGAAAATCATAGTGACAGTACTAAAGGTATGCAGTTTAGACTTTTTAAAAGTTAGAACAATTAGACTTCTTTCCAGACTGTTTTTTTGTTTTTGTTTTTTGTTTTTGCATTGTGATCTATAACACAAAAATTATTCACAGAAACCAGGATTTAAAATCTAAATATTGTGCTTTACATACATTCCCTAGCCAATAAACCCATAACAGACTCTGAAAAGTCTCTTCTGGTACTGGAGGAAAAAAAAATACTTGCAGAGAAATTCAATTGAAATGGATGTTTCTATGCACATTTGTCAGGAATTTGCAAACATGTTTGGGATCTGTGTGTTTAGGCAGTCCTCCTGCAGTTTGCTAATAAAAGAGTACTTTCAGTATTAATTTATTGTTGCTTACTTCCTAAATTAATAGTTTAGTTGTGTTATTTTCCTAAAGCACAGGTGACATCTTAAAAATAAACAGATATTTAAATTACTTTGACTAGAAATAGAAACTCAGAAAATCCTCAAAGTGCCAGAGTTTGAATGAAGTTGGCATTTGTTCTTGAAATGGTAATTATAGAAATAGTTGCCAAAATTTTTTCCAGCTCAAAATCTTTTTTCTCCTAATTATTATAATTTTTTTTTTTGGTTTACAAAGGAATGGTCCCCAAATCCCACTGCAATATAAAATCACTTTTTTAGGTGTTTTTGTTTTCTTTTTTTTGTTACGTATTCTGGAACTGGGTTAGATTTAATTCAGAACTGCTTTAATTCTTTGAGATGATTTTGGGTTTGTGAGACAGTTTGTTATTCTACTGGATGCAGCCATCAGTTTGCTGGTGGGAGGCTGCTATACAGTTTGACATTCTTTGCTCTATTATTTTTACATTTGCCTTGAACAGGTTGAATAGGTGTACCCAATGAAGTGGCCGATGGATGTGCTACATATAAAAATGTTGTAGCAAGATGGATGCAAGAAATTTTCAGAGTATTGTTTATTTCTGTCCTAAGTTAATCATTTTCTTTAACCCAGCTCACCAATACTCCATTTAAATTGGTTAAAATGAACAGGTGGATAAAAGTATGTTTCAGATTAAGATGTTCTTCTGTTGCGTATAAGAATTTGGATCAGAGGACGCTCAACTTGAGTCTCTTAGCTGACAGATTTATTTTATCTAGCTATTCTTAAGATTTCTTGTCTGATTCTGCTTTCTGATTTTCTTGAGTGTCATATTGGTCATTGTATACCCTGCAATGTTCTCCTTCAGGACCAAGATGAAGGGGACAGTTATCAGGAGGACGATGATAGCACACAGGTGTTCTCCAGGAGGAAGCTGGAGTCAAACTGGGACCGGTACGAGGAGTCGGAGAGGCCAGAGCCGGATGATGACACGCCTACTCAGAGAGGAACAGACTTTCATGTGTTGCTGGCCTCAGCAGGTAAGATGTGACCACAAGATGTTGGAGGAGGATGTTTGTTTTACCAGCCACACCTGCAAAGCTCATACAGCCCACAACAGGAGGGATGGGTTTTACCTTTGACTTTGTTCTAGAAGCTTAAGTGATTAACAATCAGTCAGTTTTTTACGTTTTTATTTGATGCTTCACCATCACGCTTCACTTGGCACAAATAAATGTTGACTCAGTTTTTCTAAAGAGTGTTGACCTTTCGTGTGTGTTGTAGACTTAGTGCAAATACTCCACTGAGTCAAGTTGTAGTTTTCCAAAGTTGCCTCCGTTTCCTAATTAGCTAGAAATGTTTGCTGCTGTCCTTAGGGACTTTAATTGCTCTGTATGGACATTGCTGTCAGATAGCTGCATGGAGGATCCTTGTTTGTCTTGTTTGCTAATTTCAGCCTCAGTGGTCAGTGTCGGGGCCCCTGGGCTCTCTACAGTCTCTGATTCTGTTGCTGTTTCTTTCCCCCAAGGATCATAGTTAGGGAAGTTCAGTTTAATAAGAGCAGATCTCAAGTTTTTTCAGATATTTCCCTGATTCTCAGCCCCAGTGTCGAGCTGTCACGTTTAGCTTAATATTCAAGATTGTTTATAGTTGTGGTCAGAAGTTTAAGACTCATCATGGGCATGGATGTCATGACAATTTTGGGATTTTAATGATTTCTTTAAACTGTTCTTGGAATGATTGCACAGCATATAGTTTTAGTGAATTCAGAAGGCATACAGGCTCAAATATATGCATTCACTCATATCTTTCAGTTAGTATTGCATGAAGGTAGTACAATGTCTTCTAACTTGACAAGGCCTGTTAACTTTAGTTATCAGGACTGAGTATAAGTGATAGTTTCTCTTTGCCAGCAAATAAAGGATTTGTTTGACAGCACTTGCTGGACTGACCAATAAGAGCAATAGGAAAGTCCAAAGAACTCATTGAAAATCTAAGAAAGAGGACCATAGATTTACACATTTTGGGAAGATCTCTTGGAGCCTTTTTCTAACCAGTTGTATGTACGTGGCACACGTGTACAAGTGGCAGCACTTCTGCTATAATTTTGTTCGTATTTAACAAAATAAAAATGCAGACATATTAGTTTTTGACTGCTATTGAAAATTGTTCTCTTTACACAAACTCTCTGACTGAACTAATATGCAATCCCTGAACATGTTTGCACTCTCTGCTCATATTGCCTTCATATTAGGGCTGCACGATTTTGCATAAAATGAGAATCACGATTTTTTTTTTTGCTTAGAATTGAGATCACGATTCTCTCACGATTTTCTTTTCCATTATAAATATTTATTGCACTTATTAACTGCACATCAACTTCGTAACAGTTGAGACTGAACATAAAAACAATAAATAAACATAAAAACAACAAATGTCTCACATTTTGTCGTTGCCGCAAAATGTTGTACCATCTCCACCGTTGCTCGACACTGCGTGTATAGAGCAGGTAGTGCAACAATAGAAAAATAGTTGCGGGACGGCACTGTGTAGCGTTTGTCTAGGGTGTTCATCATTTTCCTAAATCCCTCGTTTTGCACAGTGTTGACGGGAGTCATATCTTTGGTCAGGTGATAAGTAATAGCCTCCGTAATTTCTTTGTGCCTGCGGGAGTTCGACGGGTATAGGGAAGCGCTGTATAAGGTTCCCGTTATTGGTGTTTGGGTGGTTGACTGGGACGGATTTTCTCCTGTCACTTTCTCGTCATCCCTGACGTGCTCTCCGTTGTTTTTTCCCTGCTAATTTTAGCAGCCAGCTTCTGTATCACGTGGTATAAGGCTCCGCCCTTGTCATTTGTTGAGCAGGAAGAGTGAGCGCTTGTTTTCATGCAGATTACGTCCCGGATCAAAATGCGGTACAATCGTCGTCTTCTTTTTTAAAAAATTTTTTAAAATCGTTGTCATTTGGAAATGAGATCGCACATAAGTATGAATTGAGATTGCGATTTTCTAACGATTAATTGTGCAGCCCTACTTCATATTAAATCATTTTTTGCTTTTTAAAGAAATTATTTTAACATTGCACTCAACAACAAACAATTCCTCGCTAACAAAAAAAGTAACTTCAAGGGCCAAATTGCATTATATTTCTTCAGGTCAATATACGGCCGCAAGTAGGGGTGATGTGGGCTGCAAGTGGCCCCGGGGTGCGAGTTTGAGACCCCTGGTCTAGAAGAAGTCTCAGACAGTCACCCTCAAAGGAGAGGAAATTGGTTTAAGAACAAACCAGAAACCACAAACACTCAAGCCTGCCATGAAATGGATACTGCAGGAACACCACAGTGAAATGATTTGGCTACAAGGACAAAAGGTATTTTTGAAGGATTAAAGGGCAACCTTTTAAAACAAGGGTTGGGAACTCCAGGCCTCAAGTGCAGGTGTCCTGCAGGTTTTAGATGTGTCCTTGATCCAACACAGCTGATTTAAATGGCTAAATGACCTCCTCAACATGTCTTGAAGTTCTCCAGAGACCTGGTAATGAACTAATCATTTGATTCATGTGTGTTGACCCAGGGTGAGATCTAAAACCTGCAGGACACCGGCCCTTGAGGCATGGAGTTCCCCACCCCTGTTTTAAACCTAAGGGCACTGTACCAGCTGTAAGCATGGTGGCGATATCATCATGCTCTGAGGTTGCTTTGCTGCCAGTGGTACTGGTACATTGCACAAAGTGCATGGAATAATGAAGAAAAAGGATTGCCTTGAAATTCTTCAGTCTCATGTCAGATAGCACAGAGTTGGTTGTTTCAGTAGAACAATGATCCCAAACACACATCATAACTGGTTTTGGAAGGAATAACGTGGGCCAACATTAAGCTTCTGGAATGGCCTTCCCAAAACCCTGATCTCAATTGTATTGAAAATCTTTGAGCTGTGCTTAAAAGCCCGGTTCCTGCCAGGAAGACGACCAGTTTAAAGGAACTCTACCATGGACCGAGAGGGTGTTGACCTCTCAGTTCATATACTGTACTTGTAAGCCCTTGTGTATTAGAGAAAATTCAAAATAAATTCAAATGTTTGAACCCAATTTGTTGTTGTTGTCATTAAAGATATATGTTGCACATTGCACCTTGGAAAAAGAACATTTCAAAGATATCATTACAATGCCCGAATTAGCATGACATGCTGAGTATATGCAAACATCTAAAAACAGTCTAGAAATATTTTAGGAACATTTTTTTTTTCATTTTCCCAGCTCCTGAACATAAATCACAAAATAGTTCATACTTGTTTTGAATTCCTGCTGGCTTTCTGGTAATTAATTAACTGTGACTGGTGTAGATTTGGCAGCATCATGAGCTTGAGGTACAAGCAGGTTACCATAGCTCAGTAATTTTTTTGAGTTTCAGTGAGCAGCTTGTCTTGCCTTGTAAACATCCTGACTATTCCCAGGCTGATGGCATTGAAATCAGTAATCATGACCTGAAACGTCTGCCAACAATTCTGGTTTTCATGGCACATCTTCATCTCCTTTTCTTGAGCTTTATTTGCGTTAGGCTTTCTGCGGTGACAAATCCCTCCCTGGTGATTTGGCAGTTTGAAGTTTAAAAAAAAAAGTTTTCTTTTTACAGTTACTGTCATGTTTTTTCTGCTTCCGTCAGATATGCCATGGGTACTGATTAACTGAGCTGATTCACCCTCGTCACAGTCTGGACTACTGGTTCAAGAAAGAATTTGGCTTGGGTTGTTCTTTTTTTCTTCAAGTTATGTCCGTCAATTTTAGACGCTGATGAAATTGAAAACGACATGAAACAAGTTGAAGAGGCGTATCTGTAATCGTCTACTTTTCAGTAATGCTGGTTGATCTGTGATGTGTCGTTGGAAACACTACCAGAAATATATACTAATACATATTTCAGGGATTGCCTCTGTTTCAAGCCTGCTACAAAAACTGGATTTCATGTTGTGGATGCAAACCTCTTTCTAGGCGCTCTGAATGTAAGAGACGAAACATGATTACTCCATGCATTTAAAGAATCAATCATACATCCTGCTAACATTTGACACTGTTGTAGTGGTGTTAAATTCTATGGTTAGCTATGACTCAGTGCCTCTTTTCCACTTCAGTGAACTCTTTCACAGCTTTAACCACATCTCTACATGGAGTATGTATTATGTGACCAGTATATATCTAGGTTGTTTTTATATGGCAGTATTCTTCTAAAGAATACTTTGCTGATTTATCCAAGACTGCCTGAAAATCAGCGCAGAGTCTAATACAGAAGAATCAAGGGTGTTATTTTCTTGTTCTTCTTTGTTAGGACTTAGTGATTTAGCGATTTTATGAAACTTCTGCAGATATAAATGGAAATGCAGTATAACTCTGAGTTTCAAAGTCAGTATTTGATATGACCACTTTTATTCTTCAGCACAGCCTGAACTCTTAGGCAAGCTTTTTTGTCATTTCTTTAAGTAGTCTTCGGGATTAGTTCTTCAGGCTTCTTGAAGGACATTTAAAGCTCTTCTTTGGATGCTGGCTGCCTCTTGTTCTGTTCTATCAAGATCCCTCGGTGCTTTATTAATGTCGAGGTCTGGGCTCTGGGAGGCCAGTGCATGACTGTTTGTGATCACCGTCATACTGAAAAATGAAGCCACTGTCAATCAGATGCTTTCCAGATGGTATTGCATGGTAGATTAAAATCTGACTGTATTTTCAGTAACATTAGATTGGATCCCCAACATCACTAGGTAAACCATGACACAGTCTCCAAAACATCTGTTTTTTACAGGAAACACTCATTGTTGTAACTCTCTTTTGACCTCCTAATCGACATATTAAACTAAAAATATCAAACTTGGATTCATCACTCCGTCAGACAGGTTGCCACTGATTTTCAGTCTAGTTCTTGTGTCATTTGACATATGTCAGCCTTTCCCCCTGCCTCCCATCCTGAAGAACGGCTTTTTGACAGCCACTTTTCCACCGAGAGAATTTCTTATGAGGCTTCGATGAACAGTAAATGGATGAACATCTTTCAGGTCTGGTGTCAGGTCTTTGCTGGATTTTTTTTCTTCTTTCTAAAGAACATGACTTTTAGATTCTGTTCATCTTCTGTAGACAGGCTTTTAGGCCTGACACTTCTTCTTTTGTCCTCAATAAGGAATAATAAAGGTTATTCTGAATTTGACTTTGCTTAGCTTCCTTCCTCTTACACATTTCTGGCAGGAATGCTAAAGTACAAATCTCCCTGCACTTTGCTTTCCTTCTACTTCCAGTCTCTTGTCAGCTTGACTGAGTACGTTGCATAACACACTGCTGCAGGTGGCAGAGTACTTGACTGGATAAATTACTGTTTTGCTGTGGAAGTCTAAAAAAAGTCATCAAACATTAGATCATTTAAACTTTTGGAGCAGTAGGATGTGATATGGTCATTAAGATGCCATTATTCAAAGTAGGGTCACACCAACACATTGCACTTGGTTTAACTAATGAAAGCTAAGCAGTCATGCAGATGATTACATTTCCCCTTTTTTATGTCATGTAAATGACTTTATTGTCTTACATGGTGCTAAAGCTGCACTTACCAATATTTATAGGCTTAAAATGATCTCTATTATGACAGGTGTAGCTTATAAAAATGAAGTCTTTGGGTAACTGTTGTAGCTTTAGCTGTATGGTCTGTCTCTTTCTTACAGCTACAAATATAGGAGGCCTGTAAATACTGGACTCCCATTTATCAGATGGTAAGAAACATCACTTAAGATAAATCTTAATTTGTTCCTCAGCATGCTGGATTTATAAATTGGCAGCTGTTTTGTGAATTCCAGTGTTTTACTTCAGCATTGTGTTGCCACAGTTGGCAACAAAATGAACTGGTGCTGCTTTAACTGGTTTTAACAACATTCTGGGCTGAAGACTAGTTATTGCAATTTCTGGCTTGAAAATTCACAAATTCAATGATGATCAGAAACTCATGTTTGACAAACCTCATCAGTCATCCTCATTTATTTTTGGTTCCAAGCTCTAATTAGCCGAATTCCATCGCACATGTTACTAATCAAGAGCTCGCCGAGTATGGCACATTATTCCAAGTAGCATGTCTTCTGTCAGTTATGTTTTTCAGTTGAGTATCCAGGCATTCACACTGATTGAACTGTGCAGGCTGATGCTTTTGGGGAAAGTCATGAGGCCATTTTTAACTTCGGGTGAGTGTTTTCAGCAGTGAACTGTTTTTGTAGGATTGTGGGGGTTTTTTTCCTCACGCCATTAGAAAGTTGGAGTGTTGCAGCGCCGTGTCGCTCTCTCTCCTTCTCTTGTAGTGTAAATGCCAAAGGTGCTCTTGTGAGTTGTTTGACTCCGATCTCTCGTCTCTGTGTTTTGCCCACATTGCCAGATTAGTCATGGCATACAGCAAGAGGCTGCCGCTCTTTAGAGGATACTTAATTGTACGTGGGCGGCGATGCTTTTAAGAGTAGTTTTTCTGGCCAATTAAGGTAGCCATGAAAACAGGAATTCACTATAAAAACCACCTGTTTCCGCTTTGCTTTTCACAAAATACTTATTGTGGACTTTATTTATTTATCTTGTAAGGGTGTTGAGGTATTTTGTTTGCTTTATTAACAAGATTTGACAGAATGTACAGGTCGGAAGTACTTCTATGTATTTCAAGAGAGAAATGGCCTGCAGCAGTGTTTCTCAACCTTTTGTTATGCACCTTGCAATTCTTACGAGATTCGAAATCCCAGGGCAGACGGGTCGAGAGCAGAGCTTTACCTACAGTGTGATGGAGGCGTTAGACGTGAGCTGATTCTTTTTTTTTAAACAACATTTTAATCAAGTAGATGTTTTGTTTTCTCATCAAGTACATTATACTCTACATGATGAGAGCAAATAATATTGTGATCTCCTCTATAGGAGCTGAGTACATTTGGCAACCCAAAACAAAACAGTTTAAATATATGAGTGGGTGTGGATTGTTTTTCCTGATATTCCTGACATTTATTGGAGAAAACAGCAAGATTTTGTTGTTGTAAATGACTGTGGAGGTACAGCAGGATGTCCAGAGAGTGTGGGGATGCTGGTTCGATCCCTAGTTGTTTCAAGTGCCAAAACATATTTGAGCAAATCAGTGTGAGGCCCTGATCAGAAAAAAGCAAAAGTGGAAAGCTCTCGGAGAAATCTATTAGCACAAACCGAAACAGTCAGTTAATTACGACCAGCACGAATTTCTGAAAGCGGTGCACACGAGTGGGTCACAAACGAGGGGATCAGATGAATAAGTTACTGGTGTGTTTCACTCAAGAAACAGCATGACAGTTCAGAGCAGGGAGAGGCAGAATAAATGAAGGAGAATTAATATGTTTTGATATCAGAGCATCATCTTCCATCATAAATTGATGGAAAGTATGTGAAGCCTTTGTTGCTGCGTCAGCTGTTTACTGGATAAATCTGACAGCTGAGGTGGGGCAGAGGATTTATCCAGATTGGGACTTCTAACAGCTGACCTGCTGTAGACGATCACAAAACACTAATTCACTGAATTAATAAACCTACTAGTACTACTCGCTGTGCATGAGTGCTTGTACTGTTTTTTTTTCTACAGGCTGTGTGAGATTGCAGGTATTTTTCAGAGGTCAGGGGAAGAGTCTGACTCACAGTCACCAACTGACAACAGACAGTTTCTGCAAATTCCAGGCTTCTTGTACAACACAATGTATTATTCAGACATTTTTCAAGCATGTTTCAGATCTGTCTGAGTCATATTAATAAGGGTACTTTGACAGACATTCCAATATGTTATATAACTGCAAAATATGTAGCAAAATACATGAAATGTGATGTTGCAGAGCGCTTTGTGTGTGTGTACTGTTGAGTGAAGACATGCTGAGGCTTCTGTTCTCCATGCAATTGTTATTATGGATACATTTATTTGTAGCAATAATGTGACTAAAATACAAATTGTTCTGCTCACAGAAAAACTTTGCCGTCCATAATATATCCATGTAGAATAGTTTGATGTTTTGGCATTAATAATGGGGCAATTTCCAGTCCTTGATGTACTTTCTGTCAAATCTTGTGTTTATATGATTCATTAAAAAATTCTCCTACCCAGATTTTGTGTGTTCACGCCGTTGACTCTCAGAGTTGTCTCTATACCTTATTCCATAGAGTATAATTTTGACCTTTTTTTTGTTGTTATTGTTTTTTAAATCTGAAAGTTTGTAACTCTTGAAAGAAACTGGCGAGTCCTAAGCTCCAAAAACCAAACTAAACCATCAGGCAGATGGCGGGAACAGTAGGAATTGGAAAATAAAGAGCTTGGTATGTTCTAAGAAAAAGAAGGTTATTTTAGAAATCCACAAAAGATCACAAGATCAAGAAATCACAAGAGATAATAAAGGTTCCAATAAAAAAACGCTGATGAATTTTAAAGTATAGTCACATATTCTTTTGGTCAGATTTGGTCAAATCCTGCAAAATAGCACTTGTACAGAAGAACAGTTAACTAAAATATACTGAAATGTATGTGAAGTCAAAATGAAAGACAGAGAGATCCACAAAGAAGCGGTTGTAAAGGCCTCGCAAAATATCGTCAAGGAGGAAATCTGCTTTTTTATGTTCGTGGATTCCAGGCTTTAGGCAGTAATTGCCTGCAAACGATTCTTGAGTATCTGCACTTTAGTTGAATTTGCCGTCTGTGTTGACATAGAAAGCTGAAAATATAACAAGTTGTGCCTCTATGTGATGTATAACTTATCACTGTAAGTCGGGCTGCTGTAAATCACAAAAATAAATCACCACTTTACTGAACCGAAGAAAGGGAGTGTTGTTCGTCAAGCAAAACAGCCGAGAAATGAATGTAGGCGGAAGGAAGGCTGCGTGGAAAAAAATAAATCACTGTCATTAGCTCCTCTTCCTGTCCTGAGTAGTGTAAATAGTTTTGTCAGCACCTTTAACACCACTACTGGGACAAAGAAATGACTCGGAAAAGATAAAATTACCCTTTTAATTTTGGCAGCTACTTTTTCTTGACATCGCTGCCAGATGGAGATATGCAGTGAGCGTCTTCTTAAAATGAGTCAACAGTTGGACAGGTTAGAGGCCAGTTTTATAATTATAATTCTCACTGAGGCACGGCTGTCAGAACCTACAGTGTTACATAATGGAATGTTTCAAAACCGTTTGAGGGAAGTTTTCATGTAGTTGCTCTTGAATCTTAATGAGTGGAAGTGTGTTTTTTGTTTTTTTTAATCTAAAACAAGGATTCCTTGATCAACTGAAAAGTTGGTATTATGTAATGTTAAAATAGAAAGTGCACCCTCTTTCAAGGTTTATCCATCATCATCAAATTAATCCGACCCTTACTTGGGTCTAAAATAATTTAAGTCCAACCTTAGTAAGTTTAATATTACGTTTATTGAACAACAACAGGTCTGGGGATATTGGGTTTGGTTGATGTTGACTGGACCATTGGATCTCTTTGATTCTTTTTCTGATGGAGATTTGATGGTTTGCTCAGGACAGTTATCCTGTTACACAGCCCAATATAGGTCAAGCTTTAGTTGTTGGTCAGATTGGCCAATCACACTGTCTTGCATCCAATCACATTTGGTTAGAGAATACTTTGATAATACAGAAAGGTTCATGGTCCACTCAATGCAAAGCGCCCAGGGTGCAAGACAAGCCCATATCATTATCCCTCCACCACCATGCTTCACAGTTGTTATGAGGAGTTTGTGCTTTGTTTTTTGCCAAATGTTGGATTGTGCACTGTGGCCAGACATCTCCACCTTGGTCTTGTCTGTCCAAAGGACATTGTTCTATAAGTCTTGTGGTTTGTTCAGATGCAGACTATGCTGTGCTTCCATTTTCGTTTGCTTCTGGCTGCACTTCCAGACAAGCTATACTTTTTTTGGTCTTTTTCTAATTGTACTCAGATTGTAGCTCTTGGGTTTTTAGCTGCTGTTTACCCTCTTAATTACTATGGAAGAAGTAAGGGTGTACTTGCTTATATATTTTGGCTTAGTTATTGTGTTTTTGTTCATCTGATGTATTTAGCTAATAAGAACAGAATAATAATAATAATTATTATTATTATCATTATTTCCTGATAATGAAATATGGTATCTATATCACATATATGCACCAGTGCGTTTCTTTACATTCAGAGATTCAGAGCTTTCCTTGCTCTTGATATAGTCTCTATTTGTATCACTTCAGGCTGTTTAGATTTCATTTGGACTTTTTATGTGTCCAGATGCATTTGCTGCTGCAGTGATTCATCTCTCAGCATGGATATATGCATGCTGGACAAATTCAAGCACACGCCCAAAATCCAACTGGAAAATTTAGCGCAGCCCTGATAAAGACCTGTAGACATTTGGTGAATTTCCTTTGCCAGTCTGTTTAAACATATATAATTGAGCTGTTGGGAGATACAGTGCCTGACTTTGTGTTTGCAAAAGCTCTATTAAAACCTCTACTTGGTGTGATTATGAAAAATGGAGCCCAACAGGGAAATTATGTAAACAGACTGTTTGATTTGAATTGAAGGTCGAGCTGATTTCTGTTGTTTGTGGCCTGACAAATGGCTATTATGTAGCCCTCCTGCTTGTCCAAACATCCCAAGTGCTTTTAGCATTCATGTGTTTTGAAAGACTCTGATTACACCCTCTATAACATCCAGTGCTTCCAATGCGTCAGGAGACAACAGACCCTTTTCATGACTGCAGATTCCAGAGTGAGGTAACTTTTCAAGGATGAAACTTTGGTGCTTTTGATACTTGAGATATTTTGCGAGCAGTTCATTCTAAAGCTTCTTTTGTGCAGAAAGGTTTTCATCACCTCGGTCATGAATAAGGTGAACAACAGATGCATTTGTTGAATTTTAATCTACTAAGTTGCTTTCAATTCTCAAGAATTCTTTTCTTTTTTTCCTCTTCTTTTTTTTTTTTTAGCTTTACAGAGTCAGTTTTAGTCCTCACATCGTTGGAGGTTGATTATTCTGTTGCTAGGAGAAATGAACCAATGATGCAGTTCCCTTATTCTGTACATGTGAGTCCATGCGCCTGTATGACTGGGAAATTACTGCCCAGTTATTTACATCCTCACACTGTCATCTATCTGTACACATTAACACAAGGATCAATCCTGCTCCCCCGCAGCCGTAGTTTACCAAGGCTGCTAATGGGCCTCTATCAAAGCTCAATCATAATGAAACAAAAGGAAATCACATTAGAGCTTCTGTGATTCGGCTAACCAGATTGACACACACAAGGATGATTTCCTAACTGAGATTAATAGTCCCAATCATTCCATTAATATGTATGTTCCGGTGTTGTTATAGATACTAGATTTGCCATGTACGCTGGAAGAGACTGGCGTCAAAGCAGAGGAATGAGGCCAATTATGTACTGTCTGGTTAGCACAAATAGGAAACAAAGCATTACAGGTGCTTGGTTTGTTTCCCTGGAACTGCTCATTAAGATGACGCCAGTGGGGTTATGGTGTGAGGTTAAATAAAGCTGCGGGTGGATCATAGACACTTCACTGAGATCATCCCACTGATCAGCCCACCCACTTTCGTCTTTAAATACCTGTGCCTTTGTTTGAGTGCCATTACATTAACTTTTTATTTTCACCAGATTATGAAAGGTTGAAAGAAATTCATTTCAGTTTTACAAAGTCACAGTTGATGGGCTTAGATGGCTTTTTACTAATAGATGTTTGACATAATTGCTTGAAAACTGATTTGATAGTTGACTGAAAAATTGTAGCAAGGCTTTTTTTTTCAGTCTCAATTATTTTCTCCATTACAATTTGCTGTGTTTCATTAAAGAAAACTATAAAAATAAATCAGTTTCCTATAGAGGAAAAATCTCTGGATTGCTCTTTTTATGTAGCTTTTTATTAGAGCTTTGTGTTTTAAAAATCTCAGAAAATATTATTTCTGAGTAGAAGAATTTTTTTTTTCCAACCAAAGAAATAAAAACCGTTTTAGCTTCTCAAATGTGATAATTTGTTGCTTTTTTGGTCTTACATGTTTTTGCCGAGCAAGACAAAACATTTGGTATAACAGCTTCTGTTTGCGTTTCAAGAGCAAAGTAATAATAATTAAGAAAATAACAAGTAAATTAAAGGACATTGAAAGCCACCAAGTCCCAAAGTTTTTATGCCTCCAATAAAACAGCAGATCAAGCGTCAGGATGCTGGCTTATCAAACCCATGACTTTTAATGATACTTTAAACTGAATTACTTTACTTGTACCTTCTGCATTAAGTAAATGCACAACATGCCAGCAAACCCTTTGTGAATTATTTAAGTGTATCTAAGGTCAATTAAACCATGTTTTTATGATGGTTTTAAATCCACACAGTACAAAATGTACTGCACAGCTCTGCAACTGTGAGCCACAGAACATGTTCCACAGTTCCTTAATATAGTAACTGAGGCCGCATTTGCTATTCAGTAATCAAAATTTTATCATGTCAGAATTTCTAATACGTCTTTAGTAAACAGTAAGTAGGGTCAGTTGACAGCTGCTCCTCTGAGCTCTTTAATTTCCTGCCTAATAGCCACTTCAAACAGAATACATACTCACCCTGTATCGCGCCGAGCGAACACAATGCTCCAGCATTAAACGGGCATGTGGCCAAGTGTTTGATAGGTTGTTTTTCTTTGACTTCGTCTTCAGTTTGGCAGAGTTGGCTCTGTAGATCTTCCCTTTGACTGTTTGCCTCACACTTTCTCTTGTTGGCTTTCTCTTCCCCTCTCCTGTTCTCTCTCGTTGACTTTTTTCCTCTGTGCTCTTCTCTCCAACGAGGTGAAAAACACATTTGCCAAATATAGGTAGGTCATCACACTGTCTCGCATCCTCATCAGTTGCTAAGTACAAAGCACTTCGATGCAAACAGACCGGTCAGCATCATCGGTGCAGTAGGCTCTAGCTCCTCAATATTCCAGCTTCGTTCTGAGAAAAGATGGTAAATGCAACAGCTGTTTGGCGTCAACGTCCATGTGACAAAACTGCTGAGGTGCCTCGATGCTGTTCAGACATTTTTCACAGAGAATGACTGAAAAAGAGCTCCTCGTTATCACGAACAATGATCAGCCGAAGGTCTCTTCGAAGAGTCTTCTCTTTCACTGAAGATGAACTCGTGAGCTCGAAAATCTTCTGAAAAATCAAAGGTAATTTCTCAGCTCCTCACACTTTCTGCAAAGTTATAGCAACTCCACTGGCAATGGAATTAAGTAAAGCTTCTTCAGTGCTCAGGGCTGCGCAGACAGACTTTTTCCCTCCCAACAGTCTCCTGCTTGCTGCTTCTGAAAACCCTGCTTGGATGCAGGCTGCGCTGTCATCCTCTCTGACACGCAGATTCAGCCGTGAGCAACTACTAGGAAAAATTCCCGCATAGGTTGAAGCCTCCTGTATCAGAGCACTAGGCAATATGTAAGACAAGGGAGGAGGAGGTGGAAGAGGTGGAGTAGTAGGATGAAACATAGGGGGAGGAGCCAGAGGAGGAGCTCACATGTCTCAGTAGCAGTTCAGCATAAGCTGAATGTTTGCCTTTGCAACGGCAGACCTGTATGTCTTCATCACAGAGAAATGGCTCGCTTCTCAATCAGCTACACATGTCCCACTTCACGATGGTGTTTGGTAGTCCTGAAAGCCTTTTGACCATGCGCCTCTTGTAGGATTTTTAAATTGCTTTCTCTGTTTGTTTTGTGGGTTTTTTGGAATGAGCTTCCTTTTGCAGATAAGGTTCTTGCTGTAGTTACAAAGTAAAGAGTGCAAACATTGTTTCCTTCTCAAGGAAATGTTTTTTTGTTTTGTTTTTTGAGATGAAAGTCAACTTGCTTAGAGTCTCACTCTATCCTCTGCGAGCCATGGATTAAATCTGAGTAAAAGTTCAACAAAATCTTTTTTACATTTATTGTGACTAAGAAAATAATTATATGTGGATCTAAATAACATTTCTCTTATTTCATGGTATGCTATGAATCATCTCCTTATCAATCAAAATCAAACATAAATAATGCTGATTCAGTAACAGGAACATTTTAAAATAGACAGGCAGTTATAAAGATTCTAGGTTTTTTTTCAATAACTGCTTAACAAGATTTAGGTCAGTGTTTTTGGCTTAAATTTTGGTTGTGGCTTAAATCTACCTTTTTAGTCTGTTGTTGATAAGGCCATGCAGAAATATCTGTTTGCTGCATTGATTCCCAAGCAGCTCTTCATATTAGTAAGCAGGGCCCACTTAAAAGGGGAGAACTTCTGTGTCTGCTGCTGACATAATGAAACAAACACATTGATGTAAATTGTATCGCATGTTGTCAGCACCAGTCACGCGTGTAGTAAGTTGAAGCAACATACTAGTGAACAACAAGGATCTTTGTGGTACTAGATGTTATTTGTGCTGTATCTGATCCCCGCAGCCATGTTCCGCGATCCATTCTGCAAAGACCCCAACAAGCTGGTGCTGTGTGAAGTCCTGAAGTACAACCGTAAACCTACAGAAACCAACCTTCGGCTCACCTGTAAGAAAGTCAGCTATAGCTGGATTTAGAGTTTGGAGGAGGGACAAAGAGTTGCCCCTTATCTTCAGTATCTATGTACACAGGCTCTGAAGTTGCACTCTGACTTTTTAGAGCTAGGAACAATCACAGTGCAACTGTTATAACAGCTTAATGCACCAAATGACACAGATGCAGATCTTCTCATCATAGCTTTTATCACGCAACCGTTTCTGTTGCCAATGTCAACAAATAATACTAGGTCAGATATGACGTATAACCGCTCAGTGTTTTAGTGACGATATCGGCAGTTAAAAAGATACCTCCATGTTTACTTATTGGGAACAGTCCCTTTTATTCTTTTTGCGAGTAATCCAGGCTAAATCCCTAAATTCTTTTCATCCCAGACATAAAAACATTTGTAAGTTATTGCCGGATTTGTTTTCAGCAGCACGAATAGGTCCTAGTCGAGCAAGTGGAAATGATATATTTCAGACCTAATTAAAACGAAAAACAAAATTTTGGCTTGACGAAGAGTTGCAGAAACTTGGTTGGAACCCTGCTGCTTAATTAAACACTAACTGAAAAAGGACATTACGAACTCTAGAGTTAATACAGTAATGTTTATCCAAGTTGTGGAAAAAATGAAGTCACTTGGTGCATAATAAATTCCCGTGCTGGCATAGATGAATCTTTTTCACAATAAAAACAAAGGAATTAGTTTTGAAAATGATTGCTGAATTATGCTTTTATGAAAATGGAGGCCTTTTTTCCTATTATTCATCACCCTGTTGCCCCAGTCAGCCTCCAGACCCACTCACTGAAAGCGCATATGTCCAGCTTTTTCACAAATCGCATCTTGCTTGAGCAGCTGATTCTTCTGTGATTAAACTGTGTGACTAGAATGGGCTGAAGCTTTTTCCCTTTAATGTGTCTATATCATGCATGTTCCTCTGAACCACCGATTCACTGCCTTGCTATTGATTATCCCAGATATTGAAAATGCACGCATATGGATTCCTCAGTTTCTTCATGTAATGAGGCACACATATATGATTGCCTAATATCTGTTGATTGGAGACATTGTAGGCTTCCACCTAGACAATTGGTCACTTTGACACCAGAATTATGTCAAGGTACTGTGGACCAACACTTGACAATGGTTATTTTAGGCTTGACTAATAGAAGCCTAATTAATCAGCCATAACTGATGAATTGTGCTTCTTACAGTATTTGAAGATTATCATATACATTTGTGGAAAAAAGTGAAAAAGAAAATTTAAAAAGGGAGCAAAAGCAGGTTTTTAAAAGTATATTGTGTGTTCCCTTTAGTTTGTTTAATGTTTACTTTGTACTTGAGATGAGCTCCCTCAAGATGAAATGACTTGTGTAACCTGTATAGGGCTTATGTAGCACCTCTCAACTCGCCTAACTGTCTTTCTGTTGCACCTGTTCACACAGTACTTCATGCATCAGCGGCACTGAAACTCCCACAAGGTTCTTGGTTGTCATTTGGAGCAACTTTGGGCTCATTCTCATGCCACAGGATAAAAGCCGATGCAACGATTAGATAACAGTTCATTCTTTCAGTGCTTGTGGTGCATTTTATATTTGTGCCCAGTCACGGTGTGCCAGTGATTTATACTGAGACTAAGTTAATTGTGCTTGAGGTAAACGAATCAAGAAAAAAAGTCCACCTTGCTGGAAGCCTTTGCAGATAACTTAAACTGAACTCCAGAATATTGTTATCCTTTGCTGCTAATGTTTACTCTGTATATTACAAAGCCCAAGAACCCAATCCAGCTGACTGAACAACCATGGACGTTTAATTGCTGATCTGACTATGTAGGACCTTTGCAGCTTTTGTGGGAAATGCTTAAAGATCAAGGCTGTATTGCATGTATGAAGCTTTCTCATGTCCTTGTAGAGAAAACTTCTCTACTTTCTCGGTAAGTTAATGTATTGACAACCGTGTTACCTGTGGACAGCATCTGAAGCTGTCAAAATATTGATTTATAGGTTGACTATAGATTTTTGCCCTCACATGACATATAAGAGTGGCAGAATAACATTGTAAAATAACCTTTAACTCCCCCAAATCAAGCTAGTTATTTTAAAGCCAGTGTGGTTTCAAAAAGTAAAAAGCAAATTAGTCATTTAATGGTGCGATTCTGTTTCAATTAAAGATAATTGCTTGATGTGCTTCACACCTCCCACACACGAGCGGCGGTGATAATATTTGGCATATAAAGCTTTCCATTAGATGCATAGCTTCCAAACATGTCTGGTTGTTTGGAAGCTATGCATTTTTACATTTAATGTCAGCTCAACCCGCTCATTAGCTGTGGCCAACCAACTGTTGCATTTGTTACCGGTCAAATTGGTTGTTGTTCAAGCAAAAACCAATCTGTGTGCAACCAGTTCTCTGGAAGCAAACATCAGCTACAACTGCTTAGTTCAGATGTAGTCTTCCCCCAGAGTGAATAATGTATAAAACAAAATTATGCGATGAGTCATTTTAAATGAGCTTTCTAAATACTACCCCCCTAAGGAAAACTTATTGCTCTCATTTCTCTGAAGTCCTGAAGAGCTGACCTTTGCATATGAATCTCAGTCTGAAATGGAGGTAACAAGAACAAGATGCTCTTTAATGGAGAGTAGTAGTTGTTAAATGGTATGGTTAATATATGAAACATATTTTTACTACACAGGTTATTCTTGTAATAAATCAACAGAAAGATAAAGTCTTATGTAAAAGCTGTTTACTTGGCTACTAATTAATTGATTCTGACCTCCTTACCTTTCTGTGACCACCTGGTCGTATTGTGCCATGTGGGTGTGTAGATAGAGACGTCAATAGCTAATGCATTTATACTAATGCATGACAAGCTACAAATAATCAATATGAAATGGTTTTTCACCGCTGCACTGAGTAGACTTTGACCTCTTAATTGATATCTTCCTATAATGGTCTTCAGTGGAAGATGTCTAGCAGTGACTGTGACTTTTGTTAATGTGAGGCTTTTCTCGTGTGATGTTACCTTCCTGTAGAGCTGGTCTCTCAAGGTCTTGATTTCCATGATGAAACCACTCTGCATGTGTAATCCGAGAGGCCTTTATCTCCTCCACGTTTTTGATTTGATCACTTCTGAATAAAGCGGTTGAGGCCAAAATTATTATTCAGGCTCAATGTTTTGAATGTTTCAATATGGATTAACCCGGAAACATGGCTGTTTAAGTCGAATCCCTTAGTGGTGAAGTAATAGAACTAAATTGTCGCAAAGTCCAGTTGTGCTAACGTAATCATGTATTTAAGAGCCAGAAGCTGCCCTGGTAAGCTTCAAAGTATTTAACCAGCACTGCAGTCTTGTACAGTGTTTTCTTCAGGAGGCATTCAACAGCTGGCAATGTTGGCCCTTTAGCTTAGCTCCTGCAATGAAGATGAAGGTAGAAGTCTTTATGTGCAAACTTTTATCCAATGAAATGAGAACTGTAAGCCATTCTCTGTGCACTTTTTGTTGTTGTAATGTTATAGATGATTTTTCTCCTTGCTTGTGGCAAGTTCTCATGTCGCCGCACTGTTCAAGGCAGCTTTTCAACCAAGCAGCATTTTACTTATGGGTGTGTCTTTGCTGTCTGACTATACCCTGTTTGCTTTTTTTGGATGAGTGCATGCAGGTGAATCTCTATAGCTTATGCATATGTTAGGTCCCTCTGTGTTGCCAAAGACATATACAAAAAGGCACCAAGGTGTGACCACAGATAGATTGGCTAGTAGAATTATTTGCTGAATCATTACAATTTTGACAAAATGTAATCTTCGTTTTTTCGCCTTAGTGTGACCAAGTGTAGACACTACGCTACAGGAGAACACTAAACTACAAATACATGACTTGGATATTCCCACTAGACTGAAAATTAGTATAATAAAAGCACCACGGTAGGGCTGTTCGATATAACGATATATATCGGATGACGATATAAAAACGTCTATGGTTTCATTTTATGCTATCGTTTGTTTCGTGGTGTCGCAAAATAAACTGTTTATGGCAATATTTTTTCATCGTTTTGATGTCACTGTAGTGCCTATATTAATTTCTTAAAGTTCTGTCTTTATCTTATATTTTACATAACCACACTAGGGACGGACAAGCACCTGTTTTTATGCGTTGGCGTTAGCAACAAACCTTTCACAATAAAGCTCAAGATCCTGTTGCGACTTTTCAAAATAAACTGAATCACGTGAAAGAGCAGATTATTTACAGATGAGAAGTAAAAAAGAGCCGCCAGGTGCTAAAAAATAAACCTTAGACTCAAACGTTAGAACAGGCTTTTCCCCGCAGCACGCCGTGGATACAAAGAAATACAAAGAAAACGGTGGCCTTTACAACTTATGTCTAAAAATGTATAGTTTCATGCATCGGTTAAAACACTGGACTCCAGTTACACTACACCCAGCTGGAAACATTTCCCGCAAGACGAGCTGCCCGAGATTCACAGAATTTACAGAAAATGTTACATTTTTGTGATTTATATCGTTATCAGGACGATAGAATTCTTATATCGGGATATGAGATTTTGGTCACATTGCGCAGCCCTACACCACGGTGTCCACAGCTGCCTCTGTGCAAGTCCGCAAGGGAACAGAACCCTGACCTAATAATGCAGACACATTCTTGTTGACACGAAATGAAGAGTGATGCACCACTGAATAGAAGTTGGGCAAAATATTGATACCCAGCATATTGTGTTGTTTTCTTCTGACCCCAAATATCAATATTTTTATTGAAGCCTCAGGCGCTCTGAATGGATCCCCCTGCAAATTTAAAACAGTGACTTGGGGTCACTGTTTCCTACTTGTGGTGGTGCTTAGCAAATGAGTGAAAGTTAACCAACATGCAGTAACAAAGAGGGAACTCACAAAAAATGGCAGATAAGAGAGGAAAGCAAATCAGGGAGCTAATTAAGTAATAATGATAAACATACTCTGACAACACATGCCAGTGATTTAAAACATAATTGTTACTGATATAAAAAAAAAAAAAGGAACGTCATAAAACACACCAAAACTCTTTTCACTGCAGCAGCAGCTTTGTCAGTGAACAGAAATCTTTGTGTCTTTGTGCATTACAATGAACGACTCTGTGTTTAAGTGGATCTTTACAGAGTGCAGGTGGTGGCGTGTGTTTTGTGTCAATGAGACTGCAGCGTCATGATTCAGTCACACACAGACAGTTCTGATGACTTTACTACAAGAAAGGACGAACTTGGGATTTCTGAAGCAAATATATCAACTGGTGTGGCTGCTCTGGACATCTTGTTTGGATTTAAGATCTGCGGCGGCTGTCACATTTCATCCGCTCAAGCCTTCAAAGGATTGAAACATTTGTGCTTTCTGGCAGTTTAGTCTTTATTTAAGGCAGTCCACGGGTCTTTATTTAGCTGCTAGTGGGTGTATTTTTCTTATCTTCTCTGACCCTCAGACTCTTTTATTTATATATATATATATATATATATATATATATATATATATATATATATATATATATATATATATTTATTAGGGGTGCAACAATACTCGTATCGATATTGAACTGTTCGATACAGTGCTTTCGGTTCGGTACCCATATTTATCGAACAATACAAAATAAATTTTATATTTATTTTATCAACTTTCCTTCTGACGATGCTGTCTGTGTTGAGCGCTCAGTGGATCTGCGCTCCACAGTGCAGCCTAGGCGGAGTAGTCGAAAGCAGATTCACTGAGCGCAGGGCAAGCTAGCGAGACAGAAGTTAAGCTCTCCTTGCAACATGGCAAATTGAACCTCCCCCACCCTCATTCAGATTTGGCGTTTGGAACTATTTTGGTTTTCATGTGAGGTATGACCCTGAAGGTAAGCGCGTCATGGACTAAAGTAAAACAGTATGTTGGATGTGCCATGCAATGCTCAATTACATGGGTGGGAGCTAGTGTGTTAGCGCAGTTAGCTTGTTAATGTGTTGGCCGTCCAGCCCCATGCATGGGCGATCCGCGGTAGCTCGTTAACGGAGATTTGCCGTGTTGTGGCGTTAACGTCATTTCAACCAGATTTACGCTGACAGCACTAGTGGGAACACAACAAATATGACTGCACATTTACACCGACATCATCCTAGTGCAAAGACAAGTGGAAGCAGACAAAAACAACAAGCACGCATGCTACAAACTTTACCCGAGTCATTTAGACAGCCGTTAGCACATGATTCTTCTTATGGGGACCTGATATGTTTAATATGCTGCTGAGAATATAGCCCAGAAGAAGCGTATAGTATAGCTTTTATTTTGGAAAGAGCCATTTCTCTGTAATAAACTCTTTTCCAAAGATGAGTGATTCCTCAATCAGATACAGGGTTCGCAAAATCGCCGACATCCCGATTTTTCCAGTCGGGCTACCAAAATCTATCTCTTCCCTGCCCGTCAGGCTATCGTAGGAAGGAAAAATATATGTCAATGGTTTTGCATTCTTTCGGAAATGTAGCTGGGTAATTATGTCATTGGCATCGGTGAGCCACTGTCAATATGTGACATATTGAAATCGCGTTTGAATTTGCGCTTGTTTTTTGTTCACTTTGCAATCGCGCGAACTGTGTATAGAGAGCGACAGCACTGATCTGTGAGTGATGATAATTTGTGCACCAATTCCTCTGACATGGTCTTATTAATCGTTAGCTTACTATGCAAACATGACAAGTGAAATCTCCTGCAGCTTAAACATGTGAGAGGTTGATCGCGCAGAGAATCGCTGAGCTTATGTGAGTGCGTGTGTAAAAGCAGCAGGATATATATTTGACTACGATGACCTGGATGACTGAGAACCTGTCATGTCTGAGTGTGGGCAGGCAGGAAGGGAGGACCCAAAATGCAGGACTCACTGAGGCGGAAGTAATTCAAAACACACAGCTTTATTGCTGGTAAGAAGCAGAACAGAAAAACACTAACTAAACTGGAAGAACGGAATAAGTAGGCAGGAAGGCTGGCTGGCAAACGGAGCACACAGAGGAAGCGAGGGTGAACAGACGTTAACGATGCGACACCGAGTAGGGGAAGACACAGACACTAAATACAAGAGGTGAACGGAGCAAAGAGGAAACAGCTGGGAGACACGGCTGATGTTGATTACACTGACGAGACAGGGAGAGCACAAAGCTGAACGCACTGACAAAGGACACAGACCTACAAAATAGAACAGGAAGCACACGCCAGACAGAGACAGACTCGTAAACAGGCATAATGACATCATGGACAAACAGAGGGACATATGGGCAGAGAAGACTAAGCATAGGCAACCTAAACCAAAAATAAGGGCAAGATAACAAACCTAAACCAGAAATAATCATCATCGTCATCAACATCATCATCAGATAACTAAAGAATCAGAATATAATTGTAATCAAAACAGTATCACCAGAGAATAACTAATCCATGATGCAAAATTAAACCAAAACATAAGAAACTCAAAATGCTGGGTCGACCCGACCCAGGACCGTGACAGAACCTTCACAGACAGATATATATTTTAGTTCTGCTGAGCCAAATAAGACAGGTCAGGGTGAAGAAGTGACAGCCAAAGAAAAGCTTACCACAAAACGGAGAAGTTATGACAAATCAGACTATAAGGCAAAAAGAGAGTGCAGCTTTATGGTTTCATGGACAAAAGAATTTCTGTGGCTGCAATATGACGAGCTAAATAACCAGGGCTGCACATAAGTGGTCCGCAGGTGCGCATTCGCTGTCAAAATAAAAAACACGCACAAGGGTTAGGGTTAAATTTAAAAACTGTACTTTTGAGTTAAAATATATATTTATAATTTTAATAAATGACAAATTAAGAAGGCATGAACATTTTTTTTGTATCGAAAAAATATCGAACCGTGACACCAAAGTATCGAACCGAACCGTGAATTTTGTGTATCGTTGCACCCCTAATATATATATATATATATATATATATATATAAAGAAATGCCAGTGATGCCGTGCCTGTGAGGAAAAGCTTAATATTTTAGAACTGAACTAAACAAAAAGACGTATCAGTTTGTCGTACTTACAGATCTCTTTCTCAGGTTTTTGTTCATTTTATTTAATTTCCTGCGATTTTTTTTTTTAAGATTCTTATTGACAGCAGATTGAGACATCTAAAATATTATCTGATGAACCTGATAAATCATTTGCTTGTTTATGATAACCGGCCAATTTCTTGCACAGCTTTTTTTTTTTTATTATTGGTCTTGGTGAGGCTCTGTGGCTCTTTTATACATTTTGAACCAATTTGAAATCAGTTCTAGCAGTGCACCCAGCTGAGTGGGATTAGTGTATAAGTAGAACGAAATACCTTGTTGCAGGAACATTTTGTATTGCTTTGTTTTGCAAGACAATACTACCATTTTTAACACATCCGGTGGCTCTAAAGACATTCCCCGGCCAGTTTGATTTACCAGAATCACAGCTACCAAAGACATGATGCATGGTGCTTTTTTATCAAGAATGAAAAAAGTGAATGGAAGTTAATTAAGTTGTGGTTAAAAAGAACAAACTCTCAGAGGGGAAGCAAATTAGAGAGCTCATTAGTCACATTACTAAAGCTGAGTAAAAACTGATAAAATGTAAAACCCTCCTAAACACCAACAAACTGAATAAGTACACATTTGCAGCCTTTGTTCAGTATTCTTCTTAAGTTAGCAGATCTTGGTATCTAACTCACGATACCAGCATGTTTGGTTGATTGATTAAACTAAACATATTGACTATTGATGTTTGCCCTTCGGTTCAAGTGTATTGTTGCCCCCAGCTATTCCCCAAGCAGTATCGAAGTTGAAGTTATGGATTTTGAAACGTGTTGGCTGCAGCGGTAGGGCGAAATTTTTACTTTCAGGGTGAAAGTTCTTCAATCAGATTTCACCTTTTTCACTGGTACCTACATAACTCAACTCAATTTTTAGAGGTTTCCATTAGGTGATAATACCTGGTACCAAGTGCTTATTTAATTTTTTTAGGACCTTCTGTGCCAATCTGAAAATGGGACATTTACAGACTGCATGCCACAGATTGGTCGGTCCATGGCATTGCTCAATGAGTCATGAGAACGTCTCCTTCACAGAAATCAAATGAGGCAAATGGCTGCAAACAAACAACACCGGTTCAATGATCACCATACCATCACCTTGATGTCATCCATTGTTGTGGCATGTGTCGCATCCAAATGACATCATGCGACTTTCGGCCATGTTGCTATAATGACCCTAAGCACACTGAGGTGGTCCTCAATTGTAATGGAAAATGATCAAAGCCATCAATAGAGTAGAGCTGAGTAGGTACAAGTGAAAGAGTGGCACTTCATCAACCATTTGCCAACCTTTAGGGGAATTCACATTTTACTCTTGTGACTGGTGGTTGGCAGATTGTCACCGACCAGTCTCTAAGCTTGCTCAACTGGGGCCTAATTCAGCACCACTGCTAATGGAGGTACAAACTAGGGACTCATTCCTTGTTTGAGTTTGAGTTGAGAGTTGTGCAATAGAACATGTAGAAGTTTCCACTCCTGTGTCCAACACATTTGTCGTGAGCTACCTACTGCATTTTATTATTCTCTGATTCCGCCACACTTTCCCCCTCGTTTGTTTGGTTTGCCTTCCTGATTGTTTTGCTTGCCAGTTTTGGCAGTGTACAGGTGTTGGAATGAAAATTTTAACATTGTGCCAAACCTTAGATACCACTGTTACCATGGGCAACTATCACGATATTGTGACATGATGTTTTTTCCCCACTTCTGCTACAGAAGTAATGATTCACCTCTGTGGCAGGATATAATTTGTCATGTTGCATTATGCAGTAAGCCTACCCTCACCGATATCTGTGGACAAAATACCTGCCACTGAACATTATGACCTTCATGGAAGATAATGTATTGCTAAGTGGATGTTTTATCAGAGTATACTTTTTTCCCTTGTTTTTAGCACAACTTCACCAATTTCCCAAAGCGCATGAAGGACAAAAGTGCTACATTAGAGTTACTGAAATGATCCGTCTGTCCTAAAAAGGAGATTTTCTTTACAGATTATAAAACATACTCAATCTCCTCAAATACAGCTACAACGTCTTGTAAGCATGTGAATGTATAGAGTGGTTATGAGACTGAAATGTCCTACAGGAGAACAATCCTGTGTGTTCTCCAACTGCATCCACATTTTATAAAAATATGAAAAAAACAGCACTTACTGTTACCTAATAACGTCCATGAAAGAAAGTGATGGAATAATTAAACTAGATTCACATCAAATGCTAAATGTGATTGATGAGTTTTGCAGAGAAGTGCTCGAGCTTGAGCCTCTTACCTCCAAACAAGCCAAAGAAAATACATTCCTAATGAGAACGAAGCCTCGAGTGGATTGGAGCTCTTCTGATATGACTTTGACATAAACACAGCCTCGCACAATAACCATTAAAAGTTAAGAGTAAATAGCTTCGGCCCTCTTTATTGTCTCGCCTGGTTTGCTCGGGATTTTAATTGCAATTAGCGCAGACAGTGATTTATCGACGCGTAGTTGGGTTTCAGCGCCATGTCATGTTGGGCTAATTGGTTTGGTTAAAAAGGCGTGACAGGGAGCATGCTGGAGGTGCTGGGGCTCTCAGAAAGACAATCAGCTTCACACATCGCAAATTGGAGTTTCTCTAAACGGTATTTCCTGCACATTTTCTGTAATCTGTGCATCTCATTTTTCACCCTTTTAGATGTCATTTTTTCCTCTTCCTTCAGCCCTCTTCTCTTATTTCTTTACTTAGATTTCCCATTCTGTCTGTCTCCCTTAGCACTGTCAAAGACATATCACATGGGATTTGTCACTGTTATAATAATAACAACACTCAGTTGCTCTTAAGTTTTTTATGAGTTGCCTTGCTTTATCTCCTCTCTTATCAAGTGAGGATCTGCCACGACAGCCAGTTTAAAAGAGAAGTAATCATTCACTGATCACACTACATTACTCTCGTAGCAAATGGAGGCAGAAGGGCGAGCAGGGAATGTGTGTATTCCTCTTCCAGTCACATAAAATGTCAACATTTCACTGCAAGTGTTAGTGGAGACTGAACAGTGGTATTGCATCTCCTTACATATCCCTCCTGTTTCTGTTCAGCCAGTCACTGCTCCAGCAAAGAAGAGTAATCAAGGTTAAGGTGGGACCGCAGTTTTATACAGTGAGCCGATTTTGGTTGGTGAAGAGGACTATATACATAAGGTGTGGTCCTGTTAACAAGGGTGTGAGTGTTTTGCGTGTCATCTGGTAGGATACCTTGGCTTGCTTAGGCAGATGAGGTAACATCTGGAGGGCCCCACAGAAATCAATACAAGCCAGGACATTTGTGGGCTGTCAACGGGTAGAAGGGATACTGATTATCCCTTAATGCTAGACCACGTTTTAGAATCAGAATCAGAATGGGTTTTATTGCCAAATGTTGAGCAGGTTTACAACATTAGGAAATTGCTGCGGTGCTTAGTGCAAATATACTGTCATATAACGCTTAAATAGACATGAAAATAAAAATAAGAATAAGAATTAAAAGTGCTAAGTAGATAGATATATACATGAGTGCAGGTGGTGATCAGTGCCAAACATGGAATGATGCAGTGAACACAGCGTAGGGTCATGTGTTAGTGGTGGGAACAGTCATACGGTTATTGTTCATGTGTTCAACAGCAGACGGGAAGAAACTGTTCTTGTGGCGAGAGGTTCTGGTGCGAATGGACCGGAGCCTCCTGCCTGAGGGGAGCAGGTCAAACAGACTGTGTCCAGGGTGAGAAGGGTCAGCTGAGATCCGAGCGGCACGCACCAGTGTCCTGGAGGTGTACAGGTCCTGCAGAGATGGGAGTCTGCAGCCAATCACCTTCTCAGCAGAGCGCACAACACGCTGCAGTCTCTGTTTGTCCCTGATAGTGGCTCCAGCGTACCACACGGTGATGGAGGAGGTGAGGATGGACTCGATGATTGCAGTGTAGAACTGCATCATCGTCCGTGTTGGCAGGTTGAATTTCTTCAGCTGCCTCAGGAAGTACATCCTATGCCTAGTTTGATGATTGTCTGTATCTGTGATATTAGTAGCAAGTACTTGGTAACCAGCTACAGAGGATCTGTACAGGTTTCGGCATGAAAATATCTTTCAAGTCAGTTCCTTTCGCACTTCTTCTTGTGGTACCCAATCTTGGATCACATTAAAAATGTGAATAATATGCATCACAAAACCAACCACAGTAACCTTGAACATAAAAAAAACATGTTAAGAGTTCAGTTCCAGTTTAACGGGGATCATGGAAATGCCTTCAAATAGTTTGTTTTGCTTAGGCTGTGTGTATCAAGAATACACTTAATATAAAATCATATAAAAGAGAATAAAGAAACAGATTGGAGAAGCTACAAACTAAATGAATAAAGAAATACATTTCAAAGTCCTAAAACACCACTCTCTGATGTGACTTTTAGGTTAGAAAAGCTGCAGTCTTGTTACAGTTTATACAAATTTCTTCAATTCCTCATTGTGCTTATAACCAGGTGACAGAGAACCAGCGTAGCCTGTCTTTATCATGACTTTACCAAAGCTCGACTGTCACACTGAGCACATGTCAGGAGATGGGTGAAGATGAATAGCGGCGAGGTGAAAGCAGAGTGGCGTTGAGTAGAGCAGGAAAAGAGCAGAGTGGAACAGAAAGGCAGGAGCTAAGCCAACGACAGCGAACAACACATCCCAGATATAAAAGATGAGAGTGGGCCATAGATAGCTCAGCAAAGCTGCGGTTGCGAGCAGAAAACCTCATTTGTTAAAATGGGGTTCAGCCAGCAAGATGTCAAGAGACAGGATACCACATTATACAAAAAGTTACACAATGCCAGTTAAGCCACTTAGCACACGGCATGAGTGAAGCAGTGTTTATTCTCTGAGAATAACTCACCGAGGTTTACTGGCCAGACTTACACACTTAGACAATCATTTGAACTTTGAATTGATCTTTTATCATTTGTGTATAGTGAGGGTATATGTGCTGGCATGGGTTAGGTTCATGGCATTTAACAGAATTTCCACACAGTATGATGAAAAGGTTCCAAAGTTAAATTTATCTTTCACCGATTAAATATAACACAGTAAAACATATCTGGAAAAACAAAACATTGAAGCTGACTAAAAATGTCCTGCAGCTCATTTAATATTTACTCTTGGTTCCCAACAATCACATGGCTATACTTAAATTATTATTATTATTATTTTTTAATGTAACCGTAGACCTCCAAATCACGTAAGTGATCACACGTACCGGTAAGTCCTACCACAGTTCAACAGAAGTATTAACAGTTTTCATACCGTAATAATAGTAGTTATCAATTTTTTGAAAGAATAACTGTAAATACATAAATAAATAAAAGTGTTACACAATCAAAAATAACAATCACATTTATATAAATTTACTGGGTTTGCTTTAGAGGACGGACAATTACCACACCTCTACTTTCATAAATGAATCTACTTTACAGATTAGAAGAAAGCAGAAATCTGATAGAAAAGTGTTACATTAAAGCTAATTCATTTTGCCTAAATTAAGTTTTTAAAATCCTTAATGCTGTAAGTAAAAAAAACAAACAAAAAAAAAAAACCTCACATGGGCATTTATAAAACATAACAAACGAAAAGTAGCTAATGCTAAATCAAGCCAGCGCTCAGAGCTAGCGACCAACCGGTAGCCTCGGTATCAGCAAACAAAACTATTATGAGGAAAATCATTTATTTATTTAGAGTGTAAAAAGAAAAAAAAAGGTAGACATATAAACATACTGGTAAATGATCTAACTTATTGCAATTTGGGAGAAAGTAAAGTTTAATAATATATTTTAATATGAAAATAACATTTTAAATTTAGGAAAAAGTTTATTTTTGTTTGTATATGCTGTCAGTTACAGGCAGGGGAAAAAAGGAAACTGGCCTACAAAATTGTAATCAGTGCATCTCTGTAAGTAGCTTTTAGAGTGAACAGCAACATATAGGTTTGGTATATTACTTTAGTTGTTTAATCTGAAAAGAAAATTAAATTAAAAAAAAAGCTTCATGAAGTTTGGTTGATCAGAAATACTTTCTCCGTCTGGAACCTGAAAGGTCCTTTTCCTCTCTGAAAACGTCAAAACTCAAACCGTTTACAGCACTGAGTTTGAGAAACAGTTAATTAAATGCATTTTTTACTATTGATTATTTGAACTTAGTTAAGCCTTTAAAGCATGTTTTCAAGCAAAACTGACTAAATGTTTCCTATTTGTGGATTTTCACTTCTGAAAATACTAAAAAGGCAAAATAATTAATTGACTAATCAATAATTAAGCTCACTGTGGCAGCTTTAGTACAGCTAAACATTTTCAAATGAAGCCCAGATATTATTGTTATATGTGAACTAAATCATAGTACCAGTATTTAGTAAAATACCAGCCATGTTTTTCACACTGCTGGGTGACACATCTGAGGCGGCACATTCCCTGTAGATGTTAGAATCGACTCTGAAAACAGCATCAGGGTACTGAAGTTGAGCAGAAAGGAAAAGTCAGCCTTTTTCATTCTCTTCGTTGTCTCGCTTATATGTCCTCCTCCTCTCTTTTTGTGTCTTATGGAGGTTTGACAGAAGTTTCTCTCATCCCTGCTGGCAGCAGTTGCCATGGTTGTATCAGTGCCTCTGAATTACATGCAATGATATTTCCATGGACACAGATCAGGAGGACACTGGGCTTTGAGCTGTAGGAGGGAGGCAGCTTACCAATGTCAGCAGATCTCTGTGTTGGACTGAAGGAGACTGAGTGAACGGGATGTTAAACAGAGAGGAGTAGGAAACAGAAAAGGAGGGAGAGTGCTAACCAGGGACAGTTTTATGTTTTAGTACAAATTTAGCTTTTCAGTTCACCTAAGTTTAGTTTATGCAACAGCCACCTGAAGGTATGGTGGGGTCTCCACAATAATATAGAGAAACCCAATGAGCTGCACTTGGCAAAAGTGGAAAGGTAGAGCTCCCTTTTAACAGGTAGAAACGTTCAGCAGATCAGAACTCAGGGAGCAGCAGCCATTTCTATGGTGCATTTAGCAGAATATCATCACAGCTGAGCACATGGTGGGGATGGATATTTCCAACTAAGATTACAAGCTTATATGTATATATATAACACACACACACACACACACACACACACACACACACACACACACACACACACACACACTTAAATGATACTGGCTCCTTAAATTTTACTGGCATCAGCCCTAAAAACCGTGATGAAAAAATGATAGGAAAAAATTAGGAAAAAATTAAATAATTGGAAATAAAAACAGCAGAAGAACACTTCTAGTTAAAAATAATCCACACATATGTCTGAAATGTAGCTCATAAAGGATTTATTTATGCAATTTGGTACATTCTAACATCAGAGATACCATTGCCTCATGGTGGCCTTGCTGGTGAATAACTGATTAAATATAAATTGCTATAATTCCTTAGCAGTTAAAACATTTTTTTAAATCTCATAAATTAAAGCTGATTACTTAATACCAGATCAGTTGTGGTGGCACAGAGACTCAAAGGTAGAAGACACATAAAACAAAGTTCTTCAATGGCATGGCGACATAGCTTTATTTTAAAGGGTCAGTAGACCTGTGTAGTTAGGTGAAGAGTACTTTAAAAAAAATATAAATGATGTAATTAATAGGTAGTTTAGCAAAGCTAGTTTGAGTTTCAGCTCACAGCTTGGTGATTCAATTCTGGCAGCTGTTTCTTGATCTTATCACTGAGCAATGGTTCCCTCTGATTTAGCAGAATATTTTTAGCAAATGATCATTGATCTGTTTAAGATGCCAGCAGCGATGTGGTTCGATTTCTCGTCTACCAAATCCCGGTCTTATTTTCTCACAGTTTCCCAGTGAAGGGGAAAATCTTTGTCTCAACATAAAGGTACTCTCAAACGGCCGTCACATAAAGCTGACATTCCCATTCCTTTCTTTTAATCCATCTCCGTCACTGTCATTGTAACCTCGGTAATGCTCCTTTTCATAACTCATCTTTATTCACCCTGTTTGACAGCAGGGACTCAGCCTGAAGATAAAAAGCCCTCCTGCATTTTCTCCTTCTTGACCTCCTTTTGCTTCTTGAACGACAAATCACTGACAACTGCAGATGGTGCTAATGGTCACACCTGAAGGCAGAGTGTCCATAATACAATATGCAGAGGGCAGAATAACAAAGTGCGAAGCTGCATCTGACTGCAGCTCTTCTGTCAGATCTCCCACTGACTGTCCATCTGTGTGTGGCAGACTGACCACAGTCTGTGTACTTGAGGCCAGTATCACCTGATTCATTTTCAATATCATACTTTTGTGGTCAACTGATGATTATTGATGATATGTATATAATTTTTTAAATTTTTTTAGAAGTTGCTGAAAACTTCCTGGATCCCAGGGTTGCTTGATTTATCTGTCAATGATTTCAAATGATTTACAAAATTAAGATTTACTATTTCATAACTACACAGAAAAAATATTGTAAAGAAAAGGTCCAACTACAAGCACCACAGTGGCCATAATGCAAGACAGACCCCACTCTTAAGAGCTGTTCTCAAATGCTTTTTACTTCTTAATTAGACATAGGTGTAAAAAACAAAGCAAAATACAAATAATTTATATCCTTAGTTTTTCTACAAGGCTGCATGGCAACTGCTTTCAAAAAGGTCTGTTTTTATTGTAATACCTATACTGATTTCTTAAATCTTGTCTCCAGTGACGGAGCCCAGTGCCCATAAAATGATACTTATGCACAAAAAACTAAACTAAAACTAAACATTTTCAAAGAATAAAAACTAAACTAAAAGAAGCAAACATACTTACTGCAACTTACTGAAATTGAAATTTCAAAATAAAGAAATAAAAATAGAAATAAATAAGAAAATACAAAACCTTAATCATTATTTAACAGATGGAAAATATGGGTAATTGCTAATAATTAAACAGCTAATGTTAAGGGTGTACAACATTTATGATTGTTTAATACTGAAATACTTTTGTTGTTGAAATAGAGCTTTAATGACCTCAGAAATATTTTTATTTTTATTTTATGAAGCCCTGGGTTTCAGGCTTTAAGATGTTTTGCCAAGCTTGTTGTGCTGCTGTTCATGTGTTCAGCTGCTAGTGGTGGGAGGGGCTTGAAGCATGCCTGTCTGCAGGGGTGCTCTGTTTTTGTAGCTGTAACATGTTAGTTAGCAACAAGTTGCTGCCAGGTTAACTGCTTCCTTTTCCTCCTTTTACTGTTTATGCTAAGTTGGCTGATTGTATCCTGGTTGCAATGCTTTTAAATGGACATTTACAGGTAAAAAACAGTTGCGTACACAGGAGCCTGCCAGTTGTGCTACTTTTGCATGAAACCTTTTTTTGCTAGCAACCAAGCATATTTTAATCTGTCATCCAGTTCATTTTTTTAGCCAGTATGTAAACTTAAAAGGGTAAAAAGACAAAAAATATAAAGTGTTCTGTTATACCACACTCCCCTCAGCATTCATCCTGTCCCTAATATCTTCTCTGAATAATAATGTGTATAATAAATCAGACAGAACTCTCTCCAAGACCTCTCTCTATCATTTTTAACACTAAAATCTCTAGCAGGTGTCTAACCTTGAATTTTCCTTTAAGTGGAATAAAGTTAAAACAAAAACTCCAGAGGGTATAAAGAAGTCTAGTTTAACTTTATTTTTTGATGGTTTTAGCACTTTTTTTTCATTGATTAATTGATGTGTCCTAGTTCTGCTAAGTGTTGCGTTATCTCAGATGAGCTGTTCCTTTTAGGTTATCCCCACATTCTTTACTTCACAAAGGAAGGATGAAAATGTTGTGGGATTTAAGAATATTTAGATTTCAGTTAGAATAAAGAAAGACTTCCATTTTGTAGTGTAAAAATTTCTACAAGCGACCTGTTTTTCCAGCAAAATGACATCCTCCTAGAACATTGTGGAAATAACCACATGCAAAAATGAGGAGCTGTAAGAGTGGTGCTTCACATCTGACATGTGGCCTTGTTGTTCTGGATGCTGTTTTTTGACTCAGGTGCTCCTCGCGCGCTGTGCTACACTCAAACAACAAGTTTCATCTTGACGGTTTTCTCATTTGTTCATCTGTCTGCTGAGTGTGTGGCACCGCTGCTGTGCGCTTATTAATAATACATCCTCAGTGTCTTTGTAGTGACAAGAGCCCTCAGACCGGTAATGCTGCGAAAGCAGACTAGCTCTGCTGTAACGCTCAAACTAGAGATGGCACGATACCACTTTTTTATGTCCGATACCGATACCGATGTCATAAATTTGGATATCTGCCGATACCGATATGAATCCGATATAGTGTTTTTTAATCAACAAAACTGTTTTTTAAAATATCTTGCTGCATTTTGCAAGTCTGCAAGTTCATACTCAAGTTTAAAACAACAACTACACTAAAGCTATTCTGTTATACCTGTATACAAAAAAAATATTTCATAGTTCAGCAATACTGATCAATCTAATAAACTTAGACCTACACCATCCTCCCTATTCTGGTATTTTAAAGAGTACTTAGCATAAATATTAAGCAACCTAACTAATAGGGTTCCAACTCCCAGCAACAACAAAAATAAATAAATAAAAAATAGGGAACCACCCCTCACGCTCCACCTCATGATGCTTAATCAATGTAATCAACCTTAATTTGATGCAGTGTGAAAAAAAATGCACAGAAATCAATTATTTTTCAAGAAATATTAAATAGATTCAACATCTTTCTTCAACAAAATTGCAGACTGCACAGATGGTACCTTCCCAAAGGAAAATGTACTATAGCTTACTAGGGTATATATATTAGACTTAATAGTCACTATATACAGTAATTGACTTCTATTCATTTTACATCAAATTAAAACTTTGGGTGTCAGATAATTATTTATTAAAAGCTAGACATTTTAAATGAGAATAAGAAAGAAAAGTATGTCTTTGTGCCCCCTTTTCCCAGTTAATGCCCTATCGGCCCCCCTGGCTAAACTTTGCTAGATCCGCCCCTGCACAGTTACCAGCGTCAGCTAAGTAGAAAAAGATCCTGGTGTAGAAAGTAATATTAAATAAATTCTAACAACAGCTTATCAAGCTTAAACGTGCTGCTGTTGTTCAGCCGCTGGTTTGCTCTTTCTGGCGCAAAGTGGACCAAAAACAAACAAGAGAGACTCATGACAGAAAAGCCGATCAGCTGATCATTAGCAGTTTCACGATTGAAGTAGCAGCCGGAGAGCGAGAGGCAGTCGCTCGTTAAGCTTAACGTGGGAATGCTTTACAAACATTCAGAGATGGACTTACACACTTGCTTTACTTCTCTCGGGGATAACTTTGTCGGAGATGAAATGCCAGGTTGCTAGCGAAGCTCCAAATGCTATCCAGACCACCGACAGGTCCCGCATGCCACAGCTGCTCTATCACGTGATGCATACTGCTCCGACGTTCTGAGGCGAGTTACGGCGTGTTGCAAGTTTTGTGAGGTGCTTTCGTGATATTTAATGGATCGGATTACATTTTTTATTTTTCTCCGATATCCGATCCAGTAATTTAGGTCAGTATCGGACCGATACCGATACGTAATATCGGATCGGTCCATCTCTAGCTCAAACTGATCAAGAGTTTACACAAAGCTTTTGCCTTCCAGAGAAAAACATCGTAGACATTGTGGACATGAAGGCCACTCTGTTGGTTTGTACAAGCTCTGCAGAGGCAGGAGCTGTGTTTGTGTGAAAAAAATACTAAAGTGAATGTGTCTGTGAGTTTTAGCTTTAACAGATAGTTTGGGGATTACACTGCTGCGGTCATAACGCCAAAACGTTTTGTTTCTGTGCATCGTTTTCTCACAGGGGATTCGTTCACGCATTTCCGGTTTGCAGAAGAAAAAGAATGGGAGATGGACCAGCTTGATATCAGTCAGGTAAAATTATATCACCACCGCTCCTTTTTAAAATTGATTTATGGAGTTTTAAGTCTTTAAAATACACAGCAGTTACAGTTATAAAGAATATTCCGATTAAGATATCAGATTCATACTGTTGTTGTAGTACAGTGTTCATGTGCTTAATGTTGGACAAAAGTTCATCCATTTATTATGAAGACTTTGAATCTGATAGTGCTCTCACTCACCTAAACTCTGTAGATACAAACATTTGTTTGCAGTCTGTGTTCTCATTTGTTCTCCAGATGGCAGGGATTGTTTTGGACCTCCCAGCTCTTACCCAGATTCTTCAAGAAGTGCCTTTGCATCAGAAACTCGACCTGGAGCCCGAGTTGATTCAGGCAAGTGTTAGCTGATGCCCAGCACACTGTGGTTGGGTGTTGTTCGGGAGGTAAACTTTAACCACAAATATGTTTATATGGAGGAATTAGGTTTTCTGTTTTCTGTGAACAAAAGATTTTATTTGCAAATCATTGCATTCATGTATTACATTTTACACAGCATCCCAACTTTTTGGGATTTAGGGTTGCAAGATATGGCATGGAGGCATGTCAGGTTAAATTAAGTATATATAAAAATAAAACAATAGACTGACCTTTTTGTATTTATTGATACATGTCTGGTTATTTTCACCCAGTAGATTAATACACTGTGTTGATTACCTTCTGAGAAAAAAGAAAATATGGCTTCTGTATCTTTGTGTTTTTCTCAGAGACATGCATGACAAGAGCTGTTTTTTTTTTTTTTACTTTACCTGATGTTTCAGGTCTCAGCACCAGTAGAGCTGCCCAGTATGACTCTAGCACCTAAACAGGAAGTGCCAAAAATGTCCAAATTCACACCTCCATCCACAGCTTCAAAAAGCCTCAGCATCAGCCAGAAAGTCCCCGTGGATGCAAACCCAGTGGGGGGCTCAGGCTCACAGCTTTCTTCCTCAGCTGCTGCTACTGAGACTCTGGTGGATGATGCTGATGAAGAGCTGGACAACCTGCTCAACTTACAGAAACCAGTGTCAGGTGATGTAGGAAACGAGCCTGTCAGCGGTGCAGAAATGGAGAGCGCTGTTAAAGAGAAGGGCAAGTATATTTAATGATAGTCTGTCCCTGCACGTTGAGCGATGTGTGATAGCCTGGGGGAAATGTAGAAGATTAATGTCGCTCTCGTCTTGTCTTGTCTGTGTGGAGAATAGTAAGCTTCAGTTAGCTTAGTGTAAAGAAAGAAATTCATTAATAATATTATACTGTATATTTACTTTGTCATGCACAACATATATCTTTTTGACAGTTGTGTGAGATCATAATCTTTTAACTGGAAAGAGTAAACAAAACATGGCATGCTAGCAGTTTAACCTTAAAAGTGGCCATTGTGAAACTTTGGGACCTAAAGATTCGATAGCTATAGATCTTAATAGAGTTATTATTATTTTTTATTATTTTGGATTGACTAGTTTTTGTTTTTTTTTTTAAATTCAGTTTAGTTTCAGCTAATTTGCAGAGTGGATTTTTTCGTTTTTTTTATTGTTGAAATTGTTTGGTTTTAGTTTAGATTATTGGGCTCATTTTAGCGTTTTTAGTTATTATTGTATGACGGTCATGTGTTGTAGGCAACATTTGGAAAAATCAGTACAGGTATTACAAGAAAAACTGCTTTTTGAAAGCATTTGACTCACCGACATCCAGAGTCTCAATAAACAGCCATCAATGGCTCATTAGGCAAGATGTAATAAAATTGTACCCAACTAAAAAAAAAAATACTAACACTAAGGATCTTTCCTACATATTTTTATTTTAATTAGTTTTTACCCCTCAGCCGTAAAAAACTGATCGCTTATTATCTTTACCCTGCCAGGCGGTCAGGCAACGTGGACCTAAGCATGTAAATACATTTATTTATTTTTTTAAGTATTTATTTTTAACAAAAAACAAAACAAAACAAAAAAACCTACAATTTTAGGATTTTTTTTTTCCCCCCCACACACGTGGTGTTAGATTAACTACTAGAGAGATAAGATAAGCTACCAAGGATGTTAACTTCCACCTTTTGTGCTGACAAGTTACTTTGGGCAATGTTTAAAGCCTAATGTTAACGCAAAAAAAATTGAAGACTAAGCAGGTTGTTCTTTACATATTGAAAAATATCCAGCTATTTGCAGTAATAGCTGGATATTTATTAAGCAGCAAATTAAGACATTTTCTTGAAAGCAAATTTTTCAGTTGCACTGAACACTTACCGGCTCATAACTCTGAAACAGAGATTCATACCACAGAAGTATTAATTTTTTTAACACTTAGTATTTTAAATATAATAATGTTACTGAGTTTTAGAGACGCTGGATGATTTTATGCTTTGCATGATTGCAATATTCACATGTGGTGTAATCAAAGCACAGATAATAAAGTTAAAATTACTTAGCAGAAGGCAAGTTCAGAGGAAAGACTAAAAATATGTCTCCCATCATGTTATTAACCTGCAGAATGTGAGGAAGTGAAAGACGTGACAGCAAAGCCAATAGAAGAGAAGATGATGGAGGTGATGAAGGACAAAGACATCGCACCTCCACAGTCTGCGCCCAGCAAACAGGAAATGACTGAGGAAGACCTGGAGGACTGGCTCGACAGCATGATCTCCTGACCCTCAGGGAACTTGGTCATGGCAGTTCAATCGCTTCAACTTCCATCCTTTGAAAAATTACGTCCACCTGGAAGTTTATGATGCTAAAGTTTGATGCTTCCTCGTTTCACACGGACCTGCCCCCCCCCCCCCGTGCTGTAAGAGAGGCAATATGTTTTGTTTTGGAGGTGTAAAGGTTGGGACAGTACATCTCGAACATTTGTGAGTGTATGTCAAAACGTTCCTGGAGCACACCCTGTTTCAGAGAGAATTCTCTGTTCCCTGTGAAAGTTTTGACTCTGGAGTGTTTTGCTTCAGAGGATTGGTGACAGACGGGTAGTGAAAGAGGTCACAGACGACACGTTTGGTTCACTGCGTCACTTACTTTATTCATTTTCTTCCCCTCATCAAAAAAGAAGTGCAGTTTACCAAAGCTACTACATACATATAAATGGCCAGACAAGAGCGGGTAACCAGTTTGTCGTCAATAAATTCTCAACCCAAGTTTTGCTGTTTAATTGTCCGTTTGTTGTGGGGTTCCTCTACTGTAGAAACAAGTGCAGGTGGGCAGGACACCACAGTTCAGGAACAAAACCAAACTAAGCAACATTTACACAAGGATCATCTAGATATTATACAACAAATATTTCTTTTTCTTTTTTTTCTTTTTTTTAAATGTAAAAGCCCAAAACTAGCTTTACCTAAATTTGCTTATAGCTAATCCAGAACAGAGCACTGCTTGTGTTAGGAGGGGCAAAAATGATATTTTTTCTCTTTTGCATAGTTTTTTTTTTTTCCATAAGGCACATCGGCACTTGATAAACACCTAAAGTGAGAGTTGTCTCTGGTCCTGGAAGAACCATCTTCATGTCATCAGACAGGTTTGAACCAGCTTTGAAAGGCAAATCAGGTCTCACTCTTTGGATGTTAACTAGATCATTACTAGCAGCACACATCCATTCACTTGTGGTTTGGGTAGGAAGTGACCGTAACATCCTGGCGCTAATCTAGAAATTGTGCATATTCCGACATTCAGTTGTCATGCTGTAACCCTTCACAATTATCAGATGTCTACAAACAACAAATTGTGCAGCAGGTTGGGGTTAAGCAAGTGAAAAAAGGCAATGTGAATCAGAATTAAAAGAATTATTTGCATAAAAGAGGCGTAGTGGCAGGAGACTATTTCAGTAACAACGAAGAACACGCAAACCCGAAATGTCCAATCGTCAGTTGTAAATTTTAGAGTCGTTATGTTTTGCGTTTGTGTCAGAATTCAGATTTTTTTTTCCTCTTTACATTTTTCGACACTATGACGGTGTGTGTTCTGGTAACAGGGTGAAGTCAAGTTCAATGTCTTTTTTCCAGGTAGAAGCAAAGTGGAGATTGGGGTTCAGAGCAGCAGACGAGGCGACCCGCTCTAACCCAGCTGGTCCTCATATTGCTTACGGAAGCAGTCTCCAGTGGGGAAGAAGTCCCAGCATCTCTCCTGGTACATCTTCCACACGTATGACTCCTGAAAAGGGAAGGGAATGATTTAAAGGGTCCACGGCTGCACATAGTTTTGGTTATACTCATTCACAGATCTTTTTGTACTGTTCGGTCTTGCTGACCTCTGTCCTCAGAAAACTGTTAGGGCCAGATTTACCTACAATCTGCGTCATCACAAAAACCTCCTTTGGCTTTAAGAAGCTACTGTCGTGCTTTTACTAAAGAGGCGCAGAGTCACCTTTGCAAGTCAAAGATGTGGACACAGGTGTTTCTGTGGCTTGCGTTATTGCATGCATGCATGCCAACGTAGAAAAAAGCACATCTTATTTTGAACTTGATGTGGTTGTGATAGTTGCCGCAAGGACTGTTCATTTATTTGAAATGAGAATGGGAGAGTGGGAGAGACTGGGTGCGTATCTTGCACAGGTGGATGCCTCAGAGCTCGGAGTGCAGTGCCAGAATTTCTCCTGGAACTCTGGGTCCCACATGAAATGGATTAACTAATAATCCCAATAGAAGACACATAGATGCATCTTGTTTTAGAGGGAGTGGAGCAGTTTTCAGTGCTTTAAGCTTGGTCACGTTTCTACATAGAGATCAATATATTATACAGACATCTGTTTGTCTTTTATCAACAGTGTACACTTTTTTTAGACTCCTATATACTCCTACACACCATATTGAAGTATTAATATATTAAAGTGTGTTAGTTTGTTTGATTAATGTCTAAATGTTACGATATGTAATATTGACTATAGTAATTATCTACAGTGTCACACCGCATGCAGAAAATAAAAGCGATGTGCATTAAGCCACATGAACACATATCTAATTTGCCAATCACACGGCAATGACTCAGCAGACAGGGTCAAGACAATTTCTGCTGCAATATTTCGATACTGGTCAGAATTTAGCATAAACAATGTGAAAGTATCCACCCTGTCTCATATCAGTGGGTCAGCCCGATGTTGATGGCTTAATAGTGTGGGAGATATTTTGTTAACACACTTTGGGCCCCTTAAACCAACTAATTTGAACACCACAGCATGCCAGAGTATTAGTGTTAACCATGTCTGCCCCCCCCCAATGTGTCACTGACCACAGTGTACTCGTCTTCTAATGGCTGCTATCTAACAGCACATCATGCCATGTCTCAACATCATTTTGAGCTGATTTCTTGAATGTAACAGTGAGTCTAATGTACTGAAATGACCTCTAATGTTATCAGGTCTCAATCTAATCCGGAACCGAGAATTTGAGATTCATATCACGGGCGTGTAGCTGATGCCATCAAGTCAATATGGAACAAAATCTGTTGGCAAAGGAGGGTCCACCTTGGTACTATCAATGTGTACCTAATAAATAGTCTGTGTTCATTGTTATAACAGCAGATCGGCCGTTACGCAGATTACATTTTTATACAGTAGAACAGGATCATGACGCAGCCCTCCTCTTGATGAATCCTGTGCGCCACCTGAGTCTCAGACCTCAGGACCAAACGCAGGCGGCAGTAATTTCTGGCAGAAGATTTCGCCCTTATATGAAAGACGTTCAGTTTGTCTTATTTATTTATTTCTTTTTTTTAAGAGAGGAACGGGTGTCTGTGTTTATGCAGTACTTTTGTTAGCACATTAGTCACTCGCTCATGCTCCCTCATCAGGTCTGTCTGTTCTTGGCCCATGAATAGACTGACTGCATTCTTGTTTATAAATCGGTGGCTTGTAAGCAGATTAGCCTCAGAACTTTTCCTTCCCATCATTACGTTTTTGCAATTGCACTATCATGGTAATAAGCCTTGCATAGTAAATCTGGCCCTTTGTGTCACAAATTTCAGATGGTCTGACTGCAAACGATAGAACACTTGTTTAGTTGCATTAATACTATGATGATATATGATGTTGTGAAATAGTTTCATCCCATCTGCAGTGACTATATATCCCGTCAGTAGACAGATTAAGGATGTAGCTCAACGGCATGTCAGTGATTACACTGTTTTTGTGACTTATTCACTCCTAGTAGCTGAATGCGGTCCTTTGCAGCTTAAAGGAATAACAACTGCAAGCTTTCTATTTCTTTGCTAAATTTGTATCTTAAGAAAAAGTACACGAACATCAAACAGAAAACCAAGTTGAATCTCAGGTGCACAACAATAACAACTTAATATCAGAAGTCAAAGGAAGCCCACGCATTGCTTCTTTCTCCAGCAAAGCTGTACTGTGTGCAACATTTCAACCCACTTGATATGTTGCATAAGTAAACCTACTGAAGTTAGAGTCTGTTACATTCCAGTTTTTCCTTTTGTTCTTTTGAGATTGGTCACAGACGGCAGATTATGCATATCGTGTTTAAAATGACCAAATACTACAGACTGGTGTTCGCTCACATACCTGACCCGTATGCTCAGTCTCATCCTTGTTAATCAGATACATCAGGAAGAACCTGCAGACAGGAGGCACAAGTGTTAAAGGGGGAAAACTTCAGTCACATTACGTTTGGTCATATTTCTGTACTTACAGGTAGTTGGCTAGGTTGTGCTCTTGTAAGGTGTGAGTTTCAAAGCCATGAGGCGTCCGGTCAAAGTAATCATTCCCAATTCCACAGATGAAACATTTGGTCTGGAAGACAAATGAGTGGGGATCGAAAATTAGTGATGACTGTCATCATCCTATTTGAACCTGCCAAGTAGATTTCTGCTAATCAGTTTTTTCTTGTGAAATATGTTAAAAGAACAATAATTTGAATTATTGAAAGCTAAAATGGAAACAAATGCAAATAGATGCAAAACAAGAAAAAAGTTTGCCATACATTCTGGTCAAGTCACCTTATCAACATTTAAAAACAACAAGTATTGACCAAAGTGTCGTACAACTGAGAGAATAAAACAATTGGAGCAATAAAACATTATATTACAGACAAATAGGAGAAAAATGCCTAAATTAATTATTGCCTGCAGTTATTTGTAATATTTATTCTCAGTTAATTTATCAGCACATTTATTTATTTGTGCCAGTTTTGTTCCTCTGCACAGTGTGGCTCACAGGAATAGACAATTAATTAGACAATTAAGTTAGTCTGTGGCACAAGGGGATAAACTAACTAATGAAGAAAACACTCAAAAACAATTCGAGTTGGATTGACTGACTATAGGATTATTACATCACCAACAGTGTAGTGACCAGAGACTGTTTAAAGTCAATGATATTTGTCAACTTCACGCAACGATGGGTGAAATAATCACCGGTGATTAAAAGTCAAGTTAAACTTTTCTCTATTTTTAGACAAACAATTGAACCACCAATGAGAACACAGGATTCCGGTCATTAAAGTTATGATGGGGTTGTAAAAGCATTAGAGGACAAACAGGTATCAAAGGTCTGTTTGCAAAAACCATCAGCTAAAGAGCGATGGAGGCAAATAAATTGCTTCCTGTGTTCATGCTCCTTAACTCACATAAAGCAGGAAGGGAATACTGTCACTTGCTGAAGCAACAATATAGCTGGCAACAGACAGCTTGGCTAGAGCAGAGTCTTACCTCCATGTCTTCTTTCACCTGCTCCTGTTGGTCTCTCAGCTCACCAAAGGCATCAATGATTAAACCTGAAGAAAGGTGCAATTCTCTGTTAGAGGAGCATGAGAAGAAAACAAAGACCTGTGTGGTTTTTAACTTAAACGCAGATAATGAGAAATAGTTTCACGTACCCTGGATGATGGCCAGCAGGATGACGATGACAAAGAAGAAGAAGGTGATGTCGAACAGGATGCGGTAGAGCTCGTATGGGTCTCCAGCTGGGTCCTCTAACTCATCTCCAATACCTCCTCCAGCTCTCACACCCACGTACATGTGGAACATATAGCACTACAGAGGGGCGGAAACAGGCATTAAAGGAAGCTACACCTCATTCAGTGTTGGCTGGGAAGTATGAAAGTGGAAACTTCTCTTTTTTCATTCTATATTTCAAACTACAAAACATGGCTGAAGACTGAGTGTCACTGGAGATGCAGCTGGAGGTTCTGAGCCATCTATTAGAGTAAGGTTAAAAAAAAGGAGTCATCAAGGTCTACGTTTTACAAAAGATTATGAAAAATCGTCTGTAAGCTGTTACTGTACTTCCAGTATAAAGACTCTATTTAGAGGCTTCATTTGTAGAAACATTAACTAGGAAATAATTTATAAAAGATAAGAAAATGCTGTCCAATAGACACCTACCTCTGGACCCTGAACAAGGCTAAGAGGCAAACATGTTCAAGTCAACCATTCGAACTAAAAGCCCCATGTTTTTTTTCTTTCAGCTCAAAATGTGTCCTTGCTAAGGAATGAAGTCTTTCTTTTTCACCACAAAAGAAAGGTATTTTTCAATTTTCAGCCACTTTCACATGAATAGGCACCGGAGGTGGTCAGACATACCGTCATCATATCGTCGCACTTCATGTCGGGCTCGTCTTCATCCTCGCTCTTATTGTAAAACTTCCTGAAGAAGTTGAAGGCCACCACGGTGTAGAGATAGACGACCACAGCCAGCAAACCCACAGTCAGCACGAGCTGAAAGGAGAGGAGACTCATTTTAATTGGATACATTTTATCTGAAATTCTTTTAATCTCAGTGACGATTAGAGGCAACAATAGAGGAGACAGACTCGTCTCAGAGGCACAATTGGGGCCTTCCTTTTTGTTTGACTGTAAATTTTGAGAGTAATTTTTGCAGTTTCTGTCAGACTGTAGAAAAGTGTCAATGCTACTGTGGGGTTTTTTTTTTTCTTCAAATAAAGTTCTGCACTAAAGTACTTTCTTAGCTTTCATCAGTATTCAGACTTTCAAGACCTTCAGAAGTGCAAGACCCAAGGTTTGTGCCATCACACATCATCTTTCCCCGTTGATGCTTTGCATATGTATACCATCTGTTTTATATACTGTCATTCAGTCCAACTGTCGAAACTGTTGAAAAGAAGCAAACTTTAACTCCAGTCTGACATATTTCATAGTGTTAATAGGGTCGTGCCCTGTCTTCCTACATTAGACAAAGATGAAGCCCTAACAAGCCTTGGCAACTAAATGCCTGAGCTGATGAGCCGACAGAATCAGACCATCATGTTCTGCAGAAGGCTTCGTTGAACATCAAGTAAAGAGACAAACAGCAACAATAAAAAACCAAAAAAAACCCAAAACATTATACTGTCATCCATCTCTTTGCTCATTTAGCAGTTAGTTTTTAGGCACCTCCTGACAGCTTTTGGAGTCAGTAGGAATGGCCTATTCCTGAAAAATCTGCATGAATGTTCCAACAACCTCAAAATAAAAGCAAAATCTTGTGTCCTTAACTGTTTTATGTCTTTTTATTTATTTCTCATGACTGTTTATCTAATATTCCATGGAGCAGATTTCTGAGCCATTCCTTGTTTGTATTATTTTCATGATCTGATTATATTTATATTCAGTATGAGTCACGATGCTAGTTCTTTCATCCCTGTTTGGTCTCTGTTATGTATCATAGACTCAGACAAAGATTGTTTGCTGAAACAAATACATTTTATACAGTTTTGAAACTTTTTAAAGATGAGCCAAAAATGCACCAGGAATCATTTCTTTCATTGTTTGAGTTCAAGCGAGTAGAACGCTTGTATTGTGCAATTGTTGCTTTTCCTTGAACTCTGGCTCCCTCTGCTGGTAAAACTACTTGCCTGCTTGCCATTGTGAGTAACAGATGACAGGATGGTGCGAAGGGTCTTGAATCCCATGGCGATGTCCAGCAGATGAGCAGCAAAGAAGAAGTTGTTGAAGTGTCCAAAAATAGACATGGTGGTGTACCAAATGAGATACAGGAAAGACTGGAGGAGGAAAAGGTAAATATTTTTTTATGAGGCTCTTTTTGAACATCACACTGATGGTAGATTTTATGTGGACTTAAACTTACATTGTCAGTCAAGACCACGCCCAGTTTCCAGATGTGGTACTTTGTATCAATGGAGCTCAGCCTGTTGATGACAAAGTGAAAGGCGTTTGTGTTTACATATATATTTAAACTCATCAACAAAAACTGAGTTTGTACTTGGTCAAGTCATGTTAATAGAGATAGATAAGAGTAGGTACAGTTTTGTAGTTTCTGTGGCAGTTCTTGCCAACGACCAGGTGCATCTCTTCAAAATTGTTCATCTCTAGTCAAGGAGAGTCTTAAAAACCCTCCTTGACTGTACTCTATTACAACATTGGAGTCACGTAATGTAATATATAAATGTGTTTACTGCATGCGCATCTCTGAAGGAGGAATAAGAAAACGGGAGGTGTGTTCTCACCAGGATACCAGGGACGCTTCTTTCTCAACAGTTTCCACTGTGGGGTCAAAGTCCAAAGCGCTCTTATCTAGGCCTAAAAGCTCAGCAATGCGTTCTGCTCCATAGAGATCACCATATTTGTTAATAACCTGCACATATAGAGGAGCACAGGAGAGAACAGGTTCATTAGTTAACTTTAACTAGCAATGAAAAAAAACAAAAACTGAATGGCATGCAACTAACTGTGTAGTATCTAATGTAATGCACAACTGCCACCAGAGGGTGGCGTTAATGTATCTACAAGCTGTTCGCCAACCACCATTAGAGGCTCTTCCTACACCTCCAGCTCCATATTTTATTCTTAAGTTGTTTCGAGGGCAGCTTTGCATGTTTCACAGTTCAAAACTATCTTTATTTATCTTATTTAAAAGTCAACACATACATAGTCATCTGACAGTGGGTGGGATGGGGAACAATCTTAGAATAACAGGCGAATAGCTCCCAACAAATCATGAACTGTATTTTTGCTTAAAGTGGCTTTCTATTACTCCAAGCTGTGGGTAAGAAAGTCTAAAGTGTTTGAGAGTTTGTCTAGTATTTCAGTTTAGAGAAAGTGACACTAGTCACCCTTAAAACACAAGTACCCTCGGGGGATTTTGCAATTTAGAAAAACAAATATGTGTTTTTTCCATATTCAGTGTGAGCTACACCGACATTAGTCTAATCGCGCTAAAGGGTCAAGCTTAGAATATAATACAGCCTGCAAACCAGCTTCCCTGACATCGAAGATTAAGCCTAGTCCCAAACTAAGAAGAAAATAAAAAAAATCATTCAAAACTAGCATGAAAAGGTTTTCAATTTAAGAATAGGTTTAATCCCACATTAATCCAGGAAAATGGTCATCTCATTCCTCCACACTCACCTTGCGCTTGATAAATTTGTCCCAGTAGTTGTTTGGGAAGGATCTGTAATGGAAAGTGAACAACAGAGACTCAGTTCACCTGTTGTAATATTGTCTAATATTTAACCCTAATATCAGATATTTAATGATCAGACAATTAACAAATGGAGACATAAATGAGAATCAGAAATCCATCTGGAATTGGTTTATTTATCAATCAATCTGGGCTCAATCTCCGGTTCATCCAGTCCATGTGTTAAAGCATCCTCAGGCAAAATACTGAAAACCAAGTCGCACCCAATGCGTTTATCGGAGTGGGAAAATTTAGTGCTTGGGATAGATAAAAGCCTGGTATGAATATTTATGTGACTGGGTGAAGAAGACAGTAGAAAGCACTTTGTGTGCTATAAAGGTAACAGTCTGACCTCCAAAAGTTGATTCTGTTCATCTGGAAAACGCTACGTCCAGATGAACGTATATTTATATACTATTTTTAAACGAGATAATTTCAAACAAAATCCAAACCACATTTTTAACAAGGCCACAAACTCACGGGGTGTTGATTACAAGTCGATCCCACTGGCCTTTGATATCATCGTCAGATGGCTGCTCAGTGATGTACAGCCCATCAAATTCAAGCTTTCTGGCAATTTCCTTCTCCCTCTTAAAAACCACCAAAGGAACCTGAAATCAAAACACTGGGACAGTAAGACTGCATCTTTTAGAAAGTGACCATTTTCAGCCAAACAAAGGCATTCCCCACCTTCAGGCAGTAGTACCCGACCAGGCAGACGAGCGAGATGACGGTGTGGAATATTGCCAAGAAGCGCAGCGTTGGTAACATGTAGCCGGTGCTCTCCTGAAGCACAAACTCATCCATGTCAAAGAACGTGTTCTCGTCATCCTCTTCGTCAGCACCCCAGCGGTTTTCATCATCAGTTTCTTCATCACTTTCACCAGTGACCTGAAGCGCAAAAAATAACTTGTACACTCACATAATGAATATATTGGGACATTTTTACCAGATGTTTCCAGCTTTATCTTTGCATTTTGACTTCTATGATCATTGGGAACGCCTCCACCGATATGAAGCTTTTCAGGAGTTATTGATTGATGTCTCTCTGCTACAACACAGCACTCAACACGTTGCTGTTTTAAAGGCTGTCTAAACAGACTTTTTTATGAAAGTTTTGGTCAAAGTTTTAATGACTTGTTTTAGACTTCCTTGTTTTGTGTTTCTTATTTAAGTGGCAGCGCAAATTCACTTGTGATATTCATGTCATGTCACCTTTTGTCACTTTTCAGTTTTATGGAAAATCTGCGCTCCACTTTGACTGAAACTTTAACGCTTGAGTTACCTTGTAGAAGAGCAGAATGAAGTTGATGGCAAAACACACAAACAGCGCTAGGAAGCGGAGGTTATAGAAGTTACGAGCCAGGTAGTTCTGTGAGGAAAGAAGTTTCACAGTAAGACTAACTATTGATAGCTTTCAAAGTGTGCCCACATTTTAGAGATAACTGCATAAGGAATGAAACCAAGTATGATGACTTACCAGCGTCTTGTTCAGATAGACATCCAGAACTGCAAAAATACTGGACATGAACGCAGGTGCTGGCTCTTTAGGCTGACTTGACCTGGTCTTGGGCTTCTCCTCTGTCACTGGCTCCTTAGCCTCTTCCTCCTTTGGTTTATCCTCCTTCTCTTGGTTCTCTGTGCTGTATTTATCATTTTTTATTTGCTTTAAAGTTAATTTTATTTTGATGACAATTACTTTTAATTTCACTTAGTGTTACTCACTCTGCTTTTTCTGGTTCGTTCTCAGGGGTTTCAACCTTCTTGGCAGCAGCTTTCTGCAAAGAACAAAAACAAAAAAACATTTATATAAGATGAGAGGATGGATGGAAGGGGGAATTAAAGGCAGATATCTAAGTTGTGTTTGTGACTATGGACCTTCTTATGATCAGCGGAGGGCTCAGCACTCAGCTCGCAAACATCCCCCAGGCCTGGCTCCACATGTTTTCCTCCTTCTTTTTTAGGCGCGTTCAGCATCTCCATCATCATGTCAACCTCTACAACGTCCCCTGTTGGTGCCATCGCTATGTCCAGGTTTCCTAATGATTCTATAGCCTCCACTTTCTCTCCCTCTATCACATCTCCGTGGATGCCGAACTGAGTCGGGTCAGGCATGTTTCCAAGGATGTCCGTCACCTTTATGTTCTTGGCTCCCTCGACTAAACCTCCACCAAACATGGAGGACCAAATGACGTGGAAGAAACCAAAGATGAGGCTGTAGATACCCTTAAAAAACCCAGTGAACAGCATCCAGAAGAAGGCAAAGAAGCCTGTGATTATCTCCTTGATGCTCAGCTTCTTGAGTTTCTTCAACTTCTTGCGCATGTTTTTAATGGAAAACATCTGGCGGACGTGTGCAATCTTGCTCTTGACTGAGCGACATGCGGTGGTGAAGGCAGAGGCAGACTCCAGGGCGTGCTCTTCCTCTGCAGTCAGCTCTTCCAGGATGCTGTGTCCATCTTCCTCTTCGTCCTCTTCGGGCTGTTCAACCACTTCTGGCTCAGAGATCTGTGAGGCCAGCTGCATCTCAAAAATGGTGTCCTCGCAGAAATTCACAAACATCTCCATCTTCTCGCTCTCTCCGCCCTCGTTCACCACGTCAAAGATGAACTGACGCTTGGATTCTTTCACCTGCGGCTTTTCCCACTGCTCGCGGCTCGACTCGCTGATCTCAAAGTAAACCCTCTCGATTCGCTTTGCGCTGCCCATGATTTCAATACGACCCAGGTAAGGCTCAAAGTAACTAAGCACACTTTCAGCCAGATCTAAGAAAGTGGCAAGTCGGGAGTCATGCGGCATGTGTTCAGACAGGTTGGTCAAAAGGACTGCCACGTTGAAACCGATGTCTTTGGCTGGCTCGTGGAACCGCTCCACAAACTCCTTGTAGTTGAACATGTCATTCTCGTCCGCCTCTACACACGAGAGCAAGAATTCGATCTCAGACTGGCTGTACTGCTTCTGGCTCTCCATGGACTTCTGGAACTCCTTCTTAGAAATGATGCCTTTACACTCAGGGTCATACTCCTTGAAGTTGTCAGAGGTCGTGAGATCCTTCAATTTCAGGAACATGTCGAAGAACTTGAGAATCATCTCCACATTGCTGGAAGACTCCACCAGGGTGTCAACCATCTGCTTTCCAATTGTTCCATTAACCACATTACCTGGGAAGTAAGGCACACATTTTATAATCATACACAAAGACAATGACATATGTACTTAAAATACAACTTTTTTTGTACATGTGTATTTAGTCTTTAAAGCCCAATTATTTTTTTCTGTTTTTGGTATTTTCTCCAAAATTACATTAAAACTTCAGGCTCTTACCCTCAAGCAGAGACAGCAGCATGACCACCATGTCTTTCTGTAAGTCCATCAGTTCTTTCAGCAGCTCAATTTGACTGGCATCCTACAAGTACATGGTCAACTATCATTCAGTGGTTTGTCTTAAGCAATTAGCCATTTGCACTCAATGTTTGGTGTTATGGCATACTGTATGTAAGTATCATAATAAGAAATGACATGTTTTCTGCTACAAAACAAACTACATGCTGTGGCTGCAATGCTCTACTTAGCGATGCACCTCCTCACAGAAATGAGAAAGTCTATTAGCCTGTTACAATTGTACAAGTTGCATCATACCTGAGACAGCTTCATCTGCATGTTGGCGAAAACATGCAAGAAGCCCACCACTGCATCCCACAGTCTGCTGTGTGCTAAACTCTGCTGGTTCCCAATACATGGACCCTGCAGGAAAAAAATACAGTGAAGAAAAAAACATCATGAAATATTTTAATCCCGACTTGACAAACTCAACAGTGCTGAGCGAGAGATCAGCATCTTACCTGGATGTACTCAGTCAGCGAGTTAAATATCTGCTTTGCTACAGATAACGCTTTGGAAAAGTTTCGCTTTCCAGTTTCATCAATTACTTCTTTGCCAGAGTAGTACCAGTAGAAGTCACTGATAGATTCCTGAAGGAGAACCACAGTGAGAAACAGGTCAAACAAACGCAATAAAGATGGTGACGATCATACTAAAGATGGATCCAGCCCTCAGTTTTGTGCTTTAATCACCTGAAGACGGAGCAGATAGTCCACAGTGCTGATAATGATGTTGACTGTGGTTGTGTTTCCAGTTTGGGTTCTCAGAAAATTCTGGAAATCTGAAAGATGAACAAATATTCTCAACGCCTCGATGCTTTTTTGTAAAACCGGTGCAATAAACTAAACTTGTGCAAACAAACTCTTGTGTTTCCGATGAAATTTGGAATAGAAATTTGGAATAAACTCAAAGAGGGCCTCACCTCCATTGTGGCCCTCGCACAGAAGTTGCAAAAACCGGAAAAGATCTTTAGTAAACTCATCATTCTGTAGCACCTTGGAGCCTTGAGAGGAAATATTTTGGTGAACACAGCTGAAACTCTGCAATACTTACTGGTAACACTTCATATTGCAGTCCTTGTAATAAGTGTTAGTTAACAGCAGTAAGGCTCTTATAAGTCCTTCTTAAGATGTTAATAAGATGTTATATACATAGCATACTAAACAATAACATATAATAATGTATTATAAACTATGAACTTAATAGCCAACTATGTTTTCTTTGCAACTGTTGCATTTAATGTGAGAACAATGGCTTACAAGGTTAGTAAATATATTATTATTAACTTATTAATAATGCTTTTCATAGCTCTGTCATTCTGTCCACTATGTTCTTAATAAATTAGACATAAAATAATAAAAGCTAACTTAAAAAAACAACGCATACACTGTAAAAGGTGGTTAATTTGGGTTGCATAATGTTAATAATCATTCTGTCAGGAGTTACAAGCATCTTATTATACATTAACTAACACTTAATACAAGAACCTTATTATAAAGCATTACCTTTTTATTTCAACATGAGAAGGAATAATAACAATAATAACAATAATACTAATAATATGTGAATCTCCCCTCAAAAGCAATTAATATGACGCAAGCAGGACAGGTTTCATGTTCCAAACATTTTGAAGTCTGGGGCCTTTAGATTGCAGATTCAAAACTGAATCCAAAGTGCTTTTTTTTTTTTTTTTGTAAAAATGCTCTTTCCTTAAACAACAGTGAAACACTAGGACATTTCCATAAGCTGGAGGAAGCCTGATAACTTTCACATGCAGGCCATGACTGGGCCTGACAAAGAGCGGACCGACGGGATTACCTAATTTACTTTAAAAATCAGCTAGTCAACAGAGCTATATGAAATGAGCACAGTACAGTTCTTTAAGCATATAAAACCATGTGAAAGTTAAACATCTGTATCATAACCAGCTTTGTGAAATAGGCCCCAAGTAGAAAGCAAGACAAAGCTTTTTAAGGCTGTGGAATGATCCACAGACCTTCAAGTCAAACCCTTTGGAAGTGGCACTGATAGCCTTAGACTGACATATTTGAGCATCAGTAATAGGATTTGCATTAGTAAATGTTAACATGAAGGGAATGGGAACAAATATCACAGAAAAGGACAGTCAGTGGATTCTGAAGATCCACTTTCTGTGTACTCTAACAGTTGGCATGCACAGTGTCTCCCTATAGGCATCTGGGGAAGGGCAGGGCTGGGTACCATATAAAGCAAGGAGTATGGACCACAGATATGGAGGGGACATTCAGGGTGAAAGCATAGCCATATCAGCATGATCTAAATTTGCTATTTACCCCGCTCAGTGTGGACTGCCATCGATGGGTTTTTAAAATGACAGGAAGGAGACGAACAATACACGAAGACATAAGCAAAAAGAGAGGACATTGAGTTACAATACCAAGAGATATGAATATATCAGCTACTAGTGAAAAACAAAGACATGCAATTAAAAAGAAATTTGTTTTCTGATGGGGAGAAAGAAAAAAAATAAAAATCATAGGCCTGGGTTATTTCTATGTACCATCTAATAAGATGAGGACCAAATAAGAATTCAGTCATGGTGAAAAGTTTGTAACGTTAACAGACACGAGTAGTAACAGTGAACTGTTAAACACAGAACTCAGTGGAAATGTTTAGCAGAGAACTGAATGATGAACAAACAGACTTTTGATGTGAGAAGCATCAAGTGAAGAGTGCTTTTGTTGGAAGTTAGAGAGAGATGATAGGTCTTGTTTTAATGCTGGACCATGTCCTCTAAGACTAAATATTTTTATTTAACCTAACCTTCATTAAGAAACCCATACAGTAACCCAATATAATCCCATATCTTCCACTGTATAAAGTCCAAAAATATATATACAAATGTAATTTACTTGTACTTTGATTACTGCAAAAAAAGACATTAAAGACACCACACTGACAAGCAGCAAACTATTTCTATTAATCAAAATTTACATCCATAGCAAATAAATTTTGATTTCAAAGGCCATACAGAAACTATGAATTAGCATTAATTAAGAGCTTTCAATAGATGCTGATGTTAAAGTTGGCATGGTTCAGCATTAGTTCATTGAGGGGTGGGGAAGGGTATAATCTTCTGTTGGGTGTAATCAAGGATAATATCAGGTGTTTCAGCAGCAGGCGTCTACTCTGAGAACCTCAAGAGAAACCGTCCACAAATATGGAGTTTGAAAGAGAAAACAAAGTAGATGTCACACAATGCATCTAATGAAAGTCCACTTCACTTACTAGAACCTTCCTCTGTCACCATGCCGAGTCCTTCTGCTTTGTTCTGTCTCTCAAATGCATTCAAGTCCAGGACACTAGGAGAAGAACCTCAAAATCAAATATGAGCATATGAATCATGCGTTTGTTTCCAGGAAGAATAATATCATAGTACCGACCTGCAGGACTGCATTAGTCCTGAAAGACTCTTGAAAAAGCCTGCATCTCTTTTTTCTTTCAAGTAATTGAGCATTTTCTGCGATGGGTGAAGTAAAGCATTACAGTCTTGTCAAAAAAATGAAATGGGAAATTAAAGTCATAAACTGGCGGTATGTACACACAGTGCAGAATGACCTCACCTGCTGAACTTGCACGTTGCCTCCATTTAGGATGGAGATGCCCAGTTTGAGGGTGCAGGTCACCATGGGGCCCAGACGACCTGATAGCAAAAATTTAAGATAAAAAACAAAAAGCAGCCAGTTAAGGTAATTCATAATCTCTACAAACAAATACAAGCACGCACTTTTCTAAATATAGTTACAAAGTGCTTTACAGATCACAAACAGGTAAAAATAAGGCATGAAAAACTTAAATGGAGAAGACAAGGAGGACAACTTAGACCTCAGAGGATTAAGAGCAACCATTTTCTGCTGTAACACTGCTTCGGACACAACAGTAAATCAGCTGCGTAGCTGAGTAAGAAACAGATCATTACCTTTACTGGAGCTGATCATCTGCAGCACCATTTCAGCAGCGCCACGAGCGTGCAGCCTCGCCTGCTGATAAAGGATCTTCTGCTTTTCCATCTCCTTCTCCTAAGGGACGAACACACACATACAGTAATGAGGAAAGCTACATTTTAAGGAGACTGACCACCTTTCCTACAAGCCCCCACCAGGGTACCTCGAATGTCTTTTCTTTCCCTTCTTCCTCTTCTTCTTCCTCATCCTCTGCACAGCTCTGAGAACACAAAGGCTCGCTTCAGGGTTTGATTTCATTTGCTGATAATTGATGAATTAAATTTGAAAGAACACTACCTTTGCCATCATGTCTGCATACGCAATATACAAAGGATCTTCTTCCAAGTGACTGAGAAAAAAATAAAGTCATGTTGTGTTAATATCATATATTCTGCTGGTTAAAGTACACAAAACGGACAAATTGATATTGATTAAATGTTAGACAATTATCACAGCAGCTACCTCACAAACTTGGATACACAAAAATTAAAACAGGCCACGGGGCAAAATATGTAATATGTGCTCTGGAAGTGATTAAAAAAAAGTTTGCTAATTGCTTAAAAGCAGAGTCATAACCATCTCACCTTCTTTCTGTCAGAGCATTGTGGCTGAAGTGCAGAATGAGTTGGTGGAGAGGGTCGGGCTGGATCTCAGCCACCTCCTCTTCCTCCTCCTCCACAATCTTCATTGGTGTTTTCTGCACAGGAGTGAACTATTAGCTCTGCTCAAATCGCAGCTGCTTACTACTCAATGCACGAGACCTTTGATTCACTGACATCTTTGCAAACTCACTGACACTTTCACGCATTTGTCCAAAACACTGAAATGAGTTGTTAACATTCACCTAGTACCAGCATGCAGATGATTTTGATTTTTTCGGTCCTGGTAATCCATGAATAGGACAAGACGTTAAGAGTGACTCATGAACAACAGAGTTGGAACACGTTTTCAAATGCATGCATGTTGCAGCAAACAGATGCAAGCAGTAAGCCGTTGGGTGATATGAATTTGAACATGGGGAATGATCCAGACGGCAAAGGAGCCTAACAAAGAGGGACTGTCAAAACCACACAGTCTTCGAGAGCCCAAACTAATCTGACAGTTTGGTCAAATAAAACTGACAATAAATTAATAATCGTCCGAAAGGAACAGATTATAATCTAATCATCATGTATTTAAAGCTTTAATCAGCGAGAAACCTTTTTTTTTTATGAATTTGCTGCACATCTGCAAGATCTAATATGAAATGTGATCTTCACATGACTACGCGAGCATGCCACTGATGTCACGGCCACAGAAAGTACTGGAATTTCACCTTCACACTCACACTACAGACTTACAGAGTACAGCAAAACGACAACTGATGGGTTGGATCCAGATCGGACAGCCAAACAGCTAGTGACAGTCTCCTATTGTAGTGAAAGGCCCTCCTTACCACTGCTGTCAGAAAGGCATAGCCTGCTTTTCTAGAGCTGTGAGTGCCGGAGCTGGCCCTGTGTCTCCTGAGTTGATCATGCAGCCTCTGACCCCTGACGGACCTCTGTTTGAAGGGTTTTGCGCGCCTAGAGCGGGGGACCCTGGGTGCTTTGGGCGAGGTCCCCACCCGGGGGCGCTCCCATGGCTCAACAGGTGCAGAGCTAAAGAAGCATTCGGCAGACAGGACTGGCAGAGGGGTGCCAACACAGGGCACATGGGGCGAGGCCAAGGCTAGCCCAGTACTTACTGCCAGATCCTGAACTAGCTTCTCCTCAAAGGAGTACTCCTCTGCCTCTATCCAAAGTCTCTCATAGGCCGGGATGAAGAAGTTGATAGCACGATGCCTGAGGAGGGGGAGGTGGGGAGGAATGAAGGGGGGTAGGGGAAGGTAAGAGTGGCATTAGGGTAGGTTCTGGTGAGTTTTTGGTGGAGACAGGAAGGAGAGATGTTGGGAGGAGGAAGGGATTACAGGAAGTGCATTTCAGGCAGGGTGGTGATTGGTCAATGTGGGATCCACTGACTCTTCTGACTGGTCATGTTTGGTCTCTAAAATACCTGCAGTTACCTCGTCAAAGGAGCATGCACACTTTAGGAGGGTTTTTGTTTTCTTATCTTAATGAAACTAATCATAATGTTGGAAACCAGCTGATCAACTTAACAAAATCAAGACTGATATATTTCTTTCTGCCTTTCTTCTTCTCTCCTTTCTTCATTGCTTCCTTTAGGGTTCACCTGAAATGAAACAGAGGCCTGCGGCTTGCAGTGCATTTCCACTTTCCAATAAAGCTTGTTTCACTCAATTCTCAGGCTCATTCTAGCTGACCAATCAGAATCAACAGTGCAGAGACAGTTGATTGCTAGGCAGAGATCGGTCCACAGCCTGGTGGATGAAGGGGGGAGGTTGAACAGATGAAGCATTCACCCCGTAGTTTCACTTTACCGTCAGCAGGGAGAACAGGCGGTCAAAGCTGGAGGCTTTGAATGCCCTTTCCAGCCAAACCTCCCGATAGCCATTCAGGAAGTAATTATTAATTTTGTATCTGAGGGAGGATGAGGTAGTGTTATGCAAGAAAACAACACAGAGGAGAGAATGTCATTAGGGAGGTGATGAGGGGTTTTACATGGGCACACAGTCAAGAAAAGAAAAATGAGCCCACCCTCCCACGGCTATTTGGTGATCGCTTGTTATGTACGGTTAGATTGAGACAAGACAATGTCTTAACTGGTTTATTTAAATAGAGAATGCCAATATTTAGATATTGACATTTTTTGCGTTGTCTGAAATGTTGCAGGTGTTTGTTTGTTTTTTAACTCACCTGGGTAAATTGTAGAGTGGAGCCATGCGGAAACAAGCCACTACAGCACGTTTACGCTGTTTCGATAGCAGCTTCTGCCACACACACTTTTTATTCCTAAGTGGTTGCTCCACCTAAAAGAGGATAGTAGACATTTGTGACTATACAAGGACGCTACACATAGCTTTTTAACTACCCTTTAAGACTGGGATTATTCTACAACCACAATTCAATTTATTGTAAAAGAATATAGGGAAAAAAATGTCCAGAAGGTTAATGACAAAAGCAGTGAGTAAGCTAGCTGCACAAAGAAATAAAATGGTATTTGAAAAACTGAAATGACTAAATATTCTAGAACATGTCAATGTCCGGTAGTGAACAGTCAATATGTTTTTACCTGCTCCAGATGGAAGACTGCAGCAGAGATGCTCTGGACTCTGTCCACTGTATGCTCTGGGTTTGCTGGTTCCTCGCTCTTCACCACAACATCTTTGTACAGGTTCATCTGCCACTGGACCGCTGGGTCATCAGACTACAACACCAAAATCAATCATTTAAAAAAAGACTAATAAAAAAAAGCACATGAAATCAACAGTTTTATTACCTAATCTACTGGAACCAATCTTACCTTGTCCTGGAGATGGAGATTCTGACGCAAATGCTCCTTCACCTCATCATCTGTGTCTTTCTATGAAGGGACATGCAATGTGGTGTTATTAAAATATTTCTTCATTTAATTAAAACATCAGATTATTTGTGCAATGCAAAAGAAAGCACACCAGCCTGAGAGAAGTGCACCTATGAAAGAAAGTGTCAAAGTATGATGACTGCAGTGCTGATGGGAAAAAAAAGACCAAACTGACTGACCATCTATCATCATCTTAAAGATGGATGCACAGACTACACTCTACCTGTAGACCTACCAGTGATGAGAGCAAGTTGCACTTCATAGTATTCCATATTTTTTTGGACTTGCAACTTCATTAAAGTCATCTATGATCTAACATAACAGACATGTATATGTGGACCTCTGCACGCCGTCCCTACAGATGCTGTGATCTAAAATTCTTTGTTCCAGGTCCTATTTTGTCAGCTCACCAGGCTGTAGCGTATCTTGGCCAAAGAGACGAGCTCCTGGTCTCCTGGGGTGCACATGTTAAGGCCGATGGGTAGCATCTTCTTCAGGGCGGCTACAATTAGAGACGTTTGAATGGAGTAGTATTCACCACGTCGGAGCTTGTGTTTCCTCTCCTGGTCCCCACCTGTCTACAGAGGTTAAGAAAATATAAGAGACATAACATAAGATGACTAATGTGAGAGCTGAAGGTAATCAGAGACTATAAAAATAATGATTATTTACCTTGACCTTAAACATACCTTTCCTCTTAACATTTTCTTTATTGTCATTATTAAAGTTCTTGAAAATTGAGAGTTTAGATCAGTTTGACACCTGAGCTTTTTACTCGCATGGACTTCCACATACTGATTAATATGAGCATCAATTCTTAAAGTGTGTGTGTGCGCGCGCATGCGTACGCAGACAGACAGACAGACAGACAGAGCAAAAAGTAAGGGAAAAAACGGAATAGATCAACCAGGTTCTCAAATCACATTTAAGTCATTTTATAATAAGGGGGCAAAAGGTGTTTCACCTACAAACCATTCAAAAAGATGAATCACAACCGAAGGGACCAAAGTGGAGTCTTTCACCATAAATCATTTACCAAGCAGAGTCCTTCAAAAGGTGAGAAGCTTTAAAAAAAAAAATTAAAAAAAATTCTTCTGTGAGAATTGAACCAAGACACTCAGAGTACCAATAAATCAAATGCTCAGCCAAAACAAATAAACATCGAACTCTCTCTGTGTCAGCTGGTTGAGAGGCTGCTGGACGACACGCTGTCATCATCTAGATTTTTAAGAGACTTTATTACGACAAAAATGTCAAATGTAAACCTAGCGTAGGTGTGAATTTAGGGGTGCGAACTCACTGAGTTGATTCATAAAACAGCTCACATTTGCATATTTGTCTTGTTCAGCATGTGTTAAAGGGGCGATTAAAAACATAATAAAGTGCTTGTTCAAGTAAGTTTTCTTTACATTAGCAGAACCTGTGATATTGGAACATCAACAAAGGATATTCAGGTTATGCTTTTCCAAAGTGCTGATATTATAAAGGAAAGAAGAGCTACATGAATTCAGCTTAAACCCAGAGATGATTAAAATGTACTGTCCTTTATCTCCCTCATGAATAAAGACAAAGGTCATCTACAGTCTTGTGAAAAAGAAAGTTGTTGAATCGAGATTTTAACAGGATGCATGGTCCTGTGAAAACTTTAATTTTAACATCACAGTATAATAAAGTCCCTCCTTAAAAGGAAAGAGTCTTGAATGAAAAATATTCATGTTATGAATTCATATTAAAAGAAGCTCAAAGAATGATTATTATCATCTGATTACCCATAAAATCTGATCAGGACTTCTAACATGGTTCATTCTCAGCAAGGCGATAATATTTGTGAACACTTGCTATTCATTAAATCTGGTTAGTCTGACCTTATGACATTTTTCTTATTATCAGTTAAATCTATAGTAGGATCTCGTCCAATAATAGCATGTTAAGTAATATTTCATATTTTCTTTTTTTTTTTAATGACATTTCTTACTTTATCAGATTCAGTTATATTGTTGTGAGCATCAGTTAGTGTCTAATCTTTTTTACATTTTACATCTCTCTTTTTTGGATTTCTTTGTTTCAGCCGAAGCTGAGTGATACAAAATTAAAACTAAAGATATTTTAAAGCTGTTCTCACACCAAGTTTCAAATCATTCTGACACAGGAGCAAGTCAAAGACCCACATCCCCATCTTTACCTTAGACATCTTAGTCTTGCCTTCACCAGTTAGGAAGCCCAAATTGTTGATTTCATTCTGAACCACAAAGTTTTGCTCCTCACGCTTAAAGTTCTGGATTCAGAGAACAAAGAAATAACGTGACTGGAATAAATGAGTTAATCTTGGTATTGTAACTATTATCATGAAAGACTGGACAGCGAGGCTTACATGTGACTTGCACCAGAGGATGAAGATCTCAGCCACCATCCTAAAGAGCTCAGTGGAGTCTCCATCCGGCTCCTTCAGCCACCTGGACCTGGAGTGGACAAAGACATGAAGCATGTTTAGCTGGAAGGACTTAATATTTGTCAGATTACATCTGTGCAGGACTGGACCAAAAAACCCCAAAGCAAAACAAACAAACAAAAAAAACCCCTCAGTGTATTGAATGTTGACATAAAAATTGCAAAATCACTAAAATCCACTAAATAGCATTTTAGAGATGGTCAAGAAGTAGCGTGTATATATTTTGCACCTGTTGTTGTCCACATAACGAATGAGGATGGGGTAGAAAGCATAGAGGTCCCTGCAGAGCACAGCAAACTCGTCCAAGATGAGCAGTTCTGCCTCCTGGTTGTCACCTTTGCTGTCAGCTTTCAGCAGCTCCTCTTCAGCCACCACCTGCATATGCAGTGCATAAACAACAATCAGTTTATTAGTATGAACATCTTCAATAAGAATCCCCTCTCTCCATCCTCTCTCTGAGCAAAGAAGTATTTTTATTTTCCAAAAAGGATGTAAATTTACTGAATGTTTACACCACAACTTCAGCAGCTATTAATTGAGTAAACAAAAAGTACTTGAACCACAGACATCACTTGACAGTGGATATAATGTGCAACTACAACAGCATGTACAGTATATTTTAAGCGCTCACCTTCACCGTCTTCTTCTTTAATTTATCCAGTGTGTGCAGGAAATGGGTTCTGAGCAGATCTGCTCCAGCTTTGCAGATGATTGGCTGAGAATAGACTGTGAATAAACATCCGGAAATTATTTTCTCAGCTGAGACACTGACATTTTCAAGAATAGAATAGAATTCAACTTTATTGTCATTGCACATGCACAGGTACAGGGCAACGAAATGCAGTTTGCATCCATCCAGAAGTGCTTTAGTGATATAGATATATTACAATATATATTAGCAATAGTATAGATATGTAAGTATATTACAGAAATGGGTCTATTATGGTATGTTATAATGTACACGGTATGAAGTATGTTGTGAATATTCTATAACTATAAGTATGTACAGGCTGTAGTGAGTACAAGCTATGTACAGGATATGAACAGGATATAAATATGAAAAACTATACAGAATATGAAATAAATAACTTTACAGAAATCTGAGATATACAGCTATACAGAAGTGAGAACTATGCAAGTTGTAAACAATAATAAGCCAGCTTTTGCAAAAGGTCTGAGTCACAGTTTTAAAGAACACAGGTGAAAAGTCATCCCTTGGTCCCTGGAAAAAAGATGTTAGACAGCATCTCCAAATAACTTATTAGAATCCGGCGACTGGAATACATTTACTGACTTCTCTAACAATAATACTGGGGGCTTACCCGCAATCCTCTTCATCCAAGGAGCATCATCAATGCCCAGGTTGCTGTTGAGGATCTTGAGGATATTTCCCAGAATGATGCTGAGGTGTTCAGAGGTCACCATGGTGCAGCACTGAGTATCTGGGGGCGAGTTCTCTGGACCTTTCTCCCACCAGTAGGACAGATAGTTACACAGCATGGGAAGGATTACCTCTATAACCTGCAGCAAATGGGCAGAAGGCTGAATGTCTGAATCAGAGTGTGTGTACTGTGACATAAGTGAGATTATCAATGCACAGCTTCCAGAATTGATTTTATATTTTTGCTATGTTTTTTGTATGTCGTATTTTACATTTATTCAATAATATTAAATAAAATACCAGTTGATTAAAAGGATAGTTAATATTTTATTTCACTTATAATAACTATAATAACAATCAAAATTAATGGAGCTGAGGCTGAGATGGCCTGACTTCCAGTGGCCTGACCTTTTATACTTCACATTGAATTGAGCACTTCCAATAATACAAACTAATAGCATGTAAAGTCAAACCAAATCAAATCAAATCACTTTTATTGTCACATCACATGTGCAGGCACACTGGCACAGCACATGCGAGTGAAATTCTTGTGTGCGAGCCCCACAAGCAACAGAGATGTGCAAACACAACAACACAAACGAGCAAAATACAAGAATGGCCAACCTGAAACTAATAAATATATGTACAATATATAATAGTGTATGCATTTCTGGATGTGTATACTAAATATTTTCCTACGTGTGTGTGTGTGTGTGTGTGTGTGTGTGTGTGTGTGTGTGTGTGTGTGTGTGTGTGTGTGTGTGTGTGTATACACATTTTTACAAATTAAATAGTAAAAAAGTAGTCAGCAGTTGCAATAAAAAAATAATCCAGATGTTTGTTTAATAATACTAATATCCCATAAACTCTTCTGACCTGTGGCATGTCACTATAGCGAGCACCAGACTCTGACACATCATTGACGTCTTTGAGAAGTTTGTCAAGACGAGGCATCTCTGGGCACATCTCCTCCACTGTGTCAGGCATACTCAGGACTAGAACAGGAAAACAATCGCTGTGATTAATCACAGAGATTCTATCTAAAAGCTGGCATTCTTAAAACCGCCAAGTTAATAATAGTATATGTTTATCAAAAGACATTATATAATAACAATCAAATTAAAATAAAAATGAGGATCAGGGAGATTCTTACTGGCTCGCTCTCGAGGGGTCTTGGTGTTGAAGACTGAGAGTGGGTTGTGAGCGTTTAGATGAGGCTCCAGGAAAGCTACGGGCATGGCTCCAACCAGAGTCGCCAGGCTCTCCCCCAGTGCTGGCAGATGCCTATTTATGATACAAATCAACATGGAAATTTGCATAGTGTGATATTACTTATGCAAAATAAGCACACAGATAAAGACACAAGTCAAATGTCAAAATGTACAAGAGCAAGGTGGAAGATTTTACAGGTGCCGGAAATAGGCAAAGACATATTTTTTGGCTTGTGTTTGTTTGTTTGTTTGTTTTTTTAAACACTCCCTCCCCCCCTTTCCCCTGTTTGCAGTCAAAAACTTTAAAACTTCACCGCTGTTATTTTTACAGTTTGACTTGGCTGAAAATTTCTCATTCAGAGCAGCTTTTTAAGATGTTAGTTTTGGGGAACCATTTCTATTTATTTAGTTATTTACTATTTTAATTAGATCTATATAAAATACAAAAATGTATAATTTCAGTCAAGACCACTACAATGATTACAGAAGAAACACAGTGAAAAGGAGATCCTTGGGTGGAGGTGGGTTGCAAAGTGGCTTGCAGATGCCCAGCAGCTGTGGCAGACTAAAGGAGCTATGAAATTATCAACTGGATCCAAAGAAAGGTGTCAGCTTATGTGAACTGAAGATCAGGTGATCTTCCAAGATTGAGGATCAGACTGGTTTAATGGAAGCTTGAACTTAAACAGTAGGCTTGATTTTTGCCTTAATTTTGTAACAGATGCCCTTTCCCATAAAATGTGCCATATAAATCAAAGTACATCATTAAACAATGAAGTATTTAATAAGTGCATGTGGTGAAGGTGTGGTCCTGGGCTCAGCTGCAGGGGAGGGGTGGTGCCAGGAGGCAGGTGAAGCCACAGGTGGTAGCGACTGGAATGATAACAGTGTCGTTTCTTTTCGTAGTGAAGCAAAAGACGAGCATGGTGTGTGTGAGCTGAGACCAGCGCTAAGTAGAGACTGTGGCATTGTGTGTGTACATGACAATAAAAACTGAGAACTGTGAACACAGCCATCGCGTGTGTGGGTCCATCTTACAGTGCACATCTTGTCAGCCATATCATACTTACCTGTGTATAATACCGATTTTCTGTATTAGAAAAGTTTTGCCTCCTACCTCTCCACAAACAAGTTCTTTCCTGTTCCCAGAGAGTACAAACATGTCAGAATTCTGTAGCAAGACAGCTGGACGTCATCCACTGAAACAAATAACATGCATCCATTAAACATCAGCAAAAAGAAACGAGAAACTTTGAGGGAAAACCAGTACAAAAAATAGGAAAATATATTAGAATATTTCTATTAGAAAATCCATATAATAGGAATTCTGTGCAAACTGGGAATATAAAGAAGGCTAAATCAACTATTTCCCATCTCGCTTTTGGTGTATTTAACTGTATTTTGTTTATTCTTTTCACTTTTCTCTTAGCTAACTATGATAAATAACTACAGTATGAAAAAAAACTATAAAAAAAGACAGTCGAGAACAGCAAACACTGAGCATGGAAACTCACAAAGCAAGTCCACTCCAAACTCGTATGTTTTGATATGCTCAAAGAGGGCAGTGAGGATAGGCAGCAGTGCCACTGTCACATAGTTTATGCTTTGACTGACGCTCTTCATCTGGGCACGGGATTGCATGAACTTTCCCAGTTTCAGCATCTCCAGCAGCTTCTCCAAGTCTTCTGCTGCATTCTCAAAGAAAGTCTTTAACCCGACTTTTACCAGCTCCGAGCCAGTCTTCATCACTGTTCTGTAGGAAGGAGGGAACAGAAAGGCTAGTATGCATGCAAAAATACTTTTTTTATGAGTTAGTGGTTTAAAGATAATACATGCGTGTCTTTTATTGAGCTTTATTACAAGTCTTATGAAGTAATACGCACTTACCTAGTGTCAAGTGAGTGAGTAAGGATGTGCAGACAGCTCACCATCATTGCTGAATCACTTCCTGTGGGATATATTTAATGTAGATACTCAAAAGGATTGCAAACAAAAAGCCACACAAACATATGAACAGAAGCAACCTTACCAAAGAGAGAAATCCTGTGTCTGACAAGAGCTGCCAGCTTACAGAACAGACTGGAAAAGAAAGGAAGTAAGAACGAAACTGAAGAAGATGTTAGGAAAAAGCAACCGAGTGAAAGAAAACAAGAAAGGGCTTTATGAAAATACAAGAAAACACACTGATCAGCAAAAACATGATCACAGTACCTGGTGACCATCTCCTTCTCTTTATTGGAGGCACAACCACAACTGCTCAGGTTCTTACTAGGTGTAGACAGGAAGTACAGACAGTGGTTTTTAAGTGTTTGATCAGTCAGGGGAAGCAACACCTGGGGAGAAGAAATAAACACTTTAATTAATAAAAATAAAAAAAGTAACTACAACAGCACATCAGTGGCTCAGCTGCAAACAGAGCTCCCAACCTTGGCAAAGAACTTGATTTCCTGGTCATGAGGGGATTTGTCGGTCTTCCCACTGGTGGCCATCGCCTCTGGATTAACGATGTTGAACACCAATGTCAGCCAAGGCTTTTAGCACTGAACAGTACTAAAAAAAGTACATCAGCATCTGCGTATAAAAATGCAGCAGACTTACCAAGATGAGCAATGAACTCCTGGGCAGAGTCAACATTCTTCAGCAACCTCTTAAGGAACTTGTAAGAAAAGCGTTTTTCCATTGATGATGAATCCTGCTCCATGTCCTTCAAGCCTCTGTGAGACAGAAACACTACTGACTACTAGTCAAGAGTCAAATCTTTGGTTTATTATCTCAAAATTTCAACTTACTCAGCAGTTTGACTCAGAAAGTCAAAACTTTAAGGTACTAACTGTAAATTTTGAGATAATAACAGAAAATTTTGAGACAGCAACACAGCCAAAAAATGCTTTTTCCAGTAGTGGAAACAAGCATCCATAGTAGCAGAAGTGCTCATTAGGATTTTCCCCAAGTTTTCAGTATAGCACTGGTAAAGTGCTATACAGTTGCCTAAATTTTCATTTCTTTAAAACGTGAGCATTAGGAGGCTGACCTTGTGATGGCATAGCCACTAATCTGCAGGAACTTGAAGAGCTCCTGGGCCTTCTCTCTGTCTCTGTACTTCTCTTTAGCTGTCAAGGTATCATAGGGTACCAGCAGTGGGTGGGTCCCTCCTCCTGGACAAGATTGAAAAGTCATTTCAGGCGCTTTCTTTTGAACACAAATAAATAACACCTCGACTGCTGTTCATAAAACTTCACTACGATTTGCACACCTTTGCTGACAAGCTCAGTTTTCTTCTTCTTGGCCCAGATGTTGTGGTAATTTTCTGCAACCACCTCCACCATGCCCTGCAGAAAAAGTGCAGCTTTTCTCAGTTTTTTGTATTTTGTATTAGAAGATACATGGGAACATTTAGGAAGAGTCAAATGAAACCCAACCTGCAGCTCTCTCGACAAGGTGACATTGTGCAGATCCATTGGAGCGGGACTGAATCCATTAATCTACAAAGTAAAAAAGAAGCAAATTGCTTTTGAATCAGCGTTTTAGCTGGCAAAATGTGCAAAAGCTAACAAAAAACAGCAAAAGATAATACAGATGGATGGCTGTGATTTATGAACAGCAAACGGAGAAGTTTTAACTGCCAACATCACTAACAGACTGAAAATTCATTTATTGCCCTTCTGCTGTCATCCCTACTGGATCTAGCAGATTTATCATTTAGGCTACTAAAAAACATCTGCAAGTAAATGTTGCAGACAAAATGCTAATATATGCATATATCCACACTTTACTCATAGTCAAGTCTTTTCCATGCTGCATTTCTGCATCAGTGGCTTTTAATTGAATATTTCTTAAGATCTGCTAAATGTTAACTGTAGAATTTTTGTTCATTGACTCAATAAAAATGATCCCTACCCACGCTTAAAATGTGTGTTTTAAATGCTACGCTGAAAAGACTAGCAGTAAAAATATCTCCAGTCTGAAAAAATGTGAATATTTTCTTTTATGTATTTTACTACAGTACGTGCTTTGAACTCTCTATGGATCAAAAAAGACTCTTTATTCTTTAAGTTAAAAACAAAGCAGACATTTCTCAGTTCCCAAAACACAGATTTCCATTAAAAAAGTGGTCTTGAGAAATGAAGCCTTCATTAAACTTGTATTCATTACTGATACAAGCCATTGGGACTGTTGTTTGGTGTTTATTATTCTTGCATGACAACAGTGGTCCTGCTATTTACTTTTTAATGGGCTCCTGTTATAAATGATGTCTGCTTTCTGTAGCGTGAATCACCAAAGACAGAAAAATGAAAAAGGAGCGTCTAGGGAATTGTTGTCAGTTGATGAGATAGTAAATATGCATCACAAAAGGAAACATTTATAAATGTGTTACCTGGGACTCCGAGATCTTCCGCTGTTTTTCGCTCTCTCGTTGCTGGAACATCGCCTCACCCTCTTTGGTCCTCTCAATGTTCCAGCCCATAGCCAACATGCTCTTCAGTGACTCTCTCACTGGCCAGCGATATGTTTCTCTCTCCTACAGAATGAACACATTCACAGTCTAACACTCTGTCCTGTAGAAGACATGCAGGCTATATAGAATAGGCCTATAGACCAGATGTCACAGCTTAACAAAATGTGAAAACATTTACACAAAAATCAAACAAACACACATGTATTTCTTTTCAAACTTCTGATAAAAATGTCCTTGTAAAATCATTACTTATGATGTGGCTTTTTTCTTGCCGTCTCAGTAAACCGCCTCAGAGAGTTTTCAGAACATAAGTGTGTGTGTCTGTCCACCTTCGATAGTGTATAAATTTGTTTGTCTGTGGCTCCACCCTTGCATATTTTCTGGCTACCTTAGTAGGAGTTTTAGAGTTTATCTTACAGAGTATATTTGGCCTTCACCTCTCGTTTTTGACCCAACACCTGACACAAAACCCGAGTGGTGCATTTGCCCCTTTGGTTGATCCAGCCACTGTTCACAGAAGCCTCATCAGAAATACTCTCAAGCTGTCAAGGTGCCATTCTTCAACAAGGGTGACCAGCTTTCTCAGCTGTGTGAGCACTAATGTGCACGTACCTTCTCACTCAGAGATTTATAGGGCTTCAGGAGTGGATGGGTTTTGGCCTGCTCATCCACAGTGTCTCCATGTTTCCAGCCCACTGACATCTGCAACACAGTTTATTTCAATTAATTACACCATCTCGCATTTTATTAAACCATGAAATGTAAACTGTTTTAGTAAAATGACTGAGACTACAAAGTACAATTACAACTTTGCATTTCTTTGGATTTTTATAACATAAATCGACTCCAAGCATGAGTGAAGAAGACACTGAGAACACGAAGGCACGAACCTTCTCTGAGGACCACTTGTCATGGGAATGCTCTGCATATTTGTTGGCAATGTACTCAAGTTTTTCAGGAAGGGAGATACTGAAAAGTCAAAATTGTGTTTAAGTCATAACATATGAATAAAAACATTTAGAAACATGACATGAAACATGCTGCTTTAACAAGGCTGCATTTTTAGAACACTTACTTGGCAGTGCTGATGGGTTTGGGGTCAAAGTTACCCTGTGCGTCCATTGATGCCTGCTTCTCCAGCGTTGCACCTAAACTGGAATCCACAAAGTCTGGAGGCAGGGCCCCAGCGATTGCACACAGGCATGACATGGCCATTTTGAAAAGTTCAGTATCATATTTCTACAAAATGTAAGAAGAGAGGGAAAGGGGTGCTTAGACGTTTCACCATTTCACTTTTATGTTTTCAGAACGTGTCTGCTGAGACAACTACAGTGGAGCAGAGTAGGATCAGCCCCCCTCCCAAAAAGGAATGAAAATGAAAGCTGGAAAAGTCTGCACCATGTAGTGACCTGTCACAGACTGATAAATGATTCATCTGATTTGGCTTTGCCTCAGCTGCACTGCTCACAAGCACTTCATTGAGCTTTCACTTCACTGCCTCTGACTACTGAGAACTTTTCTCTCAGGAGATCCACACTCAAGTGTTGAAAACTCAAGATTTAAAGAAATAAATAAATAAGAATATATATATATATATTAAATATGGGAGAACAGAGTTTTACAAGCACCACTCAGCTACCAAACATTTTGTTCTGCAAAAATGCGGATCAGAAAAATACCACTTCTAGTCCTGGTTCATTCTCGGAGAACAACAAATACGCAAAATACAGAGAATTTTTACAGCTCTATGCACACTGGGCCAGCTCATCTTTAATAATAAATACTTATAAATAAATTCCTGGCTGTACCTTATGAGAAAGGGAGTCAAAGATTCCCCAGAAGAGTTTCTTGGTGAGAAGGAGCTCCTCCTCAGAGGCAGTACCAAAGCTGCCCATACCAGATGGCAGGCAGTAGTACTTCCAGTTCTGCTCGTAGTGATTGGTCAGCAGCTAGAAATAAGAAACACAAACGCGCACAAAAATTCCTGAATATTTTTACACTCCAATTGCGATTGCTACAATCATGTTGTTTAACTCTGGAAGTTAGGAAGACAACGGGTTCCCAAATTTTACATTCCAGTGATTGCCTGTGTTATTTCTTCAATAACCTTTTTGACTCATACATCAAACACATATTAACAAGAAAGTGTTTTGCGTCTCACCCGGAGAGATATCTTGCAATATTCATTGAGCATTGGAACGTCGAACACCAGACGTCTGAGCAGCTGCTGCATCATAGAGGGACGCAGGTGTCTGTGAAATAAGTGCAGAATTACATCTGTGTAGGCGGAATATGATTTTCTCTTATGTGCATGTGCTCACATCCAAGAATATTTTAAGAACTGTGAGAAGGAAAATTTTTATGTTGTAACCTTGTAGCAGGCATATACTCTACGCACCATGCTGCACGAGTCCAGGTAAGGACATGGATCAAGGTCACGCTAAATGTGTTAAATTTACACCAAAATTAAAGCAGCTTGAGCTGCTATAATTTTCTACCATCACACAAAATTTGAAAATTTTACACACAAACAAAAGATGCAACCATTGAAAGATTTGAAAAGTGAAGCCAGTGCCCTAAACCTGCATTATTTTTAATGGCCAGCAGGGGGAAAATCCGGATTTCTTTAATTTAACTCAGCTAAGACTAAATAAAGCTAAAGAAGCCTTACTTGCAGATTGCCAGCAGACACTCTTCAATGGCATCCCTTTGGGCTTTGGTGAGTGAGCGGCCTTTTGACAGCCTGTAGATAGTCTGCAACGTGGAGTCAACCAGCTGTGCGTAGTGCTCTGTGCTGCCAAAGAGAGCGGCACAGCGGGTCAGCAGAGGCAGCAGAGCTGAGCCGATGTACCTGTTCATGGCCAGCGCAGTCTCTGTGGTGCTCAACACCTCCTGTGAGACAGAGAACAATGCATGTAACTGAAAAAGGAAGAGCAGCCCAATCTCTACACGCAGAGATTAACAGAAGGTGGAAGTGATTATAGGTTCCGCCAAATGTAAATATTATGCAGTTCTCTAATAGCAGAAAATGACAGCAAAGCTGAAGAGCTTCAATTTCCACTGATGTCACAGGCGGGGATAACTGTATTCATTAAAACCAAAGTTTGAGAAGTCTTTCTGTAGCTTCTTGTTATTTTTGTGGGAAACAGGTGGTGTTTGTGATGGTGTCATTTACCTTTTGCATGTAAATTAAGTTCCAAATGTAAAAAGTTCCGGATGGATACTTTTCAAAACTGGAAAGGGCTTACTGTGAGCCATTCAACCGTAAATAATGGAAAGACAATTTGTTAGTAGAAAATGAATCTGCACTAAGAGCAGTGAAGGTGGGAATTTGTTCACAATTTTCTCCCTTTAAAAAACAAAAGAATAATAACGGAGCAAAGTAAAGGACTAAAGGAAAATAACCATAATTGAACTAGTTGATAATTACTTCGCTGTTTTAGACTATATTGCGTTATATTTGATCCATAGACTATACATAAGACATACATAACATATTTTGGGTATGTAGTAAGTGTGATGAGAGCAAGGGTTCACTTAATCACCTGTCAAGTCATTTTAAATGACTCCAAGTGTGTACCTTCGATGCACAAATTCTCCTTACAAAGAGCAAAAACTCACCAAAGGAAATTCAAACTTTATATCTAGTTTCTTATCATCTATCAAAGCTCCTCGGTCTGCAGCTTGTTTTTACCCTTTTGCCACTTTCAGGATCCTCTGGCTCATTGATTTGATTGACTGTTAATCTGTGCTAGACTGACAAATGGATAATTCAACCAAAATATTTCTTTCAAAGTGTTCGCAACTTCCCAGATCGTTCTGTGTAGCAAATGACCGGATAAACTGGGTTACGAAAAAATGTAGTCTGAGTGAAGTTTTTATACTGAACTGTTTAAAAGCTAAGGGTGACCTGATCAGTAGGCCGAATATTATGTTAATATTTCTGAAAATTTGCAACAGGCTTAGTAACTGTTCTGAGCAATCGGTGCTCATGTTTGATAAGATTTATTCCCTCTGTGGCACATTTGATGAGCAAACTAGAAACCTTCATTTCATTATCAGTAAATGACAAAAGACTTAAGATCTCAAAAATGTAACAGGAGCAGAGACGACAGAGACGATTACACCTGTCAGGTACAACTAGAGCTTACATCCTTTGTATTTGCAGAGACTAAAATGTACTTTTTCAGGAAGTGGATACAAATTCTTTGGCAGGTAGTCATTGACAAAATGGGACTTTGAAGGTGAAAGTGTGTGTGTGTGTGTCGTGAATGTTCTAGGACTTACCGTATCCAGAGACGCCGAGGCTCGGAGGTCAGGCAGGAAGCCAACCTCCAACATCTGGAGCAGGAAGCTCTGGTCCTCGATGCCGTAAACTCTGTCCAGGAAGAGCACCATGGGGGCCTTGTGGTCGGGACAGAAACAAGCTGACATGTCCGGTTCGGTCACTGTGCCATCTGAAGGTTGGTGGAGCAAAACAAAAACCAATGAAAGGGATTCACTGAAGAAAGTTTCAAATGTAACATGATTTCGGAATAAAATTAGGCTTTAGAGTTTAAGGGAAATGTAATCCCAGACACGATAAGCTGAGGAAACCAAGCATAAATGTGAAATGTATTTATTTTCTGGTGTTCTTGCTGTTGAGCATCGTTGTAAGCCATAATTTTATAAGCAAGGCACAAAGTAGAAAGGTACTAAAAACACAATGTAGGCATATTGGTTTTCCACAGAGATGTAGAGGGAAGCAAAGGCTCTCTCCTAAGTGATGTCTCCTGCCAGTGCAAAGGCACTTACAATAATATACGTCCAGTTAGCAGAGCTGTGATGATACTCTGCAGAGTTATGAAATTATTTCAGCTTCCTTAATCTGGCAGCACGACACACATGCTGTACCAGGCAGAGTTTTTATTATTTGCCGAAAGGCAGTAAGGTAATGCGGCATGTTTGTTCAGCAGGATGTGGCAAAAACTGTTTGTGATCTACAGCAGCCCAGGTTTGCCTGTAGAGTATAAATTAGATTTTTAATCAGACTACCGTGCACCTTCAGCCGTGAATCTAAACTAAACAACATTTTTCTTTCCCCAGGTAGACCTCCCGTCTCACCTTAATTCACTTCTGTTTATGTGTTTCCTTTTAACAATCAGAAACTGCCTAAAGCAAACTTAGACCGGCATACCTTTATTAACGACAGGCATTTTGAGGGGGATGCTGATGACGCCCACCAGGTCCGAAGTGGGAACCAGAGAGCGCAGGATGGCTCTGATACGCAGCGCCTCACCTTTACCTGCATTGATAAGCTGTAAGAGATGCACAGGCACAAAACAAAAACAATCTCTTTCTCATAAGAGTCCCTGTGACAGTATACAGAATCTCATTCTTCAGCTCAGGCTGTTGTCGAAGGCCTTACATGCATCTCAGGAGCACAGCGTCCCAGCAGGTCAATGAGGGCAGAGTAGAAGGACATGATGGCGTTGCCCATGTGAATCACTTCCCCTTCCTCCTCACCAGACCTGAAACAGACAAACACACTATATAAAAATTATACGCACAGTATAATAAATATTATCCTGAACACGAGAAACATTTCTTGGAAGTTGCAGACAAGCTCTGCAGCGTGGTTTCAGGATACGGCGGGCAACAGAGGCGCAGTAAATTGGGCAATTTTGTGAGCATTTATAATAATGTTTTGGCACAATACATGATCTCCTTGCAGGCTATTCTGTTACACATATTGATTTTGAGCAGCTTTCCAATCTCTCTCCCCACTTCAGGCCATACAATCTTTCAACATTAAAATTCAGTCAGTGTTACAGGCTTTGTATACTTATGTAGAAAGGCAGGGACAAACAGCCAATGCCAGGGATAATGTATTCCTTTCTTTTACATATTCTTCCAGAAAAGTACCTTTTTTCATACTGTCCTTAGGCTCCAATTATGATTTAAAATCTCTGATATTTTTTTATTCAAGACTTGCTTTAATAACACCTGGGTTGCAGTTGCATTATAAGACTTTCCAGTAGTTGAAAAAGTTTTTCATTTTTCCCCCTCTTTTTTAAAAAATGTCAAAGTCATCCGAGATAAATGATCGCTTAAAAAAATTTGTGGTTCTTAAATGTGTCTTCAAACACATGAATGTGAATTTAGCTGCTGAAGTAAATTATATTTTGCTAAATAAAGAGTAAATTAAGAAGATTTTCTTGTTTTGGTAGGAGGTTTTTTTTTTTAAAGAGAGAGAACAAAAGACAATTATTTGATAAAACTCCACTTTCAAACAGCAATTACCTCTCTCTTTCTCTTCACTGTTCTCTTGCTGGGCAAAGGCAATGAAATAAACTTAGATCTCTTTTCCCGTAATGTGATATGGCTCTATTTGAGGGTCTAGCAACAAAGAATAATGCTGGTTTAGCTAAGCACACAGGGAAATCTAACTAAAAGTAACATTTCACACAGAGACCCAGATAATGAGAGCCTTAATCACAAGAGACTGGCTTTAGAGTTTCTGAATGGGTTTCTTAGTGTCTCGTGGTGATAAAAATGCTGATTCAGTAGATTTTAAACACTGTGGAAAAAGAAAACAAAGAACTGGTGTCGTTTTTACCCAGTAGTGACTCCAGCAGGAGTCTTGGGCAGGTCCAGGGCAGGATCTTCAGAGATCTTGATGGCCTCTTCCATGGCAGCCAGCAGACCCTGACCTCCCTCGCCCCTCAAGGCTGGGCCGAAACACTCTGGACGTCTGATGAGCAGCTTCACCACCACGTTGGCATTTTCCTCCACGCTCTCACCTGGTGTGAGGAAGAAAAAAAAAAAAGGAGGAAAAAAAAGCAGACCAATGGAAAGGAAAATTGTTATTATCCCCAAAAGGAAAGGTGAGAGTCAGCTAGAGTGTAAAACCCCTGAAAGTGGTATTCAGCAGCTTCTAAAGCACCGCTACATTTTTTATCCAGGAAAAGCCGACTCACATTTCCACGTGAGCCCTCAGCAGGACCCTGGCATCTTTAACCAGTGGATTTTTTAAATTTCTGTGCAGTTTTTCATTTCTATTCCAAAAACAGCATCACTGTTAAATCCCCTGCTGCTTTAATACACAATACTCACAATTATACAGATGCAGTAAAATCACCCTAGACTGTTTCTTTGTTGCGATGCCATTTTTTTGTTTTATCTCAATACTTATTTATTGCTCAGTTACACATATTCAGCGACTTAATTAGATTATATTTTCTTTAAAATGTCTTTAAAAAGCATCTCGGGGGTGTCCTCGGGAGGTTGAAGCTATGGGAAAGTTTTTCTAGTTTGTAATAATACTTTTTATGTAACACACTGCACAGTAACTAGTTTTTGCACATTTAATTAAAATCCAGATATTAAAGAAGACTCGAATAAAAAACAAAAATCAAGTAAATCATAAATCACACACATAACACAACAGCGCCACATACATATGTATCCACCAAATATCCTTACCACATACGAATATATGAAAACACTCAATATAAAATATAGTTTTTGCTTTGTTTGCTTTATTTACCCCTTGCCAAATTCCCCTCCCCCTGTCTGTCTCCTTTCTCATTCCCATGTTGTCTTTATACAACGTGTTCAGCTTTTAAGTATTCCTTGCACCATATAGGTTTAGCCTGGTGTCTGACCTCGTCTGTTCTCCTGACAAAGTCGAACTGACCACGTGTATACTCAAATGTATGCCACAATTAAAGCCTCTTTGAACTTTAAGATAGCCTCTGGTGTCATGTATGTCAGGCTTGGGTACAAGCGGAGGCTTCACACAATGGTACACTCAGATATCGACAAAAAACTTCTGTGTTTACAGGATAACTCCACAAGCAATGTTTTCCTTCTTTATCTAACATTTTCCAGTCTGTTGCACTTCTAATCAGCATGCTGATGGGTGCAGTCGGCATGCTTTGTTGTGAAACAAACCAAAGGCCAAGTATATCACTGCACCAAAACGAGCAGAGGAACAGAATTGCCAGGGATGAAAAGTCATCTTAGTGCTCAGTATAAAACATACCGTTGCAGAAAACGGCGAACCTCAGGAATGAGAGGTAGCGCTCTCCCTCTATGGGGTTCCAGCCGAGGTCTGGGTATCCCTTAGCCACCAGCATGGCGCAGCTCTGAAGACCACAGCCTGCTAGGTATGTCACCACCTACGGTCAAGCAATTCTGCTTCACTCCTGGGTATTATAATGGCACACTGTCTTTCTGACTCAGTGTCAGCAACAGTGACAGCTTGAAAGCCTCTGCTGAGCTAAGCTTTTCCAGCTGTCACAAAATCATTCAGCACTTTTCATAGAAAACTTTGGTGGCCTGAGCTTTCTATTCTTATCTGACTTGCTTTCTCTATAATTGTATGTGTCATCCGAGTAGCACTGCGTTCTAGTATTGACAGATGATTAGCACGTATTCTTCCTCTTCTGTGGCCTCCTCAAACTTTATGAACACTGAGCTGCACATAATTGGAAGAACATGTCTTGTGGGTTGGCGAAAGCCAGATTTTAAACCAAAACCAACATGGTGGCCTGAAATGTGTTGGCAAAAACTTTCGAGATGAAGAATAAACCTAGCAGCAGAATGCAATGCAAGGTTTAGACAGTGAATAAGATCCTGTATCCACATAATTCCCTAATTCTTAATGTTTGACTTTATAAATAACTAAATGGATCCTGCATATGTTTTATAGTACAATCTGTTTTGGTATTTGATGATAATATGAACATGTGATCAGTATACTGGTTGTACATTTAGCTAGTTGTACAGTTCAGTTTCATTCACAACTTTCCAAACTAATTTTAAACACTACATCTGCTAAAACAACAACAAGTTATGGTCAGAATAGAAACTGGCTACAATCTAATGAGCCTGCAAACATAAAGTGCTGCGTGATTTTTAGCTGTGCTGTTGAGTATTTCTTTGAGTAAGGCTGCGATTTCATTCGTCATCAAACCTTCTCCAGATCAGGCTCCTCCAGGGCCAGCGCCAGACCGTTGTTGTCCATCACTGAAGACGCTGCGACATCCAGCGGAGTGGAGCCCCGCATAGCTTCAGAGGCTAAACACACACAGAAACAGGCCGTCAGCAACAGAGCAAACTTTGCATTAGTTCTGCATTAAACAACAGGGGGCAGTGTACCGACACAGCACATCAATCTTGATATTCTCCAGTCTGCATCTTTGAAGCTCAGAATACCAGGTCCCATTAATCAGTTTGTCAACACCTGCCCTTTTTGCAATATTACTCCATTTTTAAAGCGTCAATGCAGTCGAGCAGATACTACAAAACCACTTAATATTGCAGCACAATGCAGACTATGTTACATATTATTAATTTATAGGAAAACGTGGCTTGTAAAAGAGGCAAATTCTAAAAGTGTCATATAAAAAGGGCAACAACTAGTGTGTTTTCATTCAACTGTCCTCTTCAGATCATGTGACCCTGTCCTCTTCCAGAGCCAGGTGCTTTAGTTTACGTGTTACACAGGCACGCAGATCTCTGTGACTCATGTCCTGCTCTGGACGCCTAAATAACCCTCATTTACTGCTCGCCATTCTTCTCTCTATCAGCTGCCTCCCTCTGTGCCCCTTACACTTTCAACTTGATATACTGGCATTTTGAAATCGAGCCTGTTACTCTTCTTCACCAGCTGCTTCCCACAATATCAGCAATAAGTCTGCAGTGAAAAAAACTGTTGCAGCCCGTAGCAACTATTGGTTTCTGCACACATTATGTAGCAGCAAAAAAGTTTAATTGACGCAGTATGGAGAATACTCAGGAACATATTCAAATGCCAAGGCATCCTCATAACCAGTGTGTTCTCCACTGTCTGTTTTTGCCCCAGCTTGTTCCTTTCCTTCATATTAAAAAAAATCTATTCAATTTCAGATTTTTCATGTATCAGGACATAATAAATAAAACCATCTAATCCTCATCAGGTTCTAAAATTAGGTAAATACTTCCTAACCTGTACCATACGTGACAACATAGCAGTATATATTTAACAAAAATTGAGTCACAATGTCAAAGAAGTGTATGAATAACATAAGTACACCCTTACAGATTTCATAGAATTAAGAAGTTGGAGCCACGTGTTGCTCATCGAATGCACCTAATCGTCAGCAAGTGTGAGCACCTCCATAAATGCAGAGGCTTTGCTGGTCTGAAACATTCAGGAGTGTGTTAATGCAATGCCAGGAGGAGCAAAGACAATAGAATTGGCCTAAAGGGACAACTGTTGTTGGCCGTCAATCTGGGAAGGGTTCTAAGACCATTTCTAGTTTGAAGTTCATCATTCTACAGCGAAGAAGATTATTCAGAAGCATACAAAACTTTTCTCAGGAGTGGACATCCCTGCAAACTAATCCCAAGGTCAGACTGTGCAATGCTTAGAAAAAATGCTAAAAGCCCAAGAGAAACAGGATTTGGGCATGTTGTAGTCATTGAGGCAACCATGAACTCCTTTGTTTACCAAAGCATGTTAGAGTCAAATAGGAAGCCATCTGTCCAACAGCTACAGCTCAGCTGATGTTGGGTCATGCAGCAGAGCAATGGTCCAAAATGCAACAACAATTCTACAACATAATGGCTAAAAATGAAAAATCAATGTGTTGCAATGGCCCAGTCAATGTCTTAAGACAGCTGTGCATAAATTAAGTTGAGTTTTTTTTTTCCAAATAAATAATGAAAAGGCAAAATATACTTACCCAATCCGACGCTGCTGTTCTCCAGCAGGTAGCTCAGGTGGTCAAACATGGCTTTCTGGTTTTGCCGGCTAATACGGCAGAAATAGCACAAGAAGCGACAACAGCTAGCTACCATCTTGGGGAAGGCGATCTCCTGTGGAAGAAAAAAGTAGACTGTATGGATCAATCTGCAGCCAAATAGCCCCAAATAAGCTGCAGTAGGAGCTCAGAAATATTAGAATTCTTTTTAATGTCACTACAGGATGCAGAGTACTAGATGCTTGGGTCTGATAAAGGTATCTAAACTATCATAAAGAGTATCATGGAATCAATAAATAAAATCTATTTCCTGTTTTGAACACAGAAACTGAAAAATTGTTTGACCTTCAAGCCCTTTTGCATCTAATGCTTTTAGATCTGTGCCATCCTCATTTTTCTAAGTCCTCACATGGGCTCAGTCCAAGCCTCAGGCTGAGCATAAATCACTAGAGTCATTTGCTCTGTAGCAGAAATGCAGAAAAAGTAATTGACAGCAGAGGAGGAGAGAAACCCCATTTTACTTTAGGCAGATTACAATCTGCAAAAATGCACAGCACAGAAAATCACACTTATCAGACAACTGACAAATATTGAACTTTCAATCATGCCAAAGCTTCCACCTCTAAAGGCAGATTTGACAGAAACTTTGAAAGCACAAACAATTTTACTTTGAAAATATACAGCTTAACAAGTTTCTTTGTTGATTCCCCATATGCGGTCCTGCTGTGCGTGACCGGGAGCAAACTTTCTGTCAGTGTCCGAGTTCAGAGATTTATTCCTTCATAATATTCTATAAACCATCTGTCTTGATTGCGTGATAAAACCTACGACTCGCACAATCTCATAATATACAGCACCATGCCACGACTGAAACAACATCAGCGGTAATCAAACAGCAAATATTAAAAACCTGATCTATATTCACGACTGTCACTGTATATGGCCACAGCGAGCGAGGTACACGTATCAAGTGGCATGAAACCAGTCAGGAATTTATGCTATGAGCCTGTGCGATCACAGTGCCAGAGACAGACACGAAGGTCTGAATGTCTCCCTGAGGTCCGTCTGTCTGAGGTTCACTTCAAGCTTGGCACTGGCTGCAGCATTAAATCGCAACCAGCTCTTCCAGCTTCTGTCAGCACCACCCAAAAAGGACAGGTCTGAGTGGCCTCCTGTCACCCCTCTGATACCTTTACTCCTCTGTCCTCTCTATTACGCTGCGGTTTTTCTGGGTATTAAGCAGTTTCTCTTGGCTCACTTCAGCCTCTTTTGTTTTCCTGAGATCGGTATACAACTTATTAAGCATTAAAAGTTCTGTCAGTCACAAACTCAAACTCTTCCCCTAAAACTAAGCTTTGTAACAGAAAATTAACCTGCAAATGTTTTGCTAACAGATTTACTGTATGAGTCATTTTGCAAGCAAAAATACCCAAAACAAAAACACGCTTGTTTGGGTTCTTTAAAATTGATGATTTGCTCCTCCTTTTGCTACATTTAATTCATAACTGTCATGATCCTGGGTCCTTTTGACACAGCGTTTTGTGTTTTCTCTTCTTGCGATTTTGGTTCTGTTCTTCCTCTGTTTAGTGTTTACTCTGTTCTGCCCGTGTGTTCCTGTATTTAGTCCGCGTTTCTTAGTTTGTGTCCTTTCATGTGTAAGTTCCTGTTTTATTGTGAAGGTCTGCGTCTTATGTGAGTGTTTTCAGTTTGCCTCCCTAGTCTCGTCACGTTAATCACTCCCAGCTGTGTTCCCCACCTGTGTGTAATCTCCCTGTGTTCTCTGAGTGTATTTTAGTTGTGTCTTCTGTCCTAGTAGTTGCTGGTTCGTCTGTGTTGTTTTCCCTCGGTCTCCCTGCATCTCTCCATGTGTATTTCCCCGGACCTCCCTGCATCTTCGTTTCTGGTTTGTTTTGTTAGTTTTACCCAGTTTAGGTTCCAGTTTCATGTTCCCAGTGCCTTTGTTGTTTGTATTTCCTTCGTTAATAAATACTCACCTGCACCAGAGCTGCCGCGTCCTGGTCCTAAATAATTCCACGCGGCTTGCCCCGGCAAACCATGACAATAACTGATTTTTGGCTTGAAGGCTAATTATTGACCAAAATAAGGAATGTGAGGAAAGTGGGCGGGGCTCTGAACAACTATGGAAACTTCTTTTTTTTGTATTTTGTATAGACAACAGCTTTCATTAACACTTTTCCTTTTATAACCACTTTTTATTAACATAATCTACACATTAATCATGATGAATTGTACCCCTAATTATGGTGAAAGAGGCCACATAACAAATAAGAATCCGTCAAAAACATGTACAAACTTCTTTAAAAAGTTATGAACAGGATAAGGAGTTTTAAAGAACTTCTCCAAGAGTTAAGATTGGGAGCTACTATTTCCATACATGACTAAAAAGTTAACAGTTTCAATGAATACGATCCATTAAAAAAGGACTGACTCGATAGTTTGTAGTGGTCAAGGAAAACCAAAAACATGAGCAATGTTAAGCTCACCTGTGACTTGTCTCCCCCAAGCACGTTCACCATGACCTCCATGACTGTCTCATGCATGCCCAGCACTCTCATCAGATTAGGATGCTGGTAGAAAACCTTGTTGTTCATGATGTCGCTAAGAACACAAGAAAGCGATTTATAAAGCCCACAGTACTGTAACCGCGGGAGAGTACACTGTTCACAATGATATATTTCTAGAATCGGGCATTGTTTTTATCGTTTATAACAGTGTGCGCATCATAATATATTTTCTTACCCGAGCCCATCAATCATGAGTTTCTCCTCTTCCTTGCCCATTCGCACTGATAGCAGAGATCTGATTTGACCCAGAGATGCCAGCAGGTTAATAGCATCTTGCACAGATGCGGCACTGATGGTGTACGACTTCTTCATGGCCCGAAGCAGTTCCCCGATGCCGTCATACTGTCTCCTCAGCAGGCTGAACATCACTCTCACCAGCTCTGAGTCCTGAATGTGAGACTCCTGAGCCCAACTGGTTATGGTCTGGGAGATAAGCTCCTTCAGGTTGGCTGGAGAAGAGACAGTTCAGTATTCTTAAATTGAGAAATAGAAGCAGTAAATAAAGGTTGCTCTACAATCATGTATCTGTCAAAGCTTCAGTTGATTTTTGTTGTCTCTCAAACCTTTGAATGAGCAAATTAGAGAAAAAATAAAAATCTATGGACCGGGCACTTCAAAAGCATTGTTCATTAGGAAAGATGGATGATATGCTCTTTATTTTTTCTCTTTTTGTTCCAGAGATATACAAAGACAAGCTAATTAAACTGTAGTATAGGTTTTAAAACTGTATGTTTTAAACTTTATCTTAAAGTCTCATGAAACTTCCCTCTTAACGATGCCAAGCACCAATAAAACAAGGACCAGTGGAGAAAAACTTGAAGTCATATGAAGTTGTAGCTAAATGCTGCACCTCTCAAAACACTGCAATTCCAAAGCCATCGCTGAACCTTGAGCGTTTAATCCAAATAGCGCAACATCTGCTTAAAACAAAGGGCCAGATTCAAGCAGAATCATAATGAGACAACAGAGACGGTGTAGATGCCCTGAAGGTGAAAGTGTTGCAAATTCACATCTGCTCTGAATCATCTCAAACCATGGCTCACAAGGGAGTCACTGAAATCTTATGCAGTCTGCGTGCTAATCTGCAAATGACAGGCAAAAATATAGACATGAGCACTGGCACAGCGCTGTACTCCAAAGTCAGCATAAACCATGAACTGAATTGGCTTAATTAAAGCTCTTAGAAAATGTAAATTAGTCTATTAGTCGGAACTAATTGGGAGCTTTAATATTTTGTCAATATATTGGATGTAACCCCACAATCATCTCCTGATGAGTCTATGAGGATGCTAACAGCATATCTGAAGCACGCTAGAGTGATGCAGGAATATAAAGAGAGGAACAAACAAACAAATTTAATCACAAGTTCAAGCCAAAGCGGTTGATATTAAAGCTGGCATTTAAATCTTGGAAATAAGCTCCTTAGCTGTTGGCAAACTAAAAAAAACAAAAAGCCTTATGGATGATTCCAAGTTTTTATAACTTCTGAGTAATCTGACTAATTAAACAATGCTGTGAAATCAACAATAGGTGCTTCGATGCTTTTCATCAAAAGAATAAGGAAGCAAAAGTTTTAGAGACAAATTACTGGCTTTAAAGTTTTATAACAGTGAATGAGCGTTACCGTCAGTTAATGAAAGTAATCATCCCCATCCCAAAAGGACTGACTAGGCATTAATTATATATAATCTGACATATAAAGATCCGACAATAAAATTACACGTTGAAAAAATTAGCAGCTCTAACTTTGTCAGGCAAGAGAAGCAGCTTATTTCGCCCGTCCATCCTTTTGTCAGACTGTTTCATCAATTTATTTGATGAACAAAACAGACTCTGACAATGCTGCAACGCTGAGTCAAGTGAAAAAGCAGAATTCAACCCATATTTCACTCACAATAGAACACAGCAAACGTGGTAAAAGTTTAAAATGTGAAAATGTACACTTTGAAGAAAGAACTAAGGTTATTTTTTTAATATTTCATGGCAGCCAAACCTCTCCAAAAAGTTGAAACTGGGCCATGTTTACCACTGTCAGGTGACAGTCTGTTAATGTCTGGGAGCTGAGGAGACTAGTAATAATGTCCAATGGTCTGATAAGGGATTCTCTTAATTTTATGATGTGTCCAAAGTTTCAGCTGGTAAAAGATCTGGACTGCAGGTAGGCAAGTTCAGTATCTGGACTCTCCAACTATGAGAGCATACTGTTGTAATAGATAGAGTTTGCAGTTTAGCAGCATCTTCCTTAAATATGCAAGGACTTCTCTGAAAAAGATGGCATCTGGATGGGTGAATATGTCCCTCTAAAACCTGCATATATGTTTTAGCACTCATGGTGCCTTTCCAGATGTGCAAACTGCCAGTTCCAGAGGCAGTAATTCACCTCCATACAATCAGAGATGCAGTTTTCCACTTTTCTTTAGCACATTTTTAATGAGCTTTGGCCCAAAGATGGTGGTGTTTATGGATTAATTTTATGTGTGGATTCTTCTTTGCATTAACCTGCATTTGTGGAAGTGTATTCACAGACAAAGATTTCTCCATCCAATACTGACACCGTTAATTGTGGATTGGTGAAACTTTGTCTCTCTCAGACGTTACGTTTTTTTAATTATTTATTTTTTTATATCCAATCCTGTTACTGATCTATTGCATGTTAATGTAATTAGTTGCAAAATGTTCCTCCAACTGTTTTTTTTGTACCACTCACTTTTCCAGCTTTTTGTTCCTCTGTCCCAACGTTTGTCAGGCACATTACTACCAAACATTTCAACATAAGCTTATTTTTTTCATGATATAATAAAATGACTCAAATCAAATATTTAAACTATTTTCTATGTTCTATTGTGAATAAAATACAGTTCATGACATTTGCAAATCATCGCATGCCGTTTTTATTTAAACTTTACTTAGCATCGCAACATTTTTGGAATTGGGTTTGTAGACATGCTAAAGCAGATCCATCAGGATAATCTTGAATCAGAACATCCGTCCATTTATAATGCTTTTGAATAATGCAGGCTGGAGCAAGGTATTAAAATTTATGGCAGAGAGTCTTGCAGGAACTGTCCATTAGTCTTATTCTATTATTTGAAACAGAACAAAAACATACTTTGAGCAAAGGGCAGCAAAAAAGAAAAAGCTTGAAGCAAAGAACTAGTGATTGGAAAGTGTTTTGTGGTCTGCAATATTTATTATGGATAAATCGGTACCGCTTTATGATTTTGAATGTCAATATAATATTTAATGCTAAACATAGTTATGTGGTATATGTTTAGAAACTGATAGCAACCACAAAGTCCTGCTTACGTGTTGCAGCACCAAGATAAACAATTGAAATAATAAACCTTAGCCTTGCACTGCCGTATGCATTGCTGAGTTATTGTTAAACTTCAGTACAGTTACTGGTCGCTAGCTTGTTTTCTTCTTTGGTGTTAAAGGCTACTTACTGGGGGCAGCCTGTTCAGTCTCTGTGGGTTCCTGCTCTGTCTTCTGTGGTGGGCCCTTGATTTTATACAGTAAAGCCAGAAGACGGCCTTTAATTGAAGTGTCCTGTTCTTCTTCTTCTTCCTCCACTGGAATTCCTGCCAGGAGAAATGGAGGCGCTCAGAGATTTATCCTGGTATACCGACTGCTTCCATGTGCATTGTGTAAAGGAAACAAAAACCCATTTTAACGATCATTCTCATAACATAAACATATTTATGTTGCCAGATAATATTAACTTAATTTGCAGAGCACTTTTTACAACACACAGTTACATAGTGCTTCACATTTTAATAAAAGAAGTGTTCCCAGCATGCAAGCAGACAATCATAGGATAGTATAGGTTCTTCTTACATTCATTCACACATACATTCATTCCATACAAGCAGTCGGTGCGAAGAAGATTGGGGAATATAATAACATACTGTATAAAATGATTTTTCCGCAGTCATTTAAAACAAACAAGTCCTGAAAGGCTGAGGATGGCTGTTCCAAAATTAGGTGCTACAAGCTCTGGATTTAAATTAAGAGTGTGAACCAACCAGAAGTCTCTGATCAGATGATCAGAGAGACAGGCTGCTGGAATAAGGTCTTTGCTGGTCTGTAACGTAAGAAGAACCCTGGCAACTTACAGCTCAGAACCTTTTTAAATATTAATTCAGAGTTTCACTTGAATCCAAACGAGTGAAGCTACAATGTGTATGTATCCTTTGTGTATTGTCATCACAAGAACTGCTCAGAGAATCTTATTAATATGAATTCTGAGCACCACAAAGAATAAAATCTCAAAGAAGTGGGGTGGAGGTGGGATGCAAAGTGGCTTGCAGATGTGCAGCAACTGTTGGCAGAGATTTTCTAGCAGAGTCCTCAACTTATTTTTGAGGACAGTGTTTTAGCTCGACTTCATGGCCTGTCTGAATAATGCTATGGTTAGTTTTGTGTGACAAGATGTCCTTATCAGAAGATCTACAGTGACACCTTTAGACATTTATGAACAGAAATGCATAACATCTTTATACAAGTTGTATCAACAACATTAACTGTCAGCAGTTGGACTTTACCACAATGCAGCCGCAGTTCTTCATGGAACGAGTTGAGCTCATCCTGGATCTCCACGGGACAGGGGCAGTCCTCACCTGCACTGAAATTCAACAGGATGTTTATCTGCAGAAAACAAAAGAGTGTTTACATTATAAGACCAGAAAGCACTTGAGAACAGCAACACGGAAAATAATTTTAGATAGGAAGTGAGATCAAAAGAAGGAAGGAGAGTGGTAAAGAATGAATAAAAGAAGGACTGCACAGTAGAGAGCAGTGGAAAGTCACAGAGGCAAGCACATTACCATTTTAGAGTCACAGCATAATTACTCATGTAGTCTCCTGCGGTAAGTGCTCACATGGGCTTGTCAGATAGTGGCCATCTGATGAACTCAGACAGAAATAGTCTGAGCATTTTTATATCACACCCAGTCAAATGTGAAACTAAAAACATTAAACAGGTATTTACATAATATAATGCAGAAAATACTTAATGTATCATGTAGAACCACAGATCTGCTGTGCTTGCTACAGGTCACAAGTTAACTATAAAACACTAAATATAAATGAGATGCAGCCATCGCAGAGTCCAGGTTAGCCTATTCCCATGTCTATTTTAGGCAGAGCTTTTTAATAAACCACGGGAGGTTTCTTATTGTGGAGAATCTCGCTTACAGTATGCACCTGCTGCTGACCACCACAACTTAGTTTCAGGGATCAGAATATATCTTGGAAGTGCTTATCCTCAAGGTTTCACAGCTCAGAGGATGCACAATTAAATATTTCAAACATGAATGCTTTGCAGTCATGCAGCAACCTTGTCTAGTCACTACCAGGTTGTTTTCAACAATACTACAGGACAGGGCAAGCGATGTGAACACAGAACACATCAGAGACTTTATTCCTTATTTTCTTTCCTTATTTACTCAATGTTTCCTATTCTCTAGTCTGGCTCAGAGACATGCTACAGTTTACATAAAAATATACTATCTAGCAGAACACTGGATATTGGATTTTCACAGCAGCGTAACCTCGTTTTGTTTTCTTCTGGCTTCAACAGACAATGACCTCCAGATCGTACTGAAGAGATTTTCAGTGAAGTGGCAAGAATGGTTCTCTAAGGCCATGGTCCTCAGCCAGAAAAGGGTGCAGTCCCTCCTCTGGGTTGGAGATGAGTTTCTGCCCCAAGTGGTGGAGTTTAAATATCTTAGGGTCTTGCTTACAAGTGACGGGCGAATGATTGACTGAGATTGACAGATGGATCAATCCTGCAGTGATGTGGACTCTGCACTGATATCTTCTTGTGAAGAAAGAACCAATTGAAATAGTTTGGGCATCTGAACAGGATGCATCCAAGAGCTCTCCTAGTTGAAGTGTTGCAGGCAAGTCCCAACCAGAACATGCTTTAGAGATATCGGTTATATCTCTCAGCTGGCTTAGGAACACTTTTGGTGTCCCATTAGATGAACCGTATGTCTGTTTAAAGTGCTCCCCTGAATAGACTCTGCAACCCAGAAAAGCAGTGATGGATGGATGGATGGATGGCATTTTTACTTTGATAAACTTAAGATTTTGCAAACATTTTTCACAATGGTCTATAGAAAGGTTCATTAATCATGTGCCAGTTGTTTAAGTTCATCTTCTGCTTAAACATATTTGACTTATAAAAAATGAACCCACTGTAACATAAAGTGCTCCTGTGGGACTAATAATAATTTTACCCTGTAAGAGGCCAAAGGTTTAACTATCACTGCAGGGCCAATTCACTCCTAAGTTAATTTTAGCTGCACATATGGCCCAGTTTATCCTTCGGGAATTCCAGCAGAAAATAAAGTTAAGAAACTGAAAACTAAAAGGCAATTAGAGAACTGCAGCACCTTGTGTTCTAGTGTCTGCCTCTGACTCTGTTCTATTCAAGGTCATTGATTTTGTTTTTACCCCAAGGTCTAGGCGATCCGTCCAGGGTCTTATGACAGTATGCAAACAGAAACCACCTTGAACATAAATTACATCTCAGAGAGGATGGAAACACTTTCTCATACACTGGCCCCTCTGCGGTGTTGTACCTGCTCCTGCGGAGGTGAACGAAACTCTTTGGTCTTTTTGGCAGTGACAGCGGCAGACATGTTGAGAGCCAGCATTAGCTCATTGTAGCGGAACTTCTGATTGTACTGCAGCTTGGACACGAAGCTGTCGGAGAAGGAAACAATGGATTCGATGCGGTGCTTCAGCTCGCAGTCACAGAAGTAGTGGAGCAGCTCACACATCTGAAAAGGACAGAAATCTGTGAACAACTCAAAGGTTTTCTGTTTCTTTATGTCTCTATTGGTTTTGATTTTGTTTGTTTCACTGTATGAATGACATTTTTTTGATTTAACTTCATAGCTCCATCTCCATTATGCATGATTATTATTAGCAAGTTTTAGTCATTTATAGAACATTAGTATTCAGCCACTGCCTTACTTTCTACTCATGAATTCATCTCTCAGCAAGCGATAAATCATAAAAAAAATCAAAACTGCTGACAAATGGGGAATTAGTGTACCTAATCTCATGAAGGCAAAATTAAATTTTAATTAAAACCTTGGCAGATAAATTGATGGAGTTAGTTTAATTCAGCTATTTCCTATCTTCAGTTTATCACTGAGCTTAATCATCTGTGCATGATTATTGTCATCACCTGGCGTTTGACAGACTCTGGCAGAGACTTCTCCAGCAGGCCTTTAACTTGCGGTTTGCTCTCCTTGGTCTCTTCCTCCCCTGCTTCTACAGCCTTCTCCTCATTCTTGCTCACCTCCTCCTTCTCCCCTGACACGGCCACCTCATCCCCCTTAACTTCCTCACCCTCTTTGGTCTCTCCGAACACATTGGGGTCGATCAGGAGGAGAATCAGCCTCACCTCATCACTGGTCAGGACTCCCATTATTAACAGCGTTCCAATCAGTTTCAAAATGGGAACAAACTGGTACTCAAGACTCCCGCCTACTGGGTCTCGGATGTGTGTCCCTCCACCTTGCACTGCCTCGGTTAGCATGCTGATGGCTTTTTCCTTTAGGATGCCCAATGGGATCTGGGGGCTGTAGAGGAACTGTTGGCGTTTGGTGTTGATGATTCCCACAGGGGAGAAATTGACCCGAGGTTTAAGGGAGGTGCTTAGGTCCACCCCAGGAAGTGAATGTCGCTTGGACTCATCTGGGAACAGCTTGATGGAGCGCGTTTCATCCGTCACAGGGATAATGAACTCGTTGTTCATCATTAGACGGGCTTCCTTTGCTGTCTCAAGATGAATGCTGACAATAAGTAGAATTAGTTCAATCATAGCATGAGTAAAGACACTGGCTATTACAAAAACACGCAGAAAAATGATTCATGATCTCTCCTAAGAACTATGAATTATGCTGTATTAGTATGGTTTCCACAAACCAACAGTACCCAATAACCACAATACATCTGTAAGAGATAGTAGTTGTGGTGATGAGTGCCTGACAAGCAAATAATGTGCTGATTGCTCAAACTCTGTTACTCATAATCAAATTTCTTAAACCAAACCCTCCTGTTACAAAGGCTTTAACAATCACTGCTTAAAAGTGAATTTTCAGCAATATAGAAGGTACACATGAGTTTGCTATTTGACATCATGTGAAGAAAAGACAGTTTAAACAACAACACTGAGATGTGAGGTGGAAAAACAAATACAGCAGAGGGATTATTAAGATTTATAGCACAAATTTGCTCAGTGATCTCACGTAATGCTGCATCAGTTTAACAGTTAATGTTGTTGCAGATGACACTGTCAAATCATAATTCTATCATGTATCATCATTAAATGATCCGATGAGTAAAAACACGGCAGCTTTCTTCTTGTTTTGATGCATGGCGGGTCATTGACTGAGGTCATTTTTTTCAGTAAGATAAATTAAAAATCAAAATTCACACCAGCTGAGCAATCCATAGCAACTTACATTTTAAGTATATAAAATATATCGAAACACACCAACACACCTGATAAGGACATTGTAGAAGCCCTCTCTCAGCATGCCAGAGAGGTACTGATTGTCGATTGTGTAGAGGAGCTGTGATTGGTCCAAATGGCTGCAGAGGGCGTGAGCTACACGAGTGTTTCCCAGTGCACAAAGGGCACAATACAGCTTTAGTGTGTGGTAGTGGAACTTCCTTAAGTCTTCGTGCTCAGATAACTCCATTATGTCCAAACACCTGCAAACAAAGACACCACAACAACAAAGTAAGCTCGAGTAAGTCATTTACTCTGCTGATCACAGCAGAAAGACTTTGCATTAACTTAATGAAAATCATCAATATTCTAATTAAAACTGTTTGTTTTATGTAAACAGCAAACAAATGTATTACTAAAGGCCTGTTTACTCATCATTAAAACTTATTTTCCAGTATGTATTCTGATATCAGAACACACAAATACACATGCTACGAAACAAGAGTTCATCTATGGGGCTGCAAAACACATTAATAATAATAATAATAATAATAATAATAAACACATTAGAAACCTCTTAGCATCTCAATCCATCACAGTCTGCAGTTAACATGAAAATTGTAGCACTGTGCATAGAATTGACTGAGATTACTTTATATGATGTCACATTATGTGTGGTTTGTAGTTTGTCGCCTTAATGTTATGTCCGCTTACAGGAGTCTTTCCGTGTTAAAATGCACATTTGAATTGTATGAAATAGGAACCATTAAAAATGGTCTAGTAACTTCAAAGTCCATGGTCCATGTCAATTATTTGGTCAGACACATGGATGCAGCAACAGCAATTAAAAGTGTGAACATTTGTGAAACATTAGTAGTGTAGCCCTAAATCTATCTAAAAATGGAATGACAGGCTTGATTAAGTGTATAGGCAAAAGGAGAATATTCATTGTGATTATGATTCATCTGGGCAAAACTTTAAAGTCTTTGTTAGCAGCTACCTTCAATTTAATTACAGTGACCCTCACCAGTGAGTACTCAGCCCAGGTAGTGCCAAGAAGTGTTTGTTCTGGAAGCAGCTAATCTGTCTTAAATGTGTTTCATCAGCCCAATTCACAGTAAAGAATGAATGACAAGTATCTATTGTTACTCAATCATTTGTCTATGGAAGCTAATTTAAGTGCTATAAATGTGAAAAGACACTGAACGCACTACATCCTCCCTAACAACTAAAGGGAACACAAAGTAACACGTTGTAAGTGAAACAGTCACTTGTCACTGTTTATACGGTTTATAGAGTATTATAATCACACCTGTTTTCTTCAGGTATGTGTACAGCCATCATCTGCATAGGCTCCAGACACTGGACCACCCAGCCATGTCTTTCACTAACACGAGCCGTCTCCACATTGAGAAAGGTATTGGGCATCCGGCTCCAAAGCACTGCCACAATTGTCTGCACATCCAATCGTGGCGGACACTGTGGCACCGGATTCCTGTGCTCGCTCTTGAATATGGCTGATGAGAGTGGCATGGCATCCTGGGATTACAATGAGGACAAGAAGGAAAAATCACATTAAGTAGAAAATTTGATTAAATGAAAACTATATTAATATCTGGTTATATCACATCCTTTCAGTCAATAGCGATGCAATCAGTTATTTTTATATACGTAGTGCTTTCTGTGACATCCTTTCTTCACTGTAAATATGTATATTGATTACTAATTTTCCAAACACACACAAAATTAATCAGTGCAAGAGCATCCTAAATGGGTCACCAAGTCAAAATATAGGCCAGCTGGGCAGTCCATGACTATGAATGAATGGCATTAAAAATTCAACACCTCTTAATTAGTGTGAGGAAGATAAAGTACATAGCTGTTTCATAACTTGATGAAAAGTGCTTAAAACTGTGTACAGTGTTGTTTGGTTAGGACAGAAACAAACCTTTATCTTAACAAATTCAAACTGGAAGAGGTTTGCACTGGTGGGGAGGACAAATACAGCAGGGAAGAGCTTGGTATTTGGTTCCACCTGAAAGTAAACAAAGCCATACTTATCCACATCAGCCTATCCCATGTTTACAGCAGCACCAAAATGAGACAAAAGTGCAGCAACACATGCAGAACAGAGCTCTTCCTTGAACTCAGCCCATGGTGGAATCTGAAAATTTATATATTTAATGCAATGAGCACTGTGCTTGCCTCGTGTTTGCTCTGGTGGCAAATTCAACTAATGTCAGAAGGCTTTTAACCCCTAAGCTTGTGGATTAGTTGAAGTTTGAAATCCAAGTTCAATGAGTATTAGCTGGTATATCGATGACAACCATCACAGACTTTACAAAGAAAGAGAACAAACAACCAAAGCTTTGATGCAATAACAGGACAAGAAGCTTTTCATCAGGTTAAAAGCCTCCTGGTTCCCTCAGAGGGCTTTCTCCTTCTTAAAAAGCCAATTCATGACTAAATAAAGCAGCGAGATGAAAGGAGAGAAACAGGAGATTATGCAAGATAAAAAAAAAGGAGAACACAGGCGGTAGAAGATTCTCAGTGCACCATTTCAGTGTCTAGTCAGGCATTCAATGTGATGCTTTAAAAACCAGAGATGAGGACAGCAAGCAAGGCATGGATTACTGAGCCGATGTCTGTCTTTGTATGACTAGTTCACAAAACAGATGAGAATTCAGCGGTTTAATTTCCCAACTCTATCTCTCTGCAGGTTTAATTTGCTGTGGCACAAATGAATTAATGACACCTGAAAGGATTAAAGGAGGGAAGATCGTTCTGAGAGTGTGTGGGCAGTACAAATATGTGATGAGTGAAATCGTTTGAGAGAGATATTCATTTAAGGCAGTGACTCAAACTGCTTAGAGTTTCTTTTCTTTTTGCGTTCAGGATATTAAAAAAAACAAACAAACATGTGTGCCAAAGCAGGGGAAGAATACTAAACCACAAGAGAAAGTCGTAATAGCTTACGTCTATTGAAGTTTACGAGCCAAACCTTGTGCTTCACTCCTCTGCCAACTGATTTCTATTATACTTACTTACCTGATATGATGTGGGGAGCTCTTTGCCATTGGCATTGAAGGAGACAAGGCCAGTGGCCAGGTCAGCCAAACAGCCAATCTCCAGTTCGGAGCTAGAGCGGCTGGACGAAGACGGGGTAACTGCGTCTGCTACACACACCATGTAGCAGTTACTCCTCTGAACACTGCGGCAAAGCAACCACAACAAGAACTCAGCATCAATAAATACAAGTAAATGCAAATATGCAGAGGACAACATAGGCAACTTGGGGGGGTGGGGGGGTGTCAAATAGGAGGCACAATAAATTTTCATTTGGTCAACACTCATTGATCTTTTGCCTCATTCATATTTGCTACACACAGAGGCCATCTTCCCCATTTACCTCCCCGGATGCTAAATAAGGATGAAAACCAGCTATGAAAAGATGACTGAAATGTTTTTGTTTGGTCTGTCTAAAATAATTGTGAGCATGTTCGCCATACTGATCAACACATAGCGATGACACAGGTATTAGTGGTATAAACTTTGAAATGCATGCTTTTTTAAATTACGAACATACATTTGCAAGGATGGGTTATCCCCGGATGGCAGTCATTTAAAAAAAATGAATGGCCATATTATTTGCTTTGCTTTTAACTAGCTTTCAAGAGAGCTTGGTAAGCATGCTAAGGGATTTTTTGTTGTAATATTTTTTGATGTTTGTGCAGCTCAAATTGGATTCCTTCATATTTGGTCACAAATGCAGCTACATTTAGAATTACTAGTAAAAAGGTAATATTTCAATGCCTATAAGACATAACACACAAAAAATAATCTGATCCTTAGGATCCTTATCTAAAATTGTTTAAATACAACCTCACGTGAACAACAACAGTTAATGGCATATTAAACTGTATCATTATTTATTTCAAAAATACTAAGAAATAAGCCAAAATGTAGAAGCAGTGTGTGGAGCGGGTAGAAGCACATTTAGCAGCAATAACTATATTAAAACTACAGGAAAAATGCTGTCATGAGAAATCAAAAAAATTATTAAAGAAGGTATCACCACAGAATGCACTTCTGAAAGCACATGTCCCACTGGAATATTAAAGCCTCTTCAAATAAAAGGATCAAACATTTCATATGAACTCCAGATATTAAAAATGCAGGGAGCATACCTCTCATGGACCCTGCCCCTCTCATCTCCCAGCGTCACTGTGACCGTGCGCATTTTGCTGAGGCTGAAGTTCTTGCTATAATAATGATAGTCGGGTGTGACCCAGCCCACCCACACAGAAGCAGGGTCCTGTCCAGCAAACACTCGCACTGAGTAGTAATACTGCCAATTAAAAGAAAAAGGGCAAACAGTGCTATCGGTTAATCTGAATATACAGAGAGAAATACTATAGTTTTTTTTATTTTTTTTTATTTGAGAATCTATGTGGATTTACAGTTGTGATGCTTCCAAAGTCAATACTTCCATCTTCTTTTGGAGGATGGCTGCAGAAACAAAAAACATGACAGTAGATTTAAGTTATCTTAAACACTATGGGCTTTATTTTTTAACTTTAAGTATAAATTGAGATGTCTGACCCGAGCTTCAGTGATTCATCCAGGAGCTTGTCTGCAGAATAAAACTCCACAGGCATGCTCAGTCTACAGTAGACCATGTCATTGTTGCTGTTTTGAGTGCCATACGTCTTGTGAGTGACCTTAAGGCAAGGAGGACTGTCGACTGTTCCGTCAATCCTCGTCACCTGAGGAGTTAATGAAACCCAAAGCGAGGGATCAATAATATCAATGTGCCCATTAACACCAGCTCTAGTGTTTATTATAAAAAGCTCTCTAGGATAATAAAAAAAAAAGCAAATCTCAACTCTAGCAGCAAACTTAAAAGGCAATAAAAACACTAATGATATTGAGAATGTGTGTACCTCAATATCAGGGTGGTCCTCAGGTACATTGAAAAAAGTGGGCAGGCGCTTGCTGAACCACATGGTGACCTCTCTGTTCATGTTAACAGCAAAGGGTTCAAAACCCTCCTGTAGACCACACATGGTGTAGTACTTGAAAGTACTGGCGTCCTTGCCCAAGTTCATACGGCCGATCTGAGACATGCGGAGACTGCACACGGGGATGAAACCTGGTGTATTTAGAAAAATGTATTATTTTAACATGTGCATTTTATATTGTCGTTTTACAAATCAGAAACATGTTAAAAAAAAATATATTAAAAAAAAAAAAAGAACGCCAATGGTTTACATGCATGCACGCAACAGTGAGTCGGCTTTCTTGAATTCTGTACTTCTAAAAAAAAAATTTAACTTCCTTTTTTCTTTATCCACCAAAACTCAAATGTCATATGTTTAAGAATCTATCACTTATGAAATCTAAAAACAAACTAACAACTTTACTTTATTCCTGTGTGACCATCTTCTTCCAAAGTCAATGGTTCATTTACAGAGTAATGAGCCAGTGTCACAAAGGACTTAATTAAAATGAAACACTCTTATCATTTTAAGCTTTTCTTAAAATCTTATGCAAACAAACCCAGTCAAACTCCCAGCGACACTTTGAAGGAAACAGGCAGAATAAATGAAGTTTGCTTGAAATACAAAGCCCTCACCATCCTCTGTCTCAAAGTCAGTGAAGCAAAGCTCGGATCCTTTACTGGTGATCAGGAGTTCTCCGTTGAGGGTGAAAATCATGGATTTGTCCTCCATGTTGATCATGCAACCAACCACGTCGCCCTTTTTCCAAGGCTGTCCAAAGTAGCGGCTGCCTGCATGCATACGCCGTCCCTTGAAAAAAAAAAACATAACAAGAATCACATGTTTTTGTCTTTGCTAATAAATGGAACAACAATGTTGCTTCGGTTTCTGTGACTGTGACTGTAGGTATTGTTAAAATGTAAAAGATATAATATACGGTGAAATCCTGAATTTAGAAAGTTTATGGCTGAACTACATATATCTCATTTTTATATTCTAATTAGTGTAGCAATGTCCATGACGATACATCTAAAGTATCTAGATCTTTCAAAAAGTTGCCTTCAGACAACTTCCCATGACTAGTTTAAAAGAAAGGATACATGCAGTTTACCCGATATCCATCAAAGACGAAGGCTTGGTCATCTACTCCGAGCTCCACATCAGGTCTGCAGCCTGGTCTGGCCCAGCCAACCCTCATGTCTCCTCCACTCAGAGCCTCAAACTCAAAGTACCACTTCCCCGTCTTCACCGCGTAGGTCTGCTCCACACGGAAGAAGCGTATCGTCTCGATGCTCTGATCATCAAGCATGTGCACAACTTTAGGCAAAGATACGAAAACCAGAGGATTTAACACCATGGATACACGTGCTCGTATTTTCAGTACTACTATTAGACTTTACAATCAATCCATAGCTATAATGAGGATTCGTCAGTGCCGGCTTTCAGATTGAAGAAATGTGTAAAAATATTGCATGCATAACTATGAGTTGTACCACATATATTTGTAGTATATTAGCAAAATCTGTGTGCTTCTAAACGTTTACAAAACCTTAGGTGAAAGCAGTGCTGTTGCTGTAGCCTTTGAACATACAGTAGATGGTCCTGTATCAGTTTTAAGAGCTTTAAATGACTGCGGTGTCAGCGCCAGGGTCTCACCCTCTTGATCTGGGGGGTCGATCTCATATCCATATCCAACCATAGTCCTGATAGCTTCTCTCAGACTGTCCCTGTTAGATTTTTTGGTGCGTTCATCCAGTAAAGCATATGGCACCAGGCGAGGATTACGCCTGCTCTTCAAATCCTACCACAAACAGTGACAAGAAACTGTACTAGTGGACTAAAGTCATTTAAAATTAACGGTAAAAATAATACATGAGTTTCATTTTCTCCACTTCAAATGCTGCATGAACTTTACCTGCTGGATGCCATAGGTCCATCCTTGTTTAATTCTATCTTTGGCCCACACATTGTGCGCATTTTCGGCCAGTTTATCAACTAGAACCTCTTGACCAGCATTCAGTCTCACATCAGAGAGTTCCAGTGGCACAGGCTTATATCCATTGGACATCATGTAGCTACAAATGATATTGATAAGATAAGATACGGGTATCTTACAACCCAAATTTTCTCAAAAAGTTGGGACTCTCTATAAAATGTAAATTAAACAAAGTGCAATGATTTGCTGATATATATACATTTTTTAAAAACATATTTTAATCGCAACGGAGCACAGAAAACATTAAATTTAACTGAGAAAATCTAAGATTTTAAGAAATTATTAGTTTGTTTTAAATTTAATGACAGCAACACATCCCCAAAAAGCTGGGATAGGGTCAGAATCATCCTTTCTTCTTTTAACGAGAGTCTGAGGAGACTGCTGTACCTCTGAGAGGAATGTAGTTTCATTCTTGTCTGATATAAGATTCTAGCTGCTCAACAGTCCCGCGGATTCTGTCATGGTTTTTTCACATAATGATGCTTTCAGCTGGTGAAATGCATGTCTTGCTGAAACATGGAAAGGCTTCCCTGAAAAACCCCAAACTAAAACAATTTGTTTTCCTTGCTGTAAGTAAATTATGGATTTTCAGATCATTGCATTTTGTTTTTATTTACATTTTACACAGCATCCTAAATTTTTTAGAACTGGGTTTGTACCTAAAAAAGGACACTGATTATATAAATGCCTCTAAAATTCAGCATTTTTTTGTTGTATCCGATAAAAAGACACATAGAGCTATAATATAACTTAAATTTATAGGAAGTCTTACTTTTTGGGTAATTTGATTTTCTTCAGATCCTCTTCAGCGTGAATATTAACCTGGGCAACATGGCATCCCAGGGCTAAAAGGGTCCTGAGGATAAAAGGAAATGTGAATAGGAAGAGCGAGAAAGTCTATAACCAGCATCGATATTCAAGCTTCATTACATTATGTTAGATGAAAATGATTCTTCTGAGTGAGTTCTAAATTTTTAACACTGTTCATTAGACACTGATAAATCTCCTCCGATCAATATAATAACACAGAACAGCACTCAGGTTGGGCTGCGTGGAAAAATGCCATTTGGGTCTCAAACTAGATGTAATTGACAAACTGCATACCCAGTTAAACTTTCCTCTAAGAGGAGGATGTTTTATTGAGCCGAGCCAAATGTTTTTACAGTGAGATGACTCAGTAGTTGGCTCAAATAAGCTTTGGATCCAATATTTGTTAAAAAAAATCAATAATGGAATTCACTCAGGAGATGCAAGTCATTACAAGCACCGCTTTAATCTTAGCCTTAATCTGCTTTTGCTCAGCATTCAGGAGGGAGCTTCAGAAAGAAATGAATAGGTAACTGGATTATCCAGAGGACAGCCCAGGCCTTACTTTAGGGTTTCACTGGACATCTGCAAGTTGTAGTTCCTTTCAGTTTCAGGCAGCTTGGCGAAATCCACAAGGCAAGGGTGCTGCCTCTTGTTGTCATCACGAACCTGAAAAAAAAAATGAAAAAGGTAGCAGTCAGGTGTTACTACTGCATGTGTCATCTCACCAAACCCACTGTTTGCTCTATGAACCTTCTTGTCTTATAGATTTATAAGCAAAAATGGCTCAGAATTCAGAAAATAAAAAGTAGACCGCAGCTGAATTTATCTGCAGTTGTTGCTCAGAGATGCAAATTTTGTTTGTTTTTCTCTGCCTAATTCGGGCCTCAGGTGTTGATTTTTTTCTTTCCTTTTTTAAATAAAGTGAGATAAGCCCAGTTCAGAGAATAGACTCGCAGTAGCTCGGCTATCTGTGAGAGTGGATGGGAGGAAATTTACAGCTGCACTCAGACTCTCAATAAGACGCTGCCAGTGACTCCTCCTGATAATGCACTCTGCTGCTGACAGCAGTTAAATAGAAATGAAGTGCACACGGGGTATGAAAAATACACAGTAAACCAATACACAAAGATACAAAGCAATGATGCTGCATTCAACTTTATTATTACTGAATCTTCTGTTTGTCCAGAGAGTCTCGGGTTGTGTGCAATGTCACTCTGAGCTCCCTGAGCTTGTTACAGCAAAATGAAAACATTAAGCAGCTGCTTGGACCTAAAGATTGTCCCTAAAACTATAGGACCTCGGCTAACCCCAAATGAAGCTTTCTCCCAGTCTTAATTAATCTGAATGTCATACTCTTGGAAGGTGAGACGCTCATTAAGTTTGTTAAATGGCCGCTGTTGCGATGACAGTCTCGGTGGGAAATGATTCTGTGATAACCACACTACAGTACAAAAGAGGCAGCATGTGTGATCAGACTTCTAACAAGCTGTTCCACAGTAAACAGGAGTGACTGACAGGAAAATGATGAGAGAATGATAGAGGAAAGCAGTGCAGACAGGAATGATTAAAATGTCTTTAGATACAGAGGACTTCAACTATAGTTACACTGAGCAATTTAGAGATTGACAAACAAGCTCAGTAACATAAAATTAGATACTCTGCATGAGTTGATTTGGCACCGTGTCAAATAAAGGATTTTATTGCTTGTTGGAGTTTTTCTAACATTGATGAACTTTATTACAGATTTGCTTTTTTGAGGTTAAGCTTGAATCTTGCATCGCTCTATTTTAAGTTTTTGTTGTTTGCTTTTTGTTAAGTTTTGGATAAAACATGTTATTTATTTTCAACCTTTCATTTAAAGCAGTGAATAAATTTTGCTCCCAGTTTAATCAATTAATGGCACATTTAATTAATTATTTAATGATGTATTTCATAATTCTGGCACTTATGGCCCTCCACAGTTTTCATTATTCACAAGCGTATTATGTGTAATACTTTCTTGGGAGAGATCAAGTGTTGCCATACAGCTGAAACCCTCCTCCTTTCTATGAAAATAAGCACCTCTATGTTACAGGCAAATTAGAGAAATTTGAATGCAATGCAAATATTGCATGGATCCAATCCACTTTATCTATGTTCTTATGTCTTACAAACACTCATACTTTCTGAAGCAGTGAGATCTTCAGACGCCATTGCTGACATATAATAATAATAATAATAATGGATACTTTATTGATCCCCATGGGGAAATTACTTGTTTTTCTCTGCATTTGACCCATTCACTCAGTGAAGCAGTGGGCAGCCCACTAAGCAGGCGCCTGGGGAGCAGTGTGTAGGGACGGTACCTTGCTCAGGGGTACCTCAGGGTAGCCGTTAAGTGGATTCGAACCGCCGACCTTCCGATCATGGGGCGACCACTTTACCTACTGAGCTATCCCTGCCCCCATATTGCTGCCTATAAAGGAACAAGCCCTGAAACGTTCTTCATAAAAAGAAAGTTTTTTGGATTTCTCGACACACTCTGAAGCTCGACACATTACGTCCCATCACTAGTGAGTAAGGTTTACTCAGTTGTAAGCTTAACAATTTTTCGTGAGTGTCATTTTCTCCCTCTAGCTATATATATGTTAACAGGCCATTATACCTGCAGTCAGGGACTGAAATCTTCAAATTAATGAGCCATTAACGAGCATTTCAATTTTGACCACTTGAGTTGACCTTTATCAGTGTTTCCAGACATACCAGATAAATATATTCCAGATGAATCACAGGTTTACCTTGCCATAAGTCCAGCCCAGTTCAATCTTGTTCATCCCCCACAGTTCGTGAATGTTTTCTGCCAGCTTGTCCCGGATGTTCTCCAAGTGAGGGGGAAGAACAATCTGCAGAGAGAAGGGGAACAGATGGTACAGTTGGATTCAAAAAGATGCTGGACAAAAAAAAAAAAAAAAAAAAAAAAAAAAAGGCTGACGAATGAAAACCGTTCTTCCTCATGTCTATGCAATTGTTAGATCCCTAGGGGTTATGCCAAGTTTCCTACCCTTTTGTTACACTGAGGTAGAAAGTCAGCACCTATTTTCCATTTGTACTTCAGAGCCACTTCTGCAGCACTGAATGTTAAATTACAGGTGCGTAACACAAAATGAATTCCCTGAAACCGCTGCAGGCCTAGTAGACAGCTTTGTCTTCTTTTTAAACAGCACTCAAACAAGAAGGAGCAGACGAGAAACAGCAGCAATCATGTACCCATCATGGACATTTTATAGCACACTTTTTAGAACCAGAGCAAACCAACCAAAAGAACTAGAATATAATTTTACTGTATATTCAACACAAGCGTTCACACCGCTGCTTTTAATTTCCTTGGGTGTAACATCACTTTAACATCTCACCTGACTGGTGTCAACAGGGGTGGGAATAAAGGAGGCCTGAGAGAGGAACTGGGTGGTTCCCAGCAGATCACGGACCCCATCGTGGTCCCTCTTGTACTCCTTCACAGGCTCTACATGCATCTTCTCTTTGGGCAACAGTGCTTCATAACACGGAGAGTAACCGGCAGGTGGCAAGAACTTGAAATCTCCATGGCGACCGCCCAGCAGGAACCGGACCCTGTGATGATGACAGTAAAAGGCAGTAAATAACTTCAGCTAACATCCGTCTACATCTCTGGCATTACATAATATCAGGCTTGCAGTAGAGACTTAAATGTTCTTCTTTGGTTATTTTTATTTTTTTATTTCATTGTTTGCTGGTATGCTGTTGGGATAAAATGTAAGATAAAGCATAACACATCACATAAATTTAAACCAAATATAACTTCATTTGATAGGAAAACATTTTAAGTAATGGTTTCAGGTTTATTTTTCCCCTTTTGGTATGACCTGTTCTGTCTCATTAAGATAAAAATTAAGATACCAGGAAGCTGCAGCACAGTAACAAAATTACTTTATTTTGGTGCTATGCCATTGGTTTTTGTGTGAACCTACAAAAGTTCATAAGGTGCAAATTCATCAAGAGCCTCAGCAAAAACACAATTATAAATGCAGAGCCTTACTTTACACCTGCAGAGAAACTGACTACAGGGAAGAAGAACCGGTCTGTGTTGAAGTCCTCGAACATGCCCTGGACAGGCTGCCCGTTGATCCTGAAGGACATACTGGGAGCTCCCAAATCCAGACAGCAGCTGACCACATCGTCTGAGTTCAGCAGGTGCTGGTTAATGGAGGCCACGGCCCTTGGGATTCGGCCTAGACAACAGTGTGCAGAGACAGATAGGGAGGATGGATGGCTGTTACAGCTGCAAAGTCATTGCAAATGTAGGGCAGGATGATGGGCAAGGAGAAGAGAAGAGAGCAGAGAGGTTGGGAGTTGGGTGGTGAGTGCTTTAACAAGAATGTCATGAAATGGATGAGGGGAGGTGATGGGTCTTTTAGCAGATTTAGAAGGGAAGTGAGGTGAAATAGTTTTTATGCTGTTAGGCTGAGATTGGAAAAGAGAGGGACTAAGAGACTTATACCCCTGAAGCACCAAGAGGACAAAGATATGGACTCAAACTACTGACTGGTTCCTTCTTCTTATGCAGAAAGAAAAAAAAAAACTGCAATCAGCTGGCGCTTTCCGTTTGAATGCAAACTGAATATGTACGGCATGCATATCAAAATCATTCGAGACGTTGCAAGGCTTTTCAGAAGATGTAAAAGAGAAGTCTAACAGGTAAAGGTTGGAAAGTGGAATTTTATATCAGTGTCCCAAAGATGAAAAAGCAAAGTAAAGAGGGGACAGCAGGCTCCTGCATTATTCACAAAAGGTTCTGTCAGGGCAAAGTCCTTCAATAACCCTTTTTTAATTCCACAAACTTGGAGTTACCTAACTGCAGTAGTGCAGAGTAGCATGGAACAAATTTAAAAGTTTATATTATATAAAGACGAGATAACAGAGCAAGTTAAAAGCTAGACTGTGCTTTTTCCAGCTTTCCAGGGCCATCAAATTTGCCTTTTTGCATTAAGACTGTCTTTGACTGCGCATGGTTCCTAGTAATTACACGACACATGGACAGAATAAGGCCAATGGGCCAGAACCAGACCACTAATCATCTCAGTCCGAACCACAAGATCTTAAAAGAAAAATGAAATAAACAAAATAACATGATTCAGACAAAGATCTCTGAAGTTTCTCAATGTGGTTGACTTCACTGAGTCTGTAGCATTACTTCATTGAATTCTAGTGCTGTTAGTTTCATTAGTGACTCTAGTGACAGGGAGTAGTGCAGGGGTAGGCAACTCCAGACCTCGAGTGCCGGTAATGAACTAATCATTTGATTCAGGTGTGTTGACCCAGAGTCCTATCTAAAACTAGCAGGACACTGGCCCTCGAAGCCTGGAGTTGCCCACCCTGGTGTAGTGCCTACCAAAAAAACTGCTTAAATGTAGACTCATTAAAATGTTAATTTAAGTGGGTTTTTTTTTATGTTTTCATGTAATACTTTCATTGTTGGAGGCAAGCTGTAAAAACATTACCTTGTAATTACTGTATCATTTCCTCTTAGTTTGATGTTTAGGGGAAAGGGGTTGGGGGAAAATATGTTGGGTAAATATAGAGTTTACAAGTTATAAACTCTGTATTCAACACACCTTGTTTTGAACTGAGGACACAAGAGTCAGTCATGTGATATCTCTTTTATGGCATGTGTGATGTCTGAAAGAAGACACTGCCTAGCAGTTTCCAGGAAAAGAATAGAACCAGACAATGGAAACCCAATCAGTGATAATGGCTATCTGGTTACTCAATTTCACAGTTCCACAGACCTACACAACAACATCATTCTTGTTTTGTATTTATAGTTAACCACTGCACAGATTCAGCCTCTCTTCAGCTTCAGTATGATAGCTTTTCTGTCAGGAGGTCATCAGTTATCCAAGATGCACTGTTGGTTTTTGTCCATTATGACACACTACGTGAGATAAAAACCTTTTTTGTGCATACTGCCTATTTTCATTCTCAAACTGATGTGATACCTTGACTCACTATGAATCATCCAGATCAGTGCATAAACTGTTTGTTGTCAGGTAGATTAAACGTAGGATAAAAACAGCATTGAACCTTAAGATTGTATGCATCTAGACTAAATATACATTATCTCTATATTTTCTTACATACATGGGTTTTGAATTTCAACCACATATGAGATCTACCAGCAGTGAAATATTAAATTAAGATGCTCACCTGACCAGAGATGCAGTCCATCAAAGCTGTAAGAGTACAGGTCATCTCCAACACCATTGCCTCCCCACCCTTCTCCTCCACCAGGGTATGGAGCATATCCTTTAGTGTTGGCCCAGCCTACCCTCAGGTGGGTCGGCTCATTGGTTACAAAGTGGTCCACTTGGTCAATGACCAGCTCATAATACCACTTCTTATACTGAGCTGAACCTTCAGCTATGCCCAGGAAGATATTTGGTCTCATACTGGAAATGAAAACAGGGAAAGTCAACACTGGATTGAAATCGTCACTCCAAATTTCCACTCTTTAATCAGCTGTGTATACTGGGGCTACTGGATCCAGCAGCGGTGCAATACTTTAATTCTCTACCTCTGAACATCATTGACCAATCGAGTCTGAAGCAGCAGGTCCCTATTGGGAAGGAGGTTGTCACAGATCAGATTCTGATTGGTTCTCACTGCCACTCCATTGCATACACAGAGGGAACAAAGGACATCCAGGATCTGACAGAGAAAAAGACACTTGTGTCAGACACTTTTTCCTTTTTGTGTGAAAATATGTCACACATCCACAATGTGTCAGCGTTTCACATGCTCCGAGAGGAAATGATTAGTTATTCAGACAGATTCTCTTCAAGCTGTGATGCTTGGAGCACATTCACAGTGCGCAAGAGGGCCTTCAAGCAGAACTATCGTCCTCCACCTGCCATTCATGATCAGCAACTGCTGTTTACAAGAAAGCTCTTTGATGTCTTCTAACAAGTGACAGTGTAAATATTAGGAAACTGACATTTAAACACTGTATACACATCACTCGGCTGGAACAAATGAAACCATGATAAAGATTTTAGTACAGTTTTTAAAACCCAGTTTGACAGCTTAATTTTTTTTAACAGTTGTTGAGGCTTTATAATCCAATTAAATGTCTTTAGTGTTTAGTGTTTGTGTTTAAAAAAAAAAACAGAGCAACTGGCACCAAAGTTGATCCCAATTTGGACTAGACCACAACGAGGAAAGATGTCTCCCACCTCTGCCCGCAAAGGACCAACCAACAGCCAAAATGTGACAACGACTGAGCCAGTTGTGTTTTTGCACTGACACAGTGGAGTATTTTTCTTAGCCAAGTGTTTTCATGATGCAAATTCGAACAGCATTTGTTGATTGCTCTGAGAAAAACCAGAGACAATGATTGTGTTGGCACTTCCGGATTGACCCATTAAAGAAGCGGTAGCTGTAGAAATATAAACTTATCATGTAAAAACCTTATATAGGGGAAATCAAACCACACTTCTGCATTTTTAGTGGTGATTGATGATTCTAAGTATGCATGGGCAATCCTAACTCAACTCTGACTTCAAGAAATCCTCTGCCAAGGCATAAAACCAAAGCAGTCTGTCTGTCTACCAGCAAGAGCATTGTGAAAACTGCCAAGGTGAATTGTCTATACTCCACGAGGAGCATGGACAAAGGAAGAACCTGTGAAATGTTTGGTGTGAAGCCAGGTTGTTTTCTCTAAAATTAGAAGATATGGCACTAGACTGGCATTGGCACAAAAAGCTCCTTTCTTGTACCTTTTCTAGTCTAATATTTCTGCTTACCTTGTGGTTGCGTCCATGCTTGTAGAGCAGAGAGACGATGGATTTAATGTGACCTTTCTGGATAATGTTCAGAGCTTCTGGGCTTTCTACCAAGATACAGTGGAGGACTTCCAGAATACCTATAGAGTTACACAAAATGTTTGTCATTTAACAAAAGAAACATTTAGACCACATCCCAACATTGATAGCTAGGGATGGGTACCAGTATCTGACACAAACTGTAGTAACCAGACCGAAAAGCAGTGCACATTTCAGTGCTTTATTTCGGTGCTTTTTTTTCTCTGAGATGTCATACACTTTGGATTCTAGCCAATCATTTTACCTTTCCGAGGATAGTAGGCGGGTCCAGGTACGTACGTTCTTTTAGAGCAGAGCTACAGATTAAAAACGCCCAAGGCGAAGCGGTCAAAAGTCTGGCTGTACTTCACAGCAAAAGATGCAAACCCAGCAGCCTGCTGGGTGCTTTAAGGTGATACTGTGCAAAGGAGGTAACACCTCGAATCTGATGAAACACCTGGCGACGCATAGCGTTTTTTTAAAAGCCTAGAAATGCGCCGTATTTGATAGCTTGCTGCAAGACCTCACACCCTGCACATCTACTGCGGGTGTGGTGCCTGTTATCGGACCAGGAGTTAGCAACATGAACCCGAAGAGGAGAGTCCTGGCCCCTAGCCCTGCCAGTGTAGCAGAAATGATGACGGATGATGATGCAGCAGCAGCCGTTCTTCTCTGCGTGAGTAGCTTAATGTTGTTCGTGTGTAATTTACGTTCAGTAGGCTAACCACGTTATTACATTAATGCATGTAAGGTGAACTAGCAAACACCGTCGTAGTTACATGCGGCTGTCTTCTTGTTTGATGGCAGATACTCCCTTCACCCTGGCCAAAAAGGCTAAAATGCCCGAAGAAAAAGTGGAAAACAGCTGAGAGGTTTTAGGACAAAGTTTGTGTTTTTCCATTGTTTAAGCACTGCTTCCAGCCAAGAGTGATACCATATATGCCCTATAGCTGCAGAGAAGACCAACATTGTTATCTTTTTACAAAAAAACCAGCTAAACATGAGAGGTTTTTGGACAAAGTTTGTGTTCTTCATTCTTTAAGCACCGGTTCGAGCACCGTTTGAGCACCGGCACCGTTTCAAAAGTACCGGTTTGGCACCGGTAATAGCACATTTTTGTCCTTTGCGCCTATCAAAAATCTTTAATCGTTTTAGTTTTTTTTCCTCTCCTCAATTTTTCCACTGAAAGTTTCTCATCATACCTGATGAAGACTCCAGTCTTTCCAGTTTGCTGACCAACCAGTCCAATTTTCGGGAAAACTGGGTACAGTTGTTCCGGTTTCCACGAATCAGTGCAGCTTAACAAACAACAAAGATTTCAAAAATAAAATATTAATATTATAAAAGTGCATTCCAGCAGCAGAATATCAGGTGAGTGGATACTGCAAACAATTTGACTTTGACTAATGAATAAGCGTCAGGTTTTCCTGATATGACATATGTGCATATGAAAACTCATTAAATCTGAATAGAAAATACATGAGAAAAATTGTAAAGGCACTATTAAACCAAGACCTCTATCCCCCATAAAAAGTTGAGGTGTATTCTCTTGTACCATCCTCTACACCGGTGGGTGACATTAAGAAGCCTCTTTATCAATATACTGTCTCATTTCTCACCATTTAGATTCTGGGACAGCAGACGGATAATGTCTGTGAAACACTTTAACAGCACTCTGTGCCGAAGGAATACTGATGGGTGTCTAATCTCCTTTAATTCTGCGCTCTCAGCCAAGCTATAGTTCAAAATGAACACATGGCTAGATCCACAGTTTGAGTCAAGGGCAAGGATATTCACTGTGACTGATGTGAATGTAAAATTCAAAGGTCAAAGACAGGCAGGAGAACCTGGGGCTGCACAGACTACAGGCTTTAAACCATGGTTACATAATCATACAGTGTATTAAGATATACTGTAATATTGCTAAGGCTTTAATGAAGACATCAATTTAAAGTGAAACGATTTGTCCCACTGAGTCCAAGAACAATTTTATCTCATTAAAGAAATAAATAACAAACAAGGAAAAAAGTAGATTGTTCAGTCAGAAAATAAATGTGACAAAGCAGCCATATTTATTTTATTAATGTGTTTATCCATTTTAATATTATTCAGTTTTTGCACACAGGACATTAGAATGTGTGCCTCCTTCAAGACATCTGGAGAGCTAATCACGAAGACTGCTTCAAGAGTAGAAGGCTGTGTTAAAGAATAAAAGCGGTCACACCAAATATTGCATTTCAAGCTCATTAGAATTGCACAAACTCTGTTTTTCCCCTAAATAATGTATTTCCACATATTTTTAGACATGTTTCAATAAGCTGCTATACCCATTTCCTAGCAAAATATAAAAAAGAGGAGTGAATCAAGAAATGTGCATAATTACTGTACATCTTGCATCTTGTGTATTATAAATACCCACTAAAGTCTAGAATAATGCAAACCAGCCAATTAGAACATCGTTATTTCAGATGTTAGACTTACATCTGCATTTTGGAATGTAGCTTGGTGTAGACACACAGTAGAGGAGGTTGCACATCTATAACTCTAGGAAAACTGGGCAAACTTTACCTGCTTAAGTTGAGTAATGTCTCCACACTAGTAAAAATCTCTACAACAGGTGGCCATTGTAAATAGTGGTGGGATGTTTTTATGTTTATCTTTAATACACAGCCTGACTTAACTTCTGGGGATCGTAACTTTTTAGGGCTTCCAGCCAGGATATCTGGGTAGCAGAAATGCATGCTAATTTAGCCTCAAATAAGCTAATTAAATTGACATTTTCATCAGATTACAGCTGATGACATGTAGACTTAATTTTTGCAAATGAAATCCCTCTCTTCATACGAGTTTGTAAAGATCATCAATAGTATAATACAGTGAGGCTCATGGAAAATTCCTGCTTGGGGTGATATTGATGTCCATAATCTCATCATTTAACAAGCACACTGCCTACTTGGACAGATAACAGACCAATAAGAGAGAGAAGGTCAGAACAAACAAGGCCCCGACACAATTCATCATGCAAAATCTGCTACGCCATCCTGCCTTCTGCATCCTTGAGGGTGACCTCTCTGTGGGGATGGCTAGAGTGTACTCAGAGGAGTGTATTTGTGGGTTTTGAGCACGTGTGTTTGTGTGTAATGTGAGGAAGTACATGTAGGGGAGGTGGTGATGATTACAAAGGCAGTCAAGGTGAGCCAAGTGGAAGCAGTTGATGGGAAAACTCCAATGACAGGAAAACAAAGTACCCAAGAGAAAGCGGTCTGAAATAAAACTTTTCAGGGTCAGTGTGAGGCCCCGAGAGAATCAGATAATGCCAACACCTGCGATGGCTGGCATTTTGTTAACAATGCCATTTTGCCTTCAAATATTCAGCTCGATGCTCTATGATTATATCTACACTGCTTTCAAAACACTCGTGACCTAGATGAAAGCGAAGGCAGACAGTAAGACTGCAAATGTCATGTAAGTGCTGTGACCAGCTTTGAACTGCAAATGTTGAATGAAGGAAGGAAGGAAGGAAGGAAGGAAAAGAATGACATTAAGTGTCAATTAAATGATGCGACCAGCTGCTAACTCCAGATGTGGAGTGAGAATGTGAACAACAAAAAAAGTGAGGAAGTGAAGACAGAAGGGAGTAGAAAAAAGATAAAATAAAGAAGGTGGGAAGCGAAGGAAAGGAAGGAAAGAAATGAGGCATTAAGGATGATCTAAAAGCTACAATATGGAATACAGGAAATAAGGGGTGGGGGGTTAGTGAGATGAGAAACATAGAAGAGAAGGCAAATTCAGTCAATGAAGACACTGAAGGAAGATAAATACTACACGTCTACCCTGAACCAACAGCTGACAGTGTTTTTAAAAAAAAAAGAAGAAAAAAACAAACGATGTGGATATTTCATGTGATCCATCACTCAACTGTTTACCTAAGAGTTCATAAAGCAGGTTGAGAATGTCCTTCCACGCTGCGCCAGCTTCCTCCCCAGCCACCTCCCCGAAGTGGGCTGCACTGTCGTACAGGTTCATTCGATCAATGCATTTGGACAGAAGACTCAGCATACCCTGAGAAAAATAAAAGATATACACATAATTATTGTGTATTCTTTTACAAGAATTGATAATTACTGAATAGCAAGGAGTTAAACAAATACAGATGATGAAAGATTAATAGGGACTCATTAAAATACATTAAATTTATGTAACCAAAGTCGAAACATACATTCATTTAAGAACCTAAGGTTTTAACCACTTTTTCCCCCCCCCACACACACACACACACACACACACAAAAAAAAAAAAAAAAACACTTCCTGCATAGCATCATCTAAATGAGAAACATCAGTGTATGAGAGGTTTTCTTTTTGCATAGAAATTAATCACACCACCCACTCTCACCTCCTCTTTGAAGAGGTCCTGACGTTTGATGAGTGAACGGAGAAGACACTGCTTCTCTTCATGCTCCAGCTCAGAATCGGGCTGCTTAAAGTACTCAATCAAATCATTCAGTGTCTGTAGCACCTCTTCAACGTAACCGGCCACTGCTGTAGACTCTCCTGCTGCAATGCTGTCCAAAGCTCTGGGAGGAAAAAAAGGCAGAAAAGACAGAGAGGGTGGATCAATGTGTAACATTTTACAAAAATTTAGTGTGGAGTTTTTGCTAGAAGCAAAGAGGACCCTCCTAGAATTACTTGATGAAGTTGGTAAAGAGGAACGTGGTGTTACGGATGATGCGTGCAGCCCGAGACTCCTCATGTTGACAGCGCTGGAGGATGAGCCCGTCATCCATGTGGCCCTCAGAATGTAGGCAGGCCTAGCAGGACAAACACAGATGTGAATATTAATTTTTTAAACTAGGATGCAACAAGATGCCAGTAACCTGCTGGAAACTTCTGTCCTGTCAGACTTTTGAAAACTAATCTGTGTAATATCTCAAATATTCTAAAATAAAACCTAAAATAAACAGGTGTAAGAACGAAAAGCATATATGTAATCACTTTTTGTGATGTGCCAGTCTTCTATGGCTAGTGAGTTTACAACACCGATGCTCAGTGAAATCTGACTTACTGTAATCAAGCAGCCTAATTAAAAAAGACAGGGGGGGTGGGGGGAGGATTTAAGTGTAAACCCACCACCCGTCACCTCCAACACGTCTGGTGGTTTGGCATGCGGCCAAGGCTGCAAGGTCTGCCTGGCGCCAGCACGACGTGGTATTTGATGTCCCTGGACAAACGCCCGGCGATGAGCAGTGTTTATATGCCACCCTAATCCTTCTGTCTCACCCAAAACTAACTGTCACCCTCCACGTGGCCAATTATCACGTTTAAATGGGTTTCAGCCTCATGTGCACTCTCTGTGTGTCTGCAGAAAAGATGGGAGTGGAGTGTGGGTGACCACATCTGATGTATCCAAGGCTAACATTTTTAATGCATGCTCAATCATCCAGGTAAGGAAATCCCAAAAAAGATGATTCTGTTCATCTGGATGTCGTGTTTTCTATTTTGTCACTCATTCATATGACTTTTTCAGTCTCAGCTGACTGCAGGTTTCCCCAACCTTATAAACAGTACATTTGCATAATGATTGACACTAGCACCATTGACTAACAATGGGCTGTGGGGTCAGTTTCATGATCATAAATATGCATATTGTCATGACCAGTCACAGAGAGTTGGGGAATGGCTCCAATCACAACACTGTAAGATGGTGAAAGATGTGTCCTCCTCGATGGCCTCCTTGACTCACCGCTCAAACCAGCGTTCCTCTCTGTCCAGGATGTGTACCTGCTCATCATTGAAAGAGTCCACTGGCCTATAGGTGTAAATAGACTGCGGATTCCTAGCCTGATCAGTTAGCTCTTCTGGGTTGTGTCATCCGCAAACATTGTTTTCAGTTCCAAAAGAAAAACATTTGACCTGAGTTGGTTGGGTGTTTGGAAGGCCAGCCATATAGCCCACTGCTCTGACTGTGTGTTATTTGCGTATGCACTCATTGGCTTCGAGGAATGGCAGGCATTTATGGTCATGTTGTAAACAGATGGCAGCTATATATGTTGCATATTTGTATCACTACAGTATGTGCTGTGCAATAAATTATTCGTAATTATTCCTGGAGCAGTTGTTTACTCATGCTAACCATAAAAAAAGAAAAAAACAACAACCCCAAAACAGGTGCTTATCCAACCATGCAAAGTGGACAACTGCAACAAACCCAGAGTTTTACTGTCTGTGAGTTACTTCCTAATTTCTCTGTGTAGGTTCTCAGTCATCCACATCATGGTAGTCTGAGGAGCTTAAAAAAAGAAGTTGTTGTACTTTGTGAAGTCCAGTCCCCTTCTTTTCTGCTTAATTTGCACCATTGGAGTAAAGTATCGACTGGCTTATATATTATTAGTTGGAGCAGATGAAGGGGTCAGTAGCAGAAGTGCTCTGCTCAAGAACTTCATTATACTACCTTGATTACTTTAGTGTACAATATGCTGAGATGGAGTATTTTTTCCAATAAAGTCATTTTAGCATAAACACACAGGAAACCTGGGGCCGGTCAGCAGTACTTCTTTTGTTTATTGGTCATGTAAAATATAATCAAGTGACTAACGACAGTACAGTGCGCTGTGCATATGGAGGTTGAAGAGAATTTGGTGCAAACTTATTAAAAGTTTGTCCTTGACCAATAAAAAACAGATTACCTGGCTATTTTCATAGCAGTTATTTTGACATTCAGCATGAAGAGAGATGTAATAATTAATATTTGTTATGGTCATGTTCAATTCAGGTGGGCATAGCTGCTGGTGTTGCACTTAATGGAATGGGACCATAATTACCTGTATCTTAAATATACACTGTAATTATACCCTATGAAGGGTCTGAATAAGTGTGAAGAAGATCTATTCAGCTTCTAATTTGATTCATCTAAATAAACATAAACAACGTGTATTTTATGTATTGTTTTGCTGTGACAGTCCTGCAGGGACAGAGCCCTGGTCAATTTATTTTCATCAAACAGGCAAAATTAAACTGTTCATTGAATGGTCCCATCTACATCCCAGCTACATTAGTAAAAGTTACTGCAAAGTCTATTGATGCATACTCAATCATCTAGGTAAGAAAATCCCAGAAGGCTGATTTTATTCAAGTCCAAATCCAAGTTTTAAAAGAAAGAAAAAAAAAATGCATTTACCCTTCTTTTTAGGGGACCAAGACGAGATGATTTGGCATCTGGCGCCTGGTAGGACAGCCACAGTCCTGTTGCCACATGCATGATGAAGCACACAGAGTCTCCGTACTTGATCTCTGGCACGCCCATGCCATCAATGTCCCTCTTTGGGCCAGTATCTCCCTTTTCCTGTAGCAGGAACATACACAGATTAGCAAAGAGACTCAGACAGAAATAAAATCACACACACACACACACACACACACACACACACACACGCCTGGAAATGTGACAAATGAAGATGTATTGTGATTAGATGGTAATCAGAGATGCCGATTGCGGAGAATGCATTCATTGGCCTGCCAGGAGGTTGCTGCCGGCCTCATTAGCTCTGCTACATTTCTGGCACAGCAGAGATGGAGCGATGCCACTGATTGCAGTCGACAGCAAGTAGCGAGAAACATATTAAAGCCAATGTTCAACATGGCGAAGCTTTGACCTTTCCAGATACAGGAAATAGCAGGCGCAGGGGGTGTGGATAAGGGATGGAGAATAAGAGGGTTATTAAACAATCTATATTCTTCTAAAGAAACATGAGTTCTAAGTAAGAGCAATGTTTTGCTGCATTGCCAGGAGTACGATAGAAAAAGACTTTGAAGTGATGCGAGTCAGAGGGATTTTTACACTGCATCCACTGGGGATAAAGGGATATCCATGGGAACAAATGGAGCTCTGTGAAGGTGACTCAGTGTGCACTTTATGTGGTTGTAGCGATTTTAACAAAGGATAATAATTTTGGATTGTTCACATATAAAAACAGTAAACCCCCCCCCCAAAAAAAAGGCTGGCTCTCTTCAGGTAAGGGAGGTTCAGCACAAAAATACATCTAAATTTAGTCTTTTCTCCTATTGGGTGTGGTTAAAAAAAAAAAAAAAAAAAATCACAGCTCAACAGAAAGAAAAAATACACAACCTGTAGTTTTATCACACTCCTGTGCTACCTTCTACTGCACAACTTACACAACAGTGTGTACCAAATTCATGGGAATAAATAAAAGACTTTCCATTACTGTTTCAAGTAAACCGTGTGCTCCTCTCTCGTGGTAATATCCAGCGTCAAGTCATTATTTTTGGACTACATGCTATCAAATGAGAGCCGCACAAACCCTCAGAGTTCAACAGAGTGAGAGTGGGAGAAAAATGGATGTGCAACTGCAGGAAAGAAATGACTAAAGGCAAATAAGAGATTACAAAGTATGTATCTAAAAGAAAAACACTATCAGTGCATCATAATTATTTTTAATATTGCAGCGGTGAGGGTGAATTTATTTTTTCTCCCTAATTGAAAACAGCTGCAATTGCACATGGACAACATGACTGCCTGCTCCAACGTTTACAGTGTTGTCAACTCAGCAGCTATGAAAAGGTTATTTTATAGTGGAATGGCATGAGCTCATTAAGGGCTTACAGACTCGCTTTGGGAGTTGTTGATGAAGTAGTCAGGGTGAGATATTTTGAGTCCTCTTTTAATGAGGTTAGTTAACTAACAACATTTATTTACATCAACCCCCCAGAACGGCTTCCAGATCTTGTAACTGCCTTGCTCAAAGCGCACATAAGAGTTAGCTTTAAAACAGATAGTATACAGTGTTGTGAAAAAGTATTTGCCCCCTTCCTGATTTTGCATATTTGTGATACTTTAAAGTTTCCGATCATCAAGGAAATTTAAATATTAGACAAAGATAACCAGAGTAAATACAAACGAGAGTTTTTAAATTATGATTTTATTACTTAAGGTAGTTATTCAAACCTACGTGGCCCTATGTTAAATAAAAAAATAAAATAAAAAAAATTGTTCCCTAAACTTTTTGCACATCAAGATGTTTTTGTACAGTCGCTTTCTTATTTCTGAATCATAAGAATCACCTTAATAGAGGCAAGTGAGGCCTGCAGTTCATTAGATGTTATTTTGGGCTCTTGTGTAACCTCCTGGATGAGTCGTTGATGAGCTCTTGGATTAATTTTGGTAGGCGGGCCACTCCTGGCAAGGTTGTTCTAAGTTTTATCCATTTGTGGATAATGCCTCTCTAGCCATGGTTCGCTGGAGTCCCAAAGCCTTAGAAATGGCTTTGAAACCCCTTCTAGACTGATAGATGTCAGTGACTTTGTTTCTTAGTTTCTTTAGATTGTGACAGGATGTGTTCCATTTTCAGATCTTTAACTCTACTTCGCTTTGTGAGTCTGTTTAAGTGATTTCTTGAATCAACAGGTCTGATAGGGAAATTAAACTTTGCTTTCTACAAAACAAAACCAAAAAAAGTAGTTAATCACATTTAATTTGAGATTTAACAAAGGGTGCAATTACTATTTCGTACAGAGCCAGATATATTTTGATAGCTTTTTTCCCACATTTAAGTGTGAGAAAGACACAAAAAAAAATACTAAATCAGGAAGGGAGAAAATAATTTACAGTGTTGTGAAAAAGTATGTTTATACAGGCAAACAGAGCACTGACCTTGGAGGCCCTAAAGCAGAAAGCAGTGGCCGTGGTGTCAGACTTCACTCTGTCCTGCAGAACCAGTCCACGGTCTTCAGTCAGAGCAAGATAATGGCCAGTAGAGAGATGGCGTAGTCGGAAGGGCTGGCCCCACCGGATGTGGCTACCACTCCAGCTAAACACAGAGAACTGGTGTCACAAGCTTTGAGTGCAACATTGCCCTGAAATTTCTAGACTTGGTCATCTGTGATTGTTTTCACAGCATAAGGAGAGTCAGGCTTGGAAAATGCTTTTTCTCACATGCAGCACACGTCAGGAGATGGACTGTTTGCATTAGGTGAAGCTTGCTGAATATAGCCTCCAGGCTAGTAGTGAATTCACCCACCCACATGTGTTCATTCTCACATCCACCTCCATTGAGTAATCGCTAGAAAAAAAAAAAACTTTCTCAGCATTTTCTATTTTTTCCCCACCATGGAACCAACGGGGGGTTGATTTGATTCTTTTGTTGCAATAACAGGTAACAGGTACTCTAAATTGAGACTGTCGACATAATTTAATATTTGAAAAGAAGTTTTTAAATTATTTTTGCCAGGTTTTCTCTACAGAAAAAACAAAACAAAACACGTTATATTAACACAGACTCTGCAGGCACAATATTTAGATCTAAGTGCTCTAGACAACTGAGTTATTTGCGTAAATTGCCCAAACTATTCTGAAAATACAAAGCTGACTTCATTCTAGGAAATGAATATCGCACCAGTAATGTAGGATTTACCATATTTCCCTTCTTCCTATTTAAAAGAATGTTCAAATGCATGTAAAAAACAACCTTTAATTGCACTACCAACTAAAATGATTTCACATATCAACTTCAGAGCAGCTCCAGTTTCTCTCTACAGATGATGCAATTTGGGAAACATTGTTCACAATTCTCCCTTAAGTCAAAAGTAGAGACATGAGCCTTAATAGTCGCACCTGTGGCACTTTGAAAGTGTACTGAGTCTGACAGGAATTCCCAGTGAGAGCTGGCAGCCGATGTAACTGGTGAAAAATTGCGTGGGTGGCCAGTTAAAGGAAAATGTGAGAGAAAGGGGGACGGTGATAGAAGAGAGGTAGTTCAAAGCGGGTGGTAAACAGAGCCTCGAATTCTGGAAACTCTGCCAGTTAATTGGTACTGACAGCTCGGAGAAGAGATAGATGAAGTTTATATATAACCTGGGAACCTATAGCCTCCCACAATTTCTTTGTATTTTGTTAAATAAAGGGAAATATTTGTAGTCATTTATTGAAACCTAAGGAAACCTCAATAGGAATATAGTATATAATGGAGAAACAGAGTTTGCACTACACTGATGTCCTCCCCCCCCCCCCCCCGCTCAAGATGATCCCACACTGCTTCAAAAATGTTAAGATCTAGGCTCAGGGGAGGCCAATCCATGTGTGTTTGTGCGTCTTTAATCCAGGTATGCTTTTCCTACATTGACAGTGTGTTTGGCATTACAGTCATGCTGAAAAGCTGCCAATCCAATGCTTTCCAGATGGTACTGTACATTTCTGCATTCATAATTCCATTAATTTTGACAAGATCCCCAAAACAACTGGCTGAAATGCAAACTCTAAACCATGACCAAACCTCCGCTATGGCTACACATGGCTGTAGAGACACACTTTGTGCCTCTCTCCTGACCATAACTGATGACAAATTGAACTAAAAATTAAAAATTTGGAATAATCACCCCTTAAGACATTCTGTTACTGATTGTTATTCTAATTATTGTGTAATTTGGCAAAGTAATTTCTCCCCATTTCCATCATTAAGAATGGCTTTGTGACAGCTGCCTTTCCACTGAGACCATTTGTGAAGAACCGTTAGTGAACAGTAGAAGGATTAACTGAACGGCCGTATTGATTTTAAGTCCTGTGTCCCCTGTTTGTGTCCAGTTACTTAAGGACATAACTTTCAGATACTGTTTATTTACTGTAGGTAATTTTTTTAGGCCGACCACTTCTCACCTCATCCAGTTTAGATAATAATATGTAATTTTTTCATGTTCTTTTATATCCCACTCAAATAAAACAATCCCTTTGTGTAATTTCTGAGATAAACATATATTATTTATTTTATTTGTGTTTTTGAGTCAGATGTTACCTGATCCTCAGTGGCTCCACTCTCCACAGTGAACGGGCCCTTGATGCTCCCTTGCCAGCCTCATAGTTAACTATCCTAAAAGCAGAAGAAATAAATGTGGGCCTCAGTTAAGTAATTTAAGTGACAGAAACAACATGAACAGTCCAACATGGTATGCTTCTGTTAAAGCTAAAAACACCCTCTGTGAACTGGATCCCGAGGGAAATCTGGCTCCAGATTAATTTGTTTTTGGAGACATTTTGATGTTCTCAAGAAAAATATCACAGTGTCTCCATATATATGATTATTCCTGCTTAAACCTTACTGTGCAGGTCAGAAAACAAGAGATTCTTATATTTTATGATAGTGACTCAGGAGGGAGAAAAAAAAACTGTTGGGTTGAAGGCTATTTCAGTGCTTCTCAATAAATAACAGCCTTGTAACCCTTCACACAGGATTACAACAGAAAGAGTTTGGATTGAAAAAGAAAAAAAGAAAAGAGGCCTCAGGTGAATTTTCGTCAAAAGAACAAACACAAAAAAGTGGATTGAAAAGTAAATTTTGAACTCCTCCTATAACTTTAACATATGTGGTAAGTGTAAACGTTTGCAGTATTTCCTCACAGTTTAAGACAAAAAACCAAAAACTTTTTTTCAGTTTTAAAGTGAAGCTTAAAAGTGACAACATTTTTTTAGTTTATTATTAATCATCCTCAAAACTATTTTCCCCAATGGTTAGTTTGAAAGATTTTATTAATTTAATTACCGTAATTGTCGGGCTATAAGCCGCTACTTTTTGCACAAGCTTTGAACCCTGCGGCTTTTAGTCAGGTGCGGCTTTTCTATGGATTGTCCATGATTTTTGTCATATCGTAAGACGATTTGTTTTGTTTGTTCCGCTGTTGTACGGCACTACGTTGCCTGGCGGAAGGATCGAGGTTCAAGAGTGGTATGTTAGTCACATGTCCGTCCGCCAGGCAACGTAGTGCCGTACGAAGTAGCGCGAAAAACAAACTTCAAAGTAGCGCTACGCATTCAGCGGGAGGCGTGGATGACGAGCGGCGATAAACTTGCGAAAAGCAAGTTATGCCCAACTCCACCGGTGGATTCTGACAGCGTGGAAAAGTGCGAAAACATCCACGATCACCAACGGATTTTGAAGGGCTGGACTGCTGCATGATGGAGAGGAGGACACCGCCACGGCCCTTCTGAGGGTGTTCGACTCTGACACTGACAACGAGGATTTCTTTGGTTTTGAAAGTGACAACGAAGGAGAGAAGCGGAGAGTGGATGACGAAGCCATCCTGAGCCTGTTCGTTTCCGACATTGGAGAAGAGGACTTTGGTGGTTTTAGAGTGCAGGAAGAAGAGAAAGATGGTGAATGACTGACTTTTCTTCTCCGTGTCACTTCACCTGAGCCTAAAAGGTAGTCCGAATCTATTTTTCTGGTGTGCTATAGGTTACTGTTATGTACTACATGTGCAAATATGTACCCATAACTTGTTTTTCAAAATATTAATAAAAGGGGTGTGTCTCCAAACAGCCATCTCTTTCCTGACAATTCCCTTTGTGCATATTCTCTTACATATGATAAGTCAACATTGAAACACCTGCGGCTTTTAGTCAGGTGCGGCTAATGTATGTACAAAACAGGATTTTCCCCTGATTTTAGCTTGTGCGGCTAATATTCAGGTGCGCTTTGTAGTCCGGGAAATACGGTAATTAAATTACTAACCTCTGCTCCTCTTCACTCTTGTCTGCTCCAGGGATGGTCAGGCTCTCATCATGCCCATGACAGAGACGCATCACATGTCCACCAATTAAAAAACCTAAAAGGCAAAAAAAAAAAGTTCCATTTATTCATGAAAAAGAAATCATTTATTCTAATATATGGCTGCTTTGTTTTTCAAACACCATCAGTACATTAAAATGATGACAGGAAATAATAAATTTTTAAATTATAAAAAGGTGAACTTTCTTTGAAACATTAACTTAAAATTGTGAGTTTAAATTAAACAGATTTTTTTTATTTAGACACACACACACACACACACACACACACACACACACACACACACACACACACACACACACACACACACACACACACACACTTGTGTTTTCACATCCTTGTGGGGACATCTAATTGACATAATGCTTTCCTTAGCTGCTTACCCTAACATTAAGCATCAAAAATGAATGTCTAAACCTAACCCTAACCTAATTGTAACCCTGACACTAAAAAAAAAAAAATCACATTTTGAGTCTCAGAAATGTCTTCAAACTTGTGGAGACGGGGATTTTGTCCCCATAAGGGCCTGTTGGTCCCCACAAGTATAGTAAACTTCCAATTTTTGGTCCCCACAAAGATATGTTAACATGGTTGTTGGGGTTTTTAAGCTTACCTACTGCCATGTTACTTGATGAGCAGGTAGGCTGGACATTCCACAGGGTCTGCATGAAGGAGGCATCCACGTGAAAGTTGCCATTGGAAATAGAGAGATGCTGGAAAAGAGAAGCACAGTTACGTGGGGAACAGTTGACCTTGAGTTAACCAGCTGTGTTAGCAGCAGGAAAACAGGGACATACAACACAATTTAGCAACAGTGCACAGACGAGGAAGATGTCCAAGCGCCTGGAGTTGAAAAGAGATTAAAACATGTCGTCCTTCTCATGAGAAGGACGACATGTTTTAATCTCTTTTATCACTGCAGGCCAAAGGCACTGCTCCATGTAACATGCCCAGATAATGCAATAATTCCTTTGAGATTAAAAATTAAGAAAGAAAGAAAAAATAAATACATTTGAAAAACACCTACTCCTGGTAGGTTGCATTCAGATGAAAGTGAAGAGTCGATATGAGTTTAGCTTTAAGCTACACCCAAGTAAGCATTGATGCAAGGATTTCTAACACATACAATACAGGCAAAAGGGTTTAGCAGCTGCCAATGCTCACACCCTAGAACACCATTAGGAAGTCCTTTAATTGTTCCAAAATATATTCTACAACATGAAAACAAGTCTTTACGAAATTCCCCTGAAAACATCATACTATCATACGATAATATGAGCACCAATTGAGTTTTCTTTCATTTGCCTGTATTTGTCCTAGCATGTCATTTAAAAATGTCTTAATCTGTAACAGTAGACATGCCAAGTCAAAACATCTATGCACTGTCTCTCTCAAAAACAATTTTTATCATCCTCACATTTATCCAACAAAATCACCCTGACTTGATAAAAAGACATAAATGCCCCTGTCCTAAATGACAGCAATACATTCACTGTGATGTAATGAATGACAGTAATAATGCAGTGATTGCTTTTGCATTTCTGAGGTGTCCCATTCTTCAATACCTGAATTTCCGACAAGCTACTGCAGGTACAGGCTTTACAGTATCTTTGGCAGATTTGCTTTAATTGCATATTTTCCTCCCCGAAGGACTGGTATGGCCACTAGAAGAGAGTGCAAGTCACTTTCCCATGCCAGGCACGTCAATGTCCCTCACTTTTGCCATTTCTCGCGCTGCCTCTTCCTCCGTTTCTCCTCAAATCCCCCTCTCCTCTCTTTTCCATGTAAGTTAATTGAGGTCAGGTGTATAGCTCTGCATAGTGGAGACAGCATTAACTCAAAGCTCATCAGTCAGGCGGATGCGTTTCATAAAAAACATTATTAAAAAGGACCTGCATGGGGGTGGAGGGGGCATGGGAGGGGATTCACAAGTAATCGGATTTCTAGTTCAGATAGCAAACGAAGGTTTTTTGAGTTTCCCTCCTGAATTGCCTTGTCACTCCAAAGTTGGTGGGAGTGAGACCGATATCAGGGTTATCCGAGTGCTACGAAACTTTCCAAAGTACCTTTTCAGGCAGACGGTGAACCAAAGCAGATAACTCCAGCTATGTGGGGCAAATAATCTTCAAAACAGAACCACTCTTCTTTGCATACGGCGCATTTGGTCTTTCGAGTTTAGAGGAAGACAAATCACCTCAGATATAAAAAAAAAAAAAAGAATAATAAAAAATAAATAAATACCTGGCAGTAAAATAAGAAAGCTTCCAAAACAACAGCAGAAAATATCTGAACTAGGTGAGATTTGACAAGCAAACCACACAAAAGAAAGCGAGAGATTATACACAGAGTATCGGGAACACAAGAGTGACTCTGATGTAATCTGACTGTTTGAAGAACAGTACACATTCACGAGAGAAATCTGGAGTAAAGATGAAGGAAGAGCATCTGATTTAATGAAAACTGCTACAATTAATCTGTCATCATGTTTAAAAGCTGCATCCTCATTTTTAGTGGGTGGATAAATGATGTCCTTAAGTACTTTGGTGAACTACAGTGTTTTTATAATGAAAGTTACCAGAAGAGTAAATTATGTTGTTTTCTTTTCTGCAAGCTGGTAAATGTTGCTTTGATTTAGCAAGCTGCAAATAAAATATACGCCATGTGCTTGTATATTAATGCATTGTATTTATGGCTTCCTGTGATGCTAAATAACTTCCATATCATCACAAGAAGAGGTAGTTTTGCCTAAATTATTGATAAGGTTCAGTCAAGCTACTCCTACAGTTTTACAGGTGGATAAAGTTTAACTGGATTGCAATGTCAGAATTCAATTAAAAAAAAAAAAAATCATCTCTTATCCAAAACAATGAAACAGAGTCTTGGAGATAAAACTACACAGCTTGTTTGCTTGTGACACTAGGACAAAACTAAGGAAATTTACATTTGGTGGATTATTTCTTTGTTGTAATAATGCTTCTTGGTAATGAATCCTATATGACTGGAAATGGTCATCATTTGTGGCAGAGGGGTCATTTGGTTTATCATGCATACATTAATCTCAGTCACAGGTGCGCTTCTAATGCCTTCTGCTCTTGTGAAGCTCTTTTAGATGTGACTTACTAGATATCTCTCCGTCGACACACTGACAAGAATCAGGTCGTCTCCAATGCGGACTTTCTCTCCCTCAGATCTCTGCTTGGATGCAGGGTGAATGGTCCACCAGCAGGACTCTCCTATTGACATAAATACACATAAAAATAATATTCAAATAAGTGGCAACAAGTGGAATATAAAGCTTGGGAAAATCTAGTGAGCAGTGCAGACACATACATGCCCTTTAAAATCCCTCCTGTCTTTGGTTAGATCCTGTAGAAGCAGTGGAACTGTTTCCATATGATAAATGACCTTATGCTTTAGTTCAAATGTCAAATATAGCTGTACTGTGCACACACACACACACATACACGTGGAGTTTGAGTATTTCTCCCAATAATTCAATCTCAAAGTTAAATCAACCTGAAATGATCACTCCCAAAGGCTGAATTCACCTGAAAGCAGTAAAATCTCTGAAGTGCCTAATAGTCATACCATACCTATTGAATCTTCTTGCAGTCCGACATCAAATGACAGCTTGTCTGTCAGAGACCTTGATGTCTTCAAACAGGTCAAGTACTGGTGAGTGAAAAATGAACTAATGTTAGGTCAAATGAAACTCTAAGACTAGCCATAAGAGGAATTCAGCTCATGTTAAAGTGTCTCATTAGAATACAGGGGTGAATTTAGTGCTAAATAATTAGTATATTAATCAATTAGTAAGGAATTCATTCATTGATTTTCTGTTTGAAGTTATGATTAAATGCTACTGTGCAAAAGTCTCGAGCCAGGTCTTATTTCTTTCTCTTTTTTTTAATATAAAAATGAGAAAATGGGTGCAAACATACTTGGAGATAAATGATATAAAACCAAAACAGAATTTGTCCAATTCTAATAAGCTTGAAAGTCACCTTTATACTTCAACTTATCCTAAACTCTCTTAGGCAAGCTTTCATGCCTTTTCTTCAAGTAGTCTTCAGAAATTCTTCTAGAAGACGGTCGAAGGACATTCAAAGCTTCTCTTTCGATGTTGGCTGCCTTTTGTTCTGTTCTCCATTAAGATCCCACACTGCTTCAATTATGTTGAGGTCTGAGCTCTGGGGAAGCCAGTCCATGACTGATAGTGTTCATTTTGCATTAGCAGTTAATGCATGCTTTTCCTCCGCTGGCAATGTGTTTGGGATGTTTGTCATGTTGAAAAATGAAGCAGTTGCTAGTAAAGGGTTTTCCAGATGGCACTGGATGGTCGAGCAAAATCTGATGGTGCTTTCTTCGTTCTTAATTTGATCAAATTTGACAAGAACACCCCACTGGATGAAAAGTAACCCCAAACTATGTTAGAGACTCCATCATGTTCTACAAATGGTTGTAGACACTCACTACTGTACTTCTTTTCTGACCTCTTCTAATACATATTAAAACAATACTGTAAAATCCAGAATCGTTGCTCCAAGTGTCGGTGAACAGTATGTGGATTAACTGACAGGTCAGAGCCATATATCAGGTCTCTTGTCAGCTCTTTGTTGAATTTTTTTTAAAAGGACAGATACATGCAGATCCTGTTCATCTGCTGTAGATTTGTGTTTTGTTTACTCCTGATAAGTTCATCTTCCACTTATCCATATTCCTTAAACTTTTTAAGGACTACACATCATGCAAAGGTACTCCTAAGGCAACACCTCTCTTGGTGACCTTAGTGCAAAAAATACCATTTAATCTCTGCCAAACTGTGTTACTGTTGTTTTTTTTATTTTTGTAGATTTAGCAAAAAAAAAAAAAAAAAAAGTGTATTTTTCCAACAGGCCATTAGTAACAACGTATGTAAAGATACAATTTAAAATTGGTTCTTTACCAAGTTGTGTTATGTGCAGATGCAAAACTGGTTCATCACTTGAGTTAGGTGGCTTCTTATGTTGAAATCATACTGTAGGTCATTCTTCTGAAAGTATAAGGTTCAAGGACTGGACTGAAAATGGGTGACAAAGCAGCTAAAGTCCAAAGAAAATATTTGAAAGATCTCCAGAAAGCTTTAAGAACTATTGTTCAAGACCACTATAGAAAAAAGACAGTCTTTCTTTTTGGAAATGAAATAAAAAGAAACAAGTGGTGGCTCAAGACTTTTACAAAGAATTGTGTGAATTGCAGATTATGTTTTTCCAACTTCAGTTCAATCAAAAGCAACTGAAGACTTCACAATCACGTCATGGTTCTAATATTTTTAAACACCAGGGCTTTTTCATTAAAGATTCTTTTTAGGTAGATCTAAAAGAAAATCTCCAACATAATAATACATTTACTTTACATATTAATTGGAGTCTTATATACTCATTTTTTGGTTTCTTTCTCATCAAATGGGAACAAATAATATAAAAAAAAGCAACTGTCATCAATAATGTAACAGACTTTGCTTTTCCCACATGAAGACCAATTATGTTAACTCGTGCATACTTGATAAACAGACCCCATGGTGAGTTAGGAAAATCCTTGTCCCTTTTAACTTTCTGTCATTCTTGCACATTAATACTCACCATGCCACTGAAGGAGTGGCGTAGGAGGATGGCGTGACCGTAGAGCAGGGTCCGGTGTCCACCCCCCTGACCCGCCTGCCAGGAAATAAACAGGTAATAGATTATTATCATACCCTAACACTCCTGACCTCTGAACCCTGACAGGTTAGTATCTCCCACTTTACTTCTGCATCAGTTATTAAAGTGCGAGTGGCTTTACGCTCTGTGCGAGCAAAGCATGGGACGTCCTGGATCAAATATCCTTTACTGAAGATCACCATTCCAAGTGCAAGCGGCAAAGAGAAAAAGAGGAACACAAAAAACTCCATTCACAGTCAAACACATAGATAGTATCACACTCAGTAGACAACTTGCTCATTCTTGTGACAAACAAGAATAACTGTGAGGTTTGGTAGCAAAACACCTGAGGAAATGTGAGGAAACAGATGAGCAAAAAAAAAAAAAAAAAAAAAAGAGTGGATCCTTTATCATCATGGTGAATAAAGAAATTGCTTCTTACCTTTTTAATCAACCTCTAGCAGCAGAATAAAAACAAAAAAGAAGATGACCATAAGCAGCAATAACTAAACCAGGTCTGCACAAGCAAGGTTCTGGCATTCATGGAGTCAGCTCACATTTAAATGAATTAATTAAATCAAACTCAAAGATTCATACGTACACGCACGAGAAGGTTCTTGTTAATTTCTAAAGGTCCTGCTTTAATGTAATTAGCAAATTTGGCCTTAAACTGCAAAATGTTAAAACAGTTTAGCTCACACGTGTATTGAAAGTCATATTATCAGAGCTGTAAACAGACACTTTCTTCTCACCTACAGTACATTTAGAGTATCCACTCGGATTTAACATTTCTTTACAGTTCAAACAATGATTAGGCCCTGCATCCACTCAAGCAATGCATAGAGGTTCCCCTCTAGTCTAGTTGTCAACATTAATTTGTATTTAATGGTAGGTTTACATTCAAATTAACTTAAAGGGAACTCCCAATGGTCCCCTGAATACGACCCTTAGCTAATTCTCATTTGGCTTCAAAGTCTCACCCAGATGGCTTGAATAAGTGAGACGAAAAAGGAAATGGAAGGTTCGATCAAAAGAAAAAGAAAAAAGAAAAAAAGGGGGGGGGGGGGGGGGGGAGAGTATCCAGCAACAGCTGGGAGGGGATACCGAGAGAGAGCCAGCCTGTATTTCAGGCCTGCTGTCATGCTGACACATCACTGCCAGGAACTGTGACCTTTGGTGTGGTGCCCCTCCTGTGTATAAGCACTGTATCATGAATAGCTAGTACTGTTTTATGAAATTTGCTAGACAGTATTTTGTCTCGCTTACTTTGTCTCGTATTTTGTTGCAAAAGGATAAAGGGTGTGTGTGCTGTATACTTATGGATAATTGTGGTGATTTGAAGTATTTTTCTTCTAGTCAGAGATGGAAATAAAGAGGTAAAAACTGACAATGAATTGTTCATACTACCATTTATTGTCTCTGAATCTAAAGACTGCCATGCTGTTGCAGTGAGCAACATATTTCATGATTTTGAACTAATGTGGACTCCATGAATTTTTTTGAAATAACTCTATGGAGTAACGCCAACAGTTACTTTCACATCTGCAGAAATCACTTCCTGGAAAGTAAAGGTAGCGTGATTTTATCATTTTGGTGTTTTATAGAATTGATGACTAAAACAAGTTTAAGAAATCTTCGGTAAACATTTTTCTTCTCACTCCAATCTAATTTCTGAAAATGGTACAGAATAAAAGTCTAATTCATTCACACAAAATCGCCCGTACTTCTTATAACTATATATAATATAAAAGAAAAGCAGGCCCCCTTAATTCTAACGTTTCACTCATCAGGGCATTAAAAAACAAAACAAAACAAAACAAACAAACAAATCTGAGCCAAACCGGTTTCGGGTATGAAGCCAAAATGCTAAAGTAATAGGTGAAAAGCATATCCCATGTTTCAGTATCTTGTAGTAATCAATTTATATATGAGTTTCAGTGTCCTACGTTGTTGTGGACGGACTTTGGCCCCACTTTTCTTTACGATGTTGCTTCAGGTCATTGAGGTTTGTGGGAATGTGTTTATTTGTAGTTTTCTTAACATCAGCATTTCAGTGGGTTTGAGGTCTGGACTTTGCCGCCGTCTTCCTGTGTCATGACCCAATTATAGCCAACCTTTAGCTCTCAAACAGATATTCTCATATTTTACTCTACCAAACCTTTGGTAAACAGAGGACTTCATGGTTGACTTTCTTACTGCTAGGTGCCCAGGTCCTGTGACTGCAAAACAAGCCAAGATCATTACCGCTCCACCGCCATGCCTGACAGTTGGTATGAGGTGTTTTTGCTGTGCATAATGACCGAAAGGACAAGCCAAAGGACAATTTCCCAGACGCCTAGTGGTTTGTTCAGATTCAACTTTGCAAACCTAAAGGGTGCTGCCATGTTTTCATTTCTCCTGGCAACCCCTCTAAACACGGCATACTTGTTCAGTCTTTTTCTAATTGCCACATCATCAACTTTAACATGCTAACTGAGACCTGTAGAGTTTGCACAGTTTGACCTCGGGTTGACTTTGCTGAAATGTCCTTTCCTGGTTATGAGCATATGTTAAAATCCAGACCAGCAAACTATCAGAACTTCTTCTTTTACAGAGCTGGTCAAACTTGCTGAAGATCAGTTAATATGCTGTATTTGATTAGCAGTACCTGGCTGTTACTGCTTCCATAGGAATTAAAAGGGTAAGTAAGCAGGAACTAAGTTCTTTTTGTTTTGTGTTTTTTTAAGAACAGGCTTACATTAAATCCTGTAAAATCTGCCTTTCTGACCAATGACCAGCTTCTGCAACACATACTACAAGGATTTCATTTTCTACCATGCTTACTTTTTTGCTGGACGCTCATCAATTATTGACCAACTATACCTAACCTAATACCTAGAGTAACTAAGATAATCCCCACAAATATATTCTTGCTTGCATTTAAAAATGTGATGTGTATGTACAATTGCCAATACTCATTTACAATTACAAGAATTAATCACTGTCCATTTTTTCCCCAAGGCTTGCTGTAAAGCTTCTGAAGGTTTTATAGCAAACTGTGACTAATGGATCTTCCTAAATGTACAGTTAATGTCTGATCTCATATGGAATGGCCTGAGGATGGGAAAAAGCAAAGTAATCAATTTTCCAAGGAGGAGGGGAAAAAAAATTCAGCCCAGTTTAATTTGCTAAGTGCCACCTGATACATTGACTTTCATGTACATATTTAATGTGCTGTCCTTCGAATCACTGGATAACATACAGCTTAATTTGCTTTGCATTAACTTAATAAAATCACATTAAAATATCATATGCATTGTGAAGTACAATGTTTGACATGTAGTTAATAATAACAATAATAATAATGAAAACATTCATCCAGTAATCTGATGCCAAACATTAAAAGTGCACTGAATAATCCTCAACAGCTGTGCATGTGAAGACTCTGAAATCAAAACTGATTTCAAGACATTTCCTCTTGTCAGTACTCTTGAAATCAATTGATGTTAGAGACCAAACCCAGAGAAAACAGAAGCACACCGAGACCACAAAGCGAGTTTCCTGCCAAAATGTGGGTTTTCTAAATTAAACAAATTAATGACCAAGGATACCACTTGTAAGCTAAATTTATGATATCTAGCAGAGATATTTCAAGTTGTAAATCAAGGCTTGAATTTAGTCCATGAAAAAACAAACGGGGATAATAAATGCTTGAGCAAATGATTAGCAGACTTTTAAGCGCTTACACACAAGGTATACAGGCAAAGACATTTTAATCATGAGCACAGTTTGACAGTACCAATGGATGTCTATTTCTAGACTACCATAAGAGCTCTGAGACAAGTTAATCAATTGTCTCTACACTAGTCTGACCACTGATGAGGAAAAAGCCTAATTTACTATCTTGAGGATGTCAATCCCCCCCAAAAAAGTGTCCTTTTAATTCTATTAATTGAAAATTCATTTAAATGTACCATCAGTGGTATAATAATGGTGGTATAAAATATACTACCTGTCTTCTAGCTACATACATGACAAATAAAGCTTTCAAGACAGTCAAGAAATAGACGTTGCTTTAAGTGAAAGCACTTAAAGTTTCAACCATTTAACTGCCAGTAAGTACGTCTGTCATGCACGCTGACAACATGATGGATGAACAAACTGATGGACCTACCCATTTTTCATGGTCAGCGCTCTAATAACACACAAATACAAATAAAAAGAATGTGTTATCGGGATGTATGGCAGTCAATTATACAAAGTTGAGAGCAAAAATTGGGAGAATTATAGTGGTGTGAGGAGGTACAGCGATTTATTAGCCTTGCTACCAGAGAGTTTGTATTCTAGCCAACATCATGTTGTCTTGCCAAACAAGGCCAGCCAACAATGCTGCACTGTTGAGCACAAAACAAATCTGCTACCCAGGCTAATAACAATGCAGTGCTGATTTTCCAGTGAGGGGAACCAAGTGGTTTACAAACTAAGACACTTAGGGAAGCATCTGTGTCAGAGGCCTATGCTGTGCAGAGCAACTAAGCACTTGGGCTATTTTGCATTAGTATTGTAAGCTTTTGTACTCAGCTTGTCTTACAAATAACTGTGATGCCCTGTAGTGGTCGGGTTCCTGTAATTGCCACAGTTGTACTGCACAATGATTCATGCTACCATCGCTTTGTCATCTCTATTCCTACAGTACCAGTGGTCTATCCAAAGTTTTAACTCATAATAATAACTGAATGCGTCACCTGAGGAATGCTTTCTAACTAAGAACAGACCATGTGTACTGAGTAGGAACAGTGACTAAAAAAATACAAACAATTACACAAGCACAACATTTTTTTGTATGTGGGTGTTTGTCCAAATTTAAATACTAGAGCACTGTTTTCTCTTTGTTTTTCCCAGAAGAAATTTAGAGTAAACAAGGGTGTATCAAGCGCTACCCATCGCCTGACCTCGCTTTATTAAATCTATAATGTGTGCTAGAAGTGCTGGGTGATGAGAATAAATGAAACATGAAATGGCTCTCTTAGAGCACAGCAGCATGAGTGAATATGGACATCTGACTGGTTTACAAACCACATCCAGCCCGCTGGAGGGCTTCCGTGCGATCGATGACACCCCCATGGCACTACAGAGAATCTGTCATATCCAATATTACTTACCTGCTCTAATAAACATGTCATGTAAGCTGGTGCAGTGATGGGAGGGAGAGGCTCACACTGTCGTGTAAATCAAGAGAGGATGTGGTGGATGCAGCAGTGCACTCACAGATAATTTCCCCCCTTTCTTTCACCCTCAGTGACCTTTATTTATCTCTTATCAGGAATGTATTACAGAGAATGAAGGGAGACAGGTTCTGCTTAGAATTCAATTACAGTTCTCAGTGTTAAAATAGTTCAGAGCATTGCTAGGTCTGGTCTGGTCTGGTCTAAATGCTACTGGGATTTGATTGAAGCTACTTATTGATTTTTACCACTGTAACTTTAAAAAGTTAAAAATCTGCTCAAGTTTCAAATATAGACACAGTTACTCAGGAGTTGTCATTAACAAATAAACCTTTTTCAGTTTGGACTGACATTTCAGGCAGCTGTGTTTGATGTCATGGTTAAAGCAAGCTTATTTCCCCCCATTCATACCACTCTGTTCTAAATTATGTTCTCAAAGTTTTACACTTTAAACCTTTCCCATAAGGAACTAAAAGCTGACCAGCTGAAAGAAAAAAAAGCTTCAATCAAAGCAAGCAAAAAAAAAAAAATACAAACATACACATTTTAATTCGAACCCCTCAGACACAACCAGACAACAAAAAAGATGTAATGACCCAAATGGGACAGTTACTTGTGTCATGTTCCTTTGTGTGCTGATGTTAATTATCACAGCTACTGTGACTATAATGACTAATGACTATAGCTAAATACTAACTGCATAAAGCATACGCAGCCATAAAACAAATATCCCGGTAGCTTTCACAAACATGGAGTTCTGTTAGTTTAGTTGGTCAGATCAGGTTCTGTTATGCCTATTAATGTCTGTCATTGACCAGCTGGATTTTCATTTGATGTTCAAAATCAGCCTTTAAATAGGTGTAAAGGTTGGAATTAGCCTTGACTGGGAGGCCTGCAAAAAATTCCAGTGTTTGAAGTGAGAAGCCCCTTGAAGTAGATTTCATGTATTTATATTTCCAGTACTTTGACTGCTCTGACTGTGAGGGCCAGCTTTTAAAGTTGATTAACTATAAATAACAATAAGGTAAATTGTGTTAGCTTGAAAAGGGAATGAAGAATATTGTTAATTTACACTGATATTATGCCTTATTAAATACCAAGACGTTTACTGTTAAGAAAAGAAAAAAAAGCTCAAGCTCATCTTACAACAGACTATTAATGATAGATTACAGACTGATTAATTTAGGTTTGTGTGCATGAATGTGTTTGTCTTGCAAGCATTTGAGTGTGTTTGTATGCATTAGATAGAGAACAAGGGGGCATCAGTGGGGAGGAGGAATGTACTCACCCCTTCGCTGCTCTGCCCAGTGTTAGCCAGCATCTCCTGCAGGGCTCGCACTGACAGTGACTGCTCCAGCACAAAGTTACAGACACAAAGGTCCGGAGGAACATACTGCATGACAGAGTAAAAGAAAAATAAAAAATTAGCGTGCAGGGAATGAGGAAAGGACAAAAGCTCAGGAGGAACAAAATCAAAGTTGGAGAATGTAGGTATTTTGAGCAAAATCAGACTCTTCTCAGTACAAAAATAAAATAAATAAATAAAAATGTGAACAAAGTTTACCCTCCTAGAATTTCCTTTCATGTCATCTGCAGGGCCTCTGCACCCAGCTTCCCTAATCTGGAGTACTTTTTTTCCAGAGATGAAAATAGGTTGATATAAAAAGAACTTGAGACTCAAAAGTTCAGAGACACAACCTTTGAAGAAACCTCGTACTGACTGTGAAACTTATTCTATAAATGTATTTAATAATTCGGATGATGTGCACCATCCAAACAAACCGCTGGCCTACATAAATGTCACAGTGTGACGTAGCTTTAATCCAAAACCAGCAACTAAATATGAGGATAAATATGATACATATGATTAAATAGCATAGGGGCATTGAAATTACATTTGTGTATTCGATTTTAGATACACATTTTTAACATGCGGTGTTAATATGTATGTTAACCTTACTTTGAGCTGAAATATACTGATTTATTTAAGCACATGTGATCGACATTGCAGAATTGTTTACAGAAACAAATGGTTACTGAATTAGTTGCAAGCCCTTATCTTAGACCAAATCAAGTGAAATATATAAACTCCTGGCACTCATAAATAATTCTAATAACTCACATCTTCTTTGCCATCCTGGGATTATGAGGAACTGTGCAGCCTGGAGCTACAATGACCAGTTATTAGTCTGGCTAGACCTTATTCCTCAAGGCTCAGGGTTGTTTGACTCTGTTGTAATAGGCATCAGATTTGGCTTTTAGAGTGAAGAGCACATTTGCTATGCTTCAGTTAATTTAGTAATAACTGCCTTCTATAAATTATTCAGTGATGAAAGTTTTTCAACAACAGGGCGTTATGTGGTCCTGGGATGATTGTGAAAAAAATACAAAGTTTATTCAAAAATTTCATAGCGATGGTCTTCGAGAACAAAATAAGACATTTAAAGATATATAATATGTACTCCAAATTACTTGTAGCTCAAAGGCAGTACTAAAGCTGGCCCGTTCATTAGCATCTGTTTGTGAAAGTAAAAAAATATATATATACTTTGTGATTTGCTAGATGGCACTGTTGATTAACATTACACTGGCCACAAGACATGTTAAACAGTAAGTACAAAAACAAAATAGCTCTAAGTCAGTGTCTCCCAGATTTATTTCCATTTCATAACAGTCACCTTCACCTAACATGACTATCATATATCATGTCCATCTCTTTCCAGCAAAGAAGATTACAAGCAGTGATTTAAGGTACTGGGTGATTGCCCTTAGTGAGTAACACAACCGTCTGACCCTCGACCGCTGCAGTGAGGTGAGAAATGTGAGCAGAGGGGAGGGCTGCTGGGTGATAATGAGGATGGGGCTGCCGTGCAACTTAACACAAACATGCACAAGAACCTCTAAAGCCACAGGGTGTCTGTGTATGCAACCGTCTCATTGCGTCCCAAAACCAACAACCTGCACACAATTGCTGTCCACTCAGATATTTATGGTTCTCTTTACCTTCATGCACATTAGGATAAGATGTCCACATTTGCTATGTTATGAAAAAACATTTTATTAAAGGCTAGAAACCCCAAAGAACATAAAACTGAGAAAGGCTCACTTTAAAATTGAGTTTTGTCTTGACACGATGCAGCTACACCTGTGGTGTCATGCGACCTTCTACAGTGCTAACTCGCAACCTGCTGCAAACCTTGCACCTCTTATGAATTATTCACCACCAATTTTCCAATTATCATACTTCTTCCAGGCTTGGGAAGACACTCTGATCACGCCGACTGGTCTGGGCAGAGCAGACACTGTGTCTCACTGTGGTCACATTCACCTTTAGAAAGTTTCATGTCTTTCGTGCCCTCCAGAGCGAGCTTCGCTCAATAAAAATGGGTAAAATAATCCTTTAGGAACAGGATTTTCCATAAGAATACCATTTCTTATGAAAACTATTCAGAAGAGATCCAACTACAATAGTGATTCTATTGTCAAGTCACTTCATTTTATTTGATATATCTGGTCATATTTCAAAATGTAGCTTACTAATAGTCATGGTCTTTGTAAGTCTGACTATAGTATCTCATACAACAACAACCTTAAGAACCAGATTTTGTTTCTTTGTTTATAAGAATGGTGGCTAAAAAAAATAAAATAACACAAGCTTTCAATGTATCTGAAGTATTGCTTATAATATCACATATTAATGCAAACATTATATTTAAAACATTGTCTCAAAAGCCCTTGTTTCACTTTGGCCTTTTCTCTGGCACTGGTAAGCAGCCAGGCTTCGTTAGAGTCTTGGAAATGGAGGTGTCAACACCTGAGATAAGCTAGCAGACTTCGTGCAAAATCACAGCTATCGGCCTTAATTCTCGACCACATTTCACACTCAAGGAGGCCAGAAGCATTGTCACTGATCCCAAGGTGAAAGGTGCTCATGACAGTCTGTCTAGAGCTCTGCAGGTGCTGCCCTCCAGCTCAACAGTTTCAGGTGAGTGAGCAAAAATATACCCACAGGTCCAGAAAATTTATTCAAAGTCATAATGCTCAGTGGCCCAATTAAAACCTCCAATATGCACATCTCATAAAAAACACCGCAGAGCCAGGTTTGTGTGGCCATCGGATATAACTAATGGCCACTTCATTAGTTATAGCTGTTCAACTGCTTGTTAACACAATGACATAACAACTTATTCAGCATTTAGCCAGGCGGACAGGGTCAAGGTGATCTACTAAAGTTCCAAGTGAGTATCAGAATGTAGAGGAAACTTGATTTAAGTTATTTTGAATGTATGTGGAATAGTTTTTGGCATTTCAGAATTTGGATTTTCCCATACAACGACTCCTAGGATTTTCAGAGAATGGTCAGAAAACCAGAAAATGTCCAGTGAGTAACAGTTCTCGGCTTAATTGCTCGATGATAATGTAAGACAAGAAAACTGAGATGCCAACAGAGCGCTATTGGTGTTGAACAACTGCCTGTATGATTAATCCCATTAGATGAGTTTTCTTAAACAATAAAAGAGAGAATATGTGTAATTGTGTCAGAATATTCTTATCTGAAGCAATTTCAAGAAAGCAAGCTGCTCAGATGAATATATTTGAAGACTACTGAACATTAGATATGAGGTTTTCCAAAACCTTAATATGCCGCTAAATCAAGAAAACAGCTTCTTACAGCCTCTTAAAACTTCTGGCTGTTCACTAATAACAAATTTTACTTGAATCTAGAAGCTAAACTAATCTGAAAAAATATTTAGCTTTTTTATGTTTTGATCATTCAGCTGTAATACTTGTCCCATGTTAAGTCAGAAAGTGCGAAGCAGTAATTATTCGTATAAAACTAAACTATACAAATTTATTGAAATAGTCTGTTAAATTAATGATAAAGAATACACCTTTCAAAGAATGGATGAAAACCTCTGTTGTTTGAAAAATAAGGGGAAAAAAAAATTATGCAGACAATAACAGCACAACCCCCTGGCAACGATCTACTGCTAAGGTAGAAAATGTACTTCCCAAGTAGTTGGCAAGTGGTTGCCAGAGGTTGCCTGCTGTTACAAAGTTAAATTGGTCACAGCACGATGCTAGTGAAACCGGACTACCGCTTGGCAAGTAGTTAGCAAGTGTTTGAAGACAAGCCAGTGTTTTCCATGTAAACTATAGATGATCATGCAGTTCACTAGCAATTAAAGCAATCAGAAAGAGGTTTTTGGGAGGGCGACAACTTTCACATATCGATAACCAGGAACCTCCAGCCACCGCATTGAAACTGGCTAGGGAATACACATTTTTCCAGGGGGTTGCTGCTTGGTTTCCAGCCCTGCGTGATGGCTCAGTCAAAATGAGACCTCAACTGCCTCGTTTCAGTGGAAAGAAAAATCCAGTAACTACACTGAAATTTTTTTTTCCTGTTGGAGACCAGTTTGAAGTAGGCGAACACTTTCAATCACAAGGCAATTGCACAGGTCAACTACTGGGAGGCAACTCTGAATATAAGTAGCTATGAATTTTAGTTTAATATGCAATCAACATATGTAAACAACATCAGATTTGCTATGCTCTTCAGTAGCACAGTAAAGAAAGCTTTTGGGCATCCTCACCTTAGCTTCAGATGTTGATTCCAGGTAACATAGACGGTTTCCAAGTCCCTCGACGGCCAGGCAGAACTTACGATGCTCCTTCTGGATGGTGGCCACACTCTGGAGCACCACCTCATCGTCCTGCCAGAAGAAAAGGAGGGTTAAAGCCAAGAATGTACTTAAATTAATCCACCCAAAATAAAAACCAGATATCTTGCAGACAGTTAGGCAGGGGCAGGAGGTAGTATTTTGAACAGCATACCTACATATTTTATAACAAACAATAGCCAAAAGAATCAAGAGGGTTCTAGATGGATTTAGAAGCATATTCCAGCATAATCAAGCACAGCCAAAACTGTGGATTGTAGATAAATGTACAATGATCTTGAGACTCGTGAATAAAAAGAAAAAGAATTGTTTTTTTTATATAAGAATACAATCTTTGTCTTTAATTTTCCTGATAGGTGTTCCACATGAGTTTTAAAAGAGAGTCTAACATCTAGCCTCTACAGGCTGGATACTTTCAGGGGTCCTTATAAATGGCAAGCACTTAGTTTTCCCAGAGTTTAAAACAAGTTCATGTGTGATAAAAGATTTCTGAAAAGCTTCAAAAGGAGATTGTATATTTTCAATGGCCAGATCAACAGCCAGTGGCAAATAAAACAGTGTCATCTGCATAGAAATATACATTACAGTTTTGGGTGGCAGAGATAATATTGTTTTTGTAGAGGGTGAATAAGAAAGGTCCCAGAATGGGTCCCTGTGGAACACCTGTATAAAGAGTAAATGGACTTGACCTGAAATCCTTGGAAGAAATTTGCTGAATTCTATCATAAAGTTATTCATTGGCAATAATAAGTAATGAGTTTTTTTCTTTGTTTTTGGCTTGGCAAGACAGTTTTGAGATTGGGGGTATTGGGGGTAATTATTCAAATCACTATTACCACATTTATGGAGTAGGAGCACCTGTGCAGGATTCAACACTTCTGGATTTTTGCCTGTACCGAGTCTTAAGTGGCTCCACAGTGCAGTGTCTTAAACATTTGCTTAACAAATGAAATATCCCTGGTCCATCTTAGGAGGAGAAACGGGTCCCTTGGGGAAGGTCAAAAAGTAGCTTGTAGCGGCTGTTAAATTAAGAATATGATTTATAGGCATTAAGGTAAAGAAAGATGGTCTTAGATTTCTTTGGGTTTAAGGTGGCCAGTTTACTGCAGACCTCCCTATGGCTTATCAAAGTAAAAGAAAAAAAATTCTAATATTATAGCTACACTTGTTATCTAACGCAACCTCTATAGCGTTAGATAACAAGTGTATATAAAATAGTCCAGCTAAAATTAATTGCAATTTAAAAGTCTTGCAAATATCTGAATTCTTAGTGATTTTCAAAAACAGAACTTTATCACTTCCTTGAAAAAGTTTCTCAAAGATGAAGTTTTAAAGTATTTCCAGAGGAATCTGGAGAACTGACCAACACTATCAACCAACACTGGAACAAAACAGGAATTTTAGAAAGATTTTCACAACAATATTCACGTAAGTTAAAGAGACGTGTAAAAGTCTGTTTCAGTAGCTCTGATTGCTGATGTTAGAACACACCATGTAGCCGTGGGATGTTCATCCAACAAACTTGGGATCTTGTTAATTATGTTGCTGACTGTTGCTCCTGCAAAACAGTAGGTTCTTACTGACTTTGAATGGATATTCCTTGTTATTAAGTCTGGTAGTACCAGCCCGATGTCCAGTATCCAGTGTCCAGTTGTTTTGGGGGTTTGGGAGCTTGCCGATGACTACTACATTAGAGCATCCCTTTTGTTCAATTCAACAGCAGAAAAGGAGATAAACTACATTAATCAAGTACTGAGGGCAACCAGTTTGAAGTGATATCATTTCTAAACCATTTACACAGATTCTGGTATCGCTGTGAAATAAAGACAGACCTCAACTCAATCAGTACAACAAATGAACATCTGTATCTGTTAGAGTGGAGAGCGGGCAGGCTCTATTTGGCAAGGCATGCACAGATATTGATTTGTTTGCGTATGCAAGTGTATAGTATGTGTGGTGTGTGCATGTCTCCTGCCAGCTCACATCCCACACTAATCTGAGCTGATGGTTGCCATGGTTCTGGCTCCCACCTCCTTCACAGCAGTATTAATTCAATAGATTTAGATACAGGCTGTACAGCAGCCACAGACTCAGGAGGCAAGATAACAGACCCTAACAATATTTCAAATAATGGCACATTGGAGCCTAAATCATAGGGAATTTGGTGTGACTGCAAAATAAAAGCCCTAGCATGGAAAATCATTTAAGTGGGGTTTTTATTTGCCGAATAATCTTGATGCATAAAGCATTCAATTTCAGCTCATACAAATCCTACAATGTAGGAGAAAATTGTCTCCAGTCGGTAATTTCACACTGCTTTATGAATAAAAATGAATTGGAAACAACTGAAAGCATGCGTCTTTCAGGAGCTATTTTCTCTAATGACAAATCTGTCAATTGTTTTAAGCAGACGTAAAATGTTAAAACAAGGTTGTAAAGGTTCAAAGTCAAGCTGTGTTTCATATTAGTCTTACTCTTTCTGGCATCTACATGTAACGTGAGGGTTCACTAGATGGTTTGGAATCTCTTTACATACATATAGGAGGTATTCATATATCAAAGATGGACCCAATGGAGTAATAGGTCTGGATTTGCATGAATCAATAGTCTGTCTGCATACTAAATACATGGCCAGAGCCAGTTTACTTACCTTTTTTTAAAAAAAACAAAAAAAACATACATAAATAAAATGAACAGGAGAACGGTTCACCTGGCTGTTTCTTAAAAGTTATCCAGTTCAATTAAACCGGTTGTTGCATACCAGGAGTCTTTACTTCCAAATTTCCACCATGAAAAAAGTGTGTCAAATGCTAGAACAGGCTCTTCAGGTAGTCTACAGCAATCAGCAGCAAATACAGTATATAAGGCAATAACAATTCCAATAAGCTTGAACATAAATATCTGGTCCTTAAACCTCAACACAGTCTGAACTCCCTTAGACAATATTTTTTGTAATTTATTTAAGTAGTCTTTTTATTTGTTCCCTGTCATGAGAACGTGATCCCACACTGCTTCAATAATGCTGAAGTCTGTGCTCTGAGGAGGCCAATCCATGACTGAGACTCTTCCGCTGTGTATTTGTTTATCCACATAAGCTGTTATTGCATAGGAAATATGGGATCTTTGTCATGCTTAAAAAAACAAAACTGTTCCCACTAATGTGCTTTTCTTATGGTGGATTACAACCTGGAATTTATTTTCTGTAGTCATACTTCAATTAATATTGAGAGAATTTCCAGCACCATTGGCTGAAATGTAACCAAATAGCTTCTTTGAAGATTTTTTTGAAGATTCAAGGAAAAAAATTTTATTTTTGTGATAAAGTGCCTAAGGACACGATTTAAAATTGGTTCTTTGCCAAGTTGTCTGTTATGTGTAAACAACACTGGTCCATCCCTTGAGTTAGGTGCATTTTTGTGCATGAATGATTCATAGGTTAGGGTTAAACAGCTTAAGAAAAACAAAAGAACAACAACAAAATAACTCCTCTGAAAATGGTCAGCTACAAAAAAAACAACAAAAAAAACAAAAAAACACCCAAAATCCCCCCCCCCCCCCAAAAAAAACAACAACAACTTTTTAACCCTTTCACTTATAGTGGTCACTACAGTGGATAGCTATTCAAAGGCTGTTTTCTTGTATTTGTGTCAGTGTTGATGGTATACTTGGAAATACCAAATTCATAAGTCAAAACATATGTTGTCCACCTAAATGGATGTAAAAGAAACTCTCTGAAAAGTACATGTTAAAAAATGAAGTTCAAAAATAGTTTTGTCATGCCTAAAGATGAATAAAAAAAAACTTAAGAAAAAAATCCTGCTTGAGGTTGTCATAATTCATGCATGAAAGGGTTAAAGACCTTCAAAAAGCTCAAGACTAGTTTGAAGAAGGAAAATATACAATAAATTATCTCCTTGGAAGCAAAACATAAAGAAATGAGGGGTTGTTCAAGACTGTTGCACAGTGCAATATATATTGATGAGGGCAAACATCGCTCTTCTGGCTGCTGGTCCTGTGAAAGACTGACCAGTGACTTTAATCCTACTGAAGGCTTTGATCCACATGAGCAGCAACTGGATTAGTTGACCTTAAGTGGCAGCAAGTACATTTCACCAACTTTAAGTTTAAACACAAGAAAAGCAAATTTCTAATGCCTCACCACTACTGAAATACAGCTAAAACAATGTCAGAAATTAACCTATGACTCTCTCTCCCACCGATGTAGGAGCGGTGCTGAGCAGGATCAATGTCCACAAGGCTGCAGGCCCTGATGGCATCCCCGGGCGTGTTCTCAGAGCGTGTTCTGGGGAGCTTGCAGGAGTGCTCACAGACATATTCAATCTGTCCTTGGCCCACGCTGTGGTACCGGCCTGCTTCAAATCCACCTCCATCGTCCTGATACCCAAAAACTCCAACCCATCTTGCCTCAATGATTACCGCCCAGTAGCACTCACCCCCATCATCACTAAGTGCTTAGAGCGACTGGTCCTAGCACACTTCAAATCCTGTCTCCCCCCCACCCTGGACCCCCACCAATTCGCATACCGCCGGAACAGGAGCACAGAGGATGCAGTCTCCATCGCAATGCACTCTGTCCTCTCACACCTGGACAACAACAACACCTACGCCAGAATGCTGTTTATAGACTTCAGTTCAGCATTCAATACAATCCACCCCTCACAACTCATCAGGAAACTGACAGACCTGGGTATCAGTTCCCTCATCTGCAAATGGTTACTGGACTTCCTGACCAACCGCCCCCAACATGTCCGGCTGGATAACCACTGCTCATCTACCATCACAATGAACACCGGTGTACCACAAGGCTGTGTGATGAGCCCTTTCCTCTACTCCCTCTTCACCCACGACTGCAGACCTGCTGATGGTTCCAACACCATCATTAAGTTTGCAGATGACACCACGGTGATTGGCCTCATCAGTGACAACGATGAGGCCGCCTACAGGGAGGAGGTGGATCGTCTGGATGAGTGGTGCGACAGAAACAACCTGCTGCTTAACACCGAGAAGACCAAGGAGCTCATCGTGGACTACAGGAGGAATGCTGACCCACATCCACCCATCCACATTAAGGGGACGGCTGTGGAGCGTGTGAGCAGCTTCAAGTTCCTGGGAGTCCACATCTCTGAGGATCTCACCTGGACGACCAACTGCTCCAAGCTGGTCAAGAAGGCTCACCAGCGCCTCTTCTTCTTGAAGACTCTGAGGAAGAACCACCTGTCCTCAGACATCCTGGTGAACTTCTATCGCTGCACCATCGAGAGCATCCTGACCAACTGTATAACAGTCTGGTATGGGAACTGCTCTGCCTCGGACCGGAAGGCGTTGCAGAGGGTCGTGAAAACTGCCCAGCGCATCGCCATAAAAGACATCTACAGGAAGCGGTGTCTGAAAAGGGCTGGGAAAATCATCAAAGACCCCAGTCACCCATCACATGGACTCTTCACCCTCCTGCCCTCTGGGAGGCGCCACAGGAGCCTCCGGACTAAGACCACCAGGTACCGGAACAGCTTCTTCCCCACAGCTGTCAGACTCCTGAACTCTGCCTCCTGACATCTGACCCACGTTAAACTCATGGACTGAACATACACACACCCACAATGGACAACTGTACCCTCAAACACAATAATAACATGGACTGAACCACCACTCACAACCACTAGCACTTTATATAGCCTCTGTAGAAACTATCTACACCCTCACTTATCTTAACTGCACTACTGTATAGCTCTGTGTAAATAATCATTCTGTACATTCGATAATTTTTAATCCTACAACTGTTTACAACTTCCATAGTTCCCATTTCTGTATAGCTGTATATCCCAGATTCTGTAAAGTTATTTATTTCATATTCTGTATAGTTTTTCATATTTATATCCTGTTCATATCCTGTACATAGCTTGTACTCACTACAGCCTGTACATACTTATAGTTATAGAATATTCACAACATACTTCATACCGTGTACATTATAACATACCATAAGAGACCCATTTCTGTAATATACTCACATATCTATATTATTGCTAATATATATTGTAATATATCTATATCACTAAAGCACTTCTGGATGGATGCAAACTGCATTTCGTTGCCCTGTACCTGTGCATGTGCAATGACAATAAAGTTGAATTCTATTCTATTCTAATGGATAAAGAAACTAACAATTGGATTTTTAAGAAGCATTTAAAAAAAAAAAACAAAGTTGTGGTTTTAAAAATATATTTTGGTCGTTCTATATGATCCAAGTGAAACAATCCAGTGAAATGTCATGGTGAAATAAGTAGGTGGTAAAACTGGCACAGTACCGCATATGGGCATCATTTTAAAAACCCACAATCCAAGTGTGGGCTTCAGGGAGGTGATTACTGATAGCAGAAAGCATCAGTATTGCCTCAGAATCAATGCTGCAGCTTTCTTTCTAGTAGTGTGATGGAGGAAACACAGTTTGCTCTTACAGGCTACAGATGGAGAAACTCAATACGGCCACAGGATGACCCAAGACTTGTCACCTCTTTAAAATCAAGTAAATACGGCTCTTTCTTTTCAGCTGTTTGGAATTCTGGTGGCCTTGTGAAAGTAATGGGGCCTGGCACCATTACCAGCATACTATATTTACCCTAGGGTGACTTGACTATGACCAAATCACAGATGGCTTTTTAGTGAAATTTTCTGTTTGTTAGTAGGAAAAAGTTGCAATACAAGTTGAAACTCCTTCACTGAAGACTGGACAACTATTACGGATTTGTGCATATTTGAAATCAATAAAATCAGACAACCACAGTGTCTTCCAGAGCCAGCTTCACTTTGATAGTGTTGCTTTAGAACCAGAAGTGGTCAGAGTTGCACTGAGATCAGGAATCTGCATAAACTGGATGACAAACTGTCATCTGAGCAGTGTGAAGCAACAGGAGGAAGAGCAGAATGGACGATGGTTCTAAATAAAAACAACCACAGGGGACACTGTAAGGAGTGAATTTCTCCCATAAAAATCCCATCTCTATGATCAGTTTCCCAAAAGTAATGAAATGGCCATGTGTGGCCACAGCCAAGACACTTTAAGACACTTTCTGTCTGTCTCTGCACTCTTGACTTGATTCCAAGCCAGAGAATCTGGTGAATCTAAGGCAAAGTGATCCCTGTAGAAACAGCGTGACCATCTGCTAGACAGCTAAAGACCAGCATCATTACTATGTATAGGGCCCTGTCCTGTAGCAGGAGGAGGTAAATGAGGGTTGGGTGGCTGATTCCTCAGCTTTCAAGTGTAGAGCGGGAACTTGACCCTGCCCTCACCGAAACCAACCCCACCCGTCCTCTGAATCCTGTGAGTTTGACACATCTCCAATCTAAAGAATACAAAATCGTTTCTTACACTGGTTAGAGATTTCCTTGTATGACCACTGGAACTGTGTTGACTCTCTATCAGACTTGCAGCATTTCCTACACTCTTTTTCTTCTTCTACTTCAATAACTGAACAGCCAGCCTGGCTCAACAGACAGCAACAGGTGGGCGTGTGTGCGCTGCCTGATGCATCCACCGACTGACACCCGAGAACTCCCCGTGCTCCAGCATACCAAATAAACTCCCACAACTCGCCCGGCGCTGCCACCAATGTGAACTTGAGAAAAGGTGAATCTGTTCAATCCCTCAGTGTTTCTATTTTGATATGCAGGCTTTGCACACGTTCAGTGGAGATCAACACAGACAGGCTTTGGTGGTTAGAAATGTAAGGAAATCAAGGAAATCCCAGCACATTCGTCTCCTTGTTCACACTGCCTCAGTGGGTAGTCTGTCAAAATTGCCCTGTCTGCTCGGGAGTCATGTTTCTCATAAATGTCAGGCAGGGTGCTAAGTACAGATTGAGCTACGAGTTTTTAGTGAAGCTTAGCTAACAACATGGAGAGCAAAGCAGAAACAGTGTAGATGTGTGAGAACTACAACCTGATAAGCTTGATATACATTGATGTTGATGCCCATCTGATATGGATCTGATATCTAAGTTTCTGATATGGAAAAACAAGATTTTTTCATAAACAACTGCTTTTCAGATCTAAAAATTTCATTCATTCATGACTGATCAGTCAACTCCAAGAACTTCACTATAAGTGAGGATATTTTTCACAATCTCACAACCTTATGTTAATTTTTTTATAACCTTGAAGTGCCTTGGGTAAAAAGAAAATGATAAGAGAAAAGCCTGACAGACTGTAGTAGCAGTGAGAAATAGTACTTGAAGAAGACAGGAGTACTGAAAACCTGATAAATTAGTAATCTGACATTTTACTGTAGCTTTATGAGCATTTTTCAAAAGCCAAGATGCCCCTGAAGGTAGAAATAATCTTCTGCACTGAATGAGAGCTAATGACCCAAGTCAAAGACTCAGTGTTTCTGGTTAATGGGCGAGGTACGTCAGATTAGGCCACAGCCTGTTTTCTGCTCTGCCTCAATTTTTGTTTGAGACAAACTGAACTTTAGCAGAACAGTCAGCTGCAATGTTATATCTGTAGCTTCTCAGTCTTTAGTTGGTCTATCTTAAGGAATAAATGATGAATTGAAGCCCAATTCATTCTTGACTGTCTTGATACTTAAGGTAAAAAAAAAATCTTTAAAATTATATAAATGCTCAAATTACAGTACGCCCAACTCAAACAAAGCAAAAACAAACAAACAAAAAAACAAAACAAAAAAAAAACATGATGGTATAACACCATTCACACCTGAAAAGCTATTTGGCTTTAAGATTCATGAAATCGCTCCATCCTTGAATCTCACACAAGTATAAAACCTGGAATCCAGTTATTGATTTGATCTTACATTTATTTAATCTTTATTCTTGTCATGCAAAACATACTCATTACAATTAAGGTGTTTTGTTAAAAAACAAAACAAAAGACAAATAAATGACAGCATTGTACAAGAAGGAGAAAGATGTCCTTTCATTCCAGATGTTTAATCTTCCACAGAAGTCCACAGCACTCCCTCCTGGAATAACAATTCATCATCTATACAAGTCTGTGTGTGAGCAGCAGTAGCTGTTACACTCCGTCAGTCAATGTTTTGAGTCATTAACAACAAAAGCTAGCCTCCCTTCTCCCTTTACTTATAAATCTCTTAACAAAACACACATTCAGCCTCAGAGCACAAACAAAAATCATTCAGCATAAAAAAAGTACAGAATAATTTATAGTCGCTGAGCAGTAAATTATTAGCTATGTAAATTATTAACATTTCATATTGACAGAAAGCATAATGTGTTTTTCCTAAATATAAGGGAGAAACATTGACCTTTGCAGTCATGCTTCCTGTGTAGTCACTTACTGCTCCAGCCCTCCTGTCAATTCTCAGTCATCTTGTTGTTTGACAGGCAAGTCTTGCTGTAACTCGTCTAATTTCACTTCTCTTGACAATGTGTAGCGGGGCCCTGAACTCAGTCGGTTTTGATTTAACTCTAAGTTTCACCTTTTTCTCCTCTACCATCTACTGGTCTATAAAAAAAAAAAAAAAACCCTGGAATTCTCACACTCGACAAATGTGTTGTTTTTCATTTATATTTAACCTTTGTTGCAGGTAGCAGCTATTTTTAAGAAAAGCTGGTCAAGATGGGGTTTCAGTTTTACAGCCCGACACAACATTAGGAAAGAGTTATACTGCACAATAACGAGTCCCAAAGTACAGAAACAAAAATCAGCAAAAACAACCAATCAGCATTCAACTTATTCAAGATAGTTTCCAATTCAATTATACCAGTTTTTAAATAAAATAAAATAAAATAAATTTAAATTCTCTTCATAGAAAGCCCAGGTCATTTTTTTAAATTCTTGAATGCATAAGTGCCATATTGGATGTAATTATATAGTTACTTTCAGCTGCTCCCTTATCACAAGGGGTCCACAGCAGGCAGCTCCGCATGTTTGACTCGACAGATGTTTTAGACCAGAGGCCCTTCCTGATGCAAACAAAAACAAAAAGATTTGTTCCCCCACCGCAGGAACCTTTTGTTTGCCAATCAAATGTGTAAACCACTATGAGTATGAGTCATATACAAGATATGAATCAATCTGTCTGTAATAATCTGCTTTAGATCCTCTACCTTTAACGCAACCCTCTCATTAAGCCAACTTTCTTCTGATTGGCTGTCTCTCACAAACCGAGGGTTTAAACAGCAGCTGGGTGGAGCAGCTGTTTACACAGCCAAAGCTGTGTGCCTGTTACTATATCACTAACATGATATAGTAACAGGAGTATAAAAAGCAAAGTCTGAAGCTTGAGTGCTCTATCCATTTTTGGTGTTTTTACATATAATGCTGAGCTTATTGTTTTAAATCTATAATAGTATTCATAGCCGTGAAAAAGAGAAGAAAAACATTATAGTTTATCTGTCAAACACTTCAAGTGGCTGAAGGTGAAAACTTTCCCCCATCTCTCTCTTTCCACTAGAGAAACAACGGATCTGTCTGGATTTAAGACATGACTGGAAGATTAATTTTAATCGCTTCTATAATATCGCTTTTACACTCAGTAAACTACAGAGGAAACTGAAGCACTTTTGTAAAATAATACTCAATTAAACTCATTTAAGCTTCTGTCATTTGTACAAAACAATGAAACGCTGATGTCATGTATAATCAATACATCATTTATTTTGTTCTTGTTGTCGTCATCTATAATTACTGCCATGGGGATTTTCATAAAAAACAAAACAAAAAAAACTAACCCTTAAGAAAATATCACAAAATATAGTTTGAACTTATCTGACAGTCTTGGAGAATCCTTGAGGAAAGTCTTTTTTTTTTTTTTTTTTTTTTTTAAATGAAACATGTCTTCAGCACATGTTTAAAAACAAAAAAAACAAAACAGGAATCTCGCAGGCCTCAGGAGCTACACACCGATTTGTCATTGAAGATGCATTTTATATTGTACAGTCACTGTCACGCTTAACTTGGATGTATATTAGTCTTTTATATGTGTAGGTGTTCATATGCAAGTTTGTGTGAATACCTGAGATAACATCATGGCTCAAAATGAATAATGCACCACACATCTAAGCTCTATATTTAAAAAGAAAAAGAAATAAAATTCTGCATTCAGGTAGGTTTTGCCCAGCGGTACACTGCCATGGATCACAGACCCCAAGATTTATATGGTGTCCTCATAACAAATTGGATTTTCTTGGCTTAGTTTGTATGCATATTGCTTTAGAGCAGCTTCAAATAATAGAGGCCACCATGCGTGCAAGGCCGAGACGTCCACCTCAGCAGAAGCGCTGAAAAATCGCGCGCGGGGGGGGGGGGCTTGAGATGGAACTGGGGAGTCTCTCGGTCTATCATCCTGTCTGATGAGCTAGAGTGGACACAGGCAAAGTGTAGTGGGTTGTGAGAAGATTGTGTATGTGTGTGATCGTGAACTGAGAACCAGCAGGAAGAGAAGACTTTCACCTGAGACTGACTTCAGCCTTCTTTTATCCCTCTAAGCACTCAGCTCCTAGCCTATAGCATCAGGTGTATTAGTCCACATGCTGTCAGCGCTGAGTGTGTCAAATTTGATGCAAATTTTAGCTCTGATGCTACTGTAGCCTCACACATGTTAGGGCAAATACAGCTTCTTCAGAACACATTTCACAAAGGTCAAATTTTAATTCCTCTGACAGACTGGACAGCTGTGGCTCAATAGAAGACGTGACAGGATAAAATCATTGAGCATTTAAGCGTTTTGCCATAGATCAGTAGCAGTCTGAGACAAGGTAAACCTCCCTCCGCACAAAGGCTAGACATGAATTCCAAATCCATCCTGCTGCAAGATGTCATTTCTACACTGCACCCGCCATGGCTGGATGCACACAACAAATAGAAGTTCACTGAAAAACCGATGACGAGAGAATTACTAGCGACATGACAAACATAATAATTATTTCTAAAACAGTGGAACATCTAAAAATGCTATTAAATGGTGGGATCAGTAATGTAAACAATACTTCTATTTCTGTTTATTTAAAATGACGTGGAAATGAGTCCTTGAACTTTATTATTACTGTAAAATGCACTTGGCACCCAACTGACTGTATGCCAAGGTGTCCCTGTAAAAATGCTTATATGCTCAGCACACTTAAAGCTCCTATAAAAAGAACTTGTGTCAAATGGCAAAGAGAAAATAATTAACTGCCATCTGAATCTGCAGCTCTGCTCATCTCAAAGGAGTTTTATCGTAAAGTACAGTTTATTGTTTGGTAGATTGGCTTGTTTTAGTTCACTCTTACTACCTTGAGTGCTGCTTCCACTCCAGGCCGAGGGGGGGGGGGGCATATAAATCTCTCATGCAAAACAACTAAAACAGTCACTGTATGAAGTGTTCTTGTAGGTTCTTGTAGTTTGGAGAAAAAGGAAAAGGAAAAAAAAAATAGAGAAAATACCCTCCTGAAGCCTTAATTAATCCTCTTTTACCTAAAATGCTAACTGGCTCCTGTAGGAAACACCATTGTGGCCAAAGATGTAACAAAAAGCTAAACTGTGCTGCGCTTAACTGAAAATGAACTACGTGACCTAAGAGACACTTAAACTTTAAGAGGCTCGGTGCCTGCACCTTTTGCTGTCCTCTGTTGATTAATGAAGGCAATTATTTAGGTTGAGAGTCCGCTCACGCTGCTGCTGCGCCTACTGGGATTCGCATGCTGACTCTACCTGGACCCCCACAGCAACTTGCTGCACAACGTCTGAAGCTGAAACTGAACAGTCTATCCAAGACACAGACTACATTTGCTTGGATTCCTGGTTGGGATATGAAACTCAAGGCATGTAGGTTGAAATTATGTTGCTCTATAAAGTGACTTTAGAGATAATTATTGATTATGACTGCATAATGTTTGCTCATTTAACTGGTTACATCTTATGGGGACAGCATTTTTGTGGGATAGCAAAACAAGGCATAGCTGTTTTAAAAGCAAAAACAAAATATGAAACTTTTACATGCAGCTTTTTGGGAATGAACACTTACATAAGGTCTCCAGGTGAAGGCATACCCAAAAGCCTCACACTGGGTTAAGAGACAAGAGCCTTTCCCTCCCTCCTTCATGTTTTATGGGCATTACATAAGCTGTTCAACACTAGTTAAAATGGCTGGAAACTGAATAATGAGAAGATTAGGTATCACTAGCTTTAGCAAACAGAAGAACAATGAAAGACAGACATTTTCCTGCTAATGCAACTCCACGTGAGCTTATATCTATATCATCTTGTGTGACCAATTCATTTATTGTTCAGTTAAACAGCCCTAGTTTTGCATGTAGAAATCTAAAGCATGGAGAAGAGTTAGTGCACGACCATTACATCAAGGTTGTGTAAATGGCGAGGATGGCAGCAGCCTCGCTGTCCTTCAGTTCTGATGACTGTAAAGAACTGGACCTGCCAGAGAACACGCAGTTGCTTTGCCATCACAGCGTGTTCAATCAATACAGAGGAAATCCTTCTTATTCAATTTAGATCAAGCTCAGGGAGGTTCACCTGAGGCTACAGGACAACACTCCATATCTTATTAGAGAGACAAACTTTGCAAGGGCGCCAACTAGTGCAACATGGAACATGCTCCATCCTTCAATCAGGCTGCAGTGCCACTTATTCTGTTGTGTATGAGTAGACAGACCTGTTATATTTCTTTGAAGCCCGCTTGAAGTGGATAGTTCATGCATTGTAGTGCTTTGTCTCTATGGACACATCCCGAGCGGTCACAAAAAACTGGCAGGCGCACAGATGTCTGCATGAAGTCTTGCTCTCACACGCTCAGTGGATCCTTGCAGAATCATGATATGGAAATTTTAACATGCCCATTACTTTTCAGTATTGCTGGCTATGCTAGATTTAGTCGTCTGCTATAAATGCAAAGCTGCCTCTGTGAAATTATTCATTATTAGTTATGGGGACAAGCAAGACAGAATATGTGGTCTCATTTTTCTCCAGTTTAGTTTGTGAGTAGCTCGAAATCAGCGTTGAACGGCATTACACTTCATTTACTGTCAGATATGGAAGCCATGCAGGACCATAATAAACAAAAAAAGAAAATGAAATGCCACACCTGTATTTCCACATTAACGTGTGTTATTTAAAAAAAAGAAAATGCAATAATCGCCATTATTCTGTATCCATATTACATGAAACAGGAGAAGCTGTTTACACTTTATTTTCAAATAGTTTTAGAAACGATATTCAAATATTAAAATGGAAAGTTAAATGGTATACATACACACAATGCAATTTATTAAACATTCAGCAAGCATTTCCATAGTGAAACAGTTAGAAACTGCATCTGCTTGCAAAAAAGGTGAATGAAATTGCACCATTGTATTTTAATTTCTTTTTAAATTGACAAAACATCTGAATATTTCCCAAAGTATGGCAGCTTATAACTTCAAAGATTATACCTTTTTAACTTTAAGATACATAAAATATTCATAAAGAGGTGTGAAAATTAAACACGCAAATTATATTGTTGCATTTTCATCTTTGCTGAGCACTAAAATGACATTTTCAAGAATACAGGATTTAATTTTAACGTTGCCTGAAACAGATTTTCATATTCAAATACCTAACCTTAAAGAGTCGATGCAAAACCACTCTAGAAAAAAAAGAAAAAGAATAAATGTTATGTGCACTCTACCCCACTCATTAAGCACCACAAACAGTTACCCTTACTCTACATGAAGAGATCCTCCAAGATGTAATCTGGTAATTATTTACTCACTTTAAGTTGGATTAAACCTAGTTTTAGACTATTTTTCCCCTTTGAGGAATTTAGCTTTAAGTCTTGGACTAAGATCAGTGCATATTTTCTGCAAATCTACTCAAAATGTTTCAACCAGCACCTACCAACACGTTTGATTTGAAACCTGAAAGAACAGTGACACTGTCCATTACTTTGACACACTAAGCTTCAGAAATAGCTGTATATTACTATGTGGTTTAAGCATTTGATTTCTAAATGCTACTTTATCCCCATAAAAATGGTGTTAAAGTGCCATTGGTGTTGTGCGTCCCCGGCTGAAGCACTGCCCCTGGTGTGGTTTAGTTTAGTGCCAGGCGAGCAAAGCTATATGTGCTGTGGAAGCATCATCTTTAAAAAGGCTAAATTTAAGCCCCTCAAGTCCTCGCCTTGGTATGCAGAAGGCTGCCAGAACAACATAAACTCCAAATAAGCCCAGAGGAGCTACTGGTGGACTGCAAGCCTTGAACACCTGGCTTAAAAAGTGCAACAGCAGCTCACCTGGACAACACAGGTTTTATTATTTATTTATTTTTAAAGTGTGTATAGTGCAAACATACCAATAATACTTCTACAAAGAAAGCCGCAGCTGAACAGGTTAAACCCAACCCAACTGATACTGTAGCTATTCCTGTCAAGCTTTCTCATGTGACACTGCTGCATTTTACAGAGATAATGTTGGAAATTTTAATCAGATTGGAAGCAAAACAAACCAGGCTTCTTGTTTTCAGCCACTGGCTGAACAAATAATGTTCTCTGGCAGATTTTGTTGTTTAATTATTCCAACTTATTTATTTTTCAGGCAAAAACTCCACTAAATGTTCTTACGGTAGTATGAATTTGAAGACTATAAACATGATTGTGGTAAAAGACCCAGGAAAAAAAGGAACCTACTTTTATTAGACCTGGGTCATTATTCTTTCATCCTAAAATACATCCTTAATTTATCAAGCTTGCATACTTACTATGTTTTTAAAACTATGGCTTTTAGGAGAATGATTAGCTTATAATGTGTCTGGTCATTTACTACAAACACTGCTTGTAACTCTCTCTGCTCTCAGGAGAAACGAAATGCATAAATCAGTGCCTAAATACTCCTTTTTTGTATTTCCAGTGGCCAGAGTTTAATAATGATTAACTGACATATGTTAACAGAGGAGTGTCAATGAATAAACCTTAATCCGATCCAAGTCATGAACTCAATGACTTTTATTCTAAATGAAACGCTCAAAGAAAGCCTGGTCTCAATCAATGAATGCATCATTTCATTGTATCATAAGGTGGAGTATTAATCATCTCCCTGAATCAAAGCAGAGAGTAAGCTTCGGTGGTACAATATTAAGTTTCAGAAGCAACTGCTGTCTTCACCTTTGACAGAGAAACTCTCATGACTGCCAGCTTTCTCAAAGTTACACATCAGCAGCGTTGATGCTTAAAGCAAATCACAATGTCTGGGCCTCTGTTACCATCTGACAAGATGAATCCAAAGCTGGACACTTTGCACATTTGGCCATTTAATTACATTGTTTCTTATGTTTTGTTTTTCCTTAAAATAGCAGCTGCAATTACCAAATATTTGGTCGGGTAATTATTTTCCTTCCATATCCATAACAAAAGCCATACTACAATGTCACTTGTTGGCAACAATCATTTAAAAACTTTTGACCGCTACCTTCACAAAAGACACACCACTCGTGCAAAGGCTTATCCCTAAATGTTCAACAGTTTGTAATGGGGTGTATTTCAATTAGCGCTCTTATTTTAAGGCTTCCTGTGGGGGCACGTTTCTCTCACCACAGAGGTTTGATAACAAGCCCCCCTCACAAATCGCTGTTGTCATCAAATAACTGGGATGCCATTGTGACAGTAGAAACTGAGAGGCATGTGTCAGCATATCACAGGCTTCACAAATAGTGGGAGCTGTTAAGAACAAGGTCCCGCCTACTGCTCACAATCAGACAGACCTCTGACATATAGATCAGAGGTCATTTATATATCACCATCTCTGGGGCATCGAACTTAAACACTTAAACTCAATGCGACTTAAAAGATCTTACTAGCTATGAAAGCTGCATAATCCAAATATTTGTGGCTCTGGATGAAGTCTCAAAACAAGCCCTCAGTTTCAGCACAATCCTTGACTGTCTAGATTCTAAAAGATCCAAAGAGGGTCTAATGAAAATGACTACAAGTTCCTTCTTTGAAAATAAGAGTCTAGAGGTGTGAGTGATTATTATAGCGGCTAAACTTCCTGGATAGATGCAGTTATAACCAATTTGTCTCCAACAACACATCTAACATTATGGAAGAATTACATTACAATGGCTGGAGGGGTATTTCTACAGAGGCTTCACTTTCTCTGACATCCTGTTGCTTTCCTTTAATTTGTGTATAAAATTAAAATCTATCAGCAGACGTCTGAAACTTGCCTGACTTATGAAATACGTCACAGCTAACAAGCATTAACTTGCTAAATATAGCAGCTCATTCTGCAATTCACTGCAACTTTGATGTCAATCTACGAATTATTAACAGTGACGAATTACAGAAGAATGGAAATCAGTGGCTGCTTGAGCAAAAACATGTACTGTAAATCATTTTGGTACCACTTCAAAAACAGTTAATTTTTATGTCAAGTAAGAGTATTTCTGATCTTTATAATCTCATTAAATTTCTCATTTAGACAACAGATTAACAATAACTAGAAAATTGGCCAATTACAATATATCCAACAACTGAAAAACTCTTTCCAATGTGCAAATCAGCAAAAAGTCATCTAAATGCCTCCTGAGATTCAAACATAAATAAAAAATAAAGCTTCATAAAGAAGTATAAAAAAAAATTGTAGCCATCGCTTCTGTCCATGTTGTGGGAGTCATATTATTGCTCACGCAACACCAGGGTCACAAAGCTTCAACAGATAATAAGAATACGAGCGCGGTCAAACCGCTACGATAGCTTTTCCCACCACACCAACATACAAGCTGTCATATCATTTACAAGGATATCTGCTGTGCATAACCACGCAGAGCAGCTACACCGTAAGCAATCTGCGTCAAACAACTAAAATAGTAATCGCAGAGGGTGGATTGCGTGTGAGCACAACTTATTGAAACTCTTCTCCCCCAGGCAAAAGAATATAACCATACAAAGTCAAAACAGCAGCGACTGATTGTGTGCGTTGGGCGAGGGGGGGTGGGCAATGTTTCTCGAGAAATCCAAAAAGGGATGATGGGTGGATGAAAATGAGCAGGGAATGCGTTATTAAACGACATGATGGTGTTCACCTTTTTTTTTTTTTGCCCTTGCACCTGCAGACGGGTCTCATTGAGATTCGCCTCATAAAGAGTCACGTCGACAGGTGCGCCGTGGCCGCGGGGTGCAGCGTGCAACCTGCGGCAACTTCCACAATCATTAATCATGCATATGCGAAAGCAAAGTTAACCACCGGCAATGCGTTAACAAAAACTTCCCTGATAATTCCCCTCGGATAAGAGATTTCTTTAATTCACGAGCCGTCTGCTGCCTCTGAATGCGTTAATTGGCGACAGGAGACTGTGAAGTGTATGATGTGAATTGGTTCTATCTGTCCGCACCGAGGAAATTTTCTTTACTTACAGTTCTCAAGAACTGGATCTCATCTTCCCCTTCTCCGCCCTCAGCCATGGCTGTGAAGGAGCCTGCTTAGACTCTGGAAGCCACCACTGACTGCTGGCAGAAACGCGATGCTGTGCCTCTCAAGCCGATATTAGCAGAGAGCACATCCACAGCCATATAGGGCAGCCCGGCCGAGCCCCCCTCCACTCCTCTCCTTCCTACTCCTCATCCACTCTTCCTCCTCCTTTCCCTCCCCTCTCCGCGCCCCGACGCCTAGCAGCAGCAGTGCGGATCAGCGGACGGACGGGGCATCAGGGGACGAGCTCCCGGTGGTGCTAGTGGTGATGATGATGATGATGGCAGCTGATGCTCTGGTGCGTACGAGGATGGGTCCTTGTGCTAAAATAGTATTACTTTTAAAATGTTTGCGGTTTGGTCTCACTCCCTGTCTGATAATGACGCATGCTGGTCTTGACTGGCAGCAGTGGAGCTGAATGCAAAGTTCTGAACGTCCCCGTCTCTCTGTCTGCACCACCATCCTCCCCCCGTCTCCGACACTTAGCAGTTTTTTCAAAAATCTGGAGACTGGTGTAAATTTAGTTTCGAGAAATGCTCTGCAATGTATAACTTAAAAGTGTAAAAAAGTATAAAGAAAATATAAAGTTATGTTTTCACAACGTGGAATCAGTGTAGAGACTTTTAAAAAAAACTTTTTTTACTTGTTTCATGTTGATACATACCTAAAGTGTTGCTTCATTACGTGCTTAAATGCCTGATTTTATGTGAGGAATATATATATATATATATATATATATATATATATGTATATATATATATAGTGCTTAAATGTAGTCAGGTTTTCAGAAAGAAATATCAAATTCGATTATAACATATTTATTGCATAAAAGTTGTCTGGGTGTGAAATATTTCACTCACAGTATAACTTGATGCAGTGCAGATTAAATGCAAAAAAATAAAATAAAATCAAATAACTTGATATAAAAATTAAGGATTACTGCTCGTGATTCAAAATATTGTGCATGACCAAACTGGTATCTAACTGGGATTTGACTTCGAAGCATTTAACATCCGTCTCTATGCTAAGTAAAGCATTTACAGCATTAGTCAGGTGTCAGTCATGTGGGTTTGAAAAAAAAAAAACTGATCATGAGAAAACGCACTCCACATCATGTCAAGACATGACTGACATCTAGTGGTCATTTTGTGAGGTCCCGGTACATTTTATCACGCATGATCTGTTTAGTTGTTTTCACATTATGGCCACAACAAAAGAATAAATGTCAGTATCATCCAGGAAATTCTGCTCTTTCTTCATACAGTTTAACTAAACTCTCAGTCACTTTTACTGACTCTTTGTAAAAGTTGCAACACTATTTACACATTTTCCCATTTTTTCCAATTATGCAATCCTTCTAACGTCTGGTAATTTCGTGGCCTGTTTGACTGTCTTTGACTTGCTTATCTGCTCCAGTGTCTTTATAAAAGGGATATGGTACTCTAATGGTAAAGAATACTCTTTACCATTAGAGTATTCTTTTTTTTTCCCCTGTTTTGGGAAGTGTACAGTGGCCAGGTCTGAAGAGATAGCAGCACTGGCTTGCATGTGCATACATTAATATCACATAATAGGAGATTAAAATCACTTCACAACAACTGTTGTTCCGCATTAAATTTGACACCCTGTTATGCCATTTTTGCATAATCAGATTCATAAGCATCCATCTTCTTTGTCACAGGTATTATTTTTTGTAAAGTTAGTAGCAGTATGAATAGCAGTTTGCTTTCTGTAAATGTTTCTGTGATCCATCAAAGACAGCTGGCCAGTAGTCAGATTAGCCTGACCAGTGTCCAGCTTGGCATGGAAAACAGTTGGCCTAAATACAGTCTCTGATCACTGGACTTCTGCAAGGGCAGATGTGAGTTAAATAATGCAAGTTAAAACTGAGATAAATCAGAACATTTGACAGCAGAATTTCTCTGAGTTTATTCTGAGGTGATGAAACGTAAATAAATACTGAACAATGGGATGTTAGGACTGGAGTGAAAATGGTGTAAAACAGCATGAACCAATATTGAACAACTATGCAATTCATGGTTTGTTTGTTTAATTTATAATATCAAACACCTTTTTGTTTTTATACAACATTATTATTAATTTTACTTCAATTTAAATCATATCATATATTGTCCTGTGGAGCATAGCTGTCTGTTTCACAAGGTTTAGTCAATACACCAATTTTTAACCCTAAAGTGATAGCCTAGTACAGAGATAAAGCATAAATATACTCCTGCAAAACTCTGTGATAACTATTTTGTCTTTCTTTCAGTATAGTTTGAATTCAAGAAGATTACAATAAGTCTAAATCCCCACCGGGCCTGCCGTCTGTTAGTTTTTCTGCTTCTGTCAGTACCTGTCAGGCATCAGGGAATTAGTGGTAGTGATCTTTAGGTGATCAGCCAATAGAATTTGTCAGAATTTTCAGCTTGCACCAGTGATTGGCTGATCCTGTTGTATCAGTGGGCGTGGAGTTGTCAGTTACCTCAATGTCACAGTAAGTGCAGCTGAGTGCAACAGAGGGGTGACCTGGTGCTTCAAGGAGAGACACTACTGTTCGCTACGAGTAAGTGGACATTTATCCATTTATTTTCATCCTTTTATCCTTTTTTTTTAGGTTTGCAATCATTAATTAGTCCTTTAAAAAATATATTTAAAAAATGAGCAAAACATAATTAACTTATTGTTAGAGTGTGTAACTGTAAGTCTACACAAGTTCAAGTACTTTTTTAAATGGTCTGAAATAAATGTTTCTCTGTTTCTTTTTGTAGCAGGCCCAGTGGTTGGTCACTGATCGTCTGTGATAATTAAATAAAACCATGCAGAGGACTTATAGCAACTTACACCTCTATAGACCCATCAAAGAGAGGAGCTGCGTGAGTCCATCCCTCTCCCCTTGCAGGAGTCTATCGTCCCCCTCCAAAACCCCCGCCAGCTTCCAACAAAAACTGTTTTCTAAGCGCTGGGAGGAGGGTCCAGCTGAAACAGCAATGCTTGGCCACGCAGACAAATCTGGCCTCACAGACTTTAAAGAAACCCTCAGAGCATTGGATGACTCATCTGAGAGCTGCTGGCTTACAGAATTGTTACCGTTGTGTTCAGATTGCCAGGCTTTCATGAGCATGGGCAACCAACTGGGAACCAAACCTAAGCCAAATTGTCACAGTTACACAGAAACTTGGGATGCTTTATCAAACTCCCCCAGAGTCCAGATATCTTGGAAGAGAAGAAGAAGAGCTGAAGGGCATGTTTACACCAGTGACCTTCAGGATAACCTCAAGATGGTGTCCGGGACTCCACGGGCACCTCTGAAGGCAAGGAGACTGAGGAAGCTCCAGAGGTTGAGGTCTTCTTCCTTTGAGGAGTGGGATTTTGAAGAAGAGAGACCTATCATTTGCACTCCCACAGTAAGAAGGAAGAAAATTATTAGGAGAGAAAGAGATGATATAAATACTTTAACGCACGAGTTAAAGCCACTCTGGAGAGTAAAGTTGCCTAATACTTCTTCTGCAAGCTTATCTAGATCAAAGAGCGAAACAGTCCATCTCTCTCCCAGACAGAATATGTCTGAAGAGGAAAAATATACTCCTACTGACTCGGACACTGACCTTTCTGAATATGACAATGAGATGTACTCAATGTTTTTCTCCAACACTAGTATGGAGGCAAAGAGTAACAAGACTGCAAGCCAAAAACAAGATGAAGAGAAGGCAGACATAAAGTCCTCTCAGCAGAGGCTTGAGGTGATGGGGCAGAGAGCTGCAGCTCGGCGAGTAATGGGCAAGATTGAGGAGGTGGAAGGAATAATACGCCGGGTGAGTCTCACCAGTTTGGACTGGATCAAGGAATGTCATAAAGGAGAAGAAGAACCTTACTTTCTCTCAGATGGATGGAAGACACAGGTGTCACTGCAGAAAAGTCGCAGAGCTGAAATCAGTACTCAGTCCCCACTGGAGGACCAGAACAGGGAGTCCAGTGGGGACAAGCCTCTGTTTGTTGAGGAGCTTTGTGCTCTGGGTGACGCTCTGAGACGGAGTCTGCAGCAGGCCCTGAGGATGGAGGGATCAAAAGCAGAGAGTGAAGGCTTTAAAGAGCCCGAGGAGACTTTTTGTGAGCAGAGCCACACAACAGAAGGGTCTCTGAATCCACAATCACCTCCTTACCTCATCAACTCTGTTGTGCCAAACAATGCCTCATCACATCCTCTTTTAGCAGGTGGAAAAATCTCTCCTACGCCCTCTCTGTCTGAAAACCTGGAGGTTTCTCCAATTAAATCAAGCAGCTTAGAAAGACTGTCCCCCATGCTGCCGCCTATGCTCATATCCAGACTGAGCACAGATGATCAGCAAGCAGAAACATCACACAGAGTTTGGACTGAACCACTTGAAGACACCGCAATTATTTGTGGGGCTCGAGACGGTGAACGTGCCAGAGAAAGTGATCACAGGGACACTCAGGAGCAGTTTACAGAGAAGGATTATCTGCTCTCTTCAGGTAAAAATGTTAACAAAAAACAACAATTTAGATGGATGGAGGCTGTCAAGTGGTAGGTCATTGTAGTGATATGATAGTCTTACCCAAAACTCTAATTTCCAGAATAACTGGTGGAAGCACATTAGAATTAAAACAATGGTAGACGGTGGAATTATGACTATTTCGTGGTATTTATATCTTGACTCTGATAAAAAAACTAAAAAAACATAAACTCTGTGCCATAGAATACACTGTTTTATTGGTAGTACAACATATTTTATGTAGCATAAAAACTCCTTAAAAACAACTGAAATGTATTGAAAGAGCTATATGAAGCTATGCTGTTGGATGCCAACTTGCTGTGCACAAATCAGACTTTCATTTCTCATGTTACCCATTCCTTTGGAAGTGTTGTTATGAATTGAATGAGTAATGGGAACAGTTGTTATATGTAGCTGAGTGCTGGCTGGAGCTGATAGGTAAACAGGACCATAGCTGGGCTTTATCCAGGAAAATTAAATGGTGGAAAGCTGGGTGAGGAAACTGTTACGCTGACAAAGATGTTATGGAGATATTCGTGAGACATAAAAATAAAGAATTACTTAGATATCAAAAGATAAAGCAAGCAGCGTAGTCTATAACTTGAGGCTGTTAATAGATATTATCCATAGTGTTACTGCAGTGTATAATATGAAGAGACGAGCCAGGTTTTTAATACTTTGGCACAGTAATATTCAATCACAGTCCCAACTATTTTACTGCTAACTGCAGAGGTGGGTGTGGGGCAGAGGAGTTAAAGCTTTGATGTATCGCAGTTTATCCTCAAAAGCATATTTTCTGTAGTTTCCATGAATCCTGTCAAGTAGAAAGTGAAAGGTGTAATGAACTATTTTAAAAAGGTCATACCATAGACGTCACACTGGGCTCTCTCTCAGATAATCTTTCGTGGTCATTAAACATAAAGTGGACTAAGCTGAATAAAATACCTTCAGAAGGTTCTCAGCAGGAGTAAAGTGTGTGTGTGTGTGTGTGTAAGAGCTCAGTTTAACTATTAGTAGTTGATTAGTGAAGTGAACATTAGAGGAAGAGCAGATGGTGTTAGAAGTGGTACATGGTGAGGCCTGACTGTCAGATTTAAACATTGATTAAAACACTGATACAAATGCTCTAAACAAAGTCTTTGTGCAATCTCATCCACTGCTGTAGTCTTCTCTGGGTTGTTAAACACACACGCACATCAGATCTAACGGATGTGTGGCAGTCCGTGAATAATGACCCCTTGCTGCTCTGACATACCATCATAACTGAGTAAGCGTGTGTTCATTCAGGCACAAAGTACCGGAGAGCACCTGATTTGGACACACTTGTAATCACAGATCTGTTCTGACTGAAATGTGCCATAAAACAGCTCGTGCACACCAGTTCAGAGTCAGTATCAAACCTTTGCCATCCTTCTAGTCCACCGGGTTTAAAATAAGTATTCAGTGATAAAAAATGTGAATTAAAAAAAATATGTAGCCTCGTTTAAAACAGAAAGAAAACAAGGAGGGGAAATATTAAAATCAAAACACAAGGTAGCCTAGTCAGGAAGGAAATATATAAAGTCAAGTGAAAAAGAACGTGTAGTTTCTTGGAGCATGACTCTAATCTTAGGGTGATTTTGCTGTCCTCTCCTGGGAAGCTTGAAGCGGTCATTAAAATTTTTCAACTGTTAATAATCTTCTTCATCATGGAACGATTGATGTCAAACTGTTTGAAAATGTTCTTATAACTCTTCTGAGTATAGCAGCAATTGCTGGTATGTTTCCTGTGTGGCATTGTGTTAACACACCTAAATGCTCGAGAGGAACCTGCCAAATCTGCTGTGACACAGGTGGACACACTTGCTGATGATTAGTAAACCAAGTGCATGTTAATGCATCAGCAGTACCTGCAAAATAAAACAATTAATAAATAAACATCAGCTAACAATCCATCTATTCATCCATCTGTCCGTCTGTTCATTCATACATTTTTTTTATCTACTTAAGCAATTTATAAGCTAGAGCAGGGGTGAGGAACTCCAGGCCTCAAGGGCCGGTGTTCTTGTGTCCTTGATCTAGCAAAGCTGATTCAAATGGCCAGATTACCTCCTCAACATGTCTTGAAGTTCTCCAGAGGTCTGGTAATGACCATTCAGGTGTGTTGACTCAGGGTGACATCTAAAACCTGCAGGGCACCGGCTCTTGAGGCCTGAAGTTGGACACCCCTGAGCCAGAGCCTCTCCAAACCGACAATGAGTGAAATGTTGGCTACACACTCAACAGGTCTCTAGTCTCTCACAGATCATAATTCTGTATGACATTTTATAAGCTACAAATTATTTGGCCACAAAATCAAAATTTGAATGTTGTGAAAAAAAACCCCATTTTTAAATACCGAAACATTATCAACAATAGTTTTATAACTTTTAATCCGAGTGTGCACTCAAACCCATCAAACGTCTTTGATGTTTATAGGGAGAGAGATGAAGATGGTATGATGATGGAGTATTTTCAGAATTTGGGATCAGTTCAACTGATTCCAAATTCTTTAATCCTTTTTCAGTAAATGATTAATAGCAGGAAACTGCTGGTCTTTTCACTTTGAAGTCAAACTGTGCAGCCAAATGGGCTTCAAGCCTGTTTTTAAAAACTAACAACTCTTTTACTGTGCGGTGTCCATATACAGACAGTGTAGATTTAAATTATTTTATTTAAATATAAAATAATTTAAATTAACTCTTTAGGGAAATACAAAGGGAACGCTTGAACTCATTTGTACATGGAAATACTTGTTAATAAATGCATGTTTAGCAGAGTCGAGCATTCCCTCAGATCAGCACAGACTCTGTTGTCTCGCTTCATTTTTGTAGCAATAAAACTCTGTTCAGACCAGGCAGCAGGGCTGCTAGCTGAACAAATAGGATTAATTCTCTAAGCTTTGTGAAATACAACCAATGTGTGGAGGACGGCGATTAGTGAGAGGAGAAGAAAGATATTCAGAGCCTTCTGGGGGTTATCTTCATAAATCCAGTTTTCTGTTCAGTGTGGTCAAACTCGGGGCGATAGCACATTTCTATAAGCGGTTTAATGTTCTGGAACGGTTATGTGTCCTCTGAAAGTGACACAAGTGTTTCTGATAGCATTTTATCTGAAAGTATACTCACACATTTACTACAGTCAAGCTATCATTAATGCATTTACTTAGGATCTGTGTTTAAATACACTGTTGAGATATTTGCCCTGTGCATTACTGTTTTGCTTTGTTTTCTACCTAATGTTTTACTTTCATTTCCACTAAATTGTATGTTTTATCACTTTACAGGTTGAGATTTTTGCAAACAGAACATATAAAAAAATATAAAACTATAATAACAGCAATACATTTTATAATAATAATTAGAGTTATATATAATAATTGATATAAAAAATCAGCCCCACCTAAACTAAGTACAAACTGTAAAATTATATTTTCCATTAATACATCAGACAATGTATGTCTGTGTTTTTCGGCACTGAGCACTCCCACATTTTTTAACTTTAGGTACATTTGATTGATTATTTTCTAATAAAATTTTAAATCTTGGTTTTTATTTGTAATTTTTCACTGTCATGGCTCAGTATTTGAATACTTCCTTAATCACTGGCTTAATCGTCACCTTTGAGGGAGGAAATTAATGTAAACACACACACAGCTGCCTTTTACTGAATCTGGTATTTTTCCTTTCCTGACCTTTCCTGAAGTCTGTGAGAACCATTATTATATGGACCAATGTGGGATTAAAACAGTTCAGAGTGGCAGTCTTGGCTATATACTGATAAGCATTCATCATGTTGTGGAAACTCTGGAACATCTTTAAATTTAAATTCAAATTATGAAGCTGCATAAAACCTTCTCTTCCTCTCTAGACTACTTTTAATGGTTGTTGAATTTGCTCATTTGCATAAAGAATCAATCAGCGCTTAATTCCTCATAGAGCAGGAGTGAAATTTTGTCTTGTTTATGAAATGCTAAAGGTTAATGTAAGATTTCTTAGCTGAAGTTCTTTGTTACATCCTCATGGTGACACTAAAGCTTAACATGCAGCATTTGCCAGTGGTGTGCAAAATTAGTTGGGCTTCAAAGTTTAAAATCAGCTCTCTACCTGTGATATTAAAAGACCTACAATAAACTAAGACAGCCTAATTTGCTTCCAAAACTAATACAAGGTATCTTTTCTCCAGATGAAGCTCTGCAGAGGCAGGAGGAGATCTGGCAGCAGGAGATCGAGGAGTCTCTCTCTATCTGCAGGTCACTTTCCGATCCATCCAGACCCAAACACATTGATTTCCTGCGCATCACTGCCCCCGATGATGACATCACTGACACACCCACACCTGTGCCCCAGGATTTGAGGGTGAGTAGAATGAAAAGTATGTGCTCTGAGCTCATCTCAACACAGCACAGAGTTTTAGAGTCTAAAGGTGGATGATGATGATGATGATGATGATGGAGCAGTTGAAAACAGCAGCCACTTTTGCAAAGTATTAATGGCACTGGTATGTCAGTTGTAGGATCAAGAGGCTGTGTTCTGTATATGGCATTAGGAGAGTGAGGCATGTAAGCATGGAGCTCTACTAGCTCAGAATCAGACTCAGAAAACTTTATTACTTGCAGTCTGTGCTCTATATTTAAGAGCAAAAATAAATCAGTGGGAAAATATTTTTAATTCAGTTGCATTGAGAGTGCGGTTAACTGCTGCGATTAACGGCTCACTGTGCAAGAATACGAAAGCTGTTTTTCCCAGAACGTAATTTAATTTCAACATACTGCACACACTCTTCATTCTGCATGTGTGAAAAGTTACAAAGAGTCTAAGTGCCGTTATTGTGATGCCTTAATCTAATTTCAGTGCCGTTGTTCTCTGTAAACCTTCCTGAAATAAATCCCCGTCTGCATCAGTCAGTGCTGCATCACTATGGCAATGAACTTGTCCTTGCTTTACAACTGTGTAAATCCCAGCCTCATGAGCCAGTCCAGGGCTACAAAGAGCTCTGTGTTCCCTGTAGTTGCATAATAGAAGGGATTTAACGCAACTCTGTAAGTGCATTGTAGGAGAGACGATAAGCACTAATAAATTCAATACTTCCTTCCTTCTGTGTGCGTGCATGACTAACTTTGCTGAAAATATTTGAAGTTTTGTTTAATTGTTTTGGCATTTTGAATCTTTATTTGACAGTATGAAGAGAAAAGAGTAAAGCAGAGAGAAACAGGCAGGAAATCATCTGGGACAGACAGGTGTTCTGTTTAAGATTAAAAGAAAAGATTACCGAACAGAATATAAAGAATTGAAAATATCACTGAAGTTAGCATGTGGTTACTTCTGTAATGGGGTATTGTACATATTACACATGTTGTTCCCACCACATGTGTCACAAAGAACTTTCCATCTATTCCCCCCAATGCCCCCAAACTGTTCACACTGAAGGTGCTATAATACTTTGAAGATGTAATTTACATGGGATGAAAAACAAATGCACATGTTCAGCAACAATATGCAGTAATATATAGCTGTCACTGCCGCTTGCAAGCAGGCCAATAGTCTGTTTATTGATGTGCTCTTCTTATACCCTTTATCTGGGACTTATCCAACTGCAGAGTCACTAATGTCACTGTGTGTGTAACCCAAGTGGCTGATTTTAAGTGGCTCACCATTTTCAGTGAGATTTGTGCATCCATTTGAAAGCGGAAACTGATTCTATTTTATACATTTAGAGGACTACAATGCAATCATTTAATTTAAGCTTTAAATATTTTGTTTAGTTGTGTGATTGAAGCTAATTTCCCCTTGTGGGACTAATAAAGGTATCTTATCTTATCTTATCTTATCTATTCCTTCTGTTGTGGACGCAGTGAACTGTAGCAGTCAGTACAGTCCTAATTTATATTACAGCCTGGAGATTTATAATCCAGCACACACTGTAGTTGTTCAGCATGAAGCTAGATGATTTTTAATCTCACAGGATTTTATGGATGCATTCCTGTTTCATAAACATACAAACTCACATAAAGGCCACAGTGTCCCTCACCAAATGAATGCAAAAAACCACCTTATTAGTATTCATGAGCTTTAGTATAGCCCTATTAAGAACTCATTGCAGGGTGTGTAGGCATGCATCAAACATATGGAGTACGATATCTATTAGAGAAATGTACACAGTGTAATTTGATACAGTAAAGATGTTATCACAGATGAGGTTTGTCACTAACCTGTTGCCTCTGATAACATTCAAAGTAAATAAGGGTGGATCCCAAGAGCTAAGAATAACTCAAACACAAAGGAGGAAGTTTGGACTCTTATTTTGATATTTTGTGTTAAGCAATCTACCCAGTACTAATAGTAGTGAAGATATTAGTATGAAGATAGTGGTCATTAACTCTACTACCTAATTTTTCATTTTATTTAGGATAATTAGTTGTTTTTGCTTTTTTTAAACATATATTTTAACAGCATATTTGTTTGCTGATTTAATTATGGCCATTTGGTGACTTTCCCTGCTTATTACCTTGTTTTGTTTGGATCTGTGTCACCAACTTGAATGTTATTTCAAACCTACTTACTATTCTCTGCTTATTTATTCAATTTATGCAACTATTTTATTTATAGATCAAGTTTCAGAATACTCTAACTAAAACATTCAAGTGAAAACTGTCACTATTTTCACTTTTCGTTTCCCGAAACTTTAAACAAACCTTCTCTGTCGATTGATCCTGTATGCAAGTTTCAATATGAGCTGATTAACAGTGCCGTGTAGGTGGGGTTAGACCCGCTGGGATGCCCAGATTAGCCAAGCATTGCTGTGTACCTGCAGGGGAATTGAGAGACCTCCCTGTAACTGTGGATTTACAGGCCAAGCATTTAGCAAGTGATCCCTGGCAGTCCTATTTACCCTCCTTCAGCTCTGGGTGTGGTGCTCCTCCATCTGTTCTGCGTGGCTTCCTTTGCCATACGGCTCACGGATGTCAGGGTGTTGTCGGAAACAACGGCTGGACACACCATCTGTTTCCAATTACTCTGTGACAATCCACAGGATGATGTCCAAGGTGCTGCTCTGTAAACTACTATAGCAGGTACAGAAGAGCCGGAGGGAAAAAGGAGCTGGAACTTAACTTCAAATGTGGCTGAGCTGAGTCACTCCACCACACAGAGCCATGGAGCTGAGCTTGGAAACCTTTTTTTTTCCATGACTGGATTTCTCTCTTGCCATTGGTCAGTCTGAGTGACTAACAACTACTTCCAGTTTTAGGTTTGGAAAATTTGCACTTTGGAAAGGCAAAAAGGCACTGTTAAAACACAGCGTGGATATGCTTGTTTCTTTTCGACAAACAGGGGCACAAAAACAGGTTGGATTTTCAGGAATAAGACTTTAATTAACTCAAACATTGCTTGCATTTGTTTATTGATTATAATCTGACGCTGCATGATACCGGAACCACGTAAAGAAGTGCTGCATGCTAAACGGAAGTCTAACTATGAGCAGTCGAGTTTCTCTAGCACTTCCTACTCACTATATTCTGGATAACTTCACCTGTGACTTGCAGTAAATGGAGCAGCCCGAAGCCACCCTGGAAATTTTTAGGAACCTCTCTGGGGGAGAAACTGAAGACATGATGCAGGAAGATATCAGTGGTGATCTGAAGAAAAATGGGGATGTGGACTTTACAGATGCTCTCGAGCATTCTAGTGATTTTTTGTCATATGTTATATTGCGTCATGCAGAGGAAAAGACCTCTAACTCACTGGGAAATTCAAGCTTGAGGGAAAAAGGAAATGACTCAGACATAACAGAGGAGGAGAGGAGTCATTATAAAGTAACCGAGCAGCAAAGCGTGGCTGTAAATACTGAAAAAGGCCTCGAGAAACAGAGCTTTGCAACAAATCATGACCAGAATAACCTGTCAGATGAACACAAAGTTAATGGCTGCAGCAAAGAGGGTTGTCACATATCACAGAATCCACTGGATGAAAGGGCCTTAAATGAATCTCTGCAGACAAGTTGTCAACACATTTCAATTGACTGCATGGATACGGATGGTGATTGTGTTGTATCCATCAGTGCCACGGAGGATACTGAAAACAGCAATGAAAATGCTCAAAGGGAACACTGCCAGGAAGATTCTGACACAATTACTTCCACTTCAGACATGAATTTTGATCCACAGATATGTGGAAACACTGGGCCATTGAAAAGTAAACATGTAGTGATAACTGTGACTCAAACAGGACCCGCGCTTGAAGAGCTGGAACAGATCTTGGATGAAGCTGAAGAGGAGGAGTCAAAAGATGCAAATTCAGAGACTCCCAACTCACCCCCCCATCTTCCCAGCCTAAAGGATAATTTGCCAGAGATGACAATAAAATCTGCAACTAATAATCCTCCACCTGACTCCACCTTCAGCAGAGCCACCTTCTCCCCGAGCTCCCCCGCAGACAAGCAGATCCAGGTCCCGGCTCTCTTCAGCGGCCTTAGGGTCCTAAGGAAGGGGGTCACTGGACCAGAGCATGACACCATGGCCCACATTAAGCCATCTCCTGTGGGAGGACGAGGGGCAGATTTCACAGAGAAGCAGAAGGACACCAAAGTTCCAGGGAGCATCTTAGACCAGATCTCTCATTTTCTGAGTCGGGAAAAGAGAGGAGATGAGAAGGAGGTGTTGGAGGCTGAGGGAGACCGGAATGAAACAAGGGTGAATGGAAGTGAAGATAGCCAAGAGGAGGAGAAGAAAGAACCAGAAACAAATAAAAATACAGAGGTTTCAGAATCATGTGAACTTACAAAACCTTCCATGTCCAGTGCAGAGGCAGCTTTTGATGCCTTCAAGGCCTTCTTCACACCAAAGCCTTTAAAAAAGGACCCAGGAGATAAAGTTGTCCTGGAGGCATTGAGGAAGAAGATAAGAAATGATAAAGATGTACTTAAAACACTTTTTGAGAGAACCTCAAGTAAGACTCCTGAGAAGGACCCACCTGATGACAAAGTAGGAATTAGTCCTCTCTGTGATTTTTGTTACTTTTTAAGATTAAATCAGGCTAAAAATAAAAAAACAAAGCAATTCTGAGCGTTGTGCGTGTTTTTAATCACAATTCATCAGTCATTTTTACAATGTAGCTGCAACTTCTGTTATTAATTCTGTCATTAATAATATCTGCTGTCAATTTTCTCACTCATAGTCAGAGACATCGAGCCCAGGTGAAGGAGAGGAACGAACTCCTGGTCGCCTACAAGCTGTGTGGCCACCTCTTAAGGAAGAAAAAGTTGGGCTGAAGTACACAGAAGCAGGTACAGACTAATGTATGCATGTCATAACTTGGCATGAAAACATTACTCCACATAAATCAACCCAGGACATTAACATTACACCTCTCCAAGTTCTACTTTCTAAGTTTATTCTTCAGTTTATCAGTGTCATACGGTTTGCTAATGCTGCTGAAGAAAGTAACTCCATCAATATGTACTATGAATAACTTCATATTAATCGTGCTGCCAATAAGTTACTCAGAAGTATGTGTCAAACAAAATTAAACAGAAGGAACAAAAATAAAACTCGATTCCTCACATTTTTTTTTTTTTACAATTTGTGTATACAGGTCACATTTTGACAGCATTTAAAATTTGCTTGAATTCAAATATGTACAAAAACACATCTTAAGGGAATTTTGGAAATGTGGTAACAGTTTAAAGGCTTTTTAAAAAAATAGAAGTATGATTAATTCTTTTTTCATGTTGAATGATGTGAACTTTAGTGTCAAAAGAAGAAGCAGCAGTTAAAGGTAATGGTTCTGAAATGGATTTAATGAAGTGAATATTATGGATTGGTTTATAGTGCTACTCCTGTTCGGCTGGGGCCTTTCCATGTGCAGTTTGCATGTTCTCCTCTGCCTGTGTGGGTTTTCTTCAAGGACTCTACTTTCCTCCCACAGAAACAATGCATGTTGGAATAACTGGTGTTTTTCACTGGGCTTTGTAAAAGTTTGTGGTTGTCAGGGTGAGCGTACCCCCTCTTTGCTATGGAATAGACAGACTTTAGCCTCCTGTGACCGTACGCTGGTTAGACTGTTAAGGAAAGGTATTCACCTCACAGTAAAAAGAGAATAAAATCTAAATAGAAATACTATTATTATGTGAAATTCTACACATTGAATATGCATGACAGAGAAGCAGTGTCTAGCTACTTTACAGTGTGGTGGATGTAATATCAAGCTCGATTGCAAAGGTAAACTGAACTCCACCCGCAAATGTGTAAACATCTACAGTCTGACTCCATCTGTAAAAGCAGTTCTTTAATCACACACTGTACTCTCACCGTAGTCTTTTGGGGGGGGGCTAAAATTGCTGAATAGTTTGTGATTATAAATCACAGTTTACTTGCATTTTAAAGGCATAATCTACTCCTGCTTGCTTTTGTATTTTAATGGATGAGTTGATAAAATTTCTTTGTTAATTGTTATCCACTTCACAGTAATCAGTAAGATTATCGAACACTGTTTGAACAGGGACAAAACCATGTGTACACGCCCATATCCCTTGACATACACTCCCTGTAGACACAGTGAGGAAGCCTACAGTAAATATACTTTCTAACTGCCCTTTTACTATCTCAGTCATCTAACAGCAGATGCTGTAAATGTTTGCTTAGACAGATGCCAGCCTCTATAATCTGCGAGCCTGTACTAGTTTACAGTTGGGACTCTGCTGCCATCATGTGGTAACAGGTTGCATTGTTTTCATCTTTTGTGGGTTGTAAGCAGCCACTAGTCTGACTTATGTTCACAGGAATAAAAATACTCTTACAAACTAGGCTTGAGATGATTAACAACTTTTTTTTCTTTTACTAGAAAAAGCATTAAAATCATAAAGCTTTCTAAAAAAGACAGACTTTTTGATGATGTTTGGATCTGTTTTTCTCAGAGCACCAGGCTGCTCTCCTGCAGCTGAAGAGAGAATGCAAAGAGGAGCTGGAGAAGTTAAAGGTCAGTAAGGATGAGGGATTGTACGGTAATTTCCATGACTGCATGAAGAAAAACAGAAAAAGTCTTTCATTGCAGTATTACCACCACACTCATTGCCTGGTTCAGTCCCAGTTTGGGCTGAGTCATAGATACACACTTGTTTTTCAACATTTTAAAAGATACTTCAGTTTTTACATCTTGGAAAAATATGTATAAATAATGTTTTCTTTTATTCTGTTAAAAGTGAGAGAGTATATATATCATAGACTCAAATGCACATTTGTTTTTAATTAAATGATGGTAGCTACAAAATCCTTTCAATGTTTGTCAGCAACCCTGTAAATGTGTGAACCATCACAAAAACATATTGCGATCTGAGGCTATATGACTGATAAGATTTTTGTATTTTCAGTGAAATATGTAAACAAATTTTAGTTGGAGTCTCATAAATCTTGGTGATGATGGTAAATGACCTAAACAGGTTTCTCTGAATTTTGCTTCAGAGACTGATGATCCCTCATGTATGTTATGGAACGGCTGTGTGCAGGCAGGAAAAGGACCCAAAGTGCAGACTCCAGAGACAGACGTGAACTCAAAAAAACAGCTTTAATGCTGAACTCAAAGTAACAAACTTCCAAAGTACAAACATTAACGCAGGCAGGAAAACCACACCGCATAAGTGAGCGTAGATAAGCATAGATCACAACACTGACAGACTGAAACACAGGGCTTAAATACACAGAGGGAGTAATCAGGGAATGGGCAACAGGAGGGAGACACAGCTGGGGCAAATCAGGCCTAACGAGACAAGGGGAAGCAAAACCAGACACATTAACATGAGACATGGACTTTCAAAGTAAAACAGGAAACATAACACAGACTCACAGGCAAGCACTATAACAAAGGGAACAGAGACGTGGGACCAGGGCAGACACAGACACTGACTGGACGTGGGGATACTGCAGACAGGGGAGACAGCAACTATGGAACACAGACAGAAAACCAGAACACTAAAACTCTAACCAAACCCCAGAGAACCTAAACTAAGAATAATCCTAAAACCCATAAAGCAAAGCTAGAATATAATGAAAGCAAAGCTAGAATATAATGAAATAACAAAATCAAAGAACCAAAAACACAAAACACTGGGTCGACGACCCAAGGACCCTAACAATGTATGCTGAAGTTCAGCCTTGCAGAGCTGGCTTTAGATTTAGCAATGTGAATGATATCATTATGATCATCACTAAGATTTATTAATTAATAATTGGACAACATTATTTATTTCAGGAGGACTATGATCAGGAACTCTTCAGACTGAGGTTGGACAAGGATGAAAATGTTGCACGTCTGGAGTTCAGTCTTGCTGAGCTGCAGAACAAACTCTCCCAGGTTGGGACCCACTGTAAAGGGGAACTTAAAGATATGGCTGTGTCTACAGCAGATGACTTTTTGCACAAATCATTTCGCACCGTCTGCATTCAAACCGACCGGGAGACATTTGTCAAAACTGCTCAGGATGAAGAAGGTTCCGGGAGAACCTGTACATGCTCTCAGCAGCAGAAGGTGGCCCCCAAAAAGTTGGACCTTGCTTCCATCAGCTTCGCCGGCAAGATCGAAGGCACACTGTCCTCCTCCTCTTCACTTGTAACTCCTTGTAGCTCAAAACAACCACCAGCTCCTTCTCAGACAGCATCACCAGCTAAATCAGATGTTTTTCCTTCTCCTCCTCCTCCTCCACCTCCACTACCTCCACCATGTTCGTCTCCACCTATTAACTACATGCAGCCATCAAATGACCTGCCACTACCCCCACCTCCACCTCCTCCACCCACGCCAGGGTTATCGCTCCCTCCACCTCCTCCAGCATTGGGTCTTGGAGTTGATAAACCTCCCAGGAAACCGGCAGTGGAGCCTTCCCGACCCATGAAGCCTCTTTACTGGAACAGAATCCAGATCCAGGACAACGAGTAGGTCCACTCAAGAAGTGTGTAAGAGCATATTGAAAGTCTGTACTCCTTAAACATTTACGACAGGCTGCCTGCCACCTGAAATGTGTGGCACCAATTTCACCCACAATAGTTCTGGCACAAAAATCCCTCTATATACAGAATATGGCAGAACTGCAAATCTTATGGCAGCCCAAGTTCCCAGGACAACTCGCCCCACATCTAACTGGTCCACCCCGGCAACTTTACAAGCAGGTAGCTCAGTGAGCTTACGCAGTAAGCAAAACACTGTAGGAAGACTATTCAGGAAACCCCCATACACAAAACTCCGTGGCCAACTTTTATAGACAAGACCATCCAGGCAAAACAGCAGTTCTGAGAACAGGCCATGAGTTTTATGTCATAATCAGCCCACAGAGCTGATCTGCACAGTCCCTGAGCAGTCTGAAACTGATACGTTTTACTGCCGTTTCCTCCTCACGGCTGGAAATTATTGGCCGGCCACGTTATAAACGGAATTGTGGGTGAGGTACGATCAAGGGGACATCCAGCCTGTCTGTAGCTGCTGTAAAACACGATCAAATTACCTGGGTTGACTCCACAAGTTGCAAACAGCCAGAATCATTATGTTCTGGAGATTACATCATTTTATTGTCTAACTGCAGTTTTCGAGAGAAAGAGCCGTCCTGAAACTCATCACCCTTCGATAGCTCAGTTGGTAGAGCGGAGGACTGTAGGTGTATCTAGTGGAGATCCTTAGGTCTCTGGTTCGAATCCGGCTCGAAGGAGTGTTGTGTTTTCACCAAATAAAAGGAAGCGCGCTCGTGCGCAAGCAGCTATTCCACTACACCTCTTAATAGGACCTCATAAATACTGACTGGATTTTTATATTGAATCATAATAAATTAATGAATCCTGCTTTATTGCTTAGATGGCCTCATATCAGCAACTTGATGTTTTTGTTGTTTTTTTCTTCGTTTTTTAAACAGACTGTTTTGCTCTCTCCCGCAGTAACAACACATTATGGAATATTCTGGAAGAACCAAACTTAATTGATGCCAGTGAGTTTGAAGATATCTTTGCTAAAACCACCACACAGACAAAGAGGAAACCGCTGTCAGAGACTTATGAGAAAAAAGCAAAGCCTAAGAAGGTAAGAAATTAACGTCTATCATCATGTTATCATTTATTCATCTTGTGAATCCCTTAGCTATTGCTAAAGAAAATGTAGGCTGCAATACTTAATGGCATGTGTCCACTAGAGGGGGGTAATGCATCATGGTTTACAGACTCCTCCACATCATGGCTCTTAATACTATGATTTTAAAGCAAGAGGAAAGTACAAACCAAGTGACATTAGTAAAATATAAGAAGGAAGTGAAGCATTTAAACAAGAGAAAATGGAAACGCTGGTATGAAATGCTAGGCTCTCTATTCAGGACTCACTAATGGTTTCTACTGGTAAGGTGGTCATGGTAACCATGTTTGTGTGTGTTTTAGATCATTAAACTGTTGGATGGTAAACGCTCTCAGGCTGTGGGAATCCTCATATCAAGCCTCCACCTTGAGATGAAAGATATTCAGCAAGGTGAGGTCATTTCACTCCTTCATTGTACTGCAAGGAAACAACGTTTTGTTTCTACACTGATAACAGGCAAAACTGGACTCTATCATGATCCAATTAAAAAAAAAAAAAGGTGAATTGAATTTCATTGTTTTTAACAGAATCGCCGTGCTCATGAACTTGCAATGCCAACTGGAAAGCATCTGATTGGTAATGGTTTCATGTTCAGCATGACAATGATCCCAAGCAAACTGCCAGTGCAGTAAAAGTATAACTGAATAGAAGCACACAATACAGCACTATCAGTCATGGATTGGCCTCCTCAGAGCCCGGACTGGCCATCCACGCATTTGTCCCACCAGTGACATTGCCTGCCAGCTATCAATGGGAATTCTTGTCAGAGAATCGCTGCACCTATTTTTCACATTTTCTGAGCCAAATATAAAGAAATGAAGGGTGACTCAAGACTTTTACGCAGAACTGTAAAATAACAATAAAATCAAAACAGTTTTCTAGTAAAATATAAAAGATGGCAAAATGCAATAACCAGTCAAAATGTAAAACATGTAACAGGCATATTATTTAAAGTATATTTTGCTTATAAAGGATAGGTGCTTACACACATTGGTGCTGCTGCCTGTCTTGAACAATCTTGCATAAGGGATTTTAAATTTCACAAGTCCTTTCTCTGAGATAAATAAAGGTTAACAAAATAAATAAATATATCTTCAAATTTTTACCGTCTTGTGGTGGAAACCCTCTGGAACAGCGTTTAGATTCTCATCTCTGTTAAATCCTCAAAGTGCATGTAATCATCTTTTCCATCACATGAGAGATAGATTACAGTAGGTCACTAAACTAGCTGGGTTTCCCAGCCAGTCTGAGAATTTGAACCTGCAGTAAACATTCAGGTAACCACAGCTCCCTGAACATAAACCTTGGTTGGACTTTAATCGCGGCGTCACAGAGAATGTACCCTGTATTTCACTCTGAATATGAGCTGGGGGTGAATTTGAAGCAGGATTAGTGGCCCAAACGCTCACCACAATGTCAGCAAGACGGGCAATATGCATTTCTAATCCAAAACTGAAAAATCTTTGGAGCAAACAGTAGACTGTCTTTCAGGAAGAGGAGCATGAAAGCCAATTTTTGTCAATGCATTTTATTTATTTATTTTTTTGTATTTCCATGGATACGTTTATGATATCATATGTATTGATTATCCATCATTGATACAGAAGAGCAACTTTAGAAAAGCATTGTCACTTCCCTTCGCAATCTTTAGAATTTGTCTGGTTGAGTGTGTTAAAATGTGAGTACTATGATAAATTTCTCTACTCTTGCCCGCTGAACTTTGACATAAGTCAAAATGCGCGATCACTATTGTTTCAGCAATAAATGATCAATACTAGGAGGAATATTGTGAATGAAGCCTAGTAAGCATTTCTTCCTTTGCAGTATACTGTCTTCTGATCAGTTTCTAACCATATAGACATGTTATTTCTATTTTACTGCTAGTGGAAGGTGTGTGTATATATATATATATATATATATATGTGTGTGTGTGTGTATATATGTTCTGAGTTGGATCTGACAATATATGAATCACAGCTTTTTTTTAAATCTCTCTCCCTTCTCTGTGTATTTTTACTTCTAGCTGTACTGACAGTGGATCACTCTGTGGTGGACCTGGAGACCATTGAAGCGCTGTATGAAAATGTACGCATTTAGGCACGTAATTGTGTGAGACAATTGTGTACAACGATGAACCTTTAATTTAGAAGTTGCTATCAATTTGGCAGAGAGCACTGCCGGAGGAGCTGGAGAGGATCAGGAAACACTACGAGACGTCAGAAGAAGAGGATGTTAAGCTGCTGGACAAACCTGAGCAGTGAGTGCCTCAGCAGATGTTTAGAGAGCACAGCAGTAATTGATTGTATTTGTGGACTAAATAGACAAATACCAGACCTTCTGATTTGACAGTTCTAACAGGGATGGGTAATGTCATTGCATTGTGGACTCTCAGTGTTTATGTGATTGTGCTCCAGGTTCCTGTATGAACTATCTCAGATTCCAGACTTCGCAGGCAGAGCTCGCTGTGTCATCTTCCAGTCAGCCTTCATCGATGGGATCACCTCAATTCAACGCAAGCTCAACACTGTCTTCCATGTCTGTAAGGTGAGCTAAGCACGTGACGTTCATTGAAGGTGGCCAGTAAATAATGTGACATGGAGTGGCGTGAACCCCAGTCTTGAAAAAAACTGTTGATTATCTAGGCTCTGCTGGAGAGCGACAGTGTCAGCAAGGTGATGGGACTGGTGTTGGCTCTTGGGAACCACATGAATGGAGGAAGCAGGATTAGAGGTCAGGCTGACGGCTTTGGCCTGGAAATCCTTCCAAAACTCAAAGATGTAAAGAGCAGGGTAAGGCCTTGATACCTACGGAGTCACTGTGGCTCTTTTGCCTGCCTTTCAGAACAGAGCACAGGAAGTGTGCCAAGTGTTTGGCCTGAGATTGTAATCTAACACGAGGATGAGGGAAAGTAGGTGTGAAATACATCATAATAAAGAACCTGCAGTGGTATAGGTGGAGGGGAAAGTAGAATAGTCAGACTTGATTCGATAAAGTGCCGTTATTATCGTCTATCACAGTGATAAGTGTGATAAGGATTTGGCTTCAAAAGCCAGTGAAATCAGGGTGTGTGAAAAACAATACTTATTACTGAAAGAAATTTAAATTAAGAGTAATAGAAATTTGTTTGTTGCATTTACTGAAACCCCAACTCCTGATACCTTTTAAAAAGGTGTGCTCTGTTGCCATATTTGTGTATGTGTTCAGATAAAGCATCTGTTCCTGGGAGAATATTTGGTATTGTACTTAAAAGAACAGAACAAAAGAAGATTTGAACTCATAAGCTTAACCTCAGCAGCATCTGCCAATGACAAAACTAGAATGTGTAGCTTGAGACCAAACTCTAGGTAAAAGAGTCCATTACATTCATCGTTCATCCAGCTTTCATGTTGTCCTTCCATTTCTTCTCAGGACAATCGCATCAGCCTGGTGGATTACGTGGTGTCATATTACTTGCACAATGTGGACAAGGTACTTTAAAAAAAATATGCAATTGAAAAAATAAATGTAGTAGCCTAAATGAGCACTCAAAGCACACCACACACACATTCATACAGTGCTAAGGGTTCAGTATCTTGCCCATGGGTGCTTCAGCATGCATGACCTTCCAGCTGGTGGATGACCTCCTCTATCTCCTGAGCCACAGCTGCCCTTATTGTAGATTAGCATGCTTAAAATAGAACTACCTTCATAGAAATTGATGTGTTTGTGTTGTATTCTTATGAAAATTGGCTATATTAGACAATAAAACACAGGTTTGGACTCGTCCTTCAGCTGGGAATCACCTAACTCAGCATCACACACACTGCATCCACAGATGTAATGCATTTCTAAAATGTTTTCACCTTCCAGAATGCAGGCACAGAGAAGAGTATGTTCCCTCTTCCTGAACCGCAGGACATCTTCCTGGCAGCGCAGGTCAAGTTTGTTGACCTCGACAGAGATCTGAGACATCTTGGACGAGATCTGACAAGTACGTGACGTTACCATACCATCTCCTGTTCTCTGAGTTTTTGAAAAGAAGAATAACAAACAGACTCAGTCCCCTTTTCTCAGTTAATATTATTAGATGGTTGCACACATTCCAGACAGATGGCAAGCTTCCATGTGACTGGGGTGACCAGGAGTATTCTCAACTTGTGGTCATTTTGTTGTGTGCTTTTGTTTGAAAAAATCAGCCAGTGTAACTCTGTCAGTGTGATTTTCTGATACTTTCCAGAGGTTCCCACAGACCAAACTTTGGCTCAGTCTGGCATCGTTTTTCCACAGACATCCCCCTCCCACCTTCACTACCCTGGTTTCCCATCACTGGCCCCAGCCATTGAGTAGCTGTTTATACTTAAGGCCAACGGCTTTCCTCTGTGAGCAAACTCATGTTAGTGAAAGCTCAAGAACAAAAGACTTCCTCTTGTCTTTCTAATCCTTTTTTGCGTGTTCTTTTCACTGCCTAAGTGTGCGCATATGACGCCATTCAGCCTGCCGCTCAGTTAAAAGTCATTCTGAGGACAATGCTTACTGTGCATGAGTATGATTATGAGTGAGTTCATTGTTGTGTCCCTACGTATGCATGTGATTTTGCATGCATTTTGTTGAATGCGTGTTTATGTGCATGTATTCTGAGACTAGCAGGAGTCTTGCTGCTGATACTGGCCTGGCGCCTTTCAGATCCAGCTTCTAATCCTTAGCCCATCAGATCTCCCATCGTTGTTGCTTTGTGCCCCTGTCGCCAGTGCAGGGAGACCGTAGCTTCCCACTTATGTAATCTCCAGACCCCTAGTATCTCTGGTATCTTTGCAGAAATGCACGGATCCTTAACCTGTATCACCTGGGCTCCAGTGTGGCCCCCAGATGTGTGCCACAGATAGCTTTCTTTACCTCTCAACACAACTTTGTCTTATCGCACTGTCTACCCAAACCACCGTGCAATCTGGTTTGCCTGTCGCAGGTTCCTTTTGTTCTGCCTGTTTGAACTGCCCTCATGCCTGGTTTGAGGCTTTGCTTTTGTCATTCGTCACTCTCCCTCTGTTTTCTGTTTGGCTGGTATGAAATCTTTCTGTTTGTTGTGGTTAAACTTCTCTTAAGTCATCCATGTTGAGACTATATTGCATTTACATGGGTTATTCATTGGGAAGTTCATTCAAATTATTAATAAAGCTAACTAGCTATGCAGATTTGGATTTATATCTGTAGTTGGGTTTTTAAAACTACACATTGTGTACCCTTCTTGGGCCTTAAATTTTCTTGTGTCTGTTACAGTGGCAATAAAAGTAGTTTATTGAGCCACAGAGTTGCAAAAGGGTTTTTTTTTTTGTTTAGTTGTTTTTTTATTGTATATCAGTCATGGTTTCAGCCATGCTAGCAGTCTGTGTCTGTGCTGGTCCATGCTATTTCACCTACAGGTAGATGCATATATTTTTGCACAAGCATTCATGGTCCTAAGTGATTTCTCGACTCTGGTGATTTCTTGGTTTTCCTTAATAACAACTCAAAACTGTCCGATTTGTTATTGCTGAATTTGGTACACCTTTTTATATTCTCCACACAGTTTATTATATCAAATTACAATTTTTTTATTTTTTTAGTTTTGGCTTAGTGCTTATATACTTGTATATGCCATGCACACAGTGATCAAGAGCTATCCATGATGCTTCACATGATACAACCACTGCCTGCGAGGGGGAAAAGAATATTCCCGGACTGGTTGCTGTAGGTTGCTGGCAGTTGTTTTGTGAAATCTGTCATAAAGAGGCTGCTGCACCAACAAATGCATGTGCCACTTTTATTTTGAAAGTAAATGTTCTCGGTTTCCACTTTTCACAGTTTCACTGCTGCTTGGAGAGCTGGTGAGTGTTTGAAGGTAAATTGCAAACTCTGGGCAACCAATCACGGCAGATGTCTGCTCGGGTTTTCTTCCTGTGAAATAGGAGTTTTTCCTTCCCACTGTTGCCAATTGCCTGCTCCTAGAGGGTCATTTGATTGTAGGCATTTTTTTCTATATTACTGTAGGGTCTTTACTTTACAATATAAAAGCTGATGTTCTAATGTGGTGTGATACTTTTTAAAATCCCTATAAACCTTGAGCGGACAAACAATAGAAATTAAACTCTTTAAATAATAAATACATTTTTTTAAAAAAGACGGAGACTCTACAGTACGCAGCGGTAGCATCTCTTCCACAATGTAGCCTGCAATAATGTTTTTAAGCTCACCTTCAGACGCTTTCTGTGCTGCTGAAGTAAAATCACCTTTTGCCTGCTTAGCAGGAGTTGCCGCGGTGTTATCCATGGATGATGAACAAGAATCACTCAGAAGTGTTCGTCTATGCTCTCGTGTCAGGCGCTTCAGTAGATTACTCCTGCTATTAACAGCGGCCGATAGTTTTTTCTCCCCAGGACATAGCTTACATATTACTGTAATATTCTTGTCTGCTTGTTTCAGAAAAGTGAAGAGATGGGAATATTTCCATTTCATAAAGCAGCCACTCGCTTCAGCCGAGTCCGACATCTTCCGCTTTAGAATACAACTATGCAGCAAACTGGTGGGAAATGACGTACAGCTGCACTACAGCGATGTTAAAGCGGCAGAATTTACTTTTACGTTTAGAAGATAAATTATTGAAATTAAATAATGATATTCAGCGAGTTTAATTATTTTACAATGTAATGCAAGTACATTGTAAGTAACTGTAATTAAAATACCTAAAAATGAACAGTATTTAGTTACTCTACTTTTTCAGTGGAAAAGTAATTTAATTACAGTAACGCGTTACTTAGTAACGCATTACACCCAACACTGCTAGCAACCAAAACTATCTAAAGAAGGTTTTTGCCTCGGACAGGAAATACACACTCAGTGAAACGTGTTGCCAGAAGGTCACTGACTGGTCTGTGGGTCTTTTTTACTGGGTCTTTAGCAAACAATTTCCAGGCTAGTGCCATCAGCCTCCAGCAACCACTTGCCAACCGGTCAAGGATTTTCCGCTCATTACCAGTAGCCTGTGTGACTGTGGCTATATTCACCAGTGACTTGTCCAGAATTGTGGAGAAAAGATAAAATCATGTGGTTAGTAGTCATGTGTTTGCAAAACTTCAATACATCTAGCACAAAGTACTCACAAAGCTGTAGGTGTAGCTACTAGTGTTGTCTTGTTTTGTGAGCAATGGCAGTGGAGCCATCACTTTAAGACCTTAGCTCAAATAAATAAGAAAAAAGGAAGGATAAAACAAGGACAATGTTCAAATTTCATATTTGCTTGTCTTGTTCCAAAGTAAAGAACACTGTTAAAAATGTCACTTGAACCAGTCCTATATAAACTACCCCCCTACAGAAGTAATGGTGTAATTTGAGAGATGAATAATTCTAGCATATCATCACAAAATACTGTCAACCTCCTTAAGAAAGCATTTATCCCTCACTATGAATCAAAATCATTGTTTCAGTGCAGTTTGTGTAATTGCAGTCTCACATTTGAAGTCAGCTATATTTACATGAAGGTCCATAACTCTCTTCAGTCTGAAATAAGCAAACGTCTGTCAGGCCCAAAAGGCAGACAGAAGAAAGAAAGGCTCCCCACACAATGCAAAGAGAGGGAGATACGTGCCTCTACAGTTTACACAAACCCGAATGAAAACAGTATTCTTTTGTAATCTTATCTGAAAGATGTTGATCGAGCATCGGGGTGGGGGTGGGGGTGGTTCAGCCTATATTATGACTGGCTCCACAGACTGGCTCCTGTGATCCACTGATTGGACACAGCAACGTGGAGCCGCAGACTGGAAGGGGAAAAGGGAGAGAGAGAGGAGCAGTCGCCATCTCTGGACGAATCTCAACTAGTGATATCTGAAGAGGAAGCGGCGTAGATAACCTCACGCTGGGGTACAGGTGGACCTAGTTCAACCCAGAGCTCGTCCTTCTCTATGTGAATCTGCACGTCTGACAGAGACCTTATAAAGAAAAGACATGACACTTGAAGAATCCTTCATTTAAATCTGTGGGAGAATTGAGCAATAGCCGAGGTTGTTGTAGATGTTGGGGTAAAAAAGGCATTTTATCAGATTTAACTGCTGGTTCTATAAATCCATTTTATGTCTTTGTAAAGTATTCTGTTATTGATTATTGACCATGTCAAATAATTGTAGCACTGAGAATTTTCTTACATACAGCTAAAACAGTAATGACACAAAATGAGGTGGAAAAGTCAATGAAGTCATATAATTATACATAAATGAAGAACCCCGGAGAACCCTATTGAAAGGTCTTAATTACTTATTTTGTAGTATTAAAAACATCATTAAAACTGACAAAACCCAATACTAGCTTTACAATACTGCCAATTCAGACGAGTGTGTCCAATATTTAAACTTGGAAACAAATAAACAAATATAGGATAGTTTTTTAAGGCAGAAATTACAAATCTGGAATGCATCTGAGCATCTTCTGGTTTCAGACAAAAGATGGTGGCATAAAGGTCACCTTTAAACGTGTTTGTTGTCTTATTCTCTTCTTATGGTTATTTTAAACAAGCCGTAAATTGTTACAAAGAGAAGAAGAAAGAAATGTTCTTCATAGCTTCAATCTTCTCCAGGCTCTTATCTGAAATTTTGTCTAAATATTGAAAGTGTAATGCTTCCTGAATTTTGTCATCATTGTGTTCTTTTCAGGGTGCGAGAAAGACGTACAGAAGGTTTGCTCTGACTCTCCTGAAGAATACCTGCAGCCATTTAAAGACAAGATGGAGGCTTTTGTGCTCAGTGGTGAGGAGTTACCATTCATTTAATGTGTTATGTAAAAACATCAATGAGATACAGTCATATTAAAAAAAGAGTGCGCCCACAGTGCTTCCACAGGAACTAAGAGGGTATTTAGCAGCCAGATACAGCGAATAAAATATGGTTGATTAATTGATCCCTATAAAAGTCGAGGTTCTGGTAGTTTCCTCGACTGGGTCATTCAGGCGTGTTGACACAATGCTATAATCTTCCCAGGGTTGGGCAAAACCCAAGACCTCTGGAACAATGTCCTTTAGACAGATGAGACCAAAGTGGAGATGTTTGGTCACAATGCACAGTGCAGCATGTGGCAGAAAGCAAAGACAGCACAAACAGCAGTCACATCAGCTGCAAGAGAAAACGAGACACATTCATATAAACAAATGCCCACAAGGCTCAATCAACAGAAACAGTGTTGTAAAGAAGTGTGGGCCAGAATTCCTCTATATGACTTTATCATTAAGAGAATGAGACCTGTAGTTACTGTTGCTAAAGGTGGTGCTACAAGCTATTGAATTATGGAGTCTACTTAGTTTTTGTTTCCCATGACATTTTTTGTAATGATTATTCCAGCAAGGAAATTAAATGTTGCGCACATCTTTTGAAATATGATTGAGAAGTACGGTCACATACACGCTGAATATTTGACATTATGAGCTCAGTTTTAAAAGCGTTAAAATCTTTTGAAAGACAGATTTTTGTTGTTTTGAATATCCTCCAAGCTCCGTGCAGCTTCTACTGCAATTAACATGTAATTGCCTGCTTGCACTTAAAAAACTGACTGCTCTTCTTCACATTCTTAATTATCCTCAATTATTTCCCCATAACCCCTACTCATGAGCAGATTATTAGATAGCCATACTGTCGACAGACATGTAAAAGTCCCCCCAGCCCTCATAGAAAAGCAAGAGTCATTGCTTCAAAGAGATATCTTTGTACCTGTTTTCTGTTTGCTGTTGATTCTTTTTTTTTTTTTAAAGTAATTTGTCATTCAATCAAGACATGTCTTTCCTTGCCTCTTATAAATGTAGTCTTTGTGTCTTTAGTAGCCTGAAAATTACCAATGGAGTGTCTTTGGTATTTGTATGTGAGGGAGACAGAATGAATTCAGAGTACAGCCTAGACACTCAGATAGGGATCAGACAGATTTGGCAATGGCTGAGACACACAGGCACTGGGCCTTCTATGGAGCTCTTTCACTGCAAAAAAAGTTAACTCTTATGAGCTGAGGAATTCCATGTTGTGTAAAATGTTTATAGTGACCCATTTCACGTTTGAGTATTCAGTGAATACTTAATAATTCTTCTTGTGAGCGTCATCTTTTTTCCTCTCCACCCAGTAACAAAGGTATCACAATCAAGCTTCAAAATCAGTGTCTTTAAGAGAGCCGCCTATTCAGATCATCATCTTTTGTCTATTGTCTCCCATTTGTTTTATTTGTTCTAAAACTACACCAGACAATTGGACTGCATGCAGGATCTTTTTCCAAGACTTTATCTTTTGTTCTAAGATTTGAAGTTTATCCTCCTGCATTCTCTTCCTCTTAGATAAATATAGATGTGAATTAAACCACAAGAGTTTAAAAAAAGTCTTCAAACTAGAACTGGAATTTGGGTTTTATGAGAGGGTGTGTCTTTATTTACAAATTTCATTAGTGGGTAATTTCTGTAGCTTTTTAAAATTGATGTTTTTTTATTGTTCTGGGTCTGAAGGAGACTTCCAAAACATTACAGAGAGACAGACACAGATAACAAGTAGCCTACCTGTTATTTGACATAATGGCATAATAGCAAGAATGGCTCCATTGACTGCATAATTGATGTTTTAAGACCAAAAGGTTGTCTGGCTCCATTAGACAAGGTCATCATCATACAAGAGGATCTTATTGTGTAACTATGAATAATTAGATTCACAGACTTTCCATAAAGTTTAAAATTAATCTGTTTTTTTTTTTTTTTGGAAAGTCTTGCAAAAACTAAACTTTTTACCGGCACACTTTTTTAACAGCACGAAAAGAGCACGCTGAAGCTTCTTATCAGATGATGACTGTACGAAAAAGGTAGGAAAATTAAGTTGTTCATTCATGTGCAGCATGCAGGTCTCTATCTGAATTTGGCTCCTAGAGCTATTTGCAGTTCATCCATTCATAATATTGTGTCTATTTTTATCACTTTCCCATTTTCCCTCCCTTTTTTTCTTTTTATTATCTTGCAACTCTTTTTTTTTTTTTGCCATTTTAGTTATTCCCGTTGTTTTCCATTTCTTTTAGCTACGTTGTGACTCTTTGTTATCATATCTCTTTTTGTCTTTTTTTCATGTCTATAAATATTTTCGTAGTAACAGGCCAAACATCATACCAACTAAATGGTAAAAGTCTGTTAAAGTTATAGAAGTGTAATAACAGGTATTACTGAAACAAAGTGCTGAGGAGGACAAAGCAGAGGACCTGGGTTATGTTTTTAGATGAGAGGAGACACAAACACTAAGATAAAATAAAATTTTGATCTTGATTTTTTTAAATACTTGTTTTCAGTTTCGAGGACTTGATCCTGTACTTTGGGGTAATGCCTAAGACGGGGGAGACGGAGGTGACAGCTGGCTATTTCTTCATGCTCTGGTTTGAGTTTTCTGCCGACTTCAAGACCAGGTGGAAAAGGGAGAACAAGAATATCTCTAAAGAGAGGTAAGTAATAGCTGTGTGTGTGTATGTGTGTGTGTCACCCTTTGTAAACAGGTTCACAAAAACCACCTCAAGGGGAATCACTAAATTAAAAACTAAAGAAATATAATCCTCTAATAAAGACCTTACCGATACCCTGTGTGGGAAAACAATGTGTTTGTCTTCACTTAATTATTGCAACATAAGAATGAAACATAACAATTATATCTAATATTAGAAAACTGTTATGAATCCTTTTAGCTCTTTATTAGTCTTTTTTAACATTTAACCAATCCAACATTAATCTGACACAAAAGGCAAATATCTCTCAGTGACATCAGTAAAGGTGATATTGTTTATATATTAGCTGGCATCAGTGTTTATCCAACGTATAGGTGCATCTGTAACTGCTGGCTTAAAGAGTATTTTGCACATTTCTATTTCTCTACTTTACGTTTTGCTGCATATTTATAGAATAGCTTGGCCTCATTGCGGTTCTCTGGAGTGTTTTCATTTACTAAATGCTTCACTTTGCAGGTTAAAAGAGGCTCAGCAGTCAGTGAAGAGGATTACCGGAGAGAAGAAGGTGGAGACGAGAAAGACCAACCCCAGCAGCCTGGTAAGACTGGAATCAGTTGATTTACTGAGGAAGCAAAAAGATTTGCCTTAGATGACATTTGTGGAATTAGGCCTTAAATGTGAAAAACAGATCAACTCATACCAACTCAGGAATTCTCTTGCAAAGTTACTTTTTTAGCATTGCTGCTTTTATCGACTTAATAGAAAATCTTTTTGGAAATTTCTTCTTTTCTCAGTCCATTCTAAATTTGCTCCCAACAGAAAGAGCGACTGCGTCAGAAAGAAGCCAGCATATCTTCAACTTAAAGAAACCAAAAAAAATTGTTTATATCCAAATCATTCTAACCACCGGATTATGTCCTCACAAAGCTGGATCCAACAGGATGTGAGCAAGGGTACCAAACATGCATGGTCCTTGAAAAATGTAGTTTATTTATTTACTTGTATTTACTTGTATTTGTTAAGTGGAAGATTTATATTATAACCATATTATAACTTGTCGTCTAACATATATTTAAGTTTTAAATATTAAAAAAAATCTTCTGTGCAATATTTAGACATAAGTAACAGCTTCAACTGTGTATAGACAGATACATTTTTGCATCAAATCTAAACTGTAAAATCAAATCTTTTACAATATTTTTCCACAAATAAAATCATTGCTCATAGAAAACTGTGATGCAATAGCTTGAATGCAGTTTTATTTACAAGTGCCATTACAATGAATGATACACAAATTATGCACAGCCATGAAATCAAGTGGCTTTTAGCAGTGCATGTATAAAAGTGTATGTCTCTAAAACCTTCAGCTCCATGTCCCACACAGTGGAAACAATGCAACCTCTGAAGTCATCTTATATTTTTGCACATCCATTAGCTTGTTGGGTTTTTTTTGTTTGTTTGTTTGTTTGGACAAATTTTGTCACTGGACTGCCGCAAACCAGCCTGCACCTCAACGGTTCGCATTGGCCTAAAACTTCCTGTCTGCAAGTGCATGTGCCAACACATCCAAGTCTGTTTACACTCACAAAACTGCAAGCGGCGACTGATAATTGGCAGATGTTTGGTCATTGTGTGGTAAAGTTGTATTTGCAGGTCAAATTATCACCTTATACAGAACGTGACACATGAATCTCCCACTTAGCAGTGTGTACTGTCTTTTAGCAGATTTAGTGGTCAACTGTCTCTCCCCCCAAGCATGTTCCTCACTTTTCTATTCCAACTTATGCGCCTTTTAAGCAAAATAGACTCTCCCTTCTATATTTTTCACAGAAGACAATATTACTGGCCAGCATGTTTTAGTTTGTGGCTAATCCATATCGATAGTAGTGCAGCGGCACAGCTTTACGCGCTGGACTCGTTTCCTCTTAGTGCTGGGCGTCTGTCCCGGACAGAGGAGGGTGTATGTGACGGTGCTGAAGGCTTTGGGTTTGCAGGCCGAACAGGAGCGAAAGGCGTTTCCGTCCTGGTACTTGTTCCGCGGGATGTAAAAGGAGTTGCACTGTCCGTAGCAAAACCTGTTAATGATGGTGCGGCGAAGGCAGCCCTCCTCCTCTATGGTCTGCTTGAGCGGCTGTGTCTTACACCAGTCCAGCCGCAGGTATCTACGCTCAGTGACGTGCAGCGCTTCCTGGCTGGACTCCGGCACTTCGTATGTTGAGGTTACTGGCCCCGTTGCGCGAGAAATTAATCCAATAAGAGGGGGCTGTACACACGTCGACGATTCATTCGGGCTGTGTTTGTTTGGCTGTGGAAACGCGCTTTGAAAGCTCTGAGCTTTCGTATTATTCAGCGGGGTGAGTAGCAGTGCCAAAACGACTGCAAAGCTCTGCACTGAATGTGTCTGCATCGTTGAACCTGAAAGGAAAACGGAACAAAAGTTAAGTCCTCGATGGAAAGGAATTTACGCACAACTTTTACGCACACATAAAGCACCATAGAAGCAAGCAGTGGATAATTTTATACACAAGTTATATATATATATTATACACATTTCAGAACCAATATCTGTTAAGTGGAGTTACCTGTTTTTTTGGTTTGTTTTTTTTTTTAAACTCCTAGCGTGAAAACAATTATCCAGTCAGCATGCGTGTCTTCTAGAGGTCCGCCGTCCTCAGTTGTGGTTTTATGGATTACACAGTGAGGAGATATCCAATTTTGAGTTTCTCCAGAACACGCCCCCAAACCCATATCCACTCCATCCTGCCTGTCTGTGAATGCAAATCAAAATCCTCTTCCAAACTTTGTTGATGCAGATAAACAGTTTATTTGATTTAACAGAACACAACCATTTAGACAAGATGAAGCAACCCAGTGAATAAATACTGAACATGCTATAGTGAAGTATTGCACCATCATCCTTTGAATGGCAAAGTAAGACTTTTACCAGAATTACTGGCAAGTATTTGATTGGAAATAGAAATACACTTCTTACACAAGACACCAAAGTAATTCGTCACATACAAAATGAATTTGTATTAATAAACCAATCTCTGTACATCCAAGAAAAACTTTGATATAACATTCGTTCAGATCAATATATATTTATACAAAGTATTGTTATGATAGAGGGATAGATATACTGTACACTGTCAGATCAGTATTTACCAGCATATATTCTATTATTTTGGGGTTGATTTAGGGTTAATTCTCTGGCAATGTGGTAGTGTGTTACATCTCTTAAAAATAAGAAAAGAAGCAAACAGTTGGTATAAATGAACTGAGATCTCCTTTTCCCCCTATAAAGAGCCCAGATCTTCAGTGTTTTAATAAATACAGTATGACAGATATCATGGCAGGCTGATCTTTTTTCATTCCTATATCTCACTTGTGAGTATTTCTGCTAAGAGACAGAGTTGTTTCAGGGAAAACCTATTTTATTGCCAAGGCAAGATTTCAAACTACCAACCAAAAATAGCTTTTCAATCTTTAAAAAAAGAAAAGAACAAGGTCCATTGTAATTGCTGTTTGCAAAGCTCTGAGATCAAGAAATAAACATTTTTTTAAAACCAAAAGACAACTTGACAGATCCCATGTTTTTGCAATACAATCAAACAAAGCATTTACAAAACACACACAAAGACCCACTGACTGTTAACCAAAATGCTTAAATTATTAAAACCTTTTATCTGACAGTATGTTGTAATATTGCAGTGGGTATTGCAGGAGTTTAGGTTGTGGATTTGCTGGCAGCGGGGACAGAAGGCCCGTCTTCCTCCTCTTCCTCTGAGAAGTGAGGAACTGATTTTTTGGCAACGACATTGTCCAACCTCTGGCCCAATAAATATGGGTTGACACTCTGTGGACACAAGCATAAAACTGTTTGTACACAAACTTATAAACATGTCTATAAGTTGCATGCATCTGATTAAATTCAACAGAAATTCAAAGTGTGACTCTTGGCTTAACTCCCACCAGGGGTTAAACTCAGTGCAGAGTGCTCAGTTTTGTGATTTCTCAGACACAATCCCACACAGGAAAAGCAAAAAGACAACCAAGAAATAGTATACCCGTTTTCTTCTCTTTGGTCCACCCTTCAGTTTTTGGTACAAAAGTTCCTTGTTCTGAAAACAAAAGAATAAAAAAGCAGATTTCAGATCTAAAATCATGTATTCATTTGTTACGCTCAACAAATTGTTTGAATGCTCCTTTTAGGGAATAAAAACAGTGTTCTCAGTGGGTAACTTCCTCAGACCAGACATATCAGAGGACAAACTGGGAAATGGATCCATGCTAATTACAAGAAACTTTTATCTGATCTTTCAAATAACAGAAGTCTTGACTTTTTGTTTCTGCGGTTAGAAATGCAGCAGAACCCCAGAATCCACAAGTATGAGTACTGTTGCAATGTTGCCATCTCCGATGGCAAAAAATGGCTTATATAAGCCTCTTTTGGCAAACAGCTGACACTGATGGCCTTTTTCTGACCTTGGAAAATTGACATGAACCTCAAATGGTAAAAAAGCAAATATGGTCCAAATACCTCAAATTAATTAGAAGCCATGTTTGGCAGGTAAGATGATGCAGTTGGCAATCTGTAGTCTGTACTTTACCTTAAAGTGGCCCATGTGGTTAATAGTGAATAACACCCAAATATGTGAAGCAATATGGAAAAAGCTGACAGAGAATTCCAGCTGCGCACAAAGAAATGCCAAGTGATGATTCAATCAAGAGGGCTTTCCATTATTTCCAATCTTTGTTATTTTAACGTAACTGTCTGCAGTATCTACCAAAACTAAAACTGGGAAAATATTTGATTTTGCAAGTTTGCACCTTACAAAGAAATGAATAGCTTCTCGTTTTTATGGTAGTTTGATTTTAATGCATCCAACCTGGCCCGTGGAGATGTGGATTGCGATCGATTAATGATTGCTTGAAAACCTCGAGGGGTTTCTCTGTATTGTTGTACCGTCTTGACCTTACAATATAAAGCACCTTGAGGCAACTGTTGTTGTGATTTGCTCCTGATCATGATGACTCTGGTGTTCCAAATGCACATTTATTTGATCTCCTGCTGAAAAATATTTATGCAGTATTACTACTTTGTTGCTTTACTCTCTTTCATTTCATTATGAGGTAAATCTTTCTGTGTTCTGGACTTCTTCTGGCTATCAAATAATCTGAGACTCTGGGCAGTAGAATAAATTAAAATCAATAAATCAAAATAAACCAAGTAATTAGTCCATAATTAAATTAATCGATTCCTGAGGTCCTGTTTTGTACTCACCCACTTTGCCAGGGCAGGGTAATCATGTTCTGGGTCAAACAGGTGCTGGTGTTTTTGAAACTCTCTGCTGAACTCAGCTGTGTCAGGAGCATTTTCCAAACATCCATCTGCTGCTGTGTATACAATAAATAGGTAGCAGAGAGGGAGTCACTTTTTTCTGTTCATTAGGCAAGCCATGTGTGTTCTGGAAAAGGCTAGCAGTGAATCAGAAAGCGATTAATGCACTTATTTATGTCATTACTTCCTTAAAGGCCAAAAAGAAGATGGAAAAACTATGCATATTCTTAAAAACAGCATTAATAGCAACATTTTCCATTAGCCCCATAAAAGGCCTGTGTTGATTCTGCAGAAATGAGTGTTTTTTAAAAAATACTCTGCACAGGGGAAGAATTCCTACCTGTCTTTCCCAGGGGACAGGGGTTTGGTGGGTCTGGGTAGCTGTGGTCATCACTGAAATCTTTGGGAACATTGTCCCCTGTGAGCTCTGCCACAATGTTGGGGATGTTTCCATAGGGGCCTAGATGCTGCAGTCCCTCATGGGCACCACCTGGTGGGGAAATCAGACACTACAGTCTCCACAAAATCATAAATGCAGCGTTACATGTCTTCCAAGTCCAAATAGCTTTGTTTACCAGGGGGGCAGCACAGAACTGTGGTCCCCCTTCCTTTCATGATCCAAATCTTTCGTACATTTTTGATTGCTTTTGAATGAATAACTGAGCTGTCATCACGATAGCAGGCAAGGAACTGTTCATATAATGTTGTATTATCAACTCTTGTATTATTCTAGGGTCTATACCTTACACAATAAAGTGCCTTGAGGGAACAGTTGTTGTGATTTGGCACCATATAAATAAAATTGAATTGAACTGAATAAGATTGTTAATAAAAATCTATGATGTGCCTGTAAGTCTGCACAGTTTGAAATCTCCACACATTTTAAACATTTATTTCTCAACATACGGTAGTCTTTATCGCATCATCTTGCTCAGCGTCTGCTACACAGAATGAAGCATACAGGATCAAGATTAGCCTCTTAACTTGCTTGCAGCCTAATACTGTTCTTAGTCTTTTTAGTACTCAACTATATCAGAGGTCAGAGGTCAAGGCAAACCATAATAACTGTAAATGTGATTATACTGATAACTGTGAGCAATTATAAACATAAAGCAAGTTTACAATTAACCTTATATGATATTATGGCCATTTTTTGTTAGTGTTCTTTTAATGTCATCAGAAAGAAAAGACTGATGGTTTTGCAGATTGTTTTTTAATTGTGCTAAGTTGTGGTGGGTTATTTCATAGACACAGAGTCACATCTGACACCACTTTACTGCCTTAAACAACTACTGATAGCTAAACCATTCATAGACTCGTCTCTCTTTTTGTTAACAGCTCACTGAGTGCGTGTCCTCTCCCTCTCCACTTCTTCCTTCTTGTCCATTAGCTACCACTTTGATAGAATAAATTAGCTGTAGAGTATGGTGTGGACTAAACCACTTGGCTTCATTTGTGAAGGGTGAAAAACTGCAAATAAAAACAAACTTTTAATTTTAGGCTTTGCAAGGATCCCTCCTGCCACTTTTCCAGCTATGATGGCCCTAATGTTTATATCCGTTGGGTTTAAGCATTCAGTATTTTTCTGGTCTCAAGGGGATATGAAAATCTGTTACCCATTTTACCCATCCATAAGTCAATATTTCAGGTTATCTGAAAATTTCAAGATTTCCTCAAGTTTAGATTTTATTAGATTTTATCCACAAGATGAAAATTTGAAGAAAAAAAAAAAAAATACAGAGTTAAGACAGATGAAGTGGTGGGGAATATTGCCTCCAATATTCTTAAACTAGAAGATCCTTCATAAATCTCTATAACATACCCTGTATGCTCTGAGGCCCAACAATGTTGGTAGCCTGGTGTGCAGGATACTCCACCCTGGGCCGAGCAATTCCGAGCTGCTCCATGACACCGTGCAGGAGGCGCTGGATGTCGGCCTCAGACACCTGGTCAGCCGTACGGGGACTGCGGGCTGGAGCTCTGCCGAGCTGTAGGCACAGCAGGAGGCTGAGTAACGATAACCGCACCGCCGAGCCCATTTTCGTTATCTACAGGGAGAAACACACACACACACACACACACACAGAGTAGCTCACAGATGTTTATTCGTGTGCAAACACGGATGAATTTCCTGTTATAAACATATACGCAATTATTTGTGGATAAAGATCCATAATACGACAAAATCGCCTGAATTGAATGTCATTGTGGGCAAAACAAACAAAAACAAGGCATCATGTGGTCCGTAAAATGAATAAATCTTTGATGCGCCACTTACTCTGTAAACAGAGTCATTAAGGCCGTTGTGAAAAGCCTATAAATAGCTCCCCATCAACCAAAAACGGCTTCACTTATAATGAAACTCAATATAAACATGTAATTACATAGATTTTTATTTATTGTTGTTACAAAGGAATCGCGAAGGATCAAAAATCAGATTTCTGCATTTTCCCCTTACCTTGTTTGCGTTTAAGGAGGGAGACCTGCTGAGGGAGACCTCCGTCAAGTCGTCCACAAAGAAAACGCACATTTCCGGATCTTCAAAATAAAGCTTTACAAACGCGGAGGAACAAAAAGCCAAACACAGATTTTCGTCTAAATTCACTCTGTCCCAAGTTGATTCACCAGCGTTCTGCGCATTATTCGTTTATGGGCAGCGTTTGGTGAAAATTTTTTATTTTCCGTCTCGTTTTGTTTTGAAGAGTTGATTTCTGATGTCTTCATACGTGTACATTTTACAACCTTGCATCCGTCTCGTTTCACGGTTCAGATGCAGTTGCCAGGAAACAGCAAATCCACTTTTCCCATTGGCTATGACAAAGTGCCATTTACTCTTCGGGAGCGCTACACTGACGCTACAAATCCGAGCCCAAATGCATTTTTCCCCATTTAGTAGTGGCTACTCCGTTTTCCATGTTCTTATATTTCAGAATAATTTCTTTTTTAACAATAAAGAAAGGAAATGGGACTCCTCAAAACTGGGTTTGGCTATAATACACAGAAAATTTAATAAAATTGACTTTAGGAAAGGAGAGAGACTAAAAATATATCTTTATTTAATGAAAAATGTATGGGAAAGCCATACATACATTGTTCAGTCTCTTGTTACATAAATACAGTTAAAAAAACAACTAAAACAAATGATAAAACATAGCTTCCCCCCCCCCCCAAACCACTCTTGTCAACCTCCTGGTTGATCAGAGGTCTTGACTTTAGGGAAACAAGCATGAATTATAGTGACGAGCGTCTTCTCCAAAGCATGAGCTTTAGTTTTCCTGCAGGAGAGCCATCGACACCTCTGGTGAACCTGATGATGATCCATATGTAAAGCACAGAGGCACATTGAACAAATACACAGCAGACAGTGCGCATTTGGCCAAAGCCGATAAGCACCATGGTTTATTCTACAGTTAACATTTGCTTTACTTGAAGCGGCTCCTTGAAACCAAATGCTGAAACCAAGTAGCATCAACTCTAAGCCTTAGCTCTCTAATTTGTCACTGATGTTAGAGTGAACACTGAAGTTAAATTTATAAACCTTTACCGTTTACCTTTTTAGACCATCTTGTGGCATCTTGTTTAACTTTTTTTTCAGCTGCAATGACATCATCCAACAAAGCTGCTGCAGGCCTGAAGCTTTGATCTAGAAACGGTTTTTAGATTAGACTGCACAAATAAAATATTCTCACACATTCCAGTCTGATTCTTTCGCCATATAATTACCTGCTGAAGGCATGTAGGTCCTGAACAAAAGGATGTTGGGGAAAGAATCCAGGCCAAGGCTTCTCCTCAGCGTTGGTCTGTCTCCTGATGTGGACCCGTGGCTCTGCTCTGGTGGCCTGAGCTTCGACCCTCCCTGAATCAAGGGCACCGTCTTTACAGAGCGCATTCCTGCATGTGTTTGAGAAATTTAAGCTCGAGAATTCAAATAGTAAAAACTGGTTAAACATAATTTGAACGGAGTGATTTGCTCAGTAACTTCTGTGGTCTTTTTACCTTTGAAACTGTGTCGCTTTTTACTTCTACTTTTGGAGCCAACATCTTTCACAAAATGGAAGTTCATCAGATATTCCATACTATCGATTACAGTTTTGGGAATCACACCTATTGTCATACAGATTAAAACATTGCATATAAAGCATTGCATATAAAGCCACTTGAAATTTTTTTATCAACACCAAATAACTGGTCTTTTACCAAATAAATGAGGATTTTCAATGAAGGTGCGCAGAACAAGAACTCTGAGCTCAAGCCGTCCTTCAGACATCTCTGTCGTGTTTGGCGGGGGTAATAGACATGGAGCGAAGACTATAGCCAGGTTGGAGCTGGTCATCAAGTTCTCGCTGCATCTGACAGCAGTACATACAGTGAAAAAAAACAATATCAGGTCTCCTGAACTATCATGTTGTTTCCATCTGAAGCACACAACCTGGGGCAGAACCAGCTTTGACAGAAACACTTGTTTCCTAGACAAAAATGACTTTAAATCGGCACTTTGTGTATGCGACTAATTTCTGCTAACGTTTAATTAAAAAAAAAAAATCCTTTCATACCGCTGGGAAACTTTTGCCAAGTAGTCGAACATGTAATGCAGACAGGAGGCGTTTCTTGCAGGAAGGAGACAGGACAGCAGCTGGAGGGCTGCCATCCTGTCCTGTAGGTTGGGCAGAGACTGAGCTTTGAGCATAGCTGCATGAAGCTCCAAGGGAAACAGCGGCTCTGGCAGCTCCCTGCAAAACTGTTTGATCAGAGTGGCCACATCATAGGGGAGGGCAGTGGACAGACAACTCTCTCCTCGATTCAGTTTGGCCTAAACCAGACACAACAAGAGCAAAAAAAAAAAAAAAAAAAGAGCATATCTGCATGTAGTGTTGTTGTAGTAGTTTGTCTAGCTATAACCAGATTAAACTGTTTAATAGATATAATTAACATTAGAAACACCCATTCAGTTTCAACAAACATCCTTTTTGAAGGATTCGTAAAACTATTTTATTTGCCTGCATTTGTACCCTACAAACATGTGGCAACTACTGCAAATGTAGAAGTGTAGGTGACAGGTCAGTAAAGTGACTTAAACCACTAGATGGCACTATTGCTCCAGAAAATATTGTGGAACTAAGACTTAAAACAAACAAACATTGAGACTCTTACCCTGAGAGTCTTAATACGAGCAAGACAGCCTGGTTTTCTGAAAAGGCCCACAGTCCCACCACGCTCCAGAAGGAAAGAACAAGCGTCCACCAAAAAGCTGGGACACAAATTATTAAGCAAAGTTTTAGAAGTGTTCCTCCCAAGTTACATTTAATGATTTCCCTTTCCCACTCACCAAGGTACAAGCCCAAATTCAGGAATGTAACACCTGGGCAAATTTTCCAGAGGAACACCAAAGATCTTTGAACCGCTGATCATCAGTCTCTCCCTTTTCTTCTCAAGACTCTTGATAGAGATCCCATAAAGGACTTGAAGGTGGAACCGAATGACATTGCTGTCTGTAAGCTTCATGATTTGACCGGAAGCAAAGAAAAACCTAAGCACATTAACGGCCTTTCACCGTGGTACCACAATCTCTGCAAACTCAGTAATGAGTAAAGGAGGTGGGCTTTATTATTCTAATCCGTATCACCTGCCACACAGGAAGTGAGCGCTGAAGGGAAAGTGATGCATTCAGGAGTGGTGTAAAACGTGAGTCACTTTAGATTGCTATTGAAACACTTTTACAGTAATTCTTTTTTTCCGGAAGTGGGTGTTTCAGTTTCACAACATCTTTATATCAGCAGTGTTTCAGCAGTATTTCCCCACATGTACGACAAACATTTGTAGAAGTGCAGAAGACTGTAAAGTTGTAGCCAAATACTGTTTGAGATCTTTCAGTATTGATCGCAGTGATACTAATAAATGCTAGTGTGAATGCACTTGTTTGAACATACTTGAGTGCCAGCTCCCAAATCTAGAACTGATTAAATGCATTTTTACTGAAAACATACCAGCACTGGGGCTGATAAAGTCATCACCACAAAATTACTGCCTAAATGTTGGAACCGCTGACATCAGTGGCTGTGCAAGACATTTATGATTATTCACAGATGTAGCCTACAAATTCCTCATTCCCAGAATTTTCTTTTGCTGGAAATTATACCACCTTATACTACATAATGTGGGTTTGGCTCTTAAAAGGCCAGTAGCTTAACAGAAGCAGCATACTGATGGCGTTGTAGCCAAGATGTTATTTAGTTGGTGGGTTGTGGGAGTGCAACTAACAAAAAAAGTGATTCGAAAGCATTAATGTTTGTCGTTAAAGGGTTCAAACTCCCACTATCATCTTTCTGAAGTATGCTGCAATTAGACTGAAGCTTTTTAGGGCCCGAGCACTGAGAGTGCGAAGGCCCTATTGTATCTGCTCCGTTTCTTCTTCTTCTTCTTCTTCTTCTTCTTCTTCTTCTTCTTCTTATTATTATTATTTTTCTTATTCTTATTATTCTTATTCTTATTCTTATTCTTATTCTTATTCTTATTATTCTTATTCTTATTCTTATTCTTATTCTTAATATTATTATTATTATTATTATTATTCAGGCAAAACAAGGGCATTGTTGAGGGCCTAAACATGCTCAAAAACTCATGAAATTTTGCACACATGCCAGGTCTGGTGAAAAATTTTGTATTTTAATGGTTTTACATATGGGCATGTGAAAATGGCTCTGTATTCGCCACCTATGCCTTGTAAAATACAGCCCTATGACCACATCGTTTGAGCTACATGTATGAAATCTGGCACACATGTGTACCATGCCAAGACAAACAAAAAAGTCTGTGGGCCCATTGAGGCAAACCCAACAGGAAGTCCGCAATTTAGAAGTGAAGGTGACATTTTGACTCTAATTTTGCCATTTCCATGCCTCAAACTTTTTCAAATTCCTCCTTGGGATTTGGTCGTATAAGCTTCATCTTTGGTCAGTGTCAACTACACACCTGGGCCATGTTAAATTGCAGAGCCACGGCGAATTTCGATGACTCGCCATGAAAATCGTATTGCCTCTCATTCTGTCATACATTGTCCAATCTGGGCCAAAGAGCACACATATGATAAGGCTCCAGCCCTGAACATATTTCAACTGCCATATTTGACATCAAGGACAGCGCCACCTAGTGGGAACAGGAAATGTCATGTTTTACACTTTGGGGTACAGTATAGTGATGGGTGACATCTGCAGCCTCAAATTTCTCCAGGAAAGCCTTAAGGAGTTGGTCTTGGGTTACAGTGAAAACTGTGAGTTTTCGCAGAAGGGTGTGACCCCGAAAGCATGGCGAACTTTGATGTCTCGCCATGAAGAAACAAATTAGTATAACTCAATGAAATCCAGTCTGATCAGTACCAGACTTTACAGGCGTGATGTCAGGGCCGACCTGAACAGATTGATGTGCCTATTGTCAGGAATACGCAGAACGCCACCTAGTGGCAACAGGAAATGTCATGTCTTTCACTTTGTTGTACTGATTTCCACAGGTTCATCGTGGCCACCTCAAAAGCGGTGAATATCACCATCAGTCCCTCATGATGCTTCAGTGCGAAAATTGTGACTTTAAACTAAACGGCGCACCCTGGTGGCAACGCGGTTCACCATGAAAGATGAAGTGGCTTTTGAGGGGCTTGGAAAGTTTAAAAAGTCTTGAAATTTCAAAGCATCAGCCCCTGCTCTGTGTTTTATCTATGAGTCTGAAACCTGTTAAGCTTATGGAAGATATTAAGATGTACAAAAAAGTCTCTTGGAGCAATATGCCAAATCCAACAGGAAGTCAGCCATTTTAAAATTAATGTGTAATTTTAGCGACATTTTCCCCTCTTTTCAGGCACTGTACTTTGATGAACTCCTCCAAGGGATTTCATCAGATTGGACCGATCTGCAGTGCGTGGCATCTAAAGACCTTTGTGATGTTAAATTGCAAAGCTTTTTACATTCAGGGAAATGGGGTCGTCATGGCGGCATGTGGAGTCTTCAGTCACCAATTCTGAATCATAACTAACATTAAAAACATGTTTAAGAAGGAAAGAGAGCAAATAAATCTGATTAACATCTGATCTTTGTGTTTTTTGTTCAATATCAGCATGACCTGTGTATACATACACAAACTTTATTAAAAGAGATAACATGACGTGTTTCCATCATGTAGTAATTGTTAGGTTTAAATGTACCAGAACAGTTAGACACTGTGAAACACATACAGTCTTCAAAATGTTTGATTAATATTTTTATTGTGAATATTAATCAAGATTAAAGTAACAGTGTGCAAAATCTCAACACTAGATGTCAGTACATAGCAGACTGCATTCAACCGATTTCTGTTTTCGTACCCCTCCTAGTTCAAATACACAATCCCAACTAAGGTGGCTTCCATTTATCTGTAGTGAGTGTGTGCTGTCAGTCCGCTGTTTAGCCATTAACTTTGTCATGAGTTCAGGTTCCAGTGCTTTCACCCATTCAGTCAGCCACTCATCTTCTTTTTTATTTTTATTTTTATTATTATTTTTTTTCTGCCTGTCCCGTTTGGTTCTTTTGCCATCAAAATTATTGTCTAAAGGTGAAGAAAGATGCCCAACGGATTTACTTTACCAAATTGACCATCCCAGCCTTGCCATAATGGTCTATTTTTTATTCACCTTTTATTGTTTATTTTATTTATTTTTTATTTTCACTTGCTAGATACGGAACAGACTTGAATGAGGAAAATAAAAGGGAGAAAGGAAGAGGGGGGAGAAAAACAGCGGAGAAGAGGGATGGGGATAAAGGGCAAAAAAACAAAAACCAACTAAATAAGCAGACAAAAAAAATACATATATCAATCACCTGGATCACCTGTTGAGAAAGAAAAAAGAAAACAAGCAGAAGAAAACGAGAGCAACATAATAAACAACATCACGATGATATATGGGAATATAACTGTAAATACTAAATGTTAAACTTTATTGTGCACGTAATATCGACAGCGCACAGTGCGCTTTGAGGTAGGAGCCAAAAATGGTAAATGGTAAATGGCCTGCATTTGTATAGCGCTTTTCTAGTCCCTAAGGACCCCAAAGCGCTTCACACTACATTCAGTCATTCACCCATTCACACACACATTCACACACTGGCGATGGCAAGCTACATTGTAGCCACAGCTGCCCTGGGGCGCACTGACAGAGGGTGTAGTTTGTGTGTGTGAGCACCCGTGTGTACACCTGTGAGCATGGACCCGCTTGTTTTTAAAAGGTTCCTTCATTTAATGATCTGCTAGAGGGTGTGGGGAGCCACAGCCCCGTCCACCAGGGCATGAAGCAGGTATGGAGGAGATCAAAACTCCAAACATCCAGAGGCCCCCAGAACACAAGAGACCAAGGAAGACCAACAGAGGGGCAGCCACGCCACTATCCCAGAAAGAGCTGAGGAGAGCCCCAGATGAGGGGTCACTCAGCAGCCGCGGAGCAGAAGCCAGGGGGGGTTGCAGTGACGTGCCCGTGCGCTCCGCCGGCAGCCAGCTGCGCCAGAGGGACCGATCCAAGGGCTGAGAGGCAGAGGGCACCCCACCCTCAATTCAATTCAATTCAATTCAATTCAATTTTATTTATATAGCGCCAAATCACAACAAAAGTCGCCTCAAGGCGCGAAGTGGCCCGAGCGAGCCCCAGGCTCCAGGCCCCGATAAGCAGCCACCAAGGAGTGAGCTGGTGTGTACCTGGACGCCCATCCCCGGACACAAAGAACCAATGCACCGATGTCTGAGGGTGTCTGCCACTTGCAGGGGAAGTGGTGGGGGGAGATACAGTGGGGCAAAAAAGTATTTAGTCAGCCACCGATTGTGCAAGTTCCCCCACTTAAAATGATGACAGAGGTCAGTAATTTGCACCAGAGGTACACTTCAACCGTGAGAGACAGAATGTGAAAAAAAAATCCATGAATCCACATGGTAGGATTTGTAAAGAATTTATTCGTAAATCAGGGTGGAAAATAAGTATTTGGTCAATAACAAAAATACAACTCAATACTTTGTAACATAACCTTTGTTGGCAATAACAGAGGTCAAACGTTTACTATACGTCTTTACCAGGTTTGCACACACAGTAGCTGGTATTTTGGCCCATTCCTCCATGCAGATCTTCTCGAGAGCAGTGATGTTTTGGGGCTGTCGCCGAGCAACACGGACTTTCAACTCCCACCACAGATTTTCTATGGGGTTGAGGTCTGGAGACTGGCTAGGCCACTCCAGGACTTTCAAATGCTTCTTACGGAGCCACTCCTTTGTTGCCCGGGCGGTGTGTTTTGGATCATTGTCATGTTGGAAGACCCAGCCTCGTTTCATCTTCAAAGTTCTCACTGATGGAAGGAGGTTTTGGCTCAAAATCTCACGATACATGGCCCCATTCATTCTGTCCTTAACACGGATCAGTCGTCCTGTCCCCTTGGCAGAAAAACAGCCCCATAGCATGATGTTTCCACCCCCATGCTTCACAGTAGGTATGGTGTTCTTGGGATGCAACTCAGTATTCTTCTTCCTCCAAACACGACGAGTTGAGTTTATACCAAAAAGTTCTACTTTGGTTTCATCTGACCACATGACATTCTCCCAATCCTCTGCTGTATCATCCATGTGCTCTCTGGCAAACTTCAGACGGGCCTGGACATGCACTGGCTTCAGCAGCGGAACACGTCTGGCACTGCGGGATTTGATTCCCTGCCGTTGTAGTGTGTTACTGATGGTGACCTTTGTTACTTTGGTCCCAGCTCTCTGCAGGTCATTCACCAGGTCCCCCCGTGTGGTTCTGGGATCTTTGCTCACCGTTCTCATGATCATTTTGACCCCACGGGATGAGATCTTGCGTGGAGCCCCAGATCGAGGGAGATTATCAGTGGTCTTGTATGTCTTCCATTTTCTGATGATTGCTCCCACAGTTGATTTTTTCACACCAAGCTGCTTGCCTATTGTAGATTCACTCTTCCCATCTTCCGGATTGTTAGGAATTCCGGAATCGGAATGTTCGGAATGCGGCATAGTTCCGGAATGTTCGGAATTCCAGAATCGGAATGTTCGGAATGTTCGGAATGCGACAACGTTCCGGAATTCCAGAATGCGCCATAGTTCCGGAATGTTCGGAATCGGAATGTTCGGAATGTTCGGAATGCGACAACGTTCCGGAATTCCAGAATGCGCCATAGTTCCGGAATGTTCGGAATCGGAATGTTCGGAATGTTCGGAATGTTCGGAATGCGCCAGAGTTCCGGAATGTTAGGAATTCCGGAATCGGAATGTTCGGAATGCGCCAAGGTTCCGGAATGTTAGGAATTCCGGAATCAGAATGTTCGGAATGTTTGGAATGCGCCAAGGTTCCGGAATGTTCGGAATTCCGTAATCAGAATGTTCGGAATTCCGTAATTGGAATGTTCGGAATGCGCCATAATTCCGGAATGTTCGGAATTCCGGAATGCGCCAAGGTTCCGGAATGTTCGGAATTCCGTAATCAGAATGTTCGGAATTCCGTAATTGGAATGTTCGGAATACGCCATAATTCCGGAATCTTTGGAATTCCGGAATGCGCCAAGGTTCCGGAATGTTCGGAATTCCGGAATGCACCAAGGTTCCAGAATGGTCGGAATTCCGGAATATGCCTTAGTTTCGGAATGTTTGGAATTCCGGAATCGGAATGTTCGGAATTCCGGAATCAGAATGTTCGGAATGCGCCATATTTCCAGAATGTTCGGAATTCCGGAATGCGCTAAGGTTCCGGAATTACGGAATGCGCCATAGTTCCGGAATGTTCTGAATTCCGGAATCGGAATGTTCGGAATTCCAGAATCAGAATGTTCAGAATGCGCCAAGGTTCCGGAATGTTCGGAACTCCTCCAAGGGATTTCGTCAGATTGACGCGATATCCTCTGTGTGGAATCTAAAGACCTTTGTGATGTTAAATTGCGAAGCTTTTTACGTTCAGGGAAACGGGGTGGTCATGGCGGCACGTGGAGTTTCAATCACTCGCCAAAAAGCAGTAATCTGCTGTCACTCAAAAACACAATGTCCAATCTCTCCGGTCGCAGGCATGATGAGACTCGAGCTTGGAAATGTTTGTTATGCCAATTGTCAGTAATGGCTAGAGCGCCACCTAGTGGGACGACTATAATCGTGATTGAATGAGATGAATTGTTAGCTGGTGGTTAAATGCATGAATTCCATCAATGTGACATCAGATCAGACGTGCTGGTTGTAGGTGTTGGGCGTGGCTCGACGTGCCGGGGTTCGAGGGCCCTCATAACGCTGCTTGCAGCTTTAATTTATTTTTGTTTTTTCTGATAGCAATAAAGGTAAAGCAGTGTTTCAACTATTCTATCTTGCATACCAAAATGTATAAAACTCTGTGTAAACCACAGACTGATCAAAACCAGCTTGCTATAATGTGTGTAAGACTGGCGTTATTTAGATACTAATTGATAATAATAAATGCATCAGTTTATCATTTTATTAACTGCAGGGTCTATAAGGAAAGAAAGCAGTCACAGAATAGTGTTGCTGAAGTTTTCAACCCTTTAACTATAGTAGTTGACCATCATTGTTTATTTAAGCAGTTTAACTTTTGAGCTATAGAAAACTGAAAATGCCTTGAAAAGGGCAGTTTGTTAAAATAATTAAAAGTTTATTTAGTCTTCATTAAAATGGTTTATGTAACCACTCTTTTGCTAAAAGTGCACTTTTTTTAGAGTATACTGTATATTTGTGTTGCCATCTTTTTCAAACACACTATTTATTCATCTGAAGTATTGTATTTGTTTTTCAGAATTATATTTGATGTTCTTTGGGGAAAAAGCATGACTCCAACTCTCTGGATTACTGATAAAAGGAACTATATTTATTACAACAGTACATGTATATACAGCAAAAGGAACAGTAGAAATACAGAAATAGAAGCAAAGCTGGTGTGGTTGGTTTTGAGATTTTTGGTGATGTCTGAAGATTTAGAAGCACTTCCTGTGGACGATGGAGGGGCCAGCCTCATCGTACTCCTGCTTGCTGATCCACATCTGCTGGAAGGTGGACAGAGAGGCCAGGATGGAGCCACCGATCCAGACGGAGTATTTCCTCTCAGGGGGAGCAATGATCTGGAAGGAGTGGATAGGAAAATCAGGAATGAAGTACATATTAGAACATTTTACACCATGCCAAAATTTGAACAAAAGGCTTGCTTATTTCTTCTTTGACAAAATACATTTTAATAACTTTGCACTCCTTGGACTCACTTTGATCTTCATTGTGCTGGGAGCCAGGGCAGTGATTTCTTTCTGCATACGATCAGCAATACCAGGGTACATGGTGGTACCACCAGAGAGCACGTTGTTGGCATACAGGTCCTTACGGATATCAATGTCACACTTCATGATGCTGTTGTAGGCCGTCTCATGAATGCCAGCAGACTCCATACCTGGGGAAAAGTTGTAAAGAGGTAAGTATTCATGCAGCTAACAGTGGTGGTCGTTGCAATACATTTAAGATGTAGACAATAAAACAAGAAGAAACTCAGGAGATAAAATGCTACTAGTTATCATTTACACATCATTTTAGTAAGATTCGTAAGTGTCTATGAATTAATAGCGTTATAGATATAAAGGGCTATTAGGGGAGGCTATACTGAACTCAGAACTCCAGTATAGTGTATTATGAATTATATTTATACACAGCCTATGGCTTTATTGTTCTTATGGGACATTAGGTCCCATGAGAACAATACACCTAAGTAGATACTACTATTGCTGGTATTGGTATGAAACCAAAATATATTTTGTGCCTTTCTGTGAATGTGCGGTGGATCGACTGACCAATAAAAGAAGGCTGGAACAAGGTCTCCGGGCAACGGAAACGCTCGTTTCCGATGGTGATGACCTGACCGTCAGGGAGTTCATAGCTCTTCTCCAGGGAGGAGGACGATGCGGCTGTGGCCATCTCATTCTCAAAGTCCAGAGCCACGTAACACAGTTTCTCCTTGATGTCACGCACAATCTCACGCTCAGCTAAATGGAGGAAATATCACAGTTCAGTCAACCAGGAAAAGTCTGTTTATATCTAGAACGTTCAGAATTCCGTTTGACAAAGCACGGTCACAGTATATGCATATTGCCTGTTCAGGAATTTGGAAACTGTAGGTAAGCTCATGTGATTAAAAGGCTAAAAATGTTGAAATAGATCACTGTTTACAGTTTACATTTTTCATTAAAATTCTGTGGGATTGTTTTTGGCTAAAGTTGGTAATTTTCTTACCAGTGGTGACAAAGGAGTAACCACGCTCAGTCAGGATCTTCATCAGGTAGTCAGTCAGGTCTCGACCAGCCAGATCCAGACGCATGATGGCGTGGGGCAGAGCATAACCTTCATAGATGGGCACATTGTGGGTCACACCATCACCGGAGTCCAGCACAATACCTGTCCAGTGAAGGCAGTAGTTTGTTAGAAGAAAATATGCACAGATTGATATGGTTTAACTTACATGCGACATTGCACAGAAGAGGGCTCACCAGTGGTACGGCCGGAGGCGTAGAGGGACAGCACAGCCTGAATGGCCACATACATGGCTGGGACGTTGAAGGTCTCAAACATGATCTGGGTCATCTTTTCTCTGTTGGCTTTGGGATTGAGGGGAGCCTCTGTCAGCAGGGTGGGATGCTCCTCTGGGGCCACACGGAGCTCGTTGTAGAAGGTGTGGTGCCAGATCTGTGAATCCAGGAAAGAATGATGTTATTTGTTGACAAAAATAACATTTCAGTTTTCCCACATCTTTATATCTTTCGCACCTTCTCCATGTCGTCCCAGTTGGTGATGATGCCATGCTCGATTGGGTACTTCAGAGTCAGGATACCCCTCTTGCTCTGGGCCTCGTCTCCCACGTAGCTGTCCTTCTGACCCATACCTACCATCACACCCTGAGAATGAATAAAACAAACAAACTCAAGCTCAAGACTTAAAAACAGACATCTTGTGACAGGGCAACAAATATGTAATCTCCCAGAAACTTGGGGCCTTTCCCGTATTCCAACCTGGTGACGAGGACGTCCAACAATGGATGGGAAGACAGCACGGGGAGCATCATCACCGGCAAACCCAGCCTTGACCAGGCCAGAACCGTTGTCGCACACCAAGGCAGTGGTCTCGTCGTCGTCACACATGTTTGGTCTGTACCGGGCTGGCTTTCTATATAACACAAAAAATAGAAATTAATCAGAATTTTATGGTATATTTACAGAAATGTTTAAATGCATATTATTTCCATTTAAAGAAGCAGAAGTTCACATGAAGAAACAAAGTTGTGCAATTCTATGAAATAATGTAGCGCTATGTTCAGTATGAAGACACTTTTGAGTAGTCTAATCTCTCTGAGCCTTATAGCTGCTTGAAAAGCCAAAACAGGACCACCACCACACACTCATGGGTCTATTTTCAGCCTCTGGACTCTTGTAAAGCCCCCTCTGCCCCCACAACCCCTTCTTAGTATCTCATCGTTAAGCCAGAGCCAGTTAACAGCTGAGGCAGTGTGACTTTTGACAAGTGGCAGTGGAGGCCTGGCTCTCCTCTCAGCTGTCGCCACATAGTAGTCTCCTCTGTTTGGATGGAGACCATGTGCTTGGAGTCTTCCAGGCTCTCAGGCCTGAGCCTGCATCCCAAGTGCCAGCATCCCCTCTTTGAAGAGTCTTACCGCTGTCCTATTCTGTCTAATATGTCCTATAGTAGGCCACAACCCTGTAAACCTTAGAGACTGCTGTCTGTAACTGTGAATATGACCAAGTTACAAAAACTTGATTTTGAGAAACATAAAACTTGAATATAAAGGTATATTTTACCAATTATTATGTTCAGTAAATTAGTCTAATTATCAGTTTAGTTCAAGTAACATAACAGTTACATAAAAATCTGTAAAAAATCTTTATCTGTTGCTTTCCATACTACACAGCCCGACATTTAAATATAACCTAGAAATGTGGGAAATGACCTTTTTCAGAATGCTCTTTAACTTGTGCTAAAAACAGTAAAAACAGTAAAGCATCAGTGAGGAAGCCTTTTTAAGAAAAAATAATGAACTGATAATTTTCCTTATGTTGAGTCTAACCTGAGCTAGTGTTGTTTGCCTGTTTCTCCGAGTCAAGCATCACATATATCCTCCACCCTAAGTCTTGATGGCAACTGACTTGCCCTTATATACCGCAGCAGCCCTTAAACTATTCAGCACACACAACTTATCCTTTTACCACTCTTCAACAAAACAATAAAACATCTGCTTAGGCAAGAAACAACTTCTAGCTGTAATGAATACAGTATATCCATGTACTGGCTGTAATATACAGCAGCACTATCTGGTCATCCTCACTGACACCTATCCTCCAAAAAGCAGCATCTGAAACACAGCAATGATCCAGCAAAAGGACTCACCAAGTTGTAACCACAAGACTGGAGTTTCCACTGGGACAAAGGGGCAAGGGTGCAAGGGGTTCCTTAAATATGCCTCTGCGTCCTGGAGCTGGGGGACGGTGGGCGGGCTCAAGGGTTCACACAAGCCCAAATTAAGTGTTGCTCAGCAAAATAGTCCATTAAAGTGGATCCTGTGTCAGGAAATACCACCAATCTATAGAGATGCTGTCCTGGACATTGAATGCCATAGATAGAAGTAAGGGGGGGGGGGGGGGGGGGGAGCAGCAAGTGGAACATTTATTAAAGATAGATGATTACATTATGAAGTATTTAAAAGGTACATGAAGGTTAAATGTGATAAATGACAGTGAATGTGGATCTTCTATATGATTAAGGATTTTAATGTTATATGCATGGGAGTATTATTAAAACCAATATTATTTGTACATGAAAATAGTGAATTTAGTTGTATTTTAGCTGTCAAATTATTTTTGTGGATTCTTTATAAATATAAAAGCTGAGCTTGTCGTACTCCCATCAGGGAAAAACAATCAGCTGCAAAACCATCAGTAAATAGTTTGTAATGGAGATTTATGCATAGCAACACATTTCTCCCATTCATAGTTTGTGGAGCTGCCATTCAGATCCCGAGGGATGTGTTAATATGACTAAGCTCAAACAGGGTCCTGGGGATGTGGATGATTAGATGGTGTGACAGTAATACGAGATCTTGCCTGAGCAGTCTGGTTAAGGAGTCGTCTACGGTGGACCTGCCTGGGAGAGTTTGCCAACGTCGTTTGTAAAGAGTGGGGGCCATAAAATTCCAGATAGCTGAGAGGCAATCATGTAAGGGGGTAAATGGAGGGAGCTAAAGGCAGTTCCAAAACCTCCACCAGACAACAGACTCCTGGGATGGCAAATGCAAGAGTGACGAGTATCCGTTCTCTGTTCTGATTGGCTCCAGAGTGTCCTTTTAGGGAAATACAGAGCAGCAGGTGCCAGAGTCTGCACGTCGCCACACACACAGCGTAGCTCACACTCCTTATTCGTCAACTCACACTACCCCCATGTTGAAGCCAGAACAGGCAACAGCGAGTGCAGAAAGAATGTAAATACCCCCCGCAACATCAAGACTTTGAAATATTCCATTTGTAGCCATGTGCAAGGCAAAGGCACTACTAACCTACTTGTTGTTTTTTTCTACTCACATTTTTTTGACTCTCACGGTCTGTTTATACAATTCAACGTCCAAAAATTTGTTTTTTCACTGGATATCGCAACTTTCTTAAATTGTCCAGTTTATCAAATTTGCTGCGTAACGTTGGAAGGAATCTTTTCTCACCTACCATGAGCAGAATCATTTTTGTAATCAAGACAGATTTGAAAAGGATCTGGGGTCTTGTAAAGAGCTTGATATATCACTGGTGATCTCAGTGTCTATGGCGACTCCAACAAGAAAATCAGGCACGACCGCCCTGTGTTGATGTTGGATAGACTGTGCATAGATTATGTCAGGTCATATCTGAACACTGTGTTCTTCTATTTTCTATATTTACATTTTTATAGCAGCAGCAATCATAGTGCATGACCGCAGTGCTTCAGGAGTCATTTGCCCTCTGATGATCTGCAAAAGGACTTAGAATTGAAAAAAGCATTCAGATCATATAGTTGGACAAGAAAACATGAATTCCTGCTTTTACGTGCACTCATGTTGTTGGCAAAGATGGACTTTCTACATATTAAATAGATATATGTGGTAGTTAAAAATCATATTTAACTGCAACTGAGTTAAATAAAGCAGTTTTATATATGGCTCTGCATTTATTTTGGAGCTATTTATTTGAGACTTTATAGACTGTGTGTTTTATTTGTGAAGAATAAAAAAATAACTAGAATTACTGCAGTAAAGTGTAAAAGTGTTACAACAGAAATGCTCAAATATACCTGTTTCAATATGGCGTTAGTGTGTGCTCACCATAATCTGGCTTGTTGTTCTGAGCAAAAACATATGAAGCAGAAAGATCACACCAGCCTTTGGGTGAAACTGCTTCTGTGTTTTGTCAACAGCTCCCTTCAAGTCAAAGAAGCACTTTTTGGCAGTCCTATCTTTATCGCCAGGTCTTAATCAGGAAAAAAGAGAATGGTCTTAAATGGGTCATGGTTTTGAGGGACATTCGTCCTTATAAGGGAATGTAGGAAGCACACAGTATGTCTGTCTTGACAGCTGCCTCCTTTGCAGCCCCCCACGTCCACATGCACACACTTAAGCAGCTGTTAGCAACAACTGCTTCTGCACAGCCTGTTAGGTACACAGGGGTTTGTTTATCATTTGACCATTTACAATATACCTTTCAGAAAAAAAAAAGACTGCTCTACATTTTCTAAAAATGTAGTGCTACACATTAGCAATTTGAGTAAAAGTTCATTTCTTCAGCATTTGAGGACCGTAAGGTTAAGCTATAAAAAATCTGCTGAATTTAGGTTAGATTGCTTTCAAATAGTTTTTTATATCTTCTAAACCTGAGTAGGTCTGAGATTATGTAAAAACAGTTTTTTAAATGTGTGTTCCCAGAGAGCAAGGAGACACTGAAACAATGTTTAGTCAATATCAGGTGATTCTATTGAATCAACGTTGAAATCTGATGTTGACCTAACGTCACTCTTGCACCCTTATTAATACTGAAACGTCAGGTTTTGATATGAAACCAATGTTGAACGCTGACATTGATTTAACATATAATTATGACACACTGTTAATATTGAAACAATGTTAGATTCTGATATTTAAACACTGTTGAACTATGACGTTGATTTTCCACCTCTTTCGCACAGTTGGTTTCTATTGAAACAACAGTAAAATCATGACTGGAAACCTACAGTTACAAATATATACAATCTATAGCTATTTTAATCAATACTAAACTACTGCAAGTTTCCATCAATACTTAAACCACCAGATAATTGTACAAATTGGACACCCTTTATATGTTAAAAATTATGTTACAATGTATCATGTCAATAGTAATATCCCGAAAATATAAAGCATCAGAAACAACAACAAAACAAACAACAAAACAAACAACAAAAAAAGGCCAATAGACATGTATCATTTGCAAAATACTTTATTAAACGACAAAGTTTCCTTTTTACATTTCTTTGTTTCACATCACTTTTTGTTATTTACTCCGGGATGGGGATGGATGTTGGGCGCCCTGCACCACCCATACGATATGGAGCGCATCTGAGCCATTTCTGGACAGCTTGAGCAAAGACAAACTCAGACATAGAGTTCACCCCTACCTGCTGCGTCAGGCCATCTAGGACAAAAATAAACACAAAAAAAAAATACAAATAACAAAAAGGGAAAAGGGGAATTAGAGCACATGAATAACCTCTTGTTAATTGTCTTCAGCTGGGAGAAAGTCTGTAAACTACTGGGCTGATAAACATGAAAGTCACCAGTAGGGATGGGTATTGATAAGATTTTAACGATTCCGATTCCATTTTCGATTCTGTTTAACGATTCGATTCTTTATCGATTCTCTTATCGATTCTTATTTTTAAAAAAGGAGAACACTAAAGTCGATTAGCTTAGAACTTTGTTTTATATCTTCTCTTTGAACAAGATAGAAATTTAGGAGTAACATGGCCTTACAAACCCAACAGTGAGATCTTAAGAGATCCACAGCCTACGGCTCTTCAAAAATTGTGACTGTAAAATAATAAAATAAATATTCTTCTGTAGCAATAACAAAGTGTAACATAAATTATTCTGTAGCAATTACACAAGAATATCCAGAAATGTCCCTGCCTACAATTAAACACATTCACTTACCAAAGTGAAATCGGGGGCATCTGCTGTGGCAAATGGGTGCAAGCCTTTGACCACAAACTCAGTCACTGCTCGGTGACATTCGTCTATCCTGGCCTGAAAGGAGACGCTACCGGTAGACTGCAGCGAGAACTGCCAGCATCTGAGCCAGCCAGACTCTGTCTGTCTCATCACGGTCACCTAAATGCACAGTAATGGCAGGTTTTGTAATAAGGCAGCTAACATAATATGCACTGTTGTTGATTATTTACCTGCCACATTAACGGGAGAGGACGTGCAAACGTTACCGCTGCTGCCCAGCCCAATTTTTACTCTTTAAGTGTGCGCGTGTGTGTATGTGTGTGTGGGTGGGGGGATATATGTGTATTGAGAGTGTGGGGAGTGAGTTGGAGGGTGGGGTGGGCTGCTTTTAACTATGTAAAGCACTTTGTGCTACATTTTCTCTGTATGAAAAGTGCTTTATAAATAAAGATTGATTGATTGATTGATTGCTGGGTTGAGATTCATGAGTCCGGAGCGGAATTAAAAACACGACATTCATTTAAGGTTATCGTGTGTTTTGTGAGCAAATGCTTTTGCATATTCGTAGTGTTTCCTCCCTTAAATGAAATATCTACTTTGCAAGTATTGCAAGTTGCCCTGTTGTCATCCGTTCTCGTAAAGTATGACCAAACTTTTGAGCATTTGAGCCGCTGGCGCCGTGTTTCCTGCCGAGTAAATGACGCTCCGCAACGTGGTGACGTCATTCGGGGCGACTGGAATCGATAAGGGAATCGTTTGCAAAAATGGCAAACAATTCCAAGGAATTGAAACAGTGGGAACCGGTTCTTGTTGAGAACCGGTTTTCGATACCCATCCCTAGTCACCAGGCGGAAATCAGCAAACTGCCACATCACTTTGATTTTGAAAGAGCTATTAGCAGAACATTTGATATGTCTTAGCATGGTGTGCCGTGTATCCTTTCAAAAAAAGAAAACATGGGTTCCTCGGGATGTACAAACTGTACAACAAGAGGACAAAAGAAGCCGAAGACCTACGACTCCATCTCCAGAGTAACAGGACATAAAAATCTTGTTATTAAGAAAGACAAAGAAATCTAGCAAAGACTGGACAAAGGAAATGTTAAACGCACCCAGCACATCAATTGATCGCTTTATTGTTCACTTTAGGCTCATAAAACAACAATAAAAGGTCAAACTTACCAAATATGCATTTGCACAGCGCTGTCTCTTTAACCCTTTAAGACCTACCATAGAACCAAGTCCGCCAGAGCTTATAGTATATTTTTACATGCTGTGGAGCCATTTTTTGGAGCATTTCAAGTTGCTATACATCAATACAACCATTATAGCCCAAATTTTAATAATATGTCTGCATTAAGTGCATAGTAATTACATAAATTGCAAAAAAGTGCAATAAACTACAAAAAAATTGAAAATCGTTTTTGTTTTTTTAACATATATTTCTAGTTAGAGAAATTTAAGAGGCTTATCCCTCAAAACTGTAAATACAAAAAAGTTGCACAAACTAGTTTCCCACCAAAGGAAATTTATTTTAAGTGTCTTCATAGTTTTATTTTTGAGATACACCAATTTTCATATACTGCAGGAAAAACGAAAAAATATATTATAGTGCAAATTTGCAAAATAACAGCATATGCATCAAAATAAAATATTTCCAGCAGTGCAATATGAGTCCTCAGCATCCCAGAAACGACACAGAAAGTCATAAAGTCAAACATAACTTTTAAAAACACAAATATAGGCTCATATGGCCACGATGGTAAAAAACTACATTTCCGCAAAATGACGTCACTTCCGGTTTCGGGCAGTTCATGCCGGACATGCGATAGTTCACGCTGATGGATCTTATTCTCTCTTTGAAATATTCCAGCTAATTGTTCTGCATGTAGCTAACTGTCACTTTAATGGGAAAAAAACTCACAGCCCAACCCTGTTAGCAGTCCAGAGAGGTACAGCCTCACCCTTTTTCTTCATGCTTCTATCTAAAAGGTGAAGAATTGGGCTGGAAAGGAAGAGAGGGAAAGAAGAGGAAAGAGGAAGGCAGAGATCTAATAGTGGGTGGAAAGAAAGCAGCAAACGAAAGCAAGGAGGCAATGAGAGGGCATAGTAGAAGCAGATAATGTTAAATGGGGAAAGAGGGCAGAAGAGAGGAAGGGGTTAAATGAGGGGGAAATGAAACATGTTAATAATGTTTAAAAGTTGTTTTAAAATGGGGGCTACTCACTTTGGAGAGCCATGAGTGACAAAATGATTTAATTAGAAACACCATTAAATAGTTAATTCATCGTGTCAATAATTAATTAAATGCCTATTCATTTCATTTAAAACACTTAATAAATTATTTCAAATTTTATTTAATTAATTAATTAACCATTGACACGTTTAATTAATTATTTAATGGCGTATTTAATTAATTAATTTTGTCACTCCTGGCCCTCCATACCCCTTGCCATGGAAGCGCTCGAGAGCTAGCTAGCGAGCTTCATTGGCTCAGCCATAGCAACAGTAGCGAGTCCCTAGCAACATTTAAGAAGACTAGGTGCAAGATGAAAGTTTCTCTGTCTTTCTCGTATTTCTCATTTCCTGTTGTAAAACTTACAGTCTGGTAATAAATATAGCTTTTTAAATCACTCAAGGCGTTAGTTTTTAAAATGGGGGACAACAAGCAACAAACTAAGCGAATTTTTATCAACGATGTTGACAGATATTCCTCCAAGCACATCGCAAAGGTAAATATAGGGAAAAGAGAGTTTTTATTGTTCCTGCCTAACCAGTCACATTAGTCCATTTTAATATTATTGACTTGTCTGAACAGTTTTTAGCCTCATGCGTGGTGACCTCTGAGGATGAGGAAGAAGCAGAGGCATTAGCCTCCCATGAAGGTGAACCTGCTTTCCATGTCGTCGGTACGGTGTCTCCTTCCTCTAAAGGTGAAAAGTGGGATTTTCTACGGGAGAAATATGAGGTGAGCGAGGTGCTAAATGCGAAAGACTGTGGGACATTGTCATGATCTGGGGTTGCTCCAGTTGGTTAGGTTAGGTACTAGGTACTAGGTTCTAGGTACTAGGTTCTTTATTATTTGTCACATGCATAGTTATACAAGTATAACACACAGTGAAATGTAGCCTGACACGCTCCTCGACGTGTGCAAAAATTGGGGGGGGGGGGGGGGGGGGGGGTAGAGGAAGAACATTATATATATATATATATACATACATATAGTATATACACTGGGTGAATGTGCAGTAGTAGCAGCAAGCAGGTGAATTCTGTACATTAATATGAATAGATATCTGACTATTTTACAGGATAGACAATATAAACATATTTAAAATTAAAGGAATTGAAATGTACATTGTGCCTTGGTTTAGTGTCTGGAAGAGTTCTGTCTCAGTCAGTTATAGATGATGTGAGAGGGCGGGTGTGTGTGTTTAGGGCACGGATGGCTTGGGGATAGAAGCTCCTCTTGAGTCTCTCTGTCCTTGCCCGGAAGATGCGGAATCTTCTACCAGATTGCAGAAGTTGGAACAGTTTGTTGCCAGGATGGGACGGGTCCTTCAGTATCTGCGCTGCTCTAGTCTGGCATCTCCTGGTGTAGGTGTCCTGAAGCGGGGGGAGAGCAATCCTGCAGCAGCGTTCTGCTGTACGGATCACTCTCTGGAGAGCTTTTTGGTCCTTCACACAGCTGTTCCCGAACCACGATGTCATGTTCTGTGTGAGGATGCTCTCCACAGCGCCTGTATAGAAAATCCTGAGGATCTTTGGAGAGACCCTGAACTTCTTCAGTTGTCGTAGGTGATACAGGCGCTGCCTAGCCTTTTTGGTCTGGACCTGAATGTGGGCAGCCCATGTCAGGTCTGAGGAGATGTGGACACCAAGATACTTGAAGGACTGCACCCTCTCCACTGGAGCTCCATTGATGATAATGGGCTTGTAGTCTCTGTGCTGACCCCTTCTGAAGTCCACCACCAGCTCCTTGGTCTTGCTGACGTTCAGCTGGAGGTGGTTGTCCTGGCACCACGATGCCAGATTCTTCACTTCATCCATGTAGGCCGCCTCATCGTTGTTGGAGATGGCACCCAACACCATTAGCAACATTATATGCCAAAACATTTGGGTCAGCTGAGTATGTGAATATACTGAATGAGGAGGTTTTTCCATCAATGGGTGCTTTTCTTCCCTGATGAAACAGGTATACATGCAAGATCCACGCCAGGGTTCATTGGGCTTAAGGCATAAAGGAGTGGCTCTGGGAGACATTAATTTCACACATGGATTGGCCACCACAGAGTCCAGACCTTAACCCCACTGAGATTTAGTGAAAAATAAGTGCAACTCTGTATAAAAAAATGTCATGGCATTGCATAAAGTTATCCAATCGATACTCCTGCAAATGCGTGTCGTCATCAAAGCTAACGGTGGTCCTATGAATAATATGAGTATGTGACATTTTTTTGCTCCGGGCAGTGTGTTTATAGAACATCATACGTTAAGATTCTGATAAGGACAAATAATTTTAAATGCCGTATTTTTAAAACCAATTATTTTTAGACTAAGCAACTTTAATTTAAATATATTTATGGACACAGCAAGAACAATTGAACGTTTAATAGGGTATACAATTTCCTTTTGCAGTCACCAAGCAGTGATGAGCTCCTCCAGCACCTGCTGGAGTGTGATGTGGTGGTGTACAACATCTCAGAAAGTGCCACACAGCAACAGGTTGAAGAAGCAACGTGGGTTCTTACAGGTATGACTGTAAGACTTCTACAAGACCAGTGAAGGATTCGATTTTTTAAATCATAGACAAAGATTTTTAAAGGCCGGGTACCTTTAAAGGGCACTGTTTGCAAGATTGTACCTCATGTGCTCATTTTAAATGTATCGCTATCTATCTTCATGAGACAACATTTAAAAGAGACTGCATTGTTCCAATAACATGCTAATGTTGTTTGTCATCCCTGCCCGTTCTTCTTTTACAAACAGCCCTTCATAATGAGATGCTGAGCTTCACGTCTCAGAAATTGTTCATCTTAGTCTCCACTGTAATGACGTGGGCCATGACTAAACCTCAAAACCCAGTGAGTCTGGAGAAAAGCTAAACAGTGTGTGAACTTGTCAGATTTCCATGACTGAGAGTGTAATCTTACTCTTCAGGATGAAACTGATGTTCTGGTATCAGAGGAACAGTTCATAAGAAGAAGGCCTCACCCTGCATTCAGAAAACACCACAGTTTGGAAAAACTTGTGCTAAACCTGGCTAAAGGGGTAAGATTATGATGCTGAAAATCACAGAATCCTCCAAAATATGTTTCACAACAACAGGAGCAATTCATCCCAAGATTTCATAAGGATCCCAGGAAAATAAATATATCTAAAACTAACTAAAAGTGCTCTGATTTTTCAATCTTACAGAAAAAGTCCAAACTTGCCGGTTATGTTGTAGCTAGTGGCCTTCAGTATGGAAAGGGGGAGGACCTCTTTCATTACTTTTTCAAGGTAATATTAACACATTAACACATTTTTACACTGCATGTCTTTGTCTATACTGCTTGAATAATATGTATTTGATATTTCTAAAAGGTTTCTTGGCTGATGGAGTTTCCAAAAGTTCCCATATTTGGACATGGCACAAATTACATTCCCACGATTCATGTATCTGACCTTGGAGGGTGAGTTTATTTAACTGTACTTCTGCACATATGCTATATATACTTGGAGATAAATGGCACAGACCTGGACTAAATATATATTTGTCTTGCAGAGTGATCCAGAACATCATTCAACTCAGACCAAGACCAAAGTACATTGTTGCCATTGATAATTCCAGGAACACTTTAGAGGATATTGTACAGGTGATTTTGTGATTCTAATTTCAACTAGAACAGCTAGACTTTTCATTATGAAGAAAAACAGTAGATTGAAAACTACACTCACTGGCCACCTTATTAGTTATAGTAATTCAGTTGCTTGTTAATGTGAATGTTAGCATTCACATGGCAGCGACTGAGTGCACATAGCCATGTAGACATGGTCAAACCGACTTGCTGCAGTTCAAACCGAGCATCATTATAGGGAAAACTACTCACATGGGCTCACCAAAATATATATAGCAACAGCAAATAACACACCATGCCACAAAGCTCAAATCATCTCACACTTTTCTTGAAGATGACAGACAGATGACATCATTTCAGTGTACTCAAATGGCCTTGCCATTCACCCGATCAGAATCCAATAGAGCACCTTTGAGATGTGGTGGTGGATTTTGAGATCCAGCTACTGTGTGATGATGTCATGTCAAAATTTCTGAGGAATTTTTCCAGCACCTTGATGAATCTATGCCATGAAGAATTAAGGCAGCTTTGAAGGTAAAACGGTATCTAATAACTAGTAAGGAGCGCCCCATAAAGTGTCCAGTGAGTGTATTTATAGGAAGAATACTCTTTTGAGGTGATGAAAATCCAACTGAGATCCTTTGTCAGAAGTCACGTTTGGCAAAGAAGGAGAAAAAACACACAAAACAATCTCTTTCTTACCTTTATGTCTTTAGATGATAAGTCATGCGCTTGGACCAGAAGAAATTCAGAAATTACCACCACAGGAAGCGATTGTCATGAAGGCGTTTAAGGTACTGTAAACTATGTGATTTATTTTATTTCATTTTAAGATGATTTCGATTTTTTTTCTGCCTATAATGCAAAGATCTAGAGCTCTACATATAAGTATTTTAAGCAGACTACTCACCCAAGCTTAGTACTGCTATTACTGTCACTTGCAAATGTAAATGTTTTCTTTAGTCCCTGAAAGTGTTGCAATAACAGCTTGTGACACAAGGAAAAGACTCAAAAGTTTGCGTTCAATTTCTGTTGTTGAGAGATTTAAAATGTATTTTCTTTCCGAGCTGTTTGCTGTTACAACTCCAGTTTCTGTAAATATGGATCAAATAAACTATCTGCTGTTTGTTTGGCTTGTAGTAAACATCTGTGCTATTTAGATGTTTGCTGAAAAATATTTATTATCAAACACACTGTTGGTAATTTAACACCTTTTTATTTCAGCCAGAGGAACTGGAGTGCCTCGGCATCAACCTCCGCCTGGAGACCTTTATCATAAATGACTTTTTCAACCTAAGCTGGACGTCCGAAGCTGGGATGGTTGAAAACATGGATAACATTGTGCAGGAATACAAAGACGCCTGGCAGCTGCTTGTGAGTGTTCCAAGTCTGTCAAATTAAATTTCATCAATCCATTTATGCAAATTAGTGCATCTTTTAGGATGTGCTACATCATTTGCTTAAGTCATCATAAATTTTGAGAAAACCTGAAATAGAAAAGAAAATACTTTTCTCACTTTTTTCCCAGTATATTTGTATATTACACATCATTATATTACTATAGTATTATATTGTAATTCATACGTTCTGATTTGTGGAGAATTTTAAAAAAATACCATCTGGTCATTCTGCAAAAAATTTATCAGATGGTAGGCACTGCAGCTGCAGATGAGGACACTGCATTGCTCTGAATAATCAATTAAGCAACTAATTATGAAGAGCTCATCGATTCATCTTGGGATTCATGCCAGTCCATGTGTTCAATTTGAAGAGATTTTGAAAAACCTATTGAAGACCGAAAGTTGTCCCAACTGTTATCTGGAATGTGTGACAACAACGTTAGCTCTTCATTCCACTGCCGTAATCACAAGTGTTAAATACGACTGTGTGTGTAAATCATAGACAGAAAATGAGTATGAAAATGTAGGTAAAAATGTATGTATCCTACAAAATGTAGGTGTCCCACTTGGTGGCAGGAAAACTGAAAATTTAGCTACAATGCATCCAGTGTTTGTTTCTGTATCTCTCGCTTGTTCTTTCATGACAGCTGATCATTTCTGAAAAACAAAAACTTTTCTGAATCATCGACTTTTTAAAAAATTGTTCTTGTTTAGCCCATTCGAATCTTGCTGCTTGGACCTCCAGCTGTGGGGAAAACCACCCTTGCAGGAAAGCTCTGCCATCATTACCGGTTGCATCAAATCAAGCTCAAAGAGGTCCTCGAAGAGAAGATTGCACAACTGGTCAGTGGAAGCAGAACTGCACATACATACCAGACAGTTGATTTTCCTCTCACTGCTGTCCTGCAGCTACAGGAAAATGTGCTGCCCTCCTGTGGAAGTCTTTCTGTGAAGGCAGTCGATGTACTAATGCAGGTGTACTTTGAGACTTGTTATGTGGTACCAGTGACATTTAAAAATAAAGAAAATCTCTTATGTTTCTTTTGTATGCTGCAGAAGGAGATAGTAAATGGACCTAACCCTGAAAATATCAGTCAAGAGATAATGACTGCTGCACAGACACAACTGGGGAATATTCACAAAAGCATGAAAGAAAATCAAGGTTGGTAACAGAATTATAACCCTAAATAATATAATCTTGTGAGGCTGAAAACTGCAAAACACGTTTGATTTATTTAAAAATCTTTCTTTGAAGTCTTTTTCAGTCTAGGTTTTTTTTTCTTTTACTTGAAACTTACTTGAAAAGTCTCTAAAACAACACGCTTTTGTGGAAGGATGGACAGCATTGTAAATCACAATTTGTCGGGGTCTCTGTTTCGAAAGGCTTCAATTTACCCAAACTCTCAGATTCTGTGTGTCTGTGTTCAGATTTCTGTGGTTTATTCAAACTAGTGTTTTGTTCCATCAGGTCGACTGGTTGACCGTCTCCTTTTTGAAATTGTGGAAGAAAAACTAAACTCAAAGCCATGTAAGAACCAAGGCTTTGTTCTTGATGGTTTCCCTAAGACTTATGAGCAAGCGAAGATGATTTTCTCTGGTAGGTTTCATCAATTATTTGAGTCACTGTATAATCTTTTAAAGTCTTTGTCTCATAAAGTATAGCGCTTGTTTCTGTTGCTCAGATGTGAATGTGGATGAGGATGCTGGGAAAGAGGATTTGGCATTGATGTCCAAAGCACCAGCCTACAAACAGGCCATCGCTCCAGGTTGTTTATGTCTTTGTTATGTCTTTGTCTAAGCCTTTGCTGACTTATCAGAATGGACTTACTTCTGTTTCCAACATGTGTTGCAGAGTATGTTTTTGCCCTTGATGCATCAGATGACTTCCTGACAAGAAGAGTACAAGGACTTCCAGAAAACGTGGCAGAAAAAATGCGCTACACCCAGGATGAATTTGTACCTCGCCTGACAAAACACAGACAGCTCAGTGGAGCTGAGGAAACAGTGTGTGACTACTTTGATCAGATTGAGATTCACCCATTACATATCGGTACTGTCTGCAAAGCCACCACAACACTGCACTCTGATAAACTGATCACAAACAAGAGGCAAAGAGTACTGAAGAGCCCATAAATGATAAACCATGAACAGAACAGTGAAGCTGTCAAACATTTCAGAACATGTTTGGTGGATGTGAGAGTGTCCGACTGTCTCCATATTGTCTGTTTCTATTAGTCTTTTGCTCTTTTCAGCGTCAGGGGCCAGATGTATAATATTATGTAGATTCAATGTGTAACCCTATACATGTACAGAAAGGTAGAAAGTAAACTGCAACCATTATTAGCAGTCAGTTACCCACGAAAAAAAGGTCTTTCCTGTTTACAGTGGCTCTGTTTGTGTGATTTCTTCTTCTCCAGAGGTCAGGACAGATGATCCAGAATACACAGACATCATGAAGATGATCACACGGGTGGTGGGCCCTCCTAAGAATTATGGCTTGAGTCCAGAGGAGCAGGAGGAGCAGGACCAGAAAAAAGAGGAAGAGAGGAGGCAGAAACGGTCCGCAGAGGCTGCTGAGAGGAAACTCAGGAATGAGGCTGTACTGGCTGAGATGGCTGCTCAGTATGAGGACTGGGTAAGTAACACTGTGAGTGTTTCATACCAGAAGATGCAGAGGAGCAAATGACTCTTAAATACTAACTGCAGGTTAAATGATTTAATCATTAGCAGAAAAATTTATCAGAGGTGAAGAGACAAGAGAGTGAGCAGCTGGAAGTTCAAGCTCTTCCCCTGCGAAACTACCTGATGAAGTATGTGATGCCCTCGCTCACTGAGGCCATGGTAAAGTGCAGCGAGATTAAACCGGAGGACCCTGTTGACTTTTTGGTATTTAAAAAAACCCCTTTCCAACAGAATTACCTTTGTTGAACATCAGTGAGCTGATACGGCAGTTGAATTTTTTTAAATTGTTTTTTCAGGCGGAATATCTTTTACGACAAGAAGAATGAGAATTGCTCCGATGAAGGCCGTGCTCCGATGCTATTGAGCAGCATTTTTATGTTGTTACACTGTTACAGTATTGTAATTAAGATGAAATGGTTTGAAGAGAATTTTGTTAAAGAATGTGTTATCTGCACACTACAAAATGAACTCAGCATTCAATTAAAAAACTTGTACAAAAAGCTCATCACCAAAAATAAATATTTAGCATTGACAGTAAAATTAACTTTTAACAGTTAATTTTTAACACACCTTAAGTATCAATTGTACTACATGCTCATAGGTGTAGTAGAAGTATGATTACAGCTCTGTCCCCTCTGAGCATCCAGCTGGTGGGTGACTCAGCTCAGACTATTGCTGAGTAAGCACTTACTGGAAGAACAACTATGCTGGGACTGGTTTTATGATAACACGGTACTATTTAGAATTAGCACTGTGTAAGGCTCTGCAGGTATTGAAGTAGAACTTTGTAAATATATTTTCATTGATATATTGTTACACCTTGTTCATATGGAATGGAATCTAATGTATTTTCTGCATATGTTAATATTTATCAAAATAATAAAAATAGATGTTGCTTTTCTAGTTATTAATAATAAAAATAAATAAAATTAAACTGCAAGGGAGAAATTCAGTGAGTAAAATTTGAGACTTCACTCCAGCCATTTTTTTTAAATTTGTTCTTTCAACACTAGATGGAGCAGGTAGTCTTTCTGTAAACTTTACAGAGAAAGGAAAGATTGTTACTTCAGTTAATCTGTTTGGGTTTTTTTAATTATGTGTTTCTCAATTCTTCCAAATAACAAGACAGTGTTTATGTTCTGCTGTTCTGCTTTCTTGCTGTGCTGAATAAATTAGTCTGCACAAAGAAAAAGCCTTTGTTGTGATATTCTTGTAAAATATGTCATAAAATAAGAGTGGGGCATTCCTGTTGTAGTGGTCATTAAAGGCCAAGTCTGCAGTCTGCTTTGTAGTCTGTGACTGAGGAGGGAGCTGTCTCTAGGCTCACTTATGCTCCATAGAGAATACAGTGGCTTGCAAAAGTATTCGGCCCCCTTGAACTTTTCCACATTTTTTCACATTACAGCCACAAACATGAATCAATTTTTGTTGGAATTCCTTCTTGCCACAGATTCTCGATTGGATTTAGACACCAGACAGGTCAGGGATAAAGTTAATGAGAAATTTAAAGCAGGCTTAGGCTACAAAAAGGTTTCCCAAGCCTTGAACATCCCACGGAGCACTGTTCAAGTGATCTTTCAGAAATGGAAGAAGTATGGCTCAACTGTAAACCTACCGAGACAAGGCCATCCACCTAAACTCACAGGCTGAACAAGGAGAGTGCTGATCAGAAATGCAGCCAAGAGGCCCATGGTGACATGGTGATTCCCTGCAAATGTCCCGTTTGCAGTTTGCCACAAGCCATGTGGGGGACACAGCAAACATGTGGAAGAAGGTGCTCTGGTCAGATGAGACTAAAATGGAACTTTTTGGCCAAAATGCAAAACGCTATGTGTGGCGGAAAACTTAACACTGCACATCACTCTGAACACACCATGCCCACTGTCAAATATGGTGGTGGCAGCAAATATGGTGTAATAAATAATGTTACGGTGTCAAACAGTCTCAAAAAGAAATACTTGGTGTGTAAATATTTAATTTACATACAAGGCTTGTGGAGATATGGTGACAAAGAGCCTTATTTTACTCTTTATTATGATTTAATTTTTCAAAGTATACACTACGCAAACTCAAACTTCAGTTCCTGTAGTGGCCGCCCACCAGAGTCACGTTAAAATGCTATTTTTTTACAACATTACTAATTGTTCTTTTTTGGATAGTTTCACCCTTCATACCTCTAGTGGGTGAGTTAAAACACACACACACACACAGTTAGCTAACCAAGTTGTGTCTGCTATGCTTTTCAAAAACATCCAAAGGTTTATGCTTAAACATTGTGTGTCTGTGCAGTGGATCAGTACAGTTTATTAATGTTTGCTAACAAACCTCTTACCCAAACTGATATGTATACTTATATATCCATTTTTTGTACCACTTGTGCCCTGTACATGAAACAAGTATTATCAGTTATTTGGAAAAAACAAACAAACTGCTTAACGCAGTCGCAAGATTCAACCTGGACTGGCTGTAAGGTAACACAGAAATAACACACCCCACATTTCTTTGAAAGTGAAGTCAATCAGATGCTTTCCAGATGGCATTGCTTGGTGCATGAAAATCTTCATGTATTTTTCTGCATTCATAATTTCATCAGTTTTAACAAGATCCACAACTGACTGAAATGTGGCTGTAAACCATTACAGAGCCTCCACCGTGTTTTACAGATGGCCATAAACACTGTTGTACCTTTCACCTGACCTCCTTTGTACATACTTGCAGTGACTTGAACCAAAAATGCTCAAATTTGGATTTATCACTTCCTGTTTTTCTGTATCTCGGTTTTTTCTGACAGGCTGCTAGATATTACTTTGCGTTGCAAGTAATATCAACCCTCCTTTTAAATTGGTGTGGTTTCAACCACCTTCTAGGGCAGCATTTCTTTCCCTCAGCCCTTGTGCCACATATTGATATATTGTTCCACATTTTGGTTGGCTCTAGTTTTTAAAAGACAACACTATATTATTGAGGTGTTTCTGATGCCTGGCTTTTCTCCTCTGGCTATGAAGAAAGCATGGAAGGCTGTCATCATGGGTCAAATTCAGGTCAAATAACCCATCACCGTCTTTTGCTGCCTTAGCTATACACAAATAATTCACCTCAAAGTTCCAAGATGTTCAGATTTCAGTAGAACTTGTACGACAGCATAAAGTAAATTAGATGCAATTACAAGAAATACTGAGAAACTACTGGGGTAAAGGTGGTGGAAGGCTTTTCAAAGACTCGTTTCATTTTTACAGGAACATGACATAAAACGACACGCATCACATCATATGTCATCACATGTCCCTTTAAGGCTGTCTCACAGCATTAACAGTGTGTTCCATATTATCCTATACACATACATAGTCTCTGACTCACATTTAGCTTCCTGAGATTTGGTTAACCTTCCTGTTGAGGGAACTATTTACCACTTTAGGTAATAAATGATAAAATCACATGCATTTAGACTGATCTGTGCCCAAAAGGTGTGTCTGCTGTATAAACCATTCTTTAATTTTGGGATTTTCCTTCAATAATAATTCAATTTTAGCATGTAAATCACATCAGAATAATAGGAGATCTACCAAACTTCTCAATTTGATGGCGATGTCCTTGCATGTGTGGAAGAGATGGAGTGTAGAGGAGTAAAATACTGGCGAGGAAAGGTATAATTAGCAGGAGGTGAAAGGTTCGTCTCAATCAGCCACAGTAAGTGTTGGCAGTCACACTGTGAGAGCCTGACTGGTCTGGCAGAAGCAAATTAAAACAGATTTCCCCTGCAGAGAGCAGGTCCAGCTCTGTCACCGATATTTAATTTCATATTTATTGAGCAATCTCCTGCCAAACTCCCATAGTTCCCATAATTCATGTCAGTGTAGATGTGTGCATGGTTTAGCTTTTACTGGCCCCAAAATTCAGCCAGCTCCTCCCTCGTTTCCAGTATTTTACTGCTGGGAAAGGATTGTATTATCCCACCTATTAAAGGCTATTTTCTTTTTTTAACTATGTACTTTTTTGCAGTTTTGGTAAAAGTTTTATTTTTTAAAGGAACTTAATGTGAATGATTCTCATAGTGTTAACATGCACCACTTGTTTACATTTGCCAGATATCAATTTAGTTTAATTTCACCCATCTGGCATTCCAGAAAAGTCAAAAGGAATGCTGGGAATTTGTTGTAAACAACTGTAGTATTTGTTTCTGAAAGCCAGCACATGAGCTTGTCCAACTGCTGTTATACTAAAACTTCTCACCTTCTCTGTTGCATGTTAGAAAAAAGGTGTTGAACCGGGGTTATGCAATTGCGCTTTCCTCTTTGTTGGGAATCCCCCTTTTTCTGTAAAGTCCACTCAGAAATCACTTTTGATACTTAAGCTGACGGAAAGGATTCATCTGTGTAACTTCATGGACGGTTCAAGATCATAGAAAGAAGGTTTGTGAAGACCTTTTCATCTGGTGGTGTTATTCCATTGGATTTTGTCCTCAGGGTGACTGACCTACTGTTAGTTACGCGAGTCCTGAGAAAAAAGAGTAGTAGTCATTTATTTATGAACTGCTAGTTAAGCTCTCCCCTGTATTCATGCACGCAGTTAACAAATATGAACAACAGGTTACAGTTCAAATCCTTCCATAAGTATCAATTCAAAACCACAGACACAAAAAATATGGAGGCAACTCATGGTCTAATTAATTTTCTACCTTTGATTTGATAGTAAAACTGAGAGTCATATTGCACATCTAAACATTCATATAAACTAAATCAAAGAGTTGAGTGTTCACTTGTGAAACTCCTCAGCAGTAACAGCCAGAGGTCAGTGTCTGGTCCACGATAATGGCTGCTCTCCAGTGGAAAGCCTTTAATCCTGGGTGCCAGGAATAGTGAGAACTTTCACCTGAACAAGCAGCAGACAGGGAAGAAAGGTTTCATTCTGTGATGAAGGGCGTCAGCTCAAGCAGATGAAATACAGAAGACTTAAAATGGAAAGAAAATCCTCTTCCCTCGACCTTTTTTAAATTACTTGTTTCATTTATTTCATCTTTATTTTGAGTGCAGTTTTCCTCTCGGTGCTTCCTGATTTTACATCATCGTGTTTTTCTCTTCTTTTTTCCTGGATGTAGATGTAATGTGTCATTTTAAGTTCGTACTGGGGGATTTTATCAGTAACGCATCTCATGCAAAGCAATGTCCAAGTCACTGTTGGTTACAAAAATAATAATACCATTGTGCAGCCTTTTCACTGCACGTATGATTCAACCACCCCAAACATCCAGCCTCTATCAGAACCTCCTCTTTTATTTTCCAAGTACAACATCCACCTCCATTTCCAAATAGAGGAATCGCATCACCCCTCCCATCTTAAAACAGACCATAACAGGCCTGCCCTCTTAACCTGCTACCCCCTTTTCTCCACCTTCCTTTGGGTACCCCTCTATTTTTTCTTTCCCCCTCCTTTTTTTTTTTACCGTTGGAATCCATTCATTCACCCAGCTACCATAATAATATAACTGAATATTATTAAAATATAATAAATTTAAAAATGACTTTACTTTTTAAAACACATATGGTCTTACATATGTCATTCCATACATACATACATCATCACCATTACGTTGCCATAAATTCCATTAATCTTGTGCTTCCACGAATCTGCTACAAGGAGGCTAGGTCTCTTAATGGGTGATTATGAAGGTAAGAATTATTATCACAATTTTTCAGCTAGTTTTCAAAGTGCCTTTATTTGGTTTTTATTCCTAAAAGAATTTTAGAAATTTCCATATGTCTTTTTTTTTTTTTTGGTGACTCTTTTGCTACTAACTGGTCCAATTATTCACCAGCTAGTCGCTACTTGTGTCTGCTGTTTGGTGCTGAGCAGGAAGGTCACTGTTGTTTTCTAAGTAATTTCACAAACAGACGAGGGCTACAGTCCCAGACAATACATCTGGAGTGAGTGTGAACCTGGATCCATAAATCCACATATAACAGATGGAAACAGTGTTACTATTTCTCAGATCAAAACTGGCTGTGGTATAACACTGAACTATAGATGGACATGTCAGAGAATTTCTAACAAAAGCAAAAAAATATCAATTAGATTATTGTGATAAAGAAATTGAATATAGATATTCATAACCTAGATGTCTGTTTGATAGATATAAACAACACCTGTGTTCAAATTGCAAATATCCACAGTGTATCTGATGGTATTGTGTCTCATTTACTGCGTGGTAATATTTATTGTGCTAACTGTGTCTTCACACTGTCGAGCTAAGAAATGCACCTAAAGCCAGAGTGTTTCTCATGAGTTTGTTACTCTTCTCAGAAGCTAGAATGCTTTGTTCGTTTCATTTTGATTGAATTTTCGAACAGAAACTTTCCACTGAGGACATCCAGCAGACATCGAGGCTGCATTTTTAATGCTGGCATGACTTTCAGTTAATAACTCTTTTTTTAGCCAAGACTAAATGTCGGGAACAGACGGTCAACTGGCTGTTGCTCAATGTAGAAATGCTTGCTGGGTAATTTGGAAACTTCACTTCCTAGTTCCTATGTCTTTGGGCTGTGGGAGGAAGCCGAATTACCCAGAGTACCAGATCCACGCAAACATGAGGAGAGCATGCAAACGAATGAAATACTTAGTCGGGCTACAGAGACAGGTGGGGGTCATGTTGTTTTGTGTTTCGCTGCTTGGACGATAGTACCGTTTACATGCCCTGTTTATTATCTGAAGACTATGAGCATAAAGTTCAGATAATAACTGCATTATGCAGTATAAATACACATAGCACACAACACCTTTCCACTTCTATCACTTTTCAGATGTAGTTAAATTCCCCTGCTTATCTTATACGGGTCATTTTAGGTGCTGAGCCACACAAGAACTGCGTGTGTGTGTGTGTGTGTGTGTGTGTGTGTGTGTGTGTGTGTGTTTGTGAGTGTGTGTGTGTTTAAATTCCAGTGTATAGGAAATATGTTGTCATTTTCTCCATTCTGCAATCCATTTTTCACCTACAGCAAATGAGAGGCAGAAAAGACTGAATATATTCATCCGTGTAAAACCGTAAAATTACCCATGGTGCCGAGTAGTCTGCACACAGCTTGTGTGTCCCAGTGTGTGTGTGTGTGCTTGTATTAATCTTGTTGTTGAGACTCAGTTTAGGGTTGGGGTGAGGGTTAGAGAAGAGTCAGTGTGAGGGCTGTGGTGGTCTCAGCTGTGTTGTTTTATCTGCTGGGCTTCCAGTCACAACAACCTCTACCACCCCTTGTACAGGTCACGCACACACGCATGCAGTGGAAATAGCATGCCACCCCCGTAGTGGTCACCCTAACATCTGCTGGTGGTTGAACATGTTAGACGGGGACCACACACACACCTTTATACCCATGGCTCTAACTGGATGGGGAAGTGTAGTGAACCATTTCTGTATTTGTCATTGTGATAACACAGAAAAACATGCCATAGATGTCACATGTAATCTTGCATATCTTGTCTTCACACTTTAAGGAATAAATCATTCCACTGCTATGTATCAGCCACACACACACACACACACACACACACACACACACACACACACACACACACACACACACACACACACACTTTGTGTTTAAAAGCAGTGCTTGCTTTTCTTGGACAATGAAACTGACGTTGCAGCCCAGTCCGTGGCAGTGCGTGTGCGTCTGTGTCCATGTGTGTACATACAGACATGCTTTACTGTGCATGCAAACCAGCCAACCATAGGGGCAGGGTCTAAGAGGTCAGACGTCATTTGTTTTAACCAAAACGATGTCTGTGTGTTCCTGCTGAAGATGTGGTTTCGCTAGTTTTCCAAATTATGTTTTTGCCACATCAAGTTAGATTAGAGGTCTGTAACCCAGCAACACTAACTATTACTGTAATCCGATGTAAGTGTCTGAGAGGGGGACACAATATTGTGGAACAGAATGAGACAAATACTTTGAGTCCTTAAACTAGTCTGGGACAGAATCCTTACAGAACATATGTAGTAGAACTGCAAACAAATGTTGACATACAAACAATGATCTCAAGCATTAAACACGCAAATTAACTTCTTCATAAGATTTCTGGAATGGGAGGATGAAGGTTGCATAAAGCAGTCTGCAGGATAGAATGACAGATGAGCAGGGAAATTTAAAGCACGCAGAGTAGAGGCTGACTGTTTGAAGATGTCGGGCACAAAGTTGATGTTGTCAACACTTATTTGACAGTGTGGGAAAGTGGACATGATGTAAAGAATAGACTAAAAGCCAAAAAAGCAAGCAAGCAGATGATTGATTACAGATCTTACAACATGAACTCATGCAGGTTTTATATAAGCAGTAAAAAGAGGTCTTCAGATATTACAGATATTGCATCAGCAATGCCACAAAGAGGATGTTAAAGTCTTAAATTTTGCTAAAAAACTTGTGAAGCTGCACTCACCAGCCACTTTATGGCATACTTTTATTCCGTTCAATGTCAAACATCTAATCAGATAGTCACATAGCAACACTGAGACAACCTGCTGAATTTCAAACTGAGCATCAAAATAAAGGAGAAAGGTGATTTAAGTAACTTTAACTGTGGCATGGTGCCAGAAAAACTGTTGATCTACTGAGATCTTCCCACAAAACCATCTCCTGAGTTTACAGAGAACAACACAAAAAACAGAAAATACTGGATATTTTCAGTAACAGTTTTCCGGATGAATATGATGTTGATGTGAGATCAGAAGAGATAGCCACTTGTTACAACCACCATATAGAAGATACAGAAGAGCATCTCTAAATCCACGTTATTGAACCTTGAAGCAAATGGGCTAAAACAGCAGAAGACCACACTGTGTGCCACTCCTGTTAGCTGAGAACAGGAAACTGAGACTACAATTCACACAGGCCGATAGAAGATTGGAATAAAACATCGGCTGCTCTGATGAGTCTTGATTCATTCTGAAACCTTTGGATGTTACAGTCAGCATTTAGTGTAATTATGAAAGCATGGATCCATGGCACACCCCATAGCACTAACATTGCGCCAATACCAGACTACCTGAATATAGTTCCGGAAATTGCATCTTCTGATGTTTGCTTCCAACAGGTTAACACATTTTGGGACTATATATAAAACTGCACCTTAACACCTTAAACTTTAGCCTACCATAAACAGTTACGGCAGTTGTTTTGCTAGAATTAAAGCTACACACGGAAGAAAGGTTTCTTATACCTTTATGAAGTTTCTCTTGATCATGAAATCATAAAATAATCTTGCTTTAAATAGATCACTTCACTGCAGTTGCTCTTTAAATTTAGATGACTGGTGTCCTCACACTTATGATCAGATAAGACTTTGAACGTGCAGCTAATTCATATCGTGTGATTCAGAAGGTTTCACTCGCCCCCGTCTTTTGAGCATGTGGAGTCCTGCTGCTTCATCTGGCAGCTCTTTTATTTGTGTGTTCCTCTGCACTAGATGTTTATGATTATGTGGATATTTACCGTAAAAGTGGGTGATATGTTGCGTTATCACCCCGTTTATTACATTCATTGTCAAACAAAATGCTTTGATATGAATAAATATGCCAAACAAGTCAAACCATGTGGAAATCTTGAACCTTAATCGTTAATTTGTTTCCTTTTGCAAACTGGATGTTTCTTATTTCTTGAGTGCTCAACACATAACACAAAAACACAAAAAAAATATCATAAAATTTGTTTTGCTTTTTTTAAAATTTAAATTTATTTCGTGTTTGTTTGTTTTGGTAGAGATTTTATCAGCAGACTCCTCAGTTAATGGATAAGCAAATGTTTCTGCATGCTTGTTTCATCCCCAAAATATTTCCTGTGTATTCATATCAGCTACTTAACACTTGCACCTTCAACACAGGGTGCAAAAATGGGAATCACTCATCTTCTTGGTAGCAGCCAACACTTCTTTAATCATCTTGGAGCATCAGTTTAAATTTCAAGTACAGTAAATATCCAGTTTAACTCCCGTCCACCTCGGAATAAGCAGCTCATAATCCCAGGGGAAAAATATCTGAGCAGCTACCTTCTGCGATGGTCTCTCTCTCTCGGGATGACCAAAATGAGGATGTTTGAATACAAAAAAGGAACATGTGACGTGTAATCCAATACAGAAAAAATGGTGGAGAATCAGATTTCCATTGGCCATTCAGTAAAGTGGATTTTCAATGAGAATCCAGAATTGTGGAGAGTAAAACAGTCACCTGGCTATAAATACCTTGAGCAGTTTAAAATGTAGTGGAATGACTCCACTAAATGTTGCATTTTTCAGGCAATAACTTTATAACCCCCCCCACACACACACACACCTATACTTAACTGTGATTCCGTGGGGAACCCAGGCTCCCTCAAACCCACAGTCTTACAACCTTTCCTTCGACATTTGAGGCTCTGTCACATAGGTTGCGCTTCATATCCTCCCTATGGAAATGATTACCTATGATGACATGCGGGACCAGTTTTGTTTGTCACATTTCACTGTGTCGCCCAAACTCTTAACTCAGGAGAATTCTTTACAACTATTTATTATCAACATTGCCATATGGTTCTGCTATAGATTGTACACGTGACTACACACAAACATAAGCAGCGGTTTTCGCACGCAAAGGACCACACATTGGTAGCTACACAGCTTTACAGCTTTAATTGGTACATTTGATTATATTTCAAGTTTAAACTATAGAAGCAGTTTTAACGTTTCGCTCTGAGATTTATTTTGTGGACCAGACCATTCTTTCATATTTTTGTGCTTTGCAAACTCACTCCAGGCCCCACTTGCAACATACAGGACAGGATAGGATTGCTAACATCTTGACTCCAGATACATCGGCACACCTACAGAGGTCTGCTGGAGTTCACGCTTCAACAGTTCAGGGCCATTTGTGCAGCAAAAAGGGGAACCAACACAATGTTAGGTATGCGGTCGTCATGTATATAGCACTTTTAGTGAAAACTCAAAGAGCTCCTAACTCTGAATTTTAAAACAGAGGAAGAAAATCAAAAACTGTTGACTTTATTGTATGTCAGTGGTGAAGTCTTTGGGATCACTGAGGTTTGTCTATGATATGATTACGTCCCTACATGCACAAAAGCAGCTGATGATATGGGATGCATATCTCTGAAAGACTCAACACATCACATTATTCTGAGTGAATTATGAAGGCTGCATAGATCCAGTTTTCCTCTCTTCTTTATTCCCCATATGTGTGCTTGTTTTTATTTTTGTTGTGTTTGCGTTTTTGTAGTGAAGGAAGATGTATAGCAGCATAGAGGTTATTTAAATGTGTAACGGCCAGCCCATTTCCTCTTGTCAGGACGGCTGTGCTAAATCATGCAGGCTGAGCGTCACTTGAAATGAGTGTGAGACGGAAAGACAGCAGAGACAGCAGAGTCTAGAGTCTGAAAACACCAGTGTCCATTCAAAGCAGCTGGGTTTCTGTTATTATAAACACAGAGAGGGAAATGAGGCGAGGGCTTTAATTTTATATTCCATCTCCTCCCAAAACACTGAACGAGGGTAAACCAAGGGTCTGGCTGTGTGTCTGTACAAGGTCATGTGCTGGGCTCAGTTTTTAAAGAAACAGACCTTGTTTAAGGTAGGAAGCACATTTTAAGCATCCCTGTAGTGTCATCATATGCAGAAGGGGTTTTGCTTTTCCCTTTTGCACAGATGATACCCAGATATCGCTCCCCAAAAAGCCCAATAACACTTCCTATCCTAAAATGTGGAGCAGATGTGAAAGACTGGATGTTTAGTTGAATTCTGAGCAAAGAGATGACCTTGTCATTGATCCAAAAACACTACATGTGCAGACTGGACATTATCTTGTTTCGTGTGGTAAAAGTAAAATTATACTGGTGTTATGATCTAGTGATATAACAAAGTCAGAAGGAATCTCTTTCTTTTTGACTTTATAAACAAATGGCTGATGGTTTTTTATTGTTGTGAAACTTTTAGGACTCATCCTCACAGCTGTCAGCCATATGGGGAAAGGACAGAATAAGGCCTGTTTTACCCAATGAGAAAAGGCAAAGCGAGAAAACCCACCAATCCACAACAAGCCACCATCATGTTGCTGCTGTCTTCTTAAGATTTTCTCCTGAATAGTGTAGGGCCTTTACTTTGCACGTAAAGCACCATGAGACAGCTGTTGTTGTGATTTGGTGCTATATAAATAAACCAGAACTGAATCAAAGCTAGAGACAAAAATGTACCAATTTTCAACTTAATGGCAAAGAAACTTTGGCCCACTCTTAAACATATTTCTGGAGTTGTTCATAAGATTCTTTTATTTATATGAAACCACATAAAATTGTGTAATGCCTTGATTTACACTTCTGAGGAACAATTTATCAGTATTTCTTACCAGTACTTTAATGAGAAGAAAGTTTACATTGCAACTGTCATAAACAGACCTTGACAACAGACAGCAAGTTCACTGGAACATCAGCGTGTCAAAAAATAAAATGCAGACAAAAATGTTCTCCAAATGTTCTCCAGCTGGTCGCTGCAGACTAATCCTCCTTATTTGGCTGCAGCTTCTCTTAAAACTTCATAAAAACACATGGTTATAATAAAAAAATGGGGGAAAAATCATGTTCCTTTGCAGCTATGCAGAGCAAACAAACTTATAATACTTTAATTTCATTTCTGGATTAAATGTAAGGTTACTTATTGAAATAACTTGACTTGAGGGTGTCTGCATGAAGCTGAATTTTTAGCCGAGCCATTTCTCCTCCGGGGGAGTAAAAGTCTTAGAAAGTGGATTAAGAGCTGGGCGAATGTTCAAGGTAAACAGGTGTGTAACATGAAAATTGAAGTCTGTGTTTTCGAGTGAGTTCTTTGTTCTTTGTTCATTTCTTTATCATTACTACATAATTATTTATAATTATTTACATAACTATACCATGATAATCAATCCAATATATCATTACTTTCCTTCCATCTAATAAACATACATTTACAAACTAAAGAGACCTTAAACAAAGTTAACAGATAGCCATAAATAAAGAAACATCACCATCACAAAGATTTCTCTGTAAACACTGTCTTCTAGGAATTACATGTTCAAATATGGGTGTGTTTATGTATTTGATAAGTTGCAAATATTGGAGTGAAACATTTAGTTGTAGAAAATGCAGGATTAAACTTTATGAGGTTATCTTTAGAGCAGAGGTGGCACTTCATAATAGTCACAGTCTCCTTCATGGTTCTTTCGTTCAAGTGTTGCCTCTTCCAGGCACAGCAATGCAGATATACATTTAGCTGTATAGTAACAATCTTGGTGTCATGGTTGTGGGTGAGTCACAGTACATTTCCACAGTCTTTGCTCTCCTCCTCTGGGCGGAGCCCTCATGGCTCCTCCTGGGAATCCCACCTGATGGAAATCAGGCCAACAACATTCTCAACCAGTCTCCACCAGAATGTCAGCTAATGCATGTTAGTGTGTGACCGCTCGCCAAACCCTGCTAATCACAGAATTTGTACTTACCTTGCTTTCCTGTCTTGTAGTCGGTTCACGGAAGCGATCATTGCAACCATGCCATGGCCTTGCTTGCCTGGATGCTGGTCTCATTCATGCTGCTGCTGCTGGTAAAACCTCTCTGTTACTCACCACTCTCACCTGCCTGCCTCCCTATTCTACTGCTTGGAATTTTGGACTCACCCAGACCTCTGTCCCTCGGCTTCCCCTCCTACTTCTCTCCACCTCCAGACAATGCCTTGGCCTGTCACATTTTGCCTCGTCAAGTTCCCGCACCCAGCCGTCATAGTGTCCCCTTGCAGTTCATGTTATTTGCCCCTTCCCTCTTGGCTATGAGTTTCTAGTTCATGTTCATAGTTCGTGCTCAGTTCATAGCTTTAGCTCTGTTTACCATGTGCACTTCATCACTGTTAAATAAAGTTCTTTGCTTATCACTTCCTGAGTCTTTGGTTGAATCTTTGTTTGAGTCCATCTCTCATCTTGAGCCTCTGAGCCTTGAAACTTGGCAGAAGTTGTGTCACAGACCTTTCCAGTTTTCTCCTTAGTCTTTACATGGTGATTCACTTGGTGAATCTTACCTTAATGTAACCATAGTGTATTTAACAACTGTATTGCAGTTCCATATTTCACACACACATATATATGTCTGTCTGTCTATCTATCTATCTATCTATCTATCTATCTACACATATACATGCATATATATATATGTATTTGAATTTATATATGTATATATTTGTGTGTGTGTGGATACATGAAATATGTATATACACACACATATTGTGTTTTAATATAAATTATGTGAACATAGAACATTTCTGTGAATTCTCCTAAAGTCAGAGTTTAACCCTTTTAAAGCCTGAACCATGAAATTATGACCAGATAAATCTCAGTTTTTTCAAACATGAGTGTTATTATCAGTGTTTATGTGTGACTCCTCCCACCAGAGGATGGCTGTGGGTTTTTTCCTTTTCTTTCTTAGGGTGTGGACACCTGGGCATGCCTGCTGAGTTGTTGGGTGGAGTTTGTTCCTGTCCTGGGATTGTGTTTATTGAACCTTCTGACAAATAATTAAAATATATATTGTATATTCTACAGGGATGGAGGAAGTATAGATGTAACTTCAATTTCTTAGCAATTGTTTGTATTTGGGCAACGAAACAACAAATCACATCAGTCAACGCAATGCATGTTTTTGGGCTAGTAGGCACTGTGTCAGGTTTCTGGCAGTCAAGTGTGTTGGTGGACATCTGAGGCAATAAAGAGAACTGTACACTGGGTGGATGTGAAGGAGCTGAGGTGAAACTACTCTAACTGGGCCTCTAACTTGCCTCAAAATGTCTTTACCACATCACTGGTGACGATTTTGTGTGTGTGTGTGTTTTCCAAGTGTAAGCCAGTATGTGTTTATTTAACAGTGACTTGTTAATCACACATTGCAGCAGGTGTGATATCTGTCCTCTCTCTCACACACACAAACATAGTATGAGTTACCTGAGCCACAGGGAAAAGCAGAGTGTTTTTACAGCTGTCTATGTAATGAATTCTTTGGGGGCCTGTCAAATCAACAGTTAGCTAACGTCTCAAATGTTGTGGTATATGTGCGTGCATGTATGTGTGTCTTGACGAAGGTTAGGTAATGTCTCTGTATGCTACCTCCCACTTCTGGCAGGTTTAATGTCAATATGCTTAAAATTACACAACCCGAGTTGTCATACAGACAGAAAGCTAAAAGACCCGCCCCACCCCTCAAACAGACTTCTTAATGGAGAATTTTATCTTAAAGAGACAAGTGAAGATTGAAAAGTAAGTTATCTAATTTATAAAGCTTTTATACTTACAGAGGTAAATAGTTTCACTGCTTGAGGTGCCAATCTTAATAAAAAGGTAAGCATGTTTAAATTAAACATGGCCATTAAAGAATTACTTATGGCTGCAATATATCACCTGAGAAATGGGAGGGCAAAGAGGGCTGAAAAGACAACTAACCCTAACCCTATAATGTGAATTACAGATGTTCAGGGCTTTTTTTCTACATTACACAGTTCAGCCATGTGCAGGCATGACATCACATCACAATCAGCAGAACACATTGGTCCTGTGGGTTTTTGGTAATAAACTGTTGCCCACATACAGCCTTTTACGACTACTGAACCTTCTTTATCACCAGCCAGTTGTGGTGTGGAGGGAGGGAAGAAGTGTTACATCCCCCCATTAATGATTTTCAGGAAAATTTTGAAGTTGGAGCTTTTACTCTGTAAAGTGAAGTTTAATTCACTCTGAAGTGAAAGCAAATCTGGTGGGTTGATTTATACTGGTCAGTAAGCACAACATGCCTTGGTTTGAACATTTTCTCATAGCAGACAGCTCCTTATTTATGTTACAGCGTCACTGAGTGTTGTAATCTGAAAAAAAATATATACAACTTTCAAGTGAATCAAAACTTTTCTACATCTACTAGATAAACTATAAGTAGCAAAAAAATCAGTTAGCTTTACTTGGGCACCAAAAAGACAACAGTAGAGTATTTTCACTGGTAAACATGATGAATATTTGTTGCTCTTTTGGCTATGTGTTATTCTGACAGGAGTCTGGGGTTAGAGATGCTGAGCCTTCATAATATGTAAAGAAACTGTAATTAAAATCCCCCCTCCAGTGACCTCTGCAAGTTTTAGGTTTAAGGTTCTCAAATATACCTTCCAAGTTAGCGTGTGGTGCAAAGTGCAAACTGAAATTAGCAAATAATTCCTGCCATTGGATACAGAGTGTGTCCAAGCACTTGATGATCCTGCAACTGACATCAAGGGTGGGCGGTAGTAAGATCGGAACATTGTGAACAAGGTAGGCTATAATTAAATGATAATTGTTTAAATAAAAAAGCACAATGAGGGATGCGTATGTAAAGTATTTAAAACAAATAAAAATGTAGCATAGTTGCACAATTGTTTGCATGTCTGTTAATAGCTGTTTGTGGTGATATCTTTAATACTCTGCCCTGCAAATTCCCCATCCATCAGTTTAGCATCACTGCTAATGATTTATGGCTCTACATATGGGAAGAGTTTAGACATGTCTGTTTTAGGGCTTCCCAACTACAAAATAGAAAGACAAGAAATGGTTTGAATTATGGTGAAGAATTTCTAAATGATTTAAAAATGACAGAAATTCACACTTTTGCTTCAGCTTTATAGGAAGGAAACGCTTTATGCTTATAACTTCTCAAGAGACTGAAGGAATAAGGGATTTTTGGTGGCTTTCTGAAGGACGTTTTTGTTGGAGGTCAGGTTTCTTTAACATCCCACAAGGGATGTGATGTTCCAGCACAGGGAAAAAGAGGGCAAGGCTGTGAAAATATAATTCAGCAGGAGATCAGGGCAGCCACAGTCTTCTGCAGGGAGGTTTTCATCTGGTTTCGTCCACAGCTGCACAAGCCTTTCTCAGATATCAGTGCAGATTGTTGATCGTAGTCACATCTAACAGTCTGATTTACAGTGCTTTGTGGTTGCATAAAATAGGTGATATTTAACATTCCAAAAGTATTTTTTGTTGTTGACTCATTTGTGCACAGCTTTGTACTGCACTAATTGCACTATAGACTTTAAATTTATAAATTATCTGTGTTTTAGATAATACATACTCATGTTAAAATACCAGGCTATATACAGACAATTGAATCAGGCTTAAAAATCTAATGGGGAAGGGTTGTGACATGTCTTTTGATGCAGGGATGAAACCAGTCTCCCTTCTTTACATAATCTTTGGAAGTTCAACAGGATAGTGACACGGTAGAAACTCTACAATAAGCATTTATTGAAGTTCAATGCAAGCCAGTCGCATTTCATTACATCATCCAGATTTACAGACATTTTATGATATTCTTTTTGTTAAACTTTCGCTTTGACATATCAGTGATTATTTGTGTTTCTTAAGACCCAAACACCATTAAAAAAACATATATCTATCATCAAAGTGTAAAGAAAAATTATCCCTAATTTTGGTGTTTTTATTTTTAATACTTGATAAATTTATATAAACTTCTTTAATTCTGTGACCTGTCAGGCATCATACGTCTTAAAATATTAGTAGCGCATAAAGTGAAATGAGCTTATTTGCTTTCTTTCTAGATGTGAGAAAAATAAAGCTCTCTCAGTGTCAACATATACGAGGTGATGCACTTATGCTTCTTTTGCACTAGTAACAACTCAGTTCCGCTCAACTCTACTTGACTCGGTTTTTCAGGGTTTTCCATTAGGTGGTGGTACCTGGTACTAGGTGCTTTAAGTACCTGCTCGGCCAACGTTCCAAATGAGCTAAGTCGATCTGAAAATGTGACATCAACAGACTGCATGCCACTGATTGGCCAATGGTGTGATTTGATAAGTCATGAGAGTGACTCCATCACAGAAAGGACAAAAAGCCGTAGACAGAGAAGCAGGTAAACCATCACCTAAGCGTCCTCCATTGGTGTGTTGGGCTTGTTGCACATACAAATCAAGTCACTGGACTTTCGGCCGCATCGCTATCACGACCCCATGTACATTGAGGTGGTGTTCAAAATGACTGACACTAGAATAGTGAATAGAGTTGAGTCAAGCTGAGTGGATACTAGTGGAAAATAGCATTAATTTAATCTCCAAAGATCAAAAAGCACATCTGAATCTGTTTTTTTCCATATTGTATCTTGGAAAGACTTGAGCTAGCTTTCCTCTATGTCCCCAGTCTTTATGCTAAACTAGATTTATCACCACTTTAAGCTCTATGCTGTAAGATATAGGAGTGATATCAAGCTTCCTATCTTACACTAAGAATTATCACAATTATGATCTCTAATGTCAGCAGCAGTTGTTTTAGCTTTCATTTTTACTATTTTCAACTAACAACTTTACCACAAAAAAAAAATCACTGCATGTAAGAGACATTCACATGAAAAATAAACCCACAACAAAACAATTCATCACCTTTGAACCCACTAAAGGAAAAAAGGTTCTCAGAGTACCCGCTCTGAACCTCCAATGAAAACTGATTTTGGTTTTAATTGTGACACTTTAATAACAGTGCCCCCCATTGGCAAGGTTATGTCAGCAATGCGTACATAATCTCAGAATGAGTGGATATTTTTCCATAGAGTCGTGAATGACAATGTAAACCTTTGGCTAGTCTGGATGGAAAACCCCACTACTTAAGTCCAAATCTGTGGTTAACAACCCTTCCATTTATTATGCCCCAAGAGGTTTTAGCGGCTTGACAACAACCTCAAACACATTCTTTGCTTCTGCTACATTAAACAGGCAAGACTTCATGTTTAGTAATGGATGTTTTTTTTTCTTTTTTTATATTCCTACTGATTTTGAGATTTCGTTTTTTATTTTGTTCCGTAAATTAATTTGTTGTTGTTGTATAATTTCCACTGTAAGAGAACCCATCAGTTATGTGAAGACCATTTCCAAAAAGTCTTTCCAAACACTGTCAGCTTATAGGCTTGGTCATTTTGACTTCTCACCAACAGTTCAGTTTGTAATAGCAGTTCTGTCATAGTTTTAGGCCTTCCTTTTTAGTTCAGCACAGGATCAGGAAAACCCTTTTTAACTCCCCCATGTTAAATTTGATTTGATGCACTTGTTCATTAAGTTCTTCATTGTCCTCCTCAGTTTCATAGAAATTGATAATTGGGCATTGGACCATGACCCCTTCAACTTCTTCGTACGAGACAAATTACATTGGACTCCATGTTTCTCTCTATTGTCTCTTGGAACCAGCAGCAGGCGCCACAGTCCCTTGTGTGGGGTTGTTGATTCGGTCATGGCTGCACGCCAAGCCAGGAGGTCCAGAGACTCCTGGTGGTCCATGCGGCCCCACTGGCCCCTGTTTTCCTTTGGGTCCTATTGGCCCGCTAATGCCAGGTATTCCGGCCTGGCCCTCGATCCCTGGAGACCCTGGAGGTCCTGGGAGACAATCTTTACCAGGGGGACCCATATCACCTTTCTGGCCCCTCTCACCCTTTGGGCCTGGTGGACCCATGGACCCCTTATCTCCTTTGCTACCTTGTGCCCCTCTACTGCCACTAGGGCCTCTTTCACCAGGTACTCCTTTGGGACCAGGTGAACCTTTAGGTCCAGCAGGTCCACGATTTCCTGTAGGGCCTCGGTCACCTTTGCTGCCAGTCAGCCCAATGGGTCCTTTTGGGCCACTTTCACCACGGTTCCCTTTGGGTCCTGGGGGTCCAGGAGCGCCTGTTGACAACAGATGGTGTTGTAAATGTAAAAGGAAAAAACAAATCAAAGCAAAGCATTCTTTGCTATTCTTGTTGTTTATACACAGCAACATCCACCTTTAAGTATAGTGAAGTTCTGCATTAGCTGTGTATGATGAACATCTACTAGTTTCATCTCCTCCATCACCATAGACAAATTCCTGATGTCCATGTCCAGTCGGACATTCAGCAACAGGTTCTGCTGCCTTAGAGTGTCAGCTAAGTGCAGCAGTAGCAAGACTGTGTTGTTCAAGTTCTGCACAAAAAAAGAGAGGAGGGGGGCGCATAGATAATGAGAAGCAGTTGGAATTTAACAATGGAAGGGCTAAATATTAGAAGTTTATGTGGCAAATCAAAAATCAGCTTAACTAACCTTAAAGCTAACTCACTAGCCCAAGTGATCATGCAAATTACAACAAGCATTTTGCTACTGGGAGTCTTTTGTGTGTACTTTAAGAATTTTCACTTGCTGACTCTAAATCTGAAAGCTGTTAGTATTGGACAACTAGTACGACCCAGACGGAAACTGCAATATGTTTCAGCATTTCGGAAAAACGCTTGGTCTCCAGAAATAACTCCAAAAACTACAATATAGTTGTTGTGTTTTTTGCAACCTGCAGTTCATCGGTGTGTCTGCCCAGGCGAGTCTGGCATGACGAGCTCTCTGTGTTGATGTACTTATACATGCTTTGGACGTGGCTCACAGTAGCATTGACGCTGGAGGAGATTGAGACAATTTCCATCTCAATAGAGTTCAAGCGACCATCCAAGGCAGAGAACCGCTCACCCGTCCGGTTCTCATAGTACCTAAAGAGGACAGAAGTTTGTGATGGCTGGAATGATATGTCTCTCTGTGTATATAAATAAATATATACACATATAATAGACTTCATGATATGTAAACATCACTTGTTTCAGTATTTAACTTTCACATAAGTCAGACTAATGTAAAAATCAGGAAGTTGATAGTATATTAAGCCTTAACACGAGAAAGTCAGTGTAAGGACATTGAGTGTTTTGAATGTTACCTTGAATGGTAGTGAAGGTCATGCATGTTCTCCTCATGTTCGTCCGTGAATGTTGACACGTTGTCTAGCTGCATCTGTAAGTTCATCACCTGCAGAAAACACCCAAACAATCTGGATCCTATCCTCACACGTCCCCAAATTGCTTGATTTACTGATTTACAAGAGATTAGACTGTCCAGCTGCAACTTGACCATTTGATTCCCCAAAGGACAAGTTAACTTAGAATCCATTTAAATCCCGATAACTGTTCCTCCTAACTGATTTATGGCCATGTAAACAACCATATCTCTTCTATTAATGATTAATGATTTTTTATTTAACACAGTCTGTTTATGAATATCTAAGAACAATCAAGCTTACAAATGCACTAACCTGGTGAGTGAGATCATAGTAGAGCTCAGTGGATATGGCGATCCTTTGGTGATCTGCTACGATGTTGTTCTGTAGGAAGCGCATGGTTTGCATTGTGCTGCTGGTGTTGGACTTGATAGCACTCAGAACCCGGCTGTAGTTCTGCCAGTCACTGGTTAATTTATGGAGGACATACGTATCCTCATCTGCTTTTCTCTGCAGGGCATCTATCCACTGTGTACTAACAGGTAGCGGGATCACAGAAGATGGGAGTTAGCAGCAGTGTTGATAATAAGGGCAAATATCCCTGATAGAGTTATTTCAGACACATATGCACACATGTACATGATGTTCTAATAATTTGTTTATCAAGGGCAACCAACAAGAACTTTGGATATATTGAGAACTGCACCAAGGCCCAATATAACCTAAATCAGGATTATTATGAACCTTGAATCGCGCAAAGCTACTCTAGTAGAGTGCAAGAATAAAAACACTGAGTTATAAATGAGCATCACCCTTAAAGGTGAATACACGTAGAGTTAAGAAAAAACTGAAATAATCCGGCAGGCTGTGGATGCTGTATAGTTTAAGGTTACTGGTGTTGCAAAATGCTTTCCTCCATTCATAAATCTGAACACTGAGCATGCTCCATTAAGTGTATGATCTAGTCACATCTGTCCTTTCTCAGCTTTTCATTCACCTGTGTGCCACTGTTGTATTAACTTGATGCGCTGTAGCTTTGATGTCAAACGAATCCTCCAGCAGTGTTTTTATCTTCTCCTGAGTTTCTTCAACCACGTCCTTCCAGCCCTCCACCCGATCCAGGTATCTTTCCAGTGACTGATTGAGAACTTTGATTGACATAAGGTGGTTTTGGATGTCACGTGTCAGCCGGTTACTTGTATCCTTTAGTGTCGACTGGGTCTTGGAGGCTTGGTCCAGGACCTGGAGAAGAAAGAAATGGTGGTAAATTTTCTTTGGGCTTTAAACTACTGGTCCCCTTTTATTATTTGAGCTTTTTTTGAAGGCCACCATACCTGCTCCTGTGCCAGTATCATTCTCTGAATGTCTTCAAACTCTTTCTTCAGTTTACTGATCTCCTCACTGTACAGAGTTGCATCCAGGCAGCCTGAACAGTTAGATGTGGTCCTCACATCTGGGATGGGAAGTTAAAAAGGACGTGAGATGGCACAGGAAAAGAGGCAGGATGCTCTAAATTACTGTATTTGACAGCTGACCACACAACCAAGTTCCTAATGTGTAATCAGGTGAATAGAAGAAGAAAACTAATGTATAAACGATCAGCTGAAGCTTGTAAGGTAAACCTTCCTGAATTCCAATATGTTAAAATGTGCTGATCCATGTGATAATATTCACAGACAGCCAACTCCTGTCATGCTTTAAATTGAAACACAATTAAAGCTGTTTTAGGAATATATAAAATCCCAGAAGTTAGTAGGAATGTAAGTAAAACAGTTCAATTCAACAAATGTGCAAAAACTTTGTTATCTGTGAAAAAACAATTATTCCTTGATATTTTCTCATAGTTCTTATAGGATCAAAGTGAGTATTAAAAAAAGTTACTTTACCCTCTATTCCTTGCTGGACCTTTGTGATCTTTTTGTAGTAAGCTGACTCTTCTTCAGAGAGGCTGTCCACCTTCCTGAACACTGAGTACACAGAATTACACATAAATATTTCAAAGTATTTTTAAACAGTTGTACTTATATATATATAACTTATATATAAGTAAAGGAACAATAACAGTGAGCGATCCGAGTGCTCTGGGGTAAATGGGGAATGAAATCATTAGATTTAATCATGTAAGGAGGAAATAATTAACAGCAGTAACTTGGTGTTAACAGGAAATAAGAGATATTTAAAGGAGTAAAAACAGGAAGTTGTCATTTAAGCCCTGACAACAAAACACCTAAAGTTTTCATTGGCCTAAACACTAATTATGTATGATGGTTTATCCAGCTGGTCAGGTTATAATCCCTCAACATATTTCCCAAGTGACTAACAGCAGTTTAGCAACAGTTAGCTTTTTAACATCCTAAGCTTTGAGCCAGGGCATTATTAGAGGCCGTTCTGTAGTTTGTTTGCATATATAAATGCTTCCACATGTGCGCATACTAGCAGTGCAGTTGAACATGGCCTGTGGCTTCTTCTATTCGTTGAAGCAACAGAATATATTTTAAATGTATGAATGTGAATGAGTAAATCTTTTTTTTATGGGTATGCAGGGGTGTGCATCTGGTGGCATATGTTTCAAAATAATGCTTTCAGTGTGACAAAACACATTTCATTCCCCAAACTATTTTTTCCATAAAGGGGTAAAACTGTGTCCATATTTTGTGCAGAAAAAAAACTGTTGCTAAAAAACAGATGTTCATCAGGGAATTGAATATCAAAGGTTACTGTTTCTCTTCTTGTGCATATTCACGGATGGGATTTGCGGCCAAGTGCATGACTTCTTCCAATGGTATTAAAGTTTTAGTACTTTGGTGCTGCACAGCTGTACTGGACGTTGACACAGTGTCAGTGTGTGTTATTCAAATGTATTTTGCAAAGCTAAGCCATGCTGTGGTGCACTTTTTAAAAAGAACTGGATTTCTCATAGCAAGACTCCTGGCAACTCTTGCAAACAAGCCATATGTCTTCAGTCTTTTTCTAATTGCGTTGTCATTAACTTTAACATGTAACATACCAAATGAGGGATGTAGAGTCTGAGATGTAGATCTTGGGTCTTTTGCAATCTTTCTGGCTATTGCACAGGATACTGCTTCTCTAAACTTTGGGTGAATTTGCTTAGACATTCAGTCCTGGGAAAATTGCAACATTGTGTTAAGATATGCAGTAAACTTCCAAAACTGCCCTTATAGAAGTGGTTAAACTTGCTGATGATCAGGTTTTAAAGGAAAAAGTTATATTTTTTATTCTTTTTGCGATTTGAGAACCTTTTGCAACAGTATCAGCTGTCAAATTAGTCAGCTAATTGTCCTTTATAGTAGAAAAAAACAAATGGTAAAATATGCATTTGATTTTCAGTGTAGCTCTGTATGAATTAGAGACAAGAGAAATACTTGAGGTTTCCTCTTTTTAGAGTTTGGAACAGTTTCTGGGGGAACAGTTTTGCTTCAGTAAAATAGTATTTTTGTAAATATAAAGGGAGAAAACTAAAGAAAAATCAAAGGCATATTTCCATCTGATATTCTGCTAAAACTCTTAACTAACTGTGGTTTAAATCCTACACTGAAAATGAATGGTGTCTGATTTGTGTGCTTTTCTTTACATGCAAAATAAAAAAAACATTATTAGGTGCAGAAATGGTCTAAAAAGAAGGAAATTAAGCATAAAGGGGTCAAAAAAGTGGTTTCTCCTAACAACCAAATGTTTGCTGAAACCACTTGCTGATGGCCGATGATGAACATGCACACTCCGTCCAGGTTTCCAGCACACGTGCAAATGAAAAATTACACAAAACGCCCACACGCATTTTGTGGCACACCTAATTCAAAACTGGGCTTTATTAGGATGTGTATCTGAATGCAGCCTTCTGTGTGTTGAGGGATTTTGAATCAGTTCTTGCCTGACTCTGTCCTCTGATGTCCCTGAACAATTGTAAACCATAAAGATTTACGGCTTTCAAGCCCAATAAAAAGTGATGCTGATGTAAAAAGCACCTGCTGCTGCTGAGTAACTGTCAGGTAAAACATGGGCAACAGAATCCTGGAACACATTCACTTGATCTATGGGAGTTTGGGGAGTGCACTATTCAGGCAACTAAAATGTATGTAGAGAAATTTGATGTGCTTTTCACTCATTTTAATGCACAGAGCTGAATGCGTCCAACCAATCTCTGCATGAGGAAGACCTCTGTGTTTTCATTTAGAGCAAATCAAAAGTCAAGTTGAGCTCACCAAGTGAAGCCAGCACTGCAACAGTTATGATTAGGAAGGCAACAAATCCATAGAGGATTTTGACAGCCAGTTGAAGAGAATGGCTCTGCTGGCACCGCACACAGCCACCTCGACTACGACCTGGAGATCAAATCACACGAACAAAGTCAACAAAGTGAGTAAATTAGCAAACGAAAAACAAAATTGATTTTCTGATCTGATCGTTTAGTTGTAGCTACTGTAAAATGAAGCGCTCATAAAAGTATCCAGATTCTTTAGTTAAACAAAACAAAAACAATAGTAGCTAAAACATAGAAACCACGTTCCTAAGGCAGAGACTGAAGCATCTCCAAAACGGTAAGGCTTGTCGGAGCCTTTAGTTGGCAGATACTGGAGGTACATGTTGAACTGATATGTATAGTATTTAAAATATCTACAGCTAATACCCTGGTCCAAGATATCATCTCCAAAGTTCTTAGTGGGACAGATCAGATTCGGCTGCAGGGACTGTCGTGATGTTTTGGTTCATCAGCACATGATTTTAACATTTAAATCTTTTCATTTTATTTATTTTCTCCTGCTTGGGGGCAACAGGAATAACACCAAACTGACTTATTCAGTATCATCTTAGAGTTAATATGAGAGACACACAACTATTCCATTTGTGTTTGTATTCATATATGCATGGAAAATGTAACTCCATTATTTTTTGTTCTTTTTTCCAATCAACTCCTGAGAAACAAATGTGCTCTTCAGCCTCTATCGTCTAACGATGTTCACTTAATCTCTGAATGTGCTACTTTAGAGGGGTTTTTGTCAATATTCTGCCATTTATTGACTCGACTGATGCAACTGATCTATTTAGTCAGTATATAGTGAATAATAATGTCCCAAAGCTAAAACTGATATAAAACTTGAAAATTGTTCACATCTGGTATTTTATTCTCTACGAATAACATTTTTGCTAAAATGCTTCAGTTAATTGTAACTTAACTGGTACGATTTCAATTACAAATAATGGATTGATTGGACTGACGTTAGGCAAACTTTAAAACTGTATTACTGGACTGGAGCTTTTTAACATAACAAACTCACCAAACCTACAATTTGTACACAATATGTCACTGCTGGGGGAAGAAAAAAAAAGCCCATCCTAAGATGATGCTGTTTTTCATTGTTAGATTTGTTCATGTGGCCCTTACCTCTAAATGAAGGCATTTCCTCCTCCTCTCCAGTGAAGTCCTCCTCTGAAGAACAAAGAAAATGCAAACAAAAGAAGTTGAAAAGATAAAACAAGTTTTATTCATCATTATGTCATTTTCAATTCTTTAAATCTTCATTCCATGTCATAGAAAGGCTTAAAAAGAAGCACATAAGGGTTGAAAGGTGATGGATAAGTTTTCATATCTGAATAGTCAATGTTGATCCATTAAACAGGCTAGTTTCCACACACTTGTTATTAAACAGAGCTGTAATCATAGGTTTCTTATGATAAATCTCACAGGCTATGGATGTAATTACATCAGCCGAGAAGTTTACTCGAGGCCACTATTTGCAGTCAGTGTGAATGTGGTTTATGTCAACAGAGCCACATAACCTCCAGTATAGGCAGAAAGACCATTTTTAGTCCAAAGATATCCAACATGATTTGTGGAGAAACCCAGCAGGTAAAACAGTATTCCAAGGGACCCTTAAATTAACTGACTGGGTTCTGACAGCTTGTATACATGCTGTCCAATAAAAATGAGGTTTCTCCGAGGCTTCTTACCAGGAGCTTTAAAAAAATCCTACTTGTAGTTATGATCTGGATGTCAGTATCACTGCTTTTACAAGTCAGAAAGAAGTAACATGAATACAGCACATGGCTTATTTGCTTTTCTCTGAGACCAGTTAGCTTGATTTCTCAGGAGAAAATTAAACCTGCATCTGTTCAATGTTAAATTTGTGTCTACAGAATGTGAATACAAGTGAGGGCAAATTGACAGTCGTGCATAATGAACTGGTTCACATCCATGGCTCTTCACCAAGGACAACAAAAGAGCTTGATCATTACCTTTGAAAAGCTGGTTCTCATATCCACCATAGTTGTCTGTCAAAGAGACACAAAAAGCAGACGTTTAAAAAATGAAGCTGAGTGAAATTCAGCTCCTCTGGAGCCACAAAGAGGTTTTATTACTCCTCTCATAAATCACACAAACCAGCTGCCTCCCTGTTTCCCTTGAAGTGTGCATTGTACCGAGTGCACACAGCATGAAGCTGCTGTCCCAGAAAATGCATGTTTTTGTTCTTTTTAGATGTTTTCTCTGAATTGTTGCTCACTCAGGACAAACCAGTCCCACGGTGGTGCAAAGCATGAGAAAATGTGTTTGTTTGTGAGTCTGAGAAATTTGTTATCACACACAGTCATGGAAAAGGCTGGAGTAAGCATGACTTGATATGACCACAGAGTGCCTAACAAACCAAATGAAGCTAGATTACTTAAAAATCCCCAGATGCATTTGACTTCATGTTTTCATAGCTGTAAGTAAGTGCTGGGGCTTTATTGCACGTTATTAAATGTGCAGCATACAACTGCACCTGGGACACTGTGGGTGTGGAGCTGGAAGTTTAGCAATCACTCATGCTGACCACAGGGGAAACTGTTTCTGAAGAAGAGGAGCTGGAAATCACAACAACAGTCATCTCAAGGTGATTTGTATTGTAAGGTAGACCCTACAATAATACATACAGAGAAACACCCAAGAATCATATTATCCCCTATGAGCAAGCACTTTAGCGACAGTGGGAAGCAAAAACTCCCTTTTAACAGGAAGAAACCTCCGGCAGAACCAGGCTCAGGGAGGAGCAGCCATCTGCAGCGAGAGTCTCCTGTTTGAATGATAGCTGTGTTTGTCGCACCTCCATCCTAACCGTCTTCGTGTGGAATCCTTAGAGTGAAAAACATCTCTATGGATTGTTTTTGGAATGTGACATTAAATGATTACTTTGACTGTTTTGTTGGTGACTTATTAGTCCCTGAATGTTTCCTTCAGCAGCAACGTAGCATGTCTAGTATTTCTTTTGTGACATTTTGGCAAAGATATGGACATTTATTTAGACTATGTAATGAATGTTTAGAGCTATAAAAAAACAGTGTTTTTAAGGAACTACTCCTTTGCACAATACAGCTGTGGGAAAAAAGAGTCAGAGGTTGCAGCATTTAGTGAAAGGTTTGCCACATGCTAATGAGCAGGTGTAAGAGTTGTTTGGTCTGAGATTTCCACTGTGCAACATAACTTTGGTCTCTTTTGTGCATTGTTATATAAGTGAAAACTGCCTTAAATGTTTCTGTGTTGCAAAAACATGTTGGGGAATTTCTGCTATGGATCAGTCTCTGCAGTTAGCCACAAGATCATCTCAACATCAGGCGAGGTCTGGCCTCCGCTAGTGAGAAAAAATAGGACAAAAAACAGCAGGAGAATTAAACTAATGGTGGACTGTAAGACATTAATTTTTTTTTAACTAGAGAAACGGTTTTAGTACAACTTTTGTTGAAAAAAAAAAAAAAAGAAATGTCTGTGTAATGCAGACACACACAGTTGCCCTTAGATGACTGGGTTCTGGTTCCACATGGCACAAATGAGAAAACAAACAGGGATTCAAGGCTTGGATGAAATTAGGGAAAATATATGTTAGGTTAGGTCAAATGAAATTAAACCATGGGATCTATTTGGAGAACAATGTTAGTGAAGTTTTGATAGAAGAAAGTATACACTTGCAAAAGCAGCAATGAGGTAAATGTTTATGTGAGTCAGTGCTGAAATGGCTGAGGTCAGGTCTGGGTGGACAAGTCACAAAACACTGAGGCTGACATAAGGATGGGTGGAGGCAGAGAAAAGGGGAGGGAGTAGAAAGGGGAAAGAGTGAGAGAAAGAACTTCAGGTTAATATGGACTGAGGCCATGCTTACAGTGGCAAGAAAGACTTTTTATAATAATCTGCACCTGGTGGCCAGCTACTCTGATCAGCAGAAAATCTTTTTCATTAGCTTTCACAAATGTGTAGCTGTTACTGAAGTGTTCGATGTGATCTGCAGCCTGTGCTTGTTTAACTAAATACCTGCAACACTTGGCACTTACTGGTATTTTTTTTTTTCTCTAACGCTCTTTATAAGTTAAAACCAAACCCGTATTGAGGGCCACAAGTGCCAAAGTGAATTAACTATATTTATAAATAAATAATTGATTGAACATGTCATCAGTTAAATTAAATTAAATTTGTGTCATTCAAATCATTTAATTATTTATCGGTAATTTTAATTAATTAATGATGCATTTATTGATGTCCCTATTTCAGTTAATTATTTCCCATTTTAATTAATTAATTATTTCATGATTTCTGTGCTGTATGGAGGGCCACAAGTGCCAGAATGGGTTAAATAAAAACATCATTAAATAAATCATTACATAGTAACACGGTGGTTAGCACTGTTGCCTAACAGCTTGTCCCCTCCATATCTTTCAGCCATGACTCATTTGTTGAATTTGTAATTTCCACTACTAGTTAAACTGGGACTCTGAAGTCTCTTCTGCTGACCTAAGTTGGCCAAAACACTAAATTTAACCCTGCAAACAGCAAGCAATTTTCAGAACTTTGTGTTCAGAACTTTACAACATAAGGTAAAAACAGAGTTTGTGCAATTCTATCTCCCATTTTCCTGACAAACCATAACGAAATTACGGATTGCTCAAAAATCTTGCAACTGGCTTCATGTTGTAACAGTGAAATTAAAAGTAGTAATACATTTAAATGGGGGTTTTAGTGAAGAGCCCTCATGTCTGTCTAAAAGAGGTATAAATCCTGTTCAGAGACCTTCCCACCCTGACTAAAGCACATACTTGGTGGAAAACTGAATTCCTGGAATTCTTTTGGACTTTTGTGGTATAAATATGTTTGAATGCCAGCACACTGTCTGTTACTGGAAGTTGAAATTCAAATTCTAAAACTGTATTCAACAAGAAATATCGAACAACCCTACATGTATGACTCTCCTTTGCTTCCTTTGACTTGCGCCTTTTTTTAGTCGTGTTTTCGCTTCTCTCAGTGGAAAAAAACCCCTCTTATGTCTGTCTCATTAGTGGGGAAGCTGTCGTGTCCAACACACACACAGACCAGAACTGAGCTGATCTGACAGCAGCACAACACAACCCTGCCATATTAAAAGGATGTTTTGGTTCAGTGGAAAGGCAGTCTTATTAATTTGCGGTGCTTCACAAACCTACCACCTATGGTCTGAAAGCATTTCCCTCCAAATTAAACAAACACAGAGCATCTGCATAAACAGCTCACATAAAACCCAACCCTTTGTTTTCCTGTCACTGATAAGGTCAGATTATTCAAAAGCACCCTTGCAACATTGATTCAGCTGGTTCAAATTTCATCATTAAGGGAGAATAACACCTTCAGGGTTTAGGATAACTGCTGCGAGGTGTAATAAGATAAAAGTGAAGAAAATAAAAACAGATTTCTATCTAATAAACCAACCAAAACAATAAAACCTTCTGAAGGGTATTATGTAGGTAATCCATGCTGCTAAACAGCTGTGGTAATGGACACCTGTACATAGGTACCCCATCCTCCAGTTCATTCCAGTACATCCCAGGCATACTCAGCAGCAGTCAGGGGTTAGATCTCTGGCTAGACCTTTCTCCCTGAGGATGTGGTCACATGCAGATTACTTTTACACCCATAAAAATCTCATTGCTTTCAGATCCCAGTGCATTTATACTTCACATAACTGGGCATTTCCCCCCTGGCAGGTAAGTTATCTTGAAAGCAGCTGGCCCTGATTATATGGTAACTGTGCTTGTGACCTATGTAACAGAGTTACAGACCTTACATGGATATAGAGTAGTCAGAGTTTTCAGCATTGTTAATGTACATGCAGTTAGGTGTATATATTTTTGGACATGTGAAAGCACAATTTGCGTATAAAACATATTCAGGTCACAGTTATTTGATGAATGTGGCTATTTGCATAAAAAGTTTGAGGTCCACAGAGGACCAAGGTCGTGGATGATCATAGGATGCTTTCCATGGTCAAGCAAGGTGGTCGAGCCTTATCCAGGAGGAAGCCATGTCAATTTTCTATTTTTAAAAAAAAGTGTGTAATACAATACTTCACTATAGAAAATAGTTCAGAACATTCGCTCATTAGACAGATTAAACTAAGATAAGGATCAGGAAGATTCAGCTGGCTGCAGCTGGATGGTGCTCCACAGCACAGATTGGTAATGACCCAACAAATACAGCAAAAGCAAGCCAGGAATTTTTGAAAGATAGGAGGTGAAATATGCAGCGACGTTGGAGTTAATCAACTGATCTCAAATTGATCAAGAATGGATTTCACTTAAAAGAGAAAGCTGAAGGTAGAAAGACAAACAAAGAAATGGAAAATGAGGAGTTAGAGTTAGGAGAGAAGAACTAGAGGCCTGGAAAAACACCATAGTAGAAATCCCATTCTTTGGTGGTCCCCTGATTCCAAACTTCAAAGACCTCATTCACAAAGGATTTAAAATAAGTCTTTTGAGCCATGGCTGTGAAGGCATGGTGGTTAATACAATATTTGTTTACAATCTTTCAAATTAAAGCAAAGCCCATACTCATTATATGACGTTAGTATATTTGTTAAACAGCTAAAAAAAGGTGTTTAAAAATGTGTGAACCTTATTATATACAACAGATTTACACAGTTTAGGTAAACAAACATCACTGAACTCTTTGCTTTTTTAGAGGAAACATGTGAAGGACAGAATATGCAACATAAAGATGCATCATAATCAGAAAACAATCATAAACCAAGGACTAGAAATAGAAATAGATACATTTCGTGTCCAACAAGATTAAAAATAAGAATAAAAGTACAAAACAATCAAAATATATTTATATTTTGGACATTCTTTGTGAGACATTTGAGACATTCGGTATTTCTGTGCGCGATGAATAGTTCATGTCGTCAGTGTGAACACTAATAGGAATAAAGATTATAAAACACAGCCAGAAATGCCAAAAACCATCTGCTGCTACAACAGCCTCCATTCTTCTTGCAAAGTTTTTCTTGGTCCCGTTCACACAAAGTGGTCTCGCAGTCTACATTCCCATTTATCCCACAGGTGTTGGATGGAGCAGAGATCAGCTACACTTCCACACCAAACTCTGAAAGCCACCTCTTGGTGGACTGGTTTGGGGGCATTGCTTTATGCTGTAGCTTTACCATGAAAGCCACAGACAAAAACTACTGAGTCATGCAGACAAGCATCCACAGGTAACTCCTGTTGCTGTCAAAGCCCTCGTGTGTAGATGATGTACAAATATCAACACTAGCAGTTTTGAACAGCCTTTCCTGTGTCCCTGATATACTTCTAAGGGAAAAGTGTGCAGAAGAAAGGTTAAAATATATATAGAAACTTTGTGAAGTCTAACAGTCAGATCTCAGGATGTCGTTCTGATCTTTTACTCTCTGACTTTTAGTGTTCGTGAAAGCAGCACCACTTCAGTTTGTGGTTCCTTTGCTGAGGTTTTATCTCAGGGGGCTCTGGACTTTCCAAACCCCATACCCACCCTTTTTCTCCCTTTGGACTTTACTTTCGCTACAGGCATTGTGCAAAATGTTATCCTCTGTAAATAACAGGCTCTGTATGCCCTCTGACCTCCCCACATCACTCACTGCATTATCCAATTTTCTGTTCAAATAGAGATGCCTACTCCACATCATAATAGTTTTTCATGTTCCCATCCTTCATTGGTTCATTCTGCTGTTTTGACCAGTAAAATCTCCTCCTCCTGCAAATCCAAGCCTTAAGTGGAACCAGAGTTAGGAGATGGGGCCTCCTCCAGATCAGAGTGGAGGTCTTGACCACAACTCATAAAGTAAAATGAGTCCCTTTCTAAAGCTTTGTTGACATCTCAGCCATTTAGGTGCCCTGTGACTGGAATGCGTGGTTTCTGCAAAAGAATATAAATGGTCGGTATGTGTCGCTGCAAACTGTGAACCAGAATGTATAGAAAGGCCATTTCAATAGAGCACTCTTTTATTGTGGTTAGGCAGTAAAACACAAGATCTTTGCAGTTAACATCCAGTAAATGGATGATGTTTTTTCTAGATTAAACTGCTTTGGAAAACCAGGCTGAGAAAGTAAAAAAAAGAAGCAAGAAAGGCCTGGTTAGTTTTATACAGTAAGACTCAGAGGTGTGGACTCGAGTCACATGACTTGGACTCGAGTCAGACTCGAGTCATTAATTTTATGACTTTAGACTTGACTTGAAAAAATGTTCTAAGACTTGTGACTTGACTTGGACTTTTACACCAATGACTTGGGACTTGAATTGGACTTGAACCGGTTTACTTGAAAAGACTTGATATTTTACCCCAAATATAAAATTTAACATGCATATTATATAGAGATTGAAAATGTGACGTCATTCAGGGGTAAAACCGCAAAGGATTCTGGGAACTCGTGGCAAGAGGTACTAGCGCACACAGCCTTTCAATTGAACTCAGTCACACAGCGATAAAAAGAAACACAAAAATGTCAAGAAGCTGTTGTATTATTAACTGCAATAGCCGGTCGCATGACAGCCACGGGAAGCCGACGGGTAAAGAGATCGGTTGTTATCGGATTACGTCGTTGAAGAGAAATTGTTCGAGCCATGTTTCCGAAGTAACAAAGAGGCGACGGATGGCCTGGATTGCAGCCATTCAAAGACCAAATATAACGTCCCAGAACACTCCAGCTCACAGGTTAGTCTGCTCCAAGCATTTCCACAAAGGCAAGTCTTCTGTTGTAGTTAATGCGTCATTTTCATAACATAATTGGTGATATAGGTTACAAGCAAGTCTGGCGCTGAACAGAAATTGTCGCGCTATGCTCCTTTATTTATTGTGCATAAATAGTGAATTGTCCTGACACAATATTGCGTTTCGCTTCTGTTATTATGGTACACTGACAAAAACATATACTTTTATTCACAGGGTAAAACAGTTGTTTTGTATCACTAATTGCCCAGTACGATTACAACATACAATATTATTGTCACTGCTGCATTTCTGTGATGCTACCAGAAATTATTTCCACTGCTAATTAATTACCGTTGAGCTCAAAGGTCCTATTAATAAACGGTTAAGGAATGTGTATTTATGACGACGATTTGTGAGACTGGTAAACTTATGATACGTACGATGGTCTTTCGTTCTACACGGTGCATTTCAAGGTCCTGCACCCATCCGTCGGTAAACTGTACCTGGGCTTGTTGCAGTGACCTGAAGTTACTAAACTTCATGAGTGTATGCACTCACTCCAAGAACCGTATGATTATAAATATGCATATAAATATGCTACGATGAGATAGCTGACTTCATCTAACTAGCAAATGTTGTCCAGGCTACGTTGGTGATACAGTTTTTTTTAATATGTATGATATTTTTGTCATGCGATTTTAAAGCCGGTCCTACAACCGCATCCAAGAATAACATGCAGCTTATCTCAGAACTGTCGGTGAAAATTATTCTTGGAGCTAGGTTTAATTGAGCTGCATTTTAAAGAGGTGCAATTTCACAATTTGTGTATATTTTCTAAGTTCACTATTTTGTCATGTGTTGAGAAAAACACAGATTTAAAAATTACATGGTCTAATATTTACATTTAGCATATAACTGCAACATGCTTTTTTTCGTTTTTTTTTTTAAAGACTCGAAAGGACTTGAAATTCAAAATTTCAGACTTGTGACTTGACTCGGACTTTTACACCAGTGACTTGAGACTCGACTCTGACTTGCCTGACATTACTTGAGACTTGACTTGAGACTTGAGGATAAAGACTTGAGACTTACTTGAGACTTGCAAAACAATGACTTGGTCCCACCTCTGGTAAGACTGCAAGGCCAAAGGAAATGTACAATCTTCAACAACTAAGCCTTTCTGTATTTACTCACCCTCATATTTTATAATCATTTCTTCATCTTTTCACTCCAAAGGTTTTCTAGCCAAAGTGTACAGTTGACAGCTTGGACATCATTTTTTATTCTTTTTGTTCTGGAGTCTAATTAACACCAGTGTTTGCTCAACTGTACCAAATCAAAATAGGCCGCACCACAGAAACTAGTACTACAAAAACTTGAATGCCTTTGTTTGGCTCGACTAAAAACAACAGCAGCATAAGAAACAAAACAGTAATGGATCAAAATCCTATTAAATAATAACATCTCTGTAAGGATTTCAACTAAAACTCATAAAAATTAATCCAGTATACCTCAGAGTCCAAAAACTTACCTGCAAAGCTAACAGAATAAGCTAAATTAGCTACATTACTTGCCTTGGATAACTAAGAATCCATTCAAATTAACCTGCTTGAACCTGGGTGTTTTTTTCATCGTCATCTTAGTTTCAACTAGTGTGTTTATCCAGTCTTGTTTGCACAGATTAGAAACATGGCTGAGTTCAGACTAGTTGGTCCATGTAATATGACAGCTTATTCACACCCTCATCTCCTCCAGATTCGACCACTGTGATCACTGAGTTGAGATCAGATATGTCTGTGCATCTGTGCAAACATTTAAAAACAGACTCAAAACATTGTTGTTCATAAAGGTCTACACTTACTAGTCGTGTTTTTGCTTTATTATATTTTGCTGTTTTTACTGACATTGTCAATTAAGCTGCTGTTAACGCACACAGGATTTTATGTTTTTATCTTCATCTACCATTGCCATTGAAACTCACTGTATACATGCCTAAATGATCCAGCAGTTTCCCATTTATAGTGTATAAGACACTGGCCTCCCATTCCCTACAGAAACAATTTAAGATTTTCTGATTACTTTTAAATCTGTTAATGGTATGGCTCCATTTTATCCATCTCAAAATGTCTAACACCATGTACTGCCACATACCCAAAAGATGGTAAATAGACCAGTTATTATACAGCACTTTTCCACAACTTGCCTCATTCACCAATTCACACCCACTCGCGCAGACTGGGATTGAACCCCTGACCTTCCAGTTAGTAGGTGACGCTACCACCTGAACTGCACTGAGCTACTGTTACTGTAGTTACTGTTACAGGTTCGACCGCCCAGGCTTAAAACAAAGGGGGACCATGTTTTCACAGTTTTGAGCCCAATGCTGTGGAACAAACTTTTTCAGCTAATATTAAACAACCTAAAAAAATCTATATCTATCTATTTGTATTTGGTTTTTTAAAATGATGTCATCTTAAATTTGTTCTTTTGTGTTCTTATTTTAGCTCATTTCATGGATTTTGGAATGTTTTAATGCTATTTTTTGTCAATTCTAGGAAGCAGCATGTAACTCTGATTGTGAGAGATACTGAGAGATGTAGAAATAAAGGTAATTAATGCTATTATTAATTAATTACACTAAAACGGTAAACAAGAGTTTTTGGTTTTGTTTTGGGTGTGGCATGGAAAGAGAGCAACATTTCAGTCAGTAGCAGGAGGCTTTGCTGTCTGTCTGACAAATTCAGTATCAAATTCTATTTGGGCACTGCCGTTACCTTAGTTTTGGCATTGTTTGTGTTTGTGTGAGTTAAACTGTCAACTACAACTAGAAGAATCTAGTATTTTGTGCAGTCAGGGGCTCAACAAGTTGCTATGACCCTGTCAAAGGTTTTTCATAAACAACTTAGTATGTAGTCCACATGGTTCATCGAAGTCCGGTAATGTAAGTATCCGAACTGTGATGCAGTGAAAGAATTAAGCTCTGTTTGCACATAAAAGTGGTGAGAAGAGGGAAGAAAAATAAACAAACAGCCACTGTTATAGCTGGAACTTATAATGTTGCTAAGGTCTTAATTAAAGATCAAGTTGCAGATTCAACATCACAGTCAACATTTTGTGCTGCCAGCTCTAGTGTGGAAACATGAAAATGCCCAGGAGAAACATTTAGATTATGAATCCAAGCTAGTAAAAACAAATGAGGAAACGCACTCTGAATACAGTGACAAGAAGCCAACACAGCTTCCAGATACTCAGTGTCCTTGTTCTCCTTTCACTTCAAATTCATGATGCGTTGACTGTAAATTTATATAAAGCTTCCACAGCAAAAATTGCACTCAGGCCTCCACTTTGCTCACTCTTTCCTTTTCCTTTGCCAGCCATACACCTGTCTGCCTGCTTTTCCTTTCCCTGCACCTCCTTGTTTTTGGACTCTCCCTCTCCTCTCCATTCTGGGAGGAATGTATGAGGCAGCATGTTTTGTTCTGGCTGGGCTGGACTGAAACCACTAACAGACCTCCTGCATTGTGTGGCTGAGAAGAGTACTGTTCTTGGAGTTAATTTGCTGTGTCGCCTTGTGGTTCATGTGCAGCTTCTCCCCCATTTAAGCTCGATGTACCAGTTAGAGGTAGAGATTGATATTTCCAGTAAATATACTCTTCTTATATGGTAAACATAAAACTTGAAAGTTAAAAGAGATCATTCAAAGTAAAAAAAAATAATTATCAGTTATGATAATGAATATGTGAGGACATCTCCACATATTTTCAAGCTGTTAGTTCTGTTTGGCTTCTCCCTCTCACTCCTGCTCAGTCATTCCCTCTGTATCCACTCCCCCACGTGACTGCTGTGCATACTGTATCTCTGGAAACTATCTAAGTACTTCTGCTTTCTTCACAGCTGTTGGCAGTTTTCCTTGCATAGACTGTTGTAAAAATACTCAAATTCAACTCGTATATTTTCACCCGCCCTATCTTAAGCGGAATATTAATTCAATCTGCGGTAGATTGGCATGGCTAGAGAGTATCTAAAGTTTTATGAGACCAGGCTGTGGTGCACGCATGTACGCATTACAGAGATTTAAAGATGACTCATCAAAGTGTCACATCCAACAACAACACACGTGCACTTTCTCAGGATCTGCACTGCCAGGTTTCAGAGATGATGAGAAGCATATGTGATTGCTAGTGCCCTGCGCAGGTGCCTGTCTGCATCTCACCATGAGACATAATGTTTCTCACTACATTTCTAAGTGTTTTCCACACTGGGAAATTCACCTACGTTTTCATCAGATGGATCTTTTGCATGTTCAAAAGTTGGTGAAACAGGGCAAAGTTGCATTTCTAGATGCTAAGATGTAATGTTGTAGGTGAAGTCTCTTTACCTTTCATGATTTCTGGCTCCAGATATCGTCTGCAGTATTGCCAACTTGTTGCGGTCTATTTTTTTTTCTTCTCAAAATCAAGTGCAAAGGAAAAGCAGAAGTAGTCAGCAGTGTACCAATGGGTCATTCATGCGCATCGTTCCAGTGGTGACCAAATTTCCAGAGAAAGTGAGAAAAAAAAAGCACCTCCAAATTTGAAAAAAAGAAGCAAATCATGCACAAAAGATGTTCATTCACATCCAGTGTAGTGAAGAATAAAACAATCTTTGTTAAAATTTAGAAAAAAAATAACTATGCAATATCTGGATTATTGGAAATATTCTGAAAAAATTGTCGATGCTGAAGGTAGGTGATCAAAGCTCATCTAACTTTTGCACATTTGTCTGCAGCTCTCTGGCATCATCCCTTCCCCATCCAGAGCCTGATAAAGCTAAACCTCCTTAGACAGAAACCATGTGTAGCTTTATAGAGGGAGGGACAACTGGAGCATGGCAGGATGAAGAGAAAGCACAAGATTGGTAAGAGAGATATAAGCAAGAAGGCAGGGAGGCAGAGAGAGAGAGAGAGAGAGAGAGATGGGAGGGAAACAAAGAAAGTAAAAAACGAGGGCGGGACAGGGAAAAGGACAGAATGCAAAGGCAAAGGGAGGGGGAGAGAGAGGCAGGGAGGGTCCGTGTGTTTTGTTGAATGTCAGTTTTGTGGCCGAGGCTAATTGCTAACAAATGTCAGAACACTGTGGAGTGAGCACCTTGAATATCTGTGGCCTTGGCCTGTGAGACAGGAAAATAGTTTCTTTGAAAACACGCCAGTGCACACACTACAACACACATGTCGAGGCCATAATCCAGACCTGGCACCAGTTTGCAGGCCTCTCAGTTTGCTCCCCTTAACCTTGACTACCAGCGAGTTAGACTAACAGCAGGTGTAAATTTTGCACCAACACACACACACACACACACACACACACACACACACACACACACACACACACACACACACACACACATCCGGCCAGTCAGCTGACGAGGCAGCTCCAGTGGCCGTCTGTCAGACTTACAATTTTCGCTCTGTCTTCCCTCTCCTGCACTCACTGTGCAGTTTAATATAGCTGTTTACTGTTAAATAAATAGATAACTGTATTAGTTTTGAAAGGCAGGAAATGAAAAAGTCTCATCACATAATTAGTCTGAGCTGCAGTTCAGAACAGAAGGTCTATTAACTGTTTATGGTGTACTTGCTGATATTATTACTGATAAAGTATACACTCACGAACCACTTCATTTGGCTTCATTAGAAAGGTGATTTAAGTGGCTCTTGGTTATTGGTGTCAGATGTATTTCAGAGACTGCTGCTTACTGACATTTTCTCTCACAACCATCTCTAGGGTTTGCCGAGAACCATGTGAGAGAAAAAACATCCAGTGAGCAGCAGTTCTCTGGGTAAAAATATCTTGTTGTTGATGCCAGAGATCAGAGGGGAACAGGCAAACTGCTTCAAGTTAAAAGGAAAGCAACAGTAACTCAACAGGAAACTGAGACAACGATTACCACAAGCTCTCTAACTGGACTATAGAAGATTGTAAAAACATTGCCTGGTCTGATGAGTCTTGATTTCCGCTGTGATGTTCAGATCGCAGGGTCAGAATTTGCTAAAAATGATATGAAAGCATGGCTCCATCAAGCCTGGGTTTAGGCATTTGCTGGTTGTGCAATGGTGTGGGAGATATGGACTCCCCTTTATGACCACAGTGTAGTCATTTTCTGATCGCAAAGCTCAAACCATCTCAAACTAGTTTCTTGAACATGATAATGAGTTCACTGTACTCTGATGACCTTCACAGTCTCCAGATGTAAACATTTAGACCCACTGGACACCTGGAGCCTAATGAAGCCTGGGGCTAAGCGACAGGCTGCACTCTGGAAAGGTCACCAGTACATCACAAGGCTAATAGAGAGAGACAGAAAGCCATTCACACTCATAGCTCCTGGATATGGCTGACATGAAAAGGAATGTTGAATAGGTAAGAAAAATAATACGAAGATGTTTTCATATAAATTGTGGCAACTGGGATAAGCTCCACCAGGATAAGCAGTTAAGAAAATGGACGACTGGACTTTCCAGTACAGAAATCTGTAACAACCCAAAGGACATTCTTTGCAGTCATTACTATGGTAAATATTCTTATCTGGATACTTCAGTGCTGCCAAATTGTCATTGTCTAAAATGTAGCCCCGGGAAATGCTCTTTTTCATCAGTATAAAGGTAAAAGATGCTACAGTTTCTAAAAAGCTTGAATTCCATGAGGTTATTTATTGTATGAACCCACCGGGCTTTGATCACACTGTGCAGTTTTGGGGTTTTTTAATCAGCTTCGTTGACGCACATTCCAGCGCACTCACACATCCATCCACACAGAAACACATTCTTCCCTAAATTGATACCAGAATCATCCAAATGTTTGAAGTTCCATGGTCTGTTAGCCACGGTCATTCAGCACGCCAGTGGGACCAATTAAGCCTGTTGATAATGATATTTTGTGTTAGACATCAGCGGAGTAAGCTCTCTGCTTGCATGTGTATATACTGAAATACTCAAAGTCATGGCACCAACTGAGGGTTGGCTCCAGTGCTGGATGGTTTCAGTTCAGTAGTTATCCAAGTGAACACAGCCGCAGCCCAGCAGTTGGCACACACACGCAACAGTACACCACACTTTGTCAACACCTGTATGAACTAACGCATATTCACACTGGGTGTAAAGTACATTTGCTATGGGTCACGCAACAGATAATTGGTTTAGCAACACTAGATCAGTTGCTGGTAAATCATCAAAACTGAGGAAAACAAGTTGAACATACGTGAGCGCTGCTGGTGTGCGTGAAGTTAAAATGTTGAATTTGCAAAATGGGAAGCGGATTTATCAGTTAACTTAGACCTAAACTTCTGGTCTCAGATTTGCTTAAAAACCTTTCATCTAATTAGAAATCCCAGTCTTCAATTAATTCAATACAAAATATTACATAGAGTGCACTATACAGGTCATCGGATGTTCAAGATGGGCTTTACGTCTACCAACAACTGCTCACACTGCCAAACCAATTCACCGGACAATTATATCCACGCTCTTTGGTTCTGTCCACCAGTTCAGAAGTTTTGGCGCGAGATATGTGAAGACTTATCGAAGTGTCTGAAATGTAACATTCCAACTTCCCCCTTAGTGTGTTTGTTGGGCAGCTTAGATAATGTCACTTCAGAAAAGAATATCGCCCATATGGTTTTCACTGCCCTATGCATAGCCAAGAAAACAGTCCTCATGAACTGGAAAAATAAAAATAATCTTAATTCTAACCAATATAGAAATTATCTATTAGATTACATTAGTCTTGATACAGCCTCTGCCACCACATCAGATCAATTGCTCTGGGCTCCTTTGATCAGCTCCATCACCTAGTGGGGGTGGGGGGTCATAGTTTGGTCCCGCCTTCACTGTTGTGATTGGTGTGGGGGTAGGGACAGGCTTAGGGCGTCGGGGGGTTCCCCGGAGGCATCTTCCTTGGGGGGCTCAACCCGGGGTAGCAGTCATGTCCGGTTAGGGGCTCTGTTGGCTCTCAGGTGACTGTTTCCTCGCGGCTGCGTGCAGCGGGGCTAGGGGAGGGTCTGTGCTGACGGACGTGGGTTACTGACCTGGTAGCCTGGCTGCCCCTGGGTGGGTCCGGGATGGGCGTGAGGTTCTGGGGGCGCTCCGTCTCTGGGCTGGGACCCGGACCGGGCCTCCGGGGCTTGGGTCCTGGTTGGTGTGTTGCCGGGGTTGTGGGCGGGTGGGTGCATGGGGGCCCAGCCCTGGAGCAGGGTGCCGCCGGTGCGTCGAGCCACCTGGGAGGCTCTTCAACTGGTGGGGGAGATTGTCACATCTTGCAGGAGCTTTCCTCTCCTCAGGAGCTGCCTCTGCAGGAGGGGGAGATACAGGAGAGGTGGAGGAAGATCTCAGCCTGGGTGTTTATTGTCTTATGTAGTCTGGAAGATGAGTGGATGGTGGGGTGGGTGCAGTTTTCTCTGTGGTGGGGTTGGGTGGACTGTCCCGGGCTCTGTGGGGCCGGGCGGCGCTGCTGCACTGGGCCCGGTCTGGATGGGCCTGGGCCCCCTTTCCCTGGCGGGTCGCGGAGTATGGGGGTGCCTACTGGGGTCAGCGGGGGAGCTGGCCCCAGGGAGGGGTCACTTGCCCCTCCCTTCCTTCCCTCCCCATCTCCAGCTGCCTCCCTCTTCCCGCTCCACCACAACCACCCACACATGCAGGGCCTTGGAGTAGGGGTATGTCACCAGGGTGCAGAGGAGGCTACCCCCCCCTCTGTCCCCTTCTGGCTGCCTCTGCCTCAATTTTATCCCACAACTTAGACATTCACATTACTCACACTCTCATTACACATACATATAGGATCTTGGGGGTGGGCACGATACACGGAGTCCAAAGTACCATCAGGGTGTACACCCCACCCCTGGCATCGTTGCCCACCTCTCAATTTTAAATACACGTAGACATTGAGGGCTAGCAGGAGGGACCATGCGCTTACCTGCTGCTCTCTGGCAGGTAGCTCCAAGCCCTCCTGGGTTTTAAATGCACCTTAGAACACACATGCATCAACATTACAATGAGCGGGTGTCATGGTCCTGGGCCATGTGGGCCCAGTATTCTTAGTTCTCATGTGTCTTTGTATTCAGTTCCCTGTTTAGGCTCTGTTTCCTGAGTTGCCCTGTTGCGTTGTTCTCTGAGTGCTTTCCCTTTGTGACTCTCACCCCCTGTGTGCCCCTCTGTGTATTCATGAGCCCTCGTCCCCTTTCGTGTTTATTCCGTGTCTCCCCTGCCCGTTATGTTGGTGTTCTACTCGTGCTCTCTCTCCTCCTGTCTGAACCTCTGTACTTCCTATTTCACCTCGCCCGTCTCCCGTCAGTGTTGTGTTCACTCCTGCCATGTCTCGTGATTATTATCAGTGTCACCTGTGTTCCCCGTGTGCTCCCACTTCCCTCGTTAACCCTCTGTGTATTTATGTCTGCGTCTCCCTCAGTTCTGTGTCGCGTTCTCCCTCATGCCGTGTGTGGTTCTCCCCGTGTCTTCCGGTATATGTTACTTTAGCTTTTCCCAGTTTAGTGTAGTTTTGTATTGCTTTTGTATCATCGTTATTGTTTATCACTTATCAGCAATAAAGCTGCATTTTTGAGTTTATCCCCCGTGTCTGTGAGTTTGCAATTTGGGTCCTCATCCTGCCTGCCACACGGCCAAAACATGACAGAAGAACGCGACCTCGACATGGACCCAGCGATTCACAACCCCTCCGCTGAGCTCCGTGAGGATCTAATCCACACGGTGGTATATGACTGTCAGAAGTGGTTGACGCTGCCAAGGGGAGGATACCGGGAGATCTTAGCCAGCCGTCTACAGCGGATGGTGTCCGGACTCCCCTGGTTATTCGGCGCGCTACACCCCCGCATCCGGGACTTCCTCGTGTCCACCATGGGCATCCGCCCGGAACTGCCTCTCCGGTGGGAAGAGTCGGAGGACGTTCAGTCCGGTCCGCTGGAGGATTCGCGGCCCGGCTCAGCTCCTCCACCATCCCGGAGAAAACGGCGTTCACGCCGCCGTCGCACCACCCCACAGCCGGACATTCGGACTTCTAATTCACCTGCTGTGGTGAGTGAGGACTCTGTGTCTTTTCCAGACATTATGACTGTTCATTCAGGAGCTGTGTCTTGTGTGGCGGATGTTAAAGCGAGCTGCTTATCGCCTGTGCAGCTACCAGCGGCTCAGTTAGCACCCTCGCAGCCACCCTCAGTTCAGTTAGCTTCCTCGCAGCCACCCTCAGTTCAGTTAGCTCCCTCGCAGCCACCCTCAGTTCAGTTAGCTCCCTCGCAGCCACCCTCAGTTCAGTTAGCTCCCTCGCAGCCCTTCACAGCTCAGTCAGCTACCCTCCTGGAAGCCCCCGCTGCCTGGTATTCTCAGCATCGGCATCTTTTCCCGTCAAGGTTTATCGCTAAATCATTCGATCCTCCCTTAAGAGAGAGACTGCGTCCTCGCTGCCTTCACCCCAGTACACCAGTGTCACCTGGGTCTCCAGTAGCTCAGCTCCCAGTGTCACCTACCCCGCAGCCACTTTCAGCTCAGTTTCCAGAGCCACCTGTTTCAGTTCAGGCCCCAGTAGCTCCAGTGCCGCCTGTAGCGCAGGCCCCAGTAGCTCCAGTGCCGCCTGTAGCGCAGGCCCCAGTAGCTCCAGTGCCGCCTGTAGCGCAGGCTCCAGTAGCTCCTGTAGCCCAGTCCCCGATAGCAGTACGGTCCGCTGGTCAGCTTAACATTCAGCCAGGGGTCTCAAATCTCTCTGGCTCTGCATCAGCTCCTGCTGGGAGCTCGGATGAGCTCATCCAGGACTCCGCGGCTCCCACGCCGCCTTCTACCTCGTCAGCTGGAGGGTCCGAGGGGCCCGTTCAGCCTCCTGTCTCCGCTGGAGGGTCCGAGGGGCCCGTTCAGCAACCTTCCTCGTCAGCTGGGGGTTCAGGAGAACCGCACCAGCCTCATGCCACGTCAGCTGGAGGGTCCGAGGGGCCCGTTCAGCCTCCTGTCTCAGCTGGAGGGCCCGAGGAGCCCGTCCGGCCTCCTGTCTCAGCTGGAGGGCCCGAGGAGCCCATCCAGCCACCTTCTGCTACGCCTGGCCCAGCCTGTGCTTCGTCAGCTGCAGCTCCAGCCTGTGCTTCGTCAGCTGCAGCTCCAGCCTGTGCTTCGTCAGCTGCAGCTCCAGCCTGTGCTTCGTCAGCTGCAGCCTCAGAGCCTTCGTCAGCTGCAGCCTCAGAGCCTTCGTCAGCTGCAGCCTCAGAGCCTTCGTCAGCTGCAGCCTCAGAGCCTTCGTCAGCTGCAGCTCCGGCCTGTGCTTCGTCTGGCCCAGCCTCAGAGTCTTCGTCCTCGTCTGGCCCAGCCTCAGAGTCTTCGTCCTCGTCTGGCCCAGCCTCAGAGTCTTCGTCCTCGTCTGGCCCAGCCTCAGAGTCTTCGTCTGCTGCAGCCTCAGAGTCTTCGTCTGCTGCAGCCTCAGAGCCTTCGTCTGCTGCAGCCTCAGAGCCTTCGTCTGCTGCAGCCTCAGAGCCTTCGTCTGCTGCAGCCTCAGAGCCTTCGTCTGGCCCAGCCTCAGAGCCTTCGTCTGGCCCAGCCTCAGAGCCTTCGTCTGGCCCAGCCTCCGAGTCTTCAGCCTCACCTGCCGCAGCTCCGGCCTGTGCTTCGTCTGCCGCAGCTTCGGCCTGTGCTTCGTCTGCCGCAGCTCCGGCCTGTGCTTCGTCTGGTCCAGCCTCTGAGTCTTCAGCCTGTGCTTCGTCTGGTCCTGTGCCCACCGGGCCATGGCCAGCACGCCTGACACTGGAGAGCCGCCGCTGCCTTCCGCGCGGCCGGCCCCCTGAACTGCTCCGTCGTCTCCTCCGCCGCCGCCGCTGCCTTCCGCGCGGCCGGCCCCCTGAACTGCTCCGTCGTCTCCTCCGCCGCCGCCGCTGCCTTCCGCGCGGCCGGCCCCCTGAACTGCTCCGTCGTCTCCTTCGCCACCGCCGCTGCCTTTCGCACGGCCGGCCTCCGGACCAGCTCTGCCACCTGTGCCACCCGCCTGGTCGGCCCCCCGACCGTGTGACCCGTGGACTCTTGTGCCTGTGGGCTCTGGGTCGGCCCCCTGAACTTTATTTTGACTATGGTCATGTGCTCCTGTGTTTTCTGTTGTTTGTTTTGTTTCCCGTTCTGGTCCCTCCGTCCTGGTCCCCCGCCTCCCGCCCTGGGTGGGTTGTCTTCTGTTTTTGTTTTTGTTTCTCGGGTTTGGGCTGTCGGGAGCCAGCCCTTTAGGGGGGGGTGATGTCATGGTCCTGGGCCATGTGGGCCCAGTATTCTTAGTTCTCATGTGTCTTTGTATTCAGTTCCCTGTTTAGGCTCTGTTTCCTGAGTTGCCCTGTTGCGTTGTTCTCTGAGTGCTTTCCCTTTGTGACTCTCACCCCCTGTGTGCCCCTCTGTGTATTCATGAGCCCTCGTCCCCTTTCGTGTTTATTCCGTGTCTCCCCTGCCCGTTATGTTGGTGTTCTACTCGTGCTCTCTCTCCTCCTGTCTGAACCTCTGTACTTCCTGTTTCACCTCGCCCATCTCCCGTCAGTGTTGTGTTCACTCCTGCCATGTCTCGTGATTATTATCAGTGTCACCTGTGTTCCCCGTGTGCTCCCACTTCCCTCGTTAACCCTCTGTGTATTTATGTCTGCGTCTCCCTCAGTTCTGTGTCGCGTTCTCCCTCATGCCGTGTGTGGTTCTCCCCGTGTCTTCCGGTATATGTTACTTTAGCTTTTCCCAGTTTAGTGTAGTTTTGTATTGCTTTTGTATCATCGTTATTGTTTATCACTTATCAGCAATAAAGCTGCATTTTTGAGTTTATCCCCCGTGTCTGTGAGTTTGCAATTTGGGTCCTCATCCTGCCTGCCACACGGCCGAAACATGACAGCGGGTGGAGGGAGGTTCGGAGTCTTCTCTCACCCCCGTTCTCTGCGACCTGCTGGAGCAGGGGGGCTAGGACTAGGAGGAGGAGTTGGCCGTCCGACTGCGGTCTGGAGTGTGGAGCCTTCCTGCTGCTGCGGAGTCGGGGCGGTCTGCCTCCCCCCACCGCAGGGAAAAGGGAAACACCACCTGGGTCTGGGTGCAGTTCCCCCCTCCAGGGGCGGGGGCACCTAGACCCGGTTTGTAGAGTACGCTTGGGGAGTGTGATCGTGTGTACAACGTCTCTTTATGTTTGTCTCCACGTTGGTTGAGTGTGGAGTAAGTGCATATGAGAGCATGAGGGTGGGAATGGATGTTTGTATCTGTGTGTGCCTGTATGTCTGTGTCTATATGTCAGGTTGGGTGTCAGGCGCCACCTCTCTGGGGACATCTCAGGCCCTCCAAGGTTTGGAGGCCTATCTCCCCCCACCACCACTTCCCCTGCCAGTGGCGGACCCCCTCAGACATCGGTGCGTTGGTGGTTCTTTGTGTCCGGGGATGGGCGTCCAGGTACACACCGGCTCACTCCTTGGCGGCCGCTTATCGGGGCCTGGAGCCTGGGGCTCGCTCGGGCCACTTCGGAGGTGGGGTGCCCCCGGCCTCTCGGCCTGGGGCTCGGTCACTCAGGCGCAGCTGGCTGCCGGCGGAGCTCACGGGCGCGTCACTGCAACTCCCCCTGGCTTCTGCTCCGCGGCTGCTGAGTGAGCCCTCATCTGGGACTCTCCTCAGCTCTTTCCGGGACAGTGGCGCAGCTGCCCCTCTGTTGGTCTTCCTTGGTCTCTTGTGTTCTGGGGGCCTCTGGATGTCTGGAGTTTTGATCTCCTCCACACCTGCTTCACGCCCTGGAGGACGGGGCTGTGGCCCCCCCACACCCTCTAGCAGATTATTACATGAAGGAACCTTTTAAAAAAACAAAAAACAAGCGCGTCCATGCTCACAGGTGTACACACGGGTGATCACACCCACAAACTACACCCTTTTTGGCTCCTACCTCAAAGCACACTGTGTTCTGTTGATCTTATGTGCTGCACAATAATGTTTAACATTTAGTATTTACTGTCATATTCCCATATATCATTGTGATGTTGTTTATTCTATTACTCTTGTTCTCTTCTGCTTGCTTTCTTTTTTCTTTCTCAGCAGGTGATCCAGGTGATTGATATATGCATTTTTTTTTCTCTGCCCGTTCTGTTGGTTTTTGTCTTTTGCCCTTCTCCCCCGTCCCTCTTCTCAGCTGTTTCTCTTTCCCTCTTTCTTTCTCCCCTTCTTTCCCCCAGTCAAGTCTGTCCCGTATTCAGTAAGTGAAAATAAAATAAACAATAAAAGGTGAATCAAATGGACCATTACGGCAAGGCTGGGATGGTCAGTTTGGTAAAGTAAATCCGTTGGGCATCTTTCTTTGCCTTTAGACAACAATTCTGATGGCAAAAGAGCCAAACGGGACAGGCCAAAAAAAAAAAAAAAAAAAAAAAAAAATGTTGAATTTGTGAAAAACAAATTTGCAGCCTTGTAGCGTTTGGAACTACATCACACAGCTCAAACAAAGGAAGCAGCAGTGAGTGCGGATGGTTTATCTCACATCATCTGTAGTGTACAAGTCAATTAGGAACTGCATTTAAGTCTGATTTTGATCTATAAAATCGGTTTTTGGCCACTTAGTGCAGTAGGGGCAGGGTTTGGTTGGTGTCTACTCCTTTGTGAAAGGAAAGAGAAACTGTAAACCACAGTGTGTGAGGCTTAATTTGAAATGTAATATCTTCTCTTTTGAAAATATGCGTATGTGGCTAAAACCAATTCCATTTGTTTGAAGTTGTGTTTTTGACATCTTAGCAAATGTATGGCTAATCTTCTTTTACCTCTGTTTTGGTGTTCATCAGCTCATGTGGCAATAATAATTACAGGGCACTTTTTGACCAAAACAAAGATGGTTGCTCAAGCAACACAACACAAACCATAAAATGTTTCCCTGGAAGCTAAATGCTTCACTGGATGTGTTCACCAATCAGTTGGTGAAATAATGAAAGTTCAAGTATTAACCAGTGTCACGCAGGTCATGTGTAACCCAAAAGGCTTAATGTGAGTTGCAGATGACAAATTCATCCGACCTTTCTGACCTGGTTTTCTATTACAAATTACAAATTGTAAATTTAAAACACATTTCCCAGAATGCCTGAGTATGATGTTTCACTGGTATAGTATTTCTCTCGCTTTCACTCTCTGTTACCTCTCATTGTCAGGCATTCTGAAGGATGAGGTCATTGCTTTCTTACTGTTGTGTTACATACAGCAGATGTCCTGCATGCCTTGTCTAATGTCAGCCCACCACTCAGAGGAGCCAGATCTTTGCTTTGGTTCTTTCAAAGGACTTCTTTAAAGAATTTAAGCACAGCAGTGTTTAATTTGGTTGCTATATTTGTCTTACCAGCCACTGGGGGCACAATATGGGTAGGAAGGACAGTAAGTGGAGGAACTGGTAAAGGGATGACGTAGTGTTTGGAGATGGTGGTACTAACAAAAAGACAGGAGGCAGAACTGGAGGAAGATGCTAAGACTTTGGGGGGAATGACCGGGAGCAACAAATTTAGAGCGACAAGGCTTAGGTGGTTTATCCATGTGTAGAGGAAAGATGGAAGAAATACTGGACAAAGAATTTTGAAGATGGCGCTGGGAGAGTAAGGTGGAGGCCAATGAGCCCCGATGTTGACCCCTAGAAGGCAGCTAGAAGAATGTGCTATCCTGAATACATCACCTGCAACAGAGTTCAGAACACTTCATTCGCTACACCTTGCAAGTACCAAGTTGGACGGAGTTAAAATACTCAGACCAGCGCATTTGGCACCAAGAACCATGCCACTTTCAAAACTCTTAAATTAACTTTTTACCCAATTCTAATGCTCAGTTTGAACTTCAGTAGGTCATCTCCAGCGTGTGTACATGCTGAGCCGCTGCTATGTGATTGGTTGATTAGATATTGTTACGGATTCAAATATTGGGGATGGTGTTACATTCTGGGAGGCTGTGGGAATGTGTGGGCGTGGTGTTGTCTTCTCCCTCTCCTCCTCCTTCGTTCTGGCCCCTCCCCTTGTCTCTCTCTGCCCCTGCCTTCTCCTTTAGGTCACACCTGCTGCTCATCTGCTCTCGTTACAACCAATTACCCTCAGGGGTGATATAAGCTGGAGAAGAGCAGTGTGGAAGAGGAGGGAGAGGTTTCTGGTGGATTTCCTCTGTGCTGGTCAGAGTGTGCTACTGGCTTAGGTGTGGAACAGCCTGCTGTGTGTGACCAGCCTTCTGGTGTGTGGCTCTTTGTGAGTAGTGCTTAACTGAGCAGTGATTGCCCATGAGTGACGGCGGCCTTCACTAGTTTGTGTGGCCTGCCTGGATATTGTTTGCTAGCAGCGTTGCTGTCTCTCCCTTATTGTTGCTTTCTTTGTTGAAGTGGTCATTACCACTTTGGGTTGACCTCCCTGATTTCTCGTTAAAGCAGCGGTGCTGTCTCCTTTTGTTGTTGCCATTTATATGATTATTGAGGTGTTTGCCTACAATAAAGATCTATTTTATATTAAATACCTCTGCCTGGCGTTCTTTTCATTCCACCTGGATCTAACTGTTACTGTCCCCCACCCTCATCGCCTAGCTTTTAAGTGGGGACGTAACAGATGGATACAAGAGGAAAACCACAATAACAAGACTGGTCCGGCCAGGTTGAGTCAAAAGATGATTTTAATGATGACACGCGTGGGAGATGGACACCGTACGCAGACAGCATCAGATCTCAAAATGGTGGAGCATTGATCAAACTCTTATAGCCTCTAGTGGCCCCCACCTTATCATAAAAGCCTAAACATTCACATGCTTTCTCTCACACAGCGCCTAAGCTACGACCTTGGCTCCCTGTTTATCTGCTCCTGCTGAGATGGGGCAGAAAACTCCAGTATGTTCTGTTCTCTTCTAATCAGACAAATAAGGCGATGACTTTCTGCGAACAGTATTTCTTATAACTCAGCAGTATAATGCATCATAAAACAATATCATTCATTCACAATAAATCAGCAGTCTAATGTAATGCAAATCAGTTTAACAAATGCAATAGTTATCACCTTCTTCTAATCCAGGAGAATAATGCAAACTAAAACTACATAATTCACAATCTTTAATTAGGGGTATAACATGGCATAAAATAATATTATAATCCAACAATATTGTGTTGAACTTGAGCTTAGATAAAATAGTGCATGTTTTTAAAGACTGTTTATCAAAACTGCTCTTCCTGTCAATATATTCTCATCTCATCAGAATTGTGTGCCTATTTGCGTAATAACCAGCTCTGGCTTGTAACTTCACAGATTAAATAGCTTAAATATAAGACTATTTAACATGTTTATATTTAATATAAACAGGTTAAAAAGAAATAAATGCCAAATGTGTGTTGTCATCTGAATTTTTCTATTATTTCAAGGTCAAGATGTAAAATATTTTAAGTTGGAAATGTAACCACGAGTGTGCTAATGATGTTTGGAAAGCATTAAACAATCCAGTCAAGTACCCTCACTGTAAGTCTTCAAACTTTAAGTCCTGGGAGGAGGAGACCTTATAAGAATGGAGTTTGTGCCACCTAGTGTAGCAACTTTACTTTTACACTTTGTCACAAAAAAGCATGGGAATTTAGTATACTGTGTGTTTATTGCTGTTTCTAATCTATGAATTTTAGTTACATACAGTTGTATTTTTCCAACTACAACTCCTGCCTGACCAAAGAGCTTTACACCAGTTTGATCAAACCACTCAACTGCTGTGACTCTAAGAGGACACGGATGCCTCTATGAACAACTTTACTAAGGAGTGTCGAACAGGTTAGTCTGTACTTGCGTTACACTGATCTAAACCACACAATTTAAGCTGCAGAGCTGTTTAAAGACTAACATCTAACTAACACTGCCGATCACAGCTCTGCAGAGACATGACTGCAGCTGACGCACAACAAAAGAATTTGTGTTTTACCCGCTGTGTTTGTGTGTCTTTGTGCGTGTCCATGAGATTTACTGGAACATCCGTGCCCTGAGATGACACAAGCCCTTGTAAGTTGTTTGTTAGGAGGATTAATTGTGTTTAAAGACACTAGGACTGTAACTACATTTGTATTTGACGTGCATTCATGAGCAGATTCTTCTGTTTTAACTTTCCTACATTCCTGGGTCATATGTTTCAAATTTCCATAATCTCACACTTCTCACACTCTCACACTTATGGAAAGCAGGTGCAGAATGACTAGTGTCAAAACAATCTCGGTGACCTCTGAGTTTTTTAACTAGAGTTTGTATTACATTGCTCTCCTGGGACAAACATGCAAGTGCAAAACATCAGCTGTAGATCAGCAAATACATGCAGCTCTGTTTTTCAGTTTTGGGAGCTTTTGTTTTTTAGAATTATCTATTTTTAAGATAACACTTAGTCCTTGAATTTATCTGAAAACTCACTGTCATCAGCAAAACAGGAGCCTACTCCAGCCTTGTTGGGTCTTTGTGTTAAGTGAAGCTTTAAAAAATAGAACGATAACCCCCGGTAACATTCTTACATTACACTAGTATTTTCTGTCTTATAGAAATAAACAAAGCTTTTCAAGTCTTTTCAACTCAGCCCAAATTCATTTAGCAAAATCAACCACATTATATATTTACAGAAGATCAGCACAAACGTCATTTTTTTCTGAATTCATTCATTCCTCATTCATTCTTATTAGTAACATCAGGAATCCTGTTTCTTTAAACAGTGTAAATCCTTTTGAACTGCATCTGTTGCAGAGAAAGTACTGCAGAAGAATCGTGTGATTATGACTAAACACAAACACTGTATATACAATGATACAGCAAACTAATTTAACCCAAATATTACATTGTGTACTTTTATATTTATACTTATATAATAGTATATCCATTAGGAAGCTTACATCCTCAGTAGTTTATTACAGGCAGTTATTGTTGGTTGTTATGAAACAGTGTTTTTCCAGTGTGGTTTGGTAAAATGCCAATAAAGAAACGTTTTAAATACTGAGTCACTGTCAGGATGAGTCAAATGTTTCTGTGTCTGCTCACCACCTCTGAGAGGTGCCAATAAATGACAAAAAACTTCTGGAAAAGTCTTCTCACTGATGTCAAGCCAGAAGCAATTGAACGCAACCATGACAGGAAACATTTTTTTATGTCAAAATAAAAGTCTGCTTTCCGTAATTTGTGGAAGAAGCATGTGGGGGGAAAAGTACATCAAATTTATGAATGAATCTGAATTTAATTTAAATAGCGCGTTAGTGAACACAATAACATATAATCAGTTATAAAATATTAATTGAAGACTATCTTGAGCATGTGTGTTACATCTTACAAAAAAGGTATTCTACACAAAAAAAACTCAACATAATTAATTGGCCTGATTTTTATTTTATTTTAGGGCCCTCGTTCATTCTGGGATGTACCACGTTAAAGGTGTAGGAGTCTCATATTGTTATTACTGTTGTATTAGTTTTAATACAAATACATATTATATGAAGGTCTATATATATGTGTGTGTGAAAAGTTTTTGTTATTAATTTTATGTTACAGCCCAAAAATATTATCTTCTTACTAAATGCGTCATTTTAAAAATATCAGTTTGTTTTAATTGTTCTTTTTTGTTATTGTTGCTGTTCAATAATTTATTTATTATTTTGTTCTTTTTTGCCTTTTTTTCTAATCAGCAGAGCAGATGTCAGTGCCAGCTATTGAAATGTTGTGCTTTTATATTTTGTAGTGTTGTTACATGATCTTAATCTTCTAGTTTTGGAGGTTTCTGACAGGCACTGTTCAGACTTATTCAGATGATTCAGTTTTTAAAAGAAGGAAACACGTTTGGCAAGTCTATCCATATTTGTTGTTAAAGGTTTACAAGAGGTAAGTAGAATTACTGAACTGCAATTCCTAAACTGGAACTGAGCAATTTGCATGAAAATATTTTCGTTTTGTTTTCTAAAGGTTTATTTTGAAGCGTATTACAGGAAGTTGGTGTTCACATTGCGGTACTTTTGAGAGCTGGATGCGGCGGCAGCAGCATGCTCGGTCATCACATGTCTGCACCGTCCCCGTTATCCGCTGGTATAAATAAGAGCAGCAGCGAGCCTGGGGCAGCTTCGGACGAGCTGGAGTCTCAGGAAACAAACAGAGGTGAGTCAGAGGACCTTTGCTTTTTGCAGGTCGGTGTTTTTGTGTGCAGACTGTGGTGGTTACATTTTTATATAAGCTATAACATATTTAAACAAAACAGAACAGACCTCGTTTGCATTTTTGCAGGTTTTGCAGATAAAACGTCAGACTGTAAAAATCACTTCTAACTTATTAATTAAAACCATGTCGTGTTATACCCTTTCATGCGGTCGTGCTGACTGAAGGTGATTGCTGTTTAAATTGCTTACTCATGGGTGTGACCTCCATCTCTGGATCAAAACAACTGGATTAGGGGGTATGACGTCCCGCTGTGGTTTACTTCAATAACACGCTTCAGCATTTTACGCAGTGCTTGGTGCGTAAATAATAATAAAAACGTGAAACTAAATTATAAATCTGTAATCACATGCATGTTTGCAGGTTTTAAAATGTTAAACTATTAAAGCATTGCTGGATCTTTATCATTATTGTTACATTTTCTGGTTTATAAATAGAAATAGCCCTGACTCCTTCATGCCTATAGGACAGTTAAGTCCTATGGGTGAAGAAGTCCCCAAACACTTTAAATAATGAGGCCAGTGTCCCATTTTTGACAGATTAGTCCATTTTTTTCTTCTTATTTAAGCACCGGGAAAGTCATTAATGGGGGGACAGAAGCAAAAAGAGCAAATCCATCAGGCAAGATATTTTAGAAATACCTGGGTAATTTCACTGTCACTGTAACACTAGTTTAATAAAGAAATAGTAGAATAAAATGAAAGAAATTTAATTAAATCATTGCACAATATTAAACATTTTAAGTGAAATGTGCGAATAGTTGTGCAGCAGTATACTGTAGGGCAACAAGGTCATAAATACAAAGTTATGGTAGTGTAAGCTATTTTAGAGTATAAAGTGTAATTTGTATGAGATAAATGTTACAATAACAAAATGCAAAAAACAAAATTAGCAAGACATTTTGTATTTTTCTGATTTTATAAACATAAACTACAACATCAGACAAACACATTTGTTGTGTTCCCGATGCTTAAAGTGGCCGAGGTTTGCTTTAAAAATGAACAAAATTACTCTTCAGCGGCCAAGATTTCATTTCTCAGTACTAAATGTCTTTTAATAGTAATCTAAGTGTCAAATAAAATATTTACAATGGTAAATAAATACTTCCAGAAAATAAAGGTGACGTGTGGGAGACTGAGCAGATGTTGATGTCATACTGGTAATGCTGAACTTTCTAGAGGAACATCTGGAGAGGAGGAGTGTTGGTATTTCAGTTGTGTAACCAGGATACTTGCAGTTGTTGTTCAGCAAATAACACAACTGGGCCCGTGCATTGTTAATACTTTTCATTTGCCTAACTTTCTCTCCATCTCTCTCTCACACTGTTTTTTCTGTGCTTTTCATGTCAGCATTGCTCATTCTTTCCCCTCACTGAATGTCTGGCCTTACTCATTAGTTTTTTCTCTCATTACAAAAGGCTGGATTGGAAATAGTGTTTACAAACCTTCTAATTCCGGGCATGCTCTAATTAAGCAAGACGTTTAGTATTATGTGGATGATGACCTCACTGTGTTTGCTGTATGTTTAAAAACGCAGAAAGTTCATATAAGCAGCAGAAAGTGGGACATTTTATCTGCTCCCAGGTGGACGTCCAGTCCAGCCCTGCTGGATTTAGAACATCTGATGACATTTTGCAGTTTTTGAAGGACTGAAAAAAATATCCAGGAAGGTTACATCAGTGCTGATTTAAGACTATACTGTGTACTGTAACAAGAACACAGACAATGGACACAAAAAATCTAGATTGAAACTCTTTTAAGATGGCATAAACCTTTTCTGATTAGTAATTATTAATTCGCTGTGGGCATTTAATCATATAGTGCAAGCAGACCCAAAAAGTTTCCAAAGATAGAGAGCTTTCATACTGATTCTGGGGAAGAGTGTGTAAGCTGATCTGCAGGTCATCTTAAATATTCTTATTTGACTGAACCCATGCAGAGTCAGGGGTATGAATGGCCCTCTTTCAGTGGGATGATTGAATACATTCAGTAGGAGAGGGTTGAATAAATAAAGGGAACAGGAAATATAAACATCAACTACCAAACAATGAAAAAGTTCTTGACGGTTTTTGGGATGTTGCAGCAGATTTGTATGCATACTGTACTCTGCTTGTTTCCATAGAAACAGGAGGAGATTGTGGGCGAGCGACTGCAAACAAAAACACACTGTAGAAGATGAGCAAGACGCTCCTAAGACCTGTGCTTTTATACTGGGTGTGCAAACGCTTTGCTTCACCTGAAGTACCTGGTGCTTGCAGTGTGTCTGCATGAAGACACACTCATTAAGAACAGAACTAGAGGGGTAAATGCGTCGTTGGCTGAATCTTAATTCCAGCAGTTTAGAAGAAAGAAAAAGATGTTCATCTTGTCTCAACATGACAGATTTGCCCATTCACAAATCTTGTGGAAGACATTGGCAATCCTCTACATTTTCTTGATTTTTGGAAACCAACGAATCCCTCTTTAAATGTTTTCACTATACTTTCCTATTAAACAATGTCTGCTTTTTATGTGATCAGTTAGCTCTTTAAGCCTGAAAGCATCTGTGTAGCTACCCTTTTGCTCAATCAAAACTCTAAATCAGGGTGAAGAGCTTCATAAGAGTCTTGAAAAATTCTTAGTCGTAATTCTGCCAAATCTGATCCACAGCAAAAGCTACGTCCGGTTTAATCACCATAGAAATGGGCAGCCTTTCCACTGTGTGCGCCAAGTTCTGCAAACAAAACAAAAATAGCCTTTAAAAAAAAGTCTTCTAAGTAGATTTTTTCCTTTCTGTTATGTTTTGTGTCAAGTAAGCATGCGCATTATCTAATGGTGTGTAATTGTGTAAGTGTGTAATTTTGGTTATTATGGATGGTTAAACACTGAGCTAATCCTGATAAAGACTAATCTCCAGAAGGCTCCAGAAAAACAGCAAAATGAATCAGCAAAGTTCAGCTAGACTGCTGCATGTGGCCATGTGTTTTTAGAGAAAATAAGGATTATTGCTGACTGCAGAAATAATCAGCAGAGATTAGACTCCCACATGGGAGAGATTATTTATGCTGCTTGGGGAAAAGCTGCACAGAGAGGAGAGAAGCCTGGTCCAACTGACTGGTGAACTTCTCTGTCTTTGTCTGTCTCATGTCAGCGTGAGTGGGGGGTCATACACCACAGACATCCTCTGCTGAATATGTCATTGTTGGGTGAACGGGCAGCTGACCAAGCACACGTCAGAGAAGAAATGGGTAAATAGAGAAAGAGCCTGCTGTTCTATTATATAATGCCTCTGAAAGGCACTTTGGTCATTGCCGCAGGAGAACGCTGATCTGAACTCAAAACATCCTTTAATGATTGAAACTGGGGACGAATAAGATGTTCATCAGTTTGAATTATTTAGTGTTATTGATTGGTTATTTTTAGCTGTTGCCATGTAAGGGCACAAAACCGCTGAGCAAACGTGATGATTTTTTACTGCGTAGCTCCCCACCTGCTTTTTCTCCAGCTTCCATCGCCCTCTGGTGGAGATAAGGAGTCTGTGCAATGACATTTTTCACAGTCCAGAGTCAGTTTGGACTGAAACTGTGTTTGATTTACATTCCAGGTCTTTGGCATCATATTCACATCATTACCTGCTGGCCCTGCAAGAGTCAGAGAGGATGCTAATGATGATGATGATGATGAAGAGGAAAGGCTCGAAAGAGTCTTTGACCTTGGTGGCTCTTCTGGTGGCCTCAGCCAGCTGTATCCTTCCTCCGACAAAAGAAGATCTTAACCGTAAGTTTGCAGGGTGTGGAAAAAAGGGTTTAAAGGGCCAGTTCACACAAAAGGATTGATCTGATGACGTTAACAACTTGGTAGTTACGGAAGTAATGTTAGGGTTATCTAGATAAATAGCTTTTAATAGGGCAACAGATTTCTTTTCATGGTATTCCACTAATAGGAATCTTCCATTAGTGCTATAAAACTAAAGGTATTGAAGATGATGTCATTTTTTTCAAGCATATTTGTTAAAGTTGAGTCAAAGAGCAGCATAAAAGATTAAAAAAATAGTTAAAGGAAATATATAAACAAAAAAGGTGTTAACAATAACCAATAAAAGGCCCCTCAATTAGGCCTGGATATTTAGTATTCATGCAGATCTCCTTGTCTGTCAAATTTCTGTGATTTGTGCAATGCCAAGAGCTTGTAATATGCATGCATTACTGTTATGGAGGTCCGTGTTGTGTCTAGACACAGGGTAGTTGATATTCTATCTGCATGAGCACATTTGTGGTCTGTTAGTCTGCCCTTCAAATGTCTTTTGGTTCCTCCAGGGTGATAAAATACTCTGCAGCTGGGACTCTACAGACTCTGGAGTCTGTGGATGACAGACAGGGTGCTGAGGTTAATTTAATGACTAAATTCTAAATTCATTATTAAAAGATAATGCATAAATGTCCAGGTCTGTGTTACATTTGTGCTGTGATTCTACATACCGGACCGCTTAGGATATGTAGAATAAAATAATCGCCTGAGCAGAAGTTGACAGTGAGCAGAACAAACAGAACAGACGTCATGTAATATCAGTAACATTCAAGGCCATTTTATGGAAGTTAACATTTTCTGCGTGTTGTTTGTGGTTTACAGAGATTTCCATTCAGGGAGAAAAGTATCTGGACAGACAAATTGAAAATGCCATCAATGGAGTGAAGGAAATGAAGAGTGTGATGCAGAAATCTTCAGAGGAGCACAAGAGGTTTTTGGATGATCTGGAGAAAACCGAGCAGAAGAAAGAGGTAGCACTAATATTAAGCACTATATGTTTTAACAGTATCTTTGTTGGCGATGCTCTAGGGGAATAAGTGAAGTAAAGATGTCTAGTGATTTGGGTTTTTTGGGCCACAACACACAGAAAAGTAATTTTTTAATGTTCCAGAGGTTTAGACTTTGTTTTTAAATGTTTAACAGCGAGAAAGTGTTCTCTTTTTTTCACTTAAATCTGTCCGTGCTGCAGATAAGAACATATTTCCTGAGAGAATTTACTCTAAACTGACGATTCTCACATTTAACACAAAAGGACGAGATAATTATTACCAAAGATGGGGCCAGAATAAAGTTGGATGTTTTAATGTATAGGAAGCGATGCGTACAGCTCAGGAGATGGAGGCCAAGCTGGAGAAGGAGGAGGAGGTTTGTAACGAGACCATGAAGGCTCTGTGGGAGGAGTGCAAGCCTTGTCTGAAGAACACCTGTGTGAAATACTACTCCCGAACCTGCAGCAGCGGATCTGGACTGGTGGGACGTCAGGTCAGACACTAAAGGAGATACAACACTATGCATATTTCATCCTTTCGCCTTCATCATTCTTCTTCTCTCCCCTGAAATATTAAGCCATGAAAGACATTTTAAGTTTGATTCAAAATGATACCTGCTCCTTCGGTCTGCAGCTGGAGGAGGTTCTGAATAGAACATCTCCTTTCTCCATCTGGATCAATGGAGAGAAGATCGACATCCTGGAGCAAGAAGGACAACGGCAGAACAGAGAGTTCAAGAACCTGGAGGAAAAATACACAGAGATGGCCGACGGCGTGGACAACATATTCACAGATAGCATGAAGGTACAGTTTACCTTTGCTTGTTTATGTGCAGAATAAATCTTTAAGCACCACTTCCTCTTTGAACAAGTATACAGCAAACACACTCACTCACTACATCAGTACCAGCATCAGCTCGGTCTCTGTATTTGTTGTTTTCAGGTGGCCGATTATGTGCACTACAGCCCTCCTGTGATCTATTTGCCTAACTTCCTGTCGCCGTACGCTCGCCGCGGCAGAAGCATCCGCTCTCTGTTCCACGATCCTTTCCACGGCTTCCAGAACTTGTTCTCCCCTATGATGGGAATGAGCCGGAACTTCTTCAGTTCCATGGGCTCCATGATGGACATGGACAGTGACACTGTTCCCAATGAGGGTCGGTTTTTCTGTCAGGTTCAATGTTTTTATTCAGAAACTATCTAGAGAGCTATCGGCTGCAGAATCACACATGCTGTAAACTCAAAAAACCCCTCGTTTTAATGAAAGTAATGTGTGCTGAGAGCTTTTAAGTCTAACTACAGACTGTCTATAAAATGTGGACGTCGCTTGTGGACCCTTAAGTTGCATTCTTTGTAATGACCAGCAGGGGGGGTTCAACTCATCTGGTTGCAAAAGGTAGTCAGGGTATATAGAAGCCTTTAGTGACTATATATCCACCATTTACTTGATCTTTGATCTCAGTGAACAGGTTCGTGATCAGACTATAGTCTCAAGTAATAGCTTGAGACCATAAACATAAAATTGTATTAATGACATTAGAGTACCGTTTGGTCTGTGATTTTAGCATGTTGTTAGGCGTTTTTTGTCAAAATGATGATATAATTGAAAATGCATAATTAAGGTTTTGTGGCTATAACTTAGATGTAATATATAACCTGTGCAGCTGTAAACGGCATTGCTGCATTGGCTGATAAATAACTTACTAGGTAATAATTGGTTTAGCTTAAATAAAAAGCAAATCTCCTCTGGTTTCTGTGGAGTCACATGACCAATAGTGACGTTCAGACAAGAAAAATTTAATTCGTGTGCAGAGGCACATCACTGTTGGGTTTTATTTTCACATGAAACGTTCATAACGCGCGTTTGTGTCATTCACACAGATGGTAACGTAAATGAGGACGTGATCATCACCAAACCTTACGGTAACGGCAGGATGACCTGCAGAGAGATCCGTCGCAACTCAGCCGGCTGCTTCAAGTTCCGCGACGAGTGTCAGAAGTGCAAAGAAATCCAGCACATTGGTAAGATGGTGTCTCGTTCATTGACTAAAACCTTTTATTCCCCCTGTTAACATGGATACAGGAGTAAAAATAGTTAAGATGGAGCATATGGGAAATATTACCAAAATAAATTAAAATATCATCCTTCATTATTTAAAAAAAATTATATAAGAAGCCATCAAACTGCCTTTCATCCAAATTCGACTGGCAGGAAGCCAGGTTCTGAGACCTGAATAATGATCCAGGGATGTCTTGATTAGAGCAGCACAATTAATATTTATAGAGAGTGTAATTTAATCATGTGATCTCTTCCTTTGTGTCGATGATGCTATTGTTACTCTTCCATTAAACGGCAGGACAGAACTGGGCTCTGACACAAAAGCATCTATTTATAGACTCTTGGAAAATACAAAGAGCTTTGTTTTGTTTTTGCGCTCAGAGGGATCCATCAGCTAGTTGATTTGAACTAGCTATAAATTATAGTTTCAATTTTAAACAATGAAAAGCAGCTGGAACTCTTTGTTTCCCTGTTTTTCATTTTTAAATCAGTGGCATAATATCAAGGCTCTATGTACGGTTGTCCTAACTAAAATACTCCGGTCTGGACAGAAGTAACGGTCTGCAGTGTCTCTTATTCTTGTAATTCAGGTGTTTTTCAGTCCCATTGCTACATTGTATAAAGTAAAACAGTTAGTCATGCAGTCTGTGAATGAACGGCTCATTCTAAAGACCTCATTCAATGGAGTGTGGTGCTATTATTGGATGCCACTACTGCAACAAATCAGTTCGGGAAATGACTTTGCATTATTACCACCTACAGTTGATCATGGGAAATCTGGGGGGAAAGTGGAAGAGTTTAGGAACCAAAGCAACTCAGCCACAAAGTTATAGAACAGGGTCGCTAATTGCTGAGGCAAATAAGGCAGAGCTCCAATCCTCCTCTGGCATCAATATCAGCACATAAACTGTGCACCCGGAGCTTCGTAGCATGAATTTCCATGACCAAGCAGCTCCTTTAGGTGTTTGTCTATGTGGCGTATCTGAGATTGAGACCAACAAAACTTGAATGTACAGATGTAGGATCGCAGAGGATGAATAACCGTGACCTGTTAAGGAGTTTTACCACAACCAGCAGGTTGAACTTTTTGCCTTATGTTGAAATATGGTAGTAACTGTTGCAAAAGTGAGGGTAAGAAACGTCATGTAGCTCAATTGTTTGGACAAAATTAGCTACATGTATTTCAAACATTTAAAAGAATAAAGAATATATGGGCATTCAGCAAAAAAAAATAAAAAAAAAATCCGATGCATTATTGTCTGAATATAAGTAACTCAAATTTATGCTCAAAAAGAAGCAGGAAGACATAAACTACCCCTCTTTCCTGTCTAATAAATGATAGCAATATTCATCCAACTTACCAGTGACCTACCACTGGCCCATATGCACATGCAAGTGCATTCATACCTACACATTATGTGCAGTCTTGCATATATATAATAGTCACAGCTGCTAAATATCAGCGGGTCTGCTTGCCTATAGCATAACTGCAGACTATTCTGAAATTGAAACATGTATGTGTGACAACGCTTTGGAGTTAATGCCTTAGAGATGACTCACTCCCCATCTTGTGTGTAGTACTTGTGAGGATAAGTTTGCCTTTCTTCCTCAATTACAGCAAGCACAGAGTAGTATTTTATTTCATTGTTTACTTTACTTTTAAAGGACTTTTTGGAAAGTAGTAGGTAGAAACAGATGTGCCAAACTAGGAGACCGCATTAGTGGTTGAATTTAAAAAAAAAGAAGAGGGGGTGGGGTCAGCATTTATCTAATTCATTTAAGCCTGATGTAGCAGTTAAGTGATTTTCCAACTTTACTCAAGCTCCACGATGATGTTTTTCCCTCACAGACTGCTCTGGGAAGAAACCTCTGGAGGGCCCCCTGAAGGAGGAGCTGGAGGAGGCTCTGGCCTTGGCCGAGCGTTTCACCCAGCAGTACAACTCCCTCCTGAAGAGGTTCGAAGAGCAGATGCTCAACACCTCCTCCATCTTGGATTTGTTCAACCGTCAGTTTGGCTGGGTGTCTTCTCTCGCGAACAACACCAGCGACGGCATCTTCAGTGTTCAGGCGGTAAGCACTGTTGCTTCATTTGACCTTAATTTAAAATATGCAATATTATGGTTGTAATTTGTTATCTAGATATAGTTATGCTTTTCAACACTTCTATTTTTATCACCTGAAAAACTTGTGTTAGGTGTCTAAGTACCGGTATCTGCCCACAGCTATTACAAGACAAAGAAAAACACCAAATCCTGCAAAATTATCCAACTTCTGAAAGATCCAGAAACGATTTTTCTCTTTATCATCAGTCATTTTAATCATTTGTTTCAGCTGCAACTTACAGAAACCCCCTGAAAAGCTAAAACCCCCACCTCCTTATGCTACAGGTGATGTGCAAGGACTCCGAGAAGAAGGTTGATGGGGAGGAGGAGCCTGGAGAAACCAAAGTGAGCGTGAAGCTCTTCGACTCACCATCCATGAACTTCACCGTGCCGAGCGAAATCCCCTGGAACGACCCCAAGTTCTCTGAAGTGGTAGCTCAGGAAGCTCTGGATCGCTACAAGGAAACCAGTGTGTGAGTGTCAGAGAGGACTGCAGCAGGCTGAAAATCATCAATTAAAGGATTATTTAAAAATGTTAGGAAGAGGACTAGGATTCAAAAAGATTGATTTTATTCATTTCCTTTTTCCTAACCCAGCACTGCTACTTTGACTTGTTGTGACATTGATTTAATGCCCTCCGTGACAGTTAACAGCCTGTGGATAACAGTTCACAGATCAGTGATAGATTCTGATCTCCATCTCTGTTGTTTCTTCTTCCACAGTGTCGTCAAATAAGCTGGATTTACTCCTGAACCTGCATCGTCTTCTGACCACAGAATGTTCTGGATTCATCAAAACGCACCTGAAACCCTGACGCTAACCCAATGTTCCTCTTCAAGTCCTGCCTTTGCAAACGACACAGTTTAACCTCAGAGGTTTATATTGTTACATTAGTCCTGCTGTAAGAGAAGATATTTAGTAGATAACAGCTCAGCTCATGTGTATAGTACTTCCAACAAACGCACTTGTATTACAGGCAACATGGGGGGGGGGGGCACTAGGCGACGTTTTTTTGTGCAGTTTTATTTTTGTGGAATTTGAAATGTATTCTTTTTGCATTCAGCCGCAGTCACACGTGATTAAAAAGATTGTTTTTCCATTAAAGATTGTACCAAGTTTTGAATGGTTGCAAAGATTTGAAGAAAACTGGAGCACTGAAGTAACTTTAATGGCTTGATCATTACTTTTGCAGAGCTCAGATACTTCCTGTATAGAGTTGATGAAAGCGATTTATTGGCTTTAATTAAAATCGTCGACCAAAGCTGGGAAGTTCAGGATTGCTTTGAGCCGCTCAGTAAAACAACCTAGAAATGAAGCAATATGTAGAAACTGAATAAAACCTGCTCTAACCTATTCCACTTCCCTGTCTACTCTTATTCTGAGTTTGTGTTTTACTTATAAGAAATTGATCAACGGCTCCGGTGGACAGACTACAACAAACTACCTCACAGGTCAAAGTTGAACTAAACCAGATAATTAACAAAAAGTCTGCTTTTATATTTTTTGGAGTAACTGGGGTGGCGTAATGCTTCAGTGCTTAGCATTGTGTTCCTGTGGATGTAAGAGTGTGAATGGTTTCTGCGATAGGTTTGGTGTACCCCTCCTCTCCCTCTGTGACAGCTGGGATGGGCTGCACTCTCCATAACCCTGTTAGATAATCATCCATCTTACAGTCTTGCTGTGATCATACTTTATCGTCGGAAGTTTAAAACAAGTGACGCTGACCAAAATCAAAATTTCTTGTTAGGCAAATATATAAAAACGGCTACACTATGGAACCCATTTTCTTCCCAACACCATTAAACCATGGGGTGATAAATTTCAAGTAAATTAGCGTCTTACTCCACATAGACATGATTTCGTCACATACTCTCGACAGAATTGTCAGATGTACATCCCTGCTGGCTAACTGGGGAAGTCTACCAGCATGGTCATAAAGAGTTTGAGACGACTTGTTTGGTGACTGGGTGCATTTTCTTTTAACCATTTCCAGATAAATTGAGTAAAGAGAGCAGTTTTTAAAATATTGTGCCGTTTTTTTATTTTTGTGTAAAAATCACACAGCTGCTAGTTGAATCTGCAGAGATACAGTACATCCATGCAGTTAAACATCTAGGGTTCCCACAGCCAAGAGAGAAGGAATTAAATAGAATATTCTTTCGCTGTTAGTCAGCAATTAATGCAAATTTACATATGAGTCCAAAAGTGTGTATCATATACAATATACAACACAGATCTGGGAGCGAATAGCATTCAAAATCCCATCAAAGACTTCATTACCGACTGATTGTTTCTGCCTGCCTGTATTGCCTTTTGGGTTAAAGGATGATGAGGGAGCTGTTGTGCTAGCAAAAATAAAATCAATCCCACTTGAAGGTGTCTAACAGGGTTTTAAATGGTACTAGTTCCAGGTCTGGAAACAACATGCGCACGCGCGCACACACACACACACACACACACACACACACACACACACACACACACACACACACATTACATCATCATCCTCAATAGCAGAAAAAAAAAAAAGAAGGCGAGCCTTGATAAAACAAGGAAGAGAGGTCAGTCAGCCGCTGTGGAAACCTGAACGCCGTCGGGGGAAGTAAGGCTTTAGAAGAAGACTGATGCTTCACCAAAAAAAAAAAAAACCAAACAACAACACAAGGATAAATCATTAATAAAAGAAAAATTCACTGACCAAAAACGGGGCATTTTATGACACTGGCACAAAAAAAAACAAAAAAAACAAAAACAAAAACATGAGAAATAAAACAAGTGGTTCATCATTTTTTTCATCTTAAAGCATCTTTTTAAATACACCTGAAAGACAACATGCAGATTAAAAGTAAGCAAAGAGAGACAACAAATAAAAGAAATTGTGAGGGAACAAGAGGGGGGGGGGGGGGAAGGTGGGGATTCAGTTCAAAGTGCAGTTGGGACATTCAGGTCTCCCACTCTGTTGACTGGTCTCCTGTTAAGCTTCATCTACACCCACAGATTTCAGGTGAAACTGCCCTGATACAACACTGATCTGGAGTTTACTTCCCTCTGGAGCCAGGAGCCCGGGGAAGTGGACTGCTCATCAGTACCACCCCAAAAAAAACACAACAAAAAGGCAAAAATACATCACAAACATACAGTAGATGAGGTTCTGGAAGAGCTACGATACAAAAACCAGAGTATACTGTTCACATGGTTGCTACTATCATCGGACAAACACTTAGGTATAGTTGGTCTGTGAGGATGTATCGCTCATTCTTGCATAGTGCTGACTGCCCGATTGGAAAACAGCTGTTTTGTTGTTGTTTTCTCTCTCTCTTTTTTTTTTTAAATCATCAAAAATCACTACCTGCTGCATCAGTTTGGATCTGTGCACATGTTTGCTGAAGAGAAATCACAGGCAAACTTCTCCCCAATCAGCAACAAATGTATTCTTCATAAACGCCGCTTCCTGCAATCAAACAGCTGGAATATCTTCAAACCCTTCATATGAACGTCTGTTCTTGACTCATAAAGGTGAAGTTAAAGTTTGGGAGAGAAAAAAAAAAGAAAAAAAAAGGAAACAAAACCCACAGCGTTAGAAAGAAAGCTGAAATGTCAAGCCAGAGCTAGGTTTGAAAGTAAATGAAGAAAACTTCAGGGAAAGAAAAGGTGGTGCATTTTTCTTCAAACACAGCCCGAGCGGAAGTGAAAGAGAAGAGTGAAAGTTCAGTCATTTGGCATAAAGTGAAACCCTTCAGTCACCACGATCCCAAAAAACAAAACACTGTAACACATAGAAAACAAAAAAAAACAAAAAACAGAAGACATGGCACTTTCACTCACTGCATCATGCCATCAACCACGCAAATGTTTACATGTAGACTTGAAGGGGGCGGTAAGAGAGGAAGGGTGGACTGAGTTCATGTCACAGGATGCGTCACCAAAAAAAAAAAAAAAAAAAAAAAAGCCTTCACCGTGTTGGTTTAGTCATTAAGCCCCACACAAACACACAAAAGGTCCTGTCTGGAGATAGCCCAGTATGTTTCACAAATAGAGAGGCGACTACACCAAACTCCATTTAGAAAAAGACAAATTTATCCTTACTTGCTTATTGACCGATGTACCGACGGATGATTTGTGCTGTAGACTTCCTTCGGTCTTCATGTGTCCCATTGCAAGCCCATAAAATCTGTGTTCTTTGGATTATTTCACAATAATGGACAGCCATGGGTGCCACATGTTCAGCAGAACAGACCATTCATGAGGATTCAAAAACAAGAAATGCCTTCAGAGCACTACAGTAGTAGCACGGATCAAAAAGTGAAAAGAGGAAAAATGTAACCTTTTTTTATAAACCAGAAACTTCTAAGTTTTAGCATATAATGCTCACTTAAAGCACAATTTGCCCGTCTTTACTCTTCCATGTCAATTTCGGTGTAATAAACAAGACCCAACCTGTCGAGTTTGTGACATCAGACGATATTAGAAGGTCTAAAATCTTTATAGGTCGTCTCAGTTCACTTACACAAAAGACGAAAAGAAAACTGTTTCGCCCCCTTTTTAAATTTTCTGCAGGAGTTTGGTGCAGCCGAGTCAAGCATACTGGTGCCAGCCACCAGGAACACAAATGCACAAACAGTCACACAAACATGACAAATACACTCCGCGTTTCTCCTTCAGTCATTCAGAGAGTGATTTAATCAAGACACCAGCAGTTTTATCTTCAGAGCGAACTTGGAGCTGGAGCGCTCTGCCTCTCAGTTTGCCGTCATCCTCCTCACCTTCGCCTCTCTTTAGCAAAAAGTGAAAAGTGCCAGTTTCTAAGATCCCCTCCCACTGGTAAGACTGTGCCCTCAGGTCTGTCCGGTTTACGATTGAGCAGTGTGTGATTGAGCGTGACAGTTTTTAACGGAATGCCCTGAGGCAGGTTGAAGCCTCCGGGAAAAGCCGAGATTGATGGAAGGAAAAGGAGAGGAGGAAGGGAGGAGTCACAACGAGGGCCACAGCCTTGATTCAGATGAACTACAGTAGAGTTGCTCTCCATATGTAGGTTAAAGATGGGAAAAGGGTCTGAGCTGCTCCAGCTGGACTTCTAGAGATATCCTTTCTTCAAGCAGATCCTGGGAAAAGAAAACAGGTGTGAGCAAAGCGGGAGTTAAAAGGAGAACAAAGTCTGTTTGCTAAAACTAGAAAACACTACTAATGTCTTCCATACCTTCAGCTGCTGCTGGAGCTCACTGTTAAGTCGTGCCAAAACAGTGTTTGTCTCCTTGTTCCTTCTGATTGAAGCCTGAATCGCCTTTTTATCCTTTCCAACTGACCTGCAAACAGAGAAATATGCTTTTTCTAAAGTGCTGATAAACACAACGCCCTGTAAAGTGTCCCCAACCAAAGCAAGTTTCTCCACCTGGGAATGGAAGGCTGAGTGGCCAGGACGGCGGCTATGACGTTAGATTTCTGTGGACCGTGCTGCTCGTCCTCCGGCCTCAGCTCGTCTTCAGACTTCAACCTTCGACGTACAGGTTTGGGGGGAGGAGCCAGGGGGCCGGAGGAGCCTTTGGCTCCCTGACGGGACAACAAAGAGTTTACCTCACTTTCACACAGTCTAATAAACAAGTGTGCCTATGAATTTCAGATTGCCTCTGATGTTCCACACAAACACAAAAAGTTTAAAAACCACTGGTCTTATTGAGTTTAAAGTTCAAAGACGTACAGAGTTGACTGTAGCTGAGGGTCTCTCATCAGCTTGGCCGTCACTCTTAACTGTTCTCAAGGGGCCGGCCCCCTCCGAAGGCTTGTCCCCCTGCGGACATAAACAAACAATGCATGTGAAAGTGAAAGTGTTTACTCAAATGTAACACAACAGCCACAGTTAAGAAATTAAAAGATGCAGATTGCAGATGGTTTGCAACAATAATATTTCATAAGAAGTCTAATATTTAATACTAGAAGACAAAAAAAACAAAAACAAAACAAAAAAACGGTAACATGGATGAAATCTGTCAATCAATGTGTGGGTTTAGAACATTATATAACAAAGGGAAGGAAAACTAAAATAAACAACCAATTGGGGATTTTGGGAAAGAGCAAAAGAAATACATTCAAAAATCAAAAGAATCAATACATTAACATCAACATATTATACACAAAGCCAGACTATAAATGCTATCTCTGAGAAGAACTGATGTTGTCTAGAGGAGCATCATTCTATTTCCAAACCCTGACCCTCCAGGATCGACCTACCTGTCCTGGCTCGATGTGTTTGTCCACCTCTGGTAGGCTTGAGGGCTGCTCAGAGGCTGCAAAGGCCTGAAACTGGCTGAAATCTGCAAAGTTGGGCTGCTGGGGAATCTGCTGTGGGGATGTGGTGGTGAGCACCGCCGCGCCTCCTGGTATACTCTCCGCCTCTACGCGATGCCCGGTGAGTGGTACTGATGTCTGGGGAGGGATGAAAGGGTGTCGTGACAGCTTTCGTAGTATCAAAATCACAAATAATGCCAATGACACATAAAATACTTTTCTTACTTGTGTGGGAAGCGGTCGTGGAGGCACAGCAGGAGGGTAAGCTATCGTAGAAGGTTGGGGTTGTCCTGTGGCAGACGTGGCAGCAAAGGTGCGATTCATGTCCAGAGATGAGGAGCGAGAGTGGGAGGGGTGGGGACGGGGTGGAGGGGGAGGCGGGGCTACCACCTTCAAAGCCTCTGGGGACGTACCCGACTGAGACCTGAGCACATTAATGTTTAAAGATTTACACACAGGATACAGTGCTTTATTTACAACACGATTCATCACAGTTCAGGTCTGGAGTTGATCATTGAACAGAGCTGCAACATGACCAACTGAGTAACAATGTGAGGAAGTAGAAAAACCCAAAAGCATCACTTTCAGTAATTGTCAGAAAGGACAGACAGAAAATGAACGAACCTCTGCCTTGTGATTGGCTCCTGGTCTGAGGTGAAAGAGTCTGAACTGCTGTAACCATCACCTTCATGAAAAGAAAAGAAAAAAACCCCACAAGCATACAAATCATGAGAAAATTAACAAAATGGTAGTTTTTTTTTTTTTAAATTCTTCCACAAAAAATTGGAATCTTAGTCTGGACTATCAGCAGCTGAACTGAGGTTATGAAGGCACCACCAAGGAAAGACAAATGTGAAATGGTACTAAGATAGTGCCTTTCTACCAAATGTAAGTATTTTCTATTGTATTCACCCAGTTACATGCCAATGGATGCATTTGGGGCAACTTGGGGTTCAGTACTTTGACATGTGGTATGGAGGAGCAGGGATTGGTAGACAACTGTCTCTACCACCTGAGCCACAGACACCTTCCAACATATAAGGGAAAAATACTTCCATTTTTATTTATTTATTTATTTTTAGTCTTGATTTTTGTATGTTACTTTAAAGTATCAAGGGTTTTCTTTTGTCATTAAATCGACTGCTTGCCAGATTTCTATCTGTAATTTTGTTCTTAATGATGTAACCTATGGCTGGGCCATATCATACCGTTCACGGTAATACCAGTATAATGTTGGGCAACGATAAGAAAATGAAATATCGCGATAGAATATGGGTAAAACGCGCATGCGCAGTGCCTTTGTTTTCATACACACATGGCGTAAAAAGCATGGCGACGGCGGAGAATGAGAAGGGCGAAAGTGGATCATTGAATGAAACGGATGAACCAGAATTGGTTTGAAAAAATGCTGCAACTTCAGTGGTGTGGAACTGGTTTAGCTTTCGTCCGTCAGATACACAACAAAGCACTATTTTTGGTAGCGCATGCTAGCGGGCCGTCGTTATTACCGTGTTTTTTGGAAAATACGGCACACTTAAAATCAATCCTTTGATTTTTCTGAAAATCGACAGTAGTGCCCCTTATAATCCTGCGTGCCTTATGTATGAATTCTGGTTGTGTTTACTGACCTCGAAACGATTTTATGTCGTACACGGCGCTCAGCAATCTGTCAAATGTTTCAGTACGACTTTGCTAAGCTACAAACCCGCACCGATTGATGGATTGTTGAAGCATTACGACTATCGTAGGCAGGAGGCTCGCGTATTGTGTGTGTATAACCTCTTTTTAAGTTTTGTGGATATTATACATGGTTATGCTGAGGATATGTCGGCCAGTTTCCACTGGAAATGCCTTTTGGTTAAACTGTCAGCAAGGAATTTGCATTTGCACTGTTAAAGTTTTCTATAACTTTAATCCACATAAAAACAGCTGCTTGTTTAAGTGAAAATACATTGCTGGGTTTTTTTGCACTAATAAAGTTGTGGAGTTGTAAAGTATTTTGTCTAGTGTCAATTATATCGTCATCGCAAATTTTCAAATGTATATCGTGATAAATATTTTTGATCATATCGCCCTGCTCTAGTATGTCCTTAAAATAGAAAGTGGATTAAAATGGCTAAACAAATAAATAACTGCATCATGTGTCGGATGATGTTTTCGGAACACCGTAGTAAAGCTCCCTGCCATAGCAGCTCATCTTTTACTCACCTACAGTGTTGGCAGCTACAAACTTCATGGAGGCGGGTAATTTGGCTTCTTCAGACAGTTCTGGAGGTTTAGCCAGCAGAGGACTGGTAGGATGATTGTGGTCTAAATATTGGAGGAAGGGGGAGATCACAAACAGGGGAAAGTGTTGAAGCAAATGCAGTCAATCAACAGGGAAAATTAAATGTTAGCAATTGGCTGTTAGTTTGGACAAAACGTGCTCAGTTGCAGAAAAACAAAAACATGTATATGAGTAATAAAAGCTCCTGTGAGGCGCTCTTTGAATCATTTCAAATGGTGACCTTTTGGATTTTTATTACTTTCCCAATAGTGCGCACTCTGCAAAGCACAAAGTAAGCTGACTGTATTAGCACAGCTGGATGTTTTCCCACCTGTTACAATATGTTTTTTCTTCAGTATATAAAGAACATACTAGCATGCTTTCTAATGCAATTAGGTCATAATTCTGTTTCAGTCATATTAAAGTTCCTTCACGTTGCTGCCCACAAAAACAGATTTAGAGGTCTGCCTGTTGCTGCACATGTGCATCAATATCATTATTATTTATTCAACTGTAAGTCAGGATTTGGACAGTCAGTTTAAGGTCAGAGAGTTTCTCACCACTGCCAGTCCTCTTCAGCTCCATCTCCTGCATGTGAATCTTACTGGGCGTCATCCGGATGGGAACTGGGTGAACGATGGCCGTGTCCTGTGGAAAAGAGACACAGAGAGGGTCAAACCGACAGGAAGAAGATAGGTAATTTTTTTTTTTTTTTTTTTTTTTTTTGCTGCTGGTCCTGTGAGGAGGAAGGGTCAACATGAAAACCTGTGTGGCACTCTTTTAGCTGACATGCTCACTGAGCATCTCATCAAACATGTTTAAATGAGAAGATGTGAAAGACCTGGAAACATATTTTCTAAATAAGCTTTTAAAAAAATAAATAAAAATAAAAGACGTGCCCATACAATTATACCCCCCCCCATCCTAAGGACAACTAAAAACAAACAAAAGACTGTTATTGTTTCAAAAATTATTTTCCGCTCCGAGTGTGTTCTTCACAGTTGGACAGCAAAGATCCTATGCACCCATTAAGATTTGGTGCATGGATGGCAGCGGAGAATTTAGCCACAAAAAACAAATTAAAAAAAGAATTTGTGGAGCTGTTTGGGCCTGCTGTCGGTGCAGGATTTTTCCACAGCAGAGAGAGATTTGGGGCTTTTTTTACTCCTACATCAGTGGGGTTACATTTACTTAAATTCTAAATTATTCAAATGGCTAAAAATAACTGTATTAGCCTTACATTCATACACAAACTGACTGCAGAAAATTCAACGGTCAATTAAGACTAACATGGAAAACTTTGATAAATCTAATTTTTGGGAGATTTATAGGTTAAGCTTGATAAGTGTTTTGTTTTTGTTTTTAATCTTGAGTTTCAGCTCAGAATGGGAGTACATAAAAGCAGTCTAAAAACAGATGCACACTCCTGCAATATAAAACCGTATTTGAAGTCAGAGCTATTTTTGGGACAATTATTTGTTTACGGTTTAAAAATTAAAAATACATAAACGTGAAGAACTTTGACTGTTCAAAAGTAAATGCACAACAGAATTGTGCACAACCTTTAGTTCTTAATCATGTGAGGAAAAATGCATCTCTTACAATCTTAAAATGTGATTGGTGGATGTGACTAAAGAAAAAAAAGAAAAAAAAAAAGGTGATGTCCAATAGAAACTGAGCAAGCCAAATCACAACACACACTTCTATTGCTGATGCACTTAATTGCACTTTGAAAGAACATCATGCAGGCAGTGAGACAGAGAGGACCTGAGAGAGATAGAGAGAAAAAGGGAGAGATCTGGAGAGGGTTAATGTCTGTCCATTAATGGTGAAACCATGCATGCTAAGTGATTGACTTACAGGGTCAGCTGGTGCAATGTTAGAGTCAAATTGGGTCAGAGTTTGTGAGCTGGAGGAGCGCTCGCTAAACGTCTCCCACTGCTGCAGGAGACAGACAGACAGTGAGAAAAAACATGTCAGTCAGTCAGCCAGTGCAGTGACATCACACATTTACATCATCAGTCTCAGCCTCTGCCGTGATGCCACACCGACGCGGCATCATCAGCAGGCGTGGAAACAAAACGGACATTGCCGACTTTCATACACAGTCTCAAGAAGTGAGAGAGGAGGTGCTGAATTATCAGAAAATATGTTTGATGATGAATAGGATGACGTGGCACTCGAATTATAATGGATGGATAAAGAGAGAGCAACCTCACTTAATTAACCCTGAGCAATTAAGATGAATCAAACGCAAACGGAGCAAAAGCAAACAGCCTCGAGTTTAGAGGATGTGTAAAAACGACAAATATAGTCATGTGGTGCGTGCACGTTGGAACCTCGTTGCTCTGGTTCATCTCTGGCCAGGCTTGATTGAGCGAAGGCATAGAGGGAGACTTGTTGGGGGTCACCTCTACTGGTGACGCAGAGTATCCAACATCAGCAGTCTGCTCTGGGACTTCTGGAAAAAAAAAAAAAATAGACACGAGTTAAATACACATAAATAAACTAAAAAAATCCACACAACATTACTTTTGGTTGGGATTCTTCAAAAAGATGAACTTCAGAGAAGAGCTTGAGATAAAACATTTTTTTCATGCAGTCAAAATGCCAACTACATTTAACCATCAATGGCAAAAATCGTGAAACTTCAAAGTGCAATCGTTTCTGCTTCTGAGTATTGCATAAGCACATAAGAAAGACTATTTCTCTGCTGTTTTCCTGATATGTAAAAAACAAGGTCAACACTGAATTATAACACTTGATAAACATGTTTGTTATGGCTATCAGCAACTGAGTCAATGTCAAGTTAAAAGAGGGCAGGAGAACACAAAACTGTGTCCTGAAAAGTGCAGCTCAGCCCAAAAATCAGTTAACTACTTCCAACATGCGGGTTTTGCACAATAACGCTGTTACCCTAGGTCTAATGAGGTGTGAGATAAGAAAATGAATAAAGGGTGCAGCAGAGAGAGGAAGAGAGAGGCAAGCCTGAGCACCTGCTGAGTCATCGAGGTCAATCAGCTTTGGCATCAGGCTTTCAGGAAGCTTCTCGGGGAGGTCGTAGCCATTCTTCCTGGCCACAACTAAGTGAAAGGCAGCGCAGAATTCATCCAGGGTCAGCGCTCCATCTTTATCAAAGTCTGACAGCTCCCTTTAAACACACATTAGACAGTAAGAATATCATATCATATACGGCATTACAGCAGACATTGAATCTGATCCGACTTGCCCATTTACATGCCGCGTTTGCTGCTTAGAGCTAGTGATACTAGTCATTATGAATCCTGTCAAAACAAGTTGTGTCAACTGACACTGCACGCTTCTTTGGAAATAATCCCATAAACAGGAACTGACAACTTGTTTTTGATGAGCTCGATTAGCCACAAACGTCTTACTCATCAGCAAAATAAAGCCAGGTTGGTTTGGAGTTAACAAAGAACTGGTGAAACACATTTTCTTTGCACCAACTACATATGGTCAAACCTTTTGTCTTTGTTGATGTTTGGCATTTTTTTTTAGTAAAAATTAGTCTTGAAGTTTAACAGTTAACCATATCCAGGTTGCACATGCTGTCCGATCAGTGATGATACATTCTGATAAAGAGCAAAGAAAAGCTTCTTGGTGTTTTTAGGATTAACTGCCACACACTGCACTTGTCTAAAAAGTAAATAAAGCTTTTACTACAGCTTCCTATTAAGTTTTATAAATATGAAATTAGGGATCTTTCAATAGAACAAAGGAGCACTGGTGCAAAGATCAATGCCCATCCTGCTCTAACCTACAGCATATCCGCATGTCAAACTGTTAAATGTGGCCATCAACTCCATTCAGGTGGTGAACGCGTGTTTATGGTGCCCTTAATTTCCCTTAGATACACAAACACACAGAGGCCATAAATAGCAGAAGAGCAGTGACTCACCAAATATGTGACAATTCTAAAATCGGTAGCTTTGATTTAGTGAAGAACTCTTTTGCTGCTGAACCTGAAACACGCAGAAACCACAGTTTATTAATAACCCATGTTTTATCCTGATAGCACGTGTGTGTGTATTTTTGTTCCTACCAGGTATGAAGCCAGTGAGGTCAGGCTGAATTGTTTTAAACTGGTTAATGTAATACTGCCTCTGCTCGTCTGTGATCTTCCACGGATCATCGTACGTGCTGGACTGTCGCTGGATCTCATTGGTCGTTGCAGCTGAGGCTACTGTTCGTATTGTTGTGCTTTCCTACGAGAACCCATTTACAGAAACATTTAAGAAAGACGAGCATAATTAAGTATTAAGAATAACACTTTAACCTATGCAAATCCAGCTTCTTCACTGTTAGTATGTACAGTGCGTGTCTCCCTGGCCCCCTACTCATACATACAAACTTGGCACTACAAGAAATCAAACCTTTAAAGAATAATATTCAAAACTGAAACAAAACAATGGTTACAGAACTTTCAGCCTAAAGTAGAACTGACTTTTTGCTTGTTAGCTCAGAACGACAAGAAGAAACTAAAAGAGGGCATGATGTGTACCTATAATTAGACAGTGGGTACAGAGGCCTTTGCCTGAGAAATGTCACAGAAGCTGCTCATGTTTCAGTCAAGCAGCAGCGTTTGCAGATAAAGTACTGATACAAGATGCTGGCTGACATTCAAGGCCCGATTGTGGTTACTGTGATATCTCGTGCTTTATGTTTGCAGTTTCTGATGGCAGACATTTGCATCACATTTTCCAGCTAAAATACTCTGTGTGGTCATCTTGTAACTTGCTGATCTATTAATGCTCTATTGAACTGTATCGCCTTCTCTAGGTCTGTATTGTGAGGGTGTACATGTGTCCTTTAATTTATAGCCTCACTTTGCTGTCTTCTCGTCCCATCTCTGCATAGTGATTGGCTAATGGTGGTAAAGATAGAATAGATCCAAAATATTTCTGAGCATTTCAGTGTTTTTATATTGGCAATGATTGACCTTAATTTTATCTCAGCTCACTTAGTAAGTGCAAAATGTCAAAAACTCCAAAAGTGGTGATTGTTGTTACTAACTGTGGGCTACACACTACCAAATACGCACACAACACAAGAGTGTTGAGTAGTTATGTTTTTAGGGGTTGTTTTTTTTACCCAAATCAAATGTTTGTTTGTTTGTTTTTTATATATATGGCCACGATTCACCTTATAGCTGTTTGGTTTAGTTCAAGGATTTCACTGGTGAAAATGAAAAAACTCATTTCCGTAATCAGAGCCCTTATTTAAAATAGTGGGTGTTCACTGTATTGTGAAAAAGAAGATTTTCACAGGACTATATGCTGTTTTGTGAAATCTGAACAAACGGCAAGACTTCTGGAACAATGACAGATAAAGCTCAGCCTAAACTTGGTCACGCAACAGGACAATGATCCCAAGCAGAGCAGCAAATCTACATTAGAATGGCTGAAAAAGAGAAGAATCATGGCGATGCACTGGCCCAGGCAAAGTCGAGATCTCAACCTGACTGAAATGTTGTGGCGGGGCCTTTGGAGAACCGCCCATAAATGAACTTCAAACTGAAGCAATATTAACAACATTGGGCCAAGTTTCAGCCACAATGATGTGAGAGATTGACAAAAATCATACGGCAACCCATTACTTCACATTATTGCTGCTGAAGTACTGAATCAGTGTAGTGTATCCAACATCCAACTAGCGCCTTGTAATTTAAGATGGAACGCTGATGTGCATCTTTCTAGCTTGCTTGTATAATGAAGCCTGTTGCAATAGGAAGCGAGTCGAACCAACAGTGCTGTACCTGGACTGATGATGGATGCATTGCTGGAAGCGTGCTGGAAGGCGGTGTGTCCGCTGTAAAACTGACCCAACTCTCCTGACCTGGAAGAGGTGGTGAGTGGGACAGCCACATGCCATCGCCAGCCACTGGACCTGAAAGGAGAAGGACAGGAAAGTATGTTTTTGCAAGTAATGTTAATTAAGAAGTTTTGTTTTCATACCATTCTTTGTAATATCTCAACTACTTTTTATGCTGGAAAAAAACAAAAAAAAAAGCAGGCACAATTACTTTGGTCCCCTAATGACAAACTGCAGCAAGTGTCTGTGTCAGCAAATATCATTAACAGCATGTAGGCGCTGCAAACAACAGGAAGTGGTACAAATGACAATTTATCACTGGAGTCAAAGCTAAAAGCAACTTTTACCACACTGTCACTTCTGTTTGCCCTTAGAGATGTTATTGTTATCATCTGCTGCTCGTGAGTGCTTGCAAGTGAAACCCCTGTCACATGCATTACCTTTTTTTTCTTTATTGAGGGCAAAAAAGAAAGAAAAAAAGCCATTTTAACTCAAATTGTTGCCACTTTTCTTTCTCTTTGTCCTTATTTTCATTATCAACAAATTTGCTCATCATCATCTTAAATAATTATTTAGTCTATAAAACATCTGAAAAGATTTGAACATTTTCCAAGATGAGTCCAGAAGCCCCACGTGCCTGGCATTCAGACCTTCTGTTTACGATGGGCACCCAATCAGAAGATGGGTCAAGGGATGATTTGCATCCGTATAAATAATAAGGATTGCTTTGAACTGTGAATGGAAATAAATGCAAATGCAAAGCTACTCAAGCAGAGTCTAAGATTAGAAATATGTTGTTGGAAATAGGCAGAATAGTTCTCCCTTTGAGAAACTATCATTAAGAAGTGGGTCACCTGTTTGTGGTTCTCTGAACTGCGTCCACACGGCTCCAGTTGCTGCCACCACAGGTTGTCGCTCTGCGTTTCCTCCACTGTGTTGCCGCTTGTGCTTCCTCCAGGAATGAGGTGAGGTTGGGGGAGACTGGTGAGGGGAGACCACTGGGGACGTTGGTTCAGGCTGGTGACATATTAAAAAAAAGAAAAAAAAAAAACAAACCGATGAAATAAACAAGCAGTTAAAAAGACATTTAGTACACATATAAGGAATCAGCAAACTTTAATAAGCATGATTTGAAGGTGGTAGTATTACTGCTTTAAAACAGTTCAGTGTTTTGGGCGTTAACCTTTAGATCACATCTAATACACAACAAGACGTCAATCTTCAACACGCCACATCCAAACCAAGACCAATAACTGCTACATCAATCAGTTCTTATCTGCATCATCACAGATAAGGGATGCTGAAGGAACTAGTGAATGATTATGCAGCACATACAAGTTAAAACTTGCGAAAGAAATCTAAATAACTGACACACGTGTCAACACACTTAAGTCCGCAGCAGAAAACTTCAGAAAGGAATGTATTCAAACGTCAAAGTCCTTCCAGAGGCAAGTCTTCCCACTCTGGACACTTATTTGCAGTTACTTTGAAGCAACATTGACTTTAATTTCAATGAGTCATGGACACATAAAAGCGACAAAGAAATTCACCACTCGAATCTGGTAAAGATCACTTAAAAATTTCATGACTTTTCCCCCAAATGGAGGCTTTGAAAAGAATTTATCATTTCCACCACCACTTTGTTGCTCTGCTATAGATTTCAATTCAAGATGCTTTGAGTGTCCCTTTTAATGTCTCTGTCAAGTATACACAGGAAAAACACAGGAAACACAGCAGCTTATCTCCAAGTAACCACTGGGTTCAGTTGTTCAAAGAAATATTAAGTTTGTATACAATCGTCCCTGCAACATCGATTCTTGCATTTGCTACTACCAACCTGTGATTCTATAGTAGTTGCCAGGGGCTGAATGACCTCGTGGACAGGAAGTGAAGTGGATGAGGGATGTCCTTTCTTGTTCTGGTGACCCCTGCCAGGTGGCCTGGGTATTACTGCAGTACCGGGGGCAGGGTACAATCCCTGACTGTCGGGATCTTGGTACAGTGCAGCATGTCTCGCTTCTGCCTCATTCTTCCCCACCACAAACCTTGGCAACGGTAGATCCTTGACTGTCAAGACACAAATTAAATTCAGTTTCAATATTTGTTCAGCAGCAGCTGAAAACTTCAGTGCACTAGAGTCCAGAAGTTGCTTCTGGCTTTCGAGAGAGAAAAACCGACTACTGACTCCGTAGATTTCCCAGAATCCTTGTGCCTGCTGCAATCAGCTGACGTTTATAGGGTTTGGAAAGAGAGTAACTGCTGTAAAATGGGAACAACAGTATACCTTTCAGAAAGAGCCATTTCCTCAAATAGAAAATGAAACACACTGCCACACCGAGTGTATGTTTGCTGTCTCTTAACTCTTAATGCTGAGGACTTAAAACAAAGATCTGTGATAAACAAACACAGGAATACAGTCCGTGCCAGCATGCCTGCTCTAAGACTGAAAATTTCTACCACACTGTAGCTTGCCCATTTTTGTTTTTCTTTTTTTCCCCCTTGGGGAATGTATTTTTTTCTGTTTGCTCTATCTTACAATGCTAAAGACACCTTTGAAAAAAATCCTGGATCCAGACCAAATCAAACGTTAATCCCTTCTATGTTGGGTCAACCTCTGCTAAAAAACTAATGCAAATCTGTCTCAGGCAAACCAATCCAATCTCAAGGAGGTAAAGACGAGCGAGGCAGGACTTTCTAAACTCCACAGTTATTTAAAAAAAAAAAAAAAAAAAAAACTGATTCAAAAATTCAACGTGTGCCACAAAACTATGGTTGAATGAAGCAGGGTTTGTAGTTTTTAGGCAGCCTCATTGGCAGATACTGAACTGATACTGGTACTAATATTGTTAACCCTAACCCTTTCTACTGGTGTTTATGGCTTTCTCAGAGAGTGGGTAAGCAAACAGACCCAAGACCAAGACACCCAAATAAGCTAATCCTGTTGTATATGACCCCACTATGGTTTCAGTGACTCAGCAACAAATTGATTAGCTAGTGGGAAGAAAGTGATCTGGATTTTTTTTGCCATACATTTTTTTCTTCCTCCACCAAAAGTACAAGTCGTTTGCTGCTTCAAGCATTGTGAATATGAGAATCTACTTTTAAGAAAAATAATCAGTTTTAACAAAAGGTTGAAATTTCCTTTAAACCTACTAACAATATCCTCTTATATCTCTAAGTTAAGTCTGGTTAAAAGAATTGTTTCACCACAGGATTATTATGTGCAGCGCTCTGTCTTTTAGTAAGCACACAGAAACCAAACCACCGCCTTTGCTTCTGAACGCCTGTATTATTACCCCAAAAGCCTCCGCTCCAGAAATAACTTTCTATTTAATATTTTGGAACAACTGTGGTGACTTCAAGCTTTCTGAAAGCACTGAGTAAACTAAACATTTTTTCCAAATCCTGTAATTAACTGTCTACTTCTGAGAAAGCACCAACTTTACAAAGAGAGAGTTGAGGGCGAGGTTCACCGAGCTCAAACATCCCTAAATCTTTTGTTAGAAGGAAGTGACTTGTTTGCTTCCTCATATTGTTGTCAAATTATGAAATCGATTTTGCAATATATTCAGGCCAAACTGATCATGTTGCATAGAGGATGAGTGTGACATCGTGCGCCGCGTTTTTCCTTATCTTTTTCCTCGAGAGAACTCAACAGGGACAAATAGAAAAGCGCAATTTTGCAGTCAAACCCACCACGGCTTCATTGTTTACTTAAGATAAATAGGGAAGTCATCGAAACAGCTCATACTATTACAATCATCTGGTGACACAAATAAATGGCCAATACTATTCCAATCAGCAATGTGATGCCATCTGCCCCATCAACTAATCAAGATGAGCCATTTTTCCATTTAAAATGTTCTCTTTTTACAGCTTACTTTTAATGTACCAGTGTTTATTTTCCCAGTTTTAGAAACACAGGGTTATGAGACAGCCTATGTATCAAACATCCAGCGTATGAAATAGATTCTCCAAAAGCTAAAAAGTTCCTTTTGGATTCTTCTGGATCAGACAGCAATTGTTTGTTTTCTTTACATAAATACATTCTCTAATTTGATCCATTTTCATTTAATTTCAGAGGGAGGCAGTCGTAATAGTGAAGACGCAAGGAGCAAAGGCAGTCACAGAGTGAATGAGTTTAAATGCCTGGGGTCAAACCTCTAAAGCGACAGACAGCGCACAAGAGAGGTGAAGAACAGAGTGCAGTCAGGGCAGAGCGGGTAGAGACGAGTGTCAGAGGCGATTTGTGACAGAAGGATAGGCCCAAGAGTTAAACTGGAAAGTTTACAGGATGGTAGTGAGACCGGTTATGACGGAGATGAAGGTGGCAGACTTTTTTCCTCATGAGTGACAGGATTAGAAATGAGTACATCAGAGGGACGGCTCAGGTTGAGCAGTCTGGACAAAGTTAGAGCGGTAAGGCTGAGATGGTTTGGACATGTGCAGAGTAGGGATAGTGGATACAGCCAACAAAGGATGTTAACTATGGAGCTGCTAAGCAAGAGGAAAAGACAAAGAGGAGTTTTTTCATGGACGTAGTGAAAGAGGACATGAAGAATTTTGGTGTGACAAAAAAGGACATTAGGAATAGGGTGGGAGCCCTGCAGGGATCAGGCATAAGAAGAAGAATCTGATTTGTGTCTATGAATGTAAAGAGTCCTTCCAAAAGCTCTATTAATCATATCTGGATCTATCCCAAAAGTTACTCGCTTATACAATGGCCCAAGACTCAAATGTGGTAAAAAATAAAAATAAAAAATAAAAAAGTATTAAATAATCCTGCTAACATACAAAGAAACAGCTTTAAAAAAAAAAACATGAGAACATGCTTGTATGAAAATCTTAAAATACACTGCACCACATGCATGCAGTTCTGAGATAAATACCTTTTTCTTATCAAAAAAACCTTTAAGACTCTAATTGACAAATGATAGCTCTGCCATTAAATGTAATTGATTGGTGATGAAGAGAACAGCTGTCTCTGAAATTCATGAAACTCATTTCTAACCTGAAACATTTTAACTAGCCTGAGAACAACAGTATATCTCTGTATAACCAAAGTCTAAAAGTACTTCAGAGAGGACCTAGACCACAATTGTGTAATGGTATTGTTTAGAAATCAATGCACAACAATGACAATGACTCACTTCGATTTATGGACTCACCCGAGTTGAGGCTCTCCACCCTCAGAGGCAGCCCTGACTGGGCGATGGCGATGAGCTTCAGAGCGATGTAGAACTGGCTCCGACCGAAGTGACCCAGCCGAGTGGCTCCACATAGCTCTGTGATCTAAACCCACGCACACAAGGACAAGGGAGAACAGTTAACAACATTGTATTCATCTGAAAGAGCAGCTTTTTCCTCTAAGCAAACATAGCATCCAAGTAATAAAAAGGAGAATAAACAACAGCTATCGTTTAGTGTCTGTTTAAATTATCCGATGAACTGTTCCCTTAAGAATGGTCTCATCTGCCATGTTCACAAGCAGATGTCCAGTGTGTTCTATGCGTAAAAAGTCTGGTTATCATGTTTTGTAGTCCTTTACAAAACAATGAAACGGCCTTCTACACACAAAAGATAAAGTGGTTAAAAGAAACAACTGAAACCTCAGGATTAGTACTACTGGTAAGATTTTATAACATGAGGATAACTGTTTAAGAGGGTGCCCTTAAGTGCTGCGAGTCACTCAAAAAAAAAAAAACTGCCACAGCTGACCAGCGATCCTTTTCTTGCCGATGAGGGACTTTATCCAAGTATGACTGGATACAAAGCAGCAGTGACTTTTCTCAGCCTGTTACAACATGACACTGTAGCAGTATGTGTCTCACGGGCCAACACAGAGCTCAGTGTAGATTCTGGAAGTGGTAGGATTACAACGCTCCTTAATTCTCCCACCACACAGCCCCCCCCCCCCCCCCCTCTTGACCTTGAAAAGGATGCTGACTCACAAACTGCAAATATTGGCCATGCTGAGAGATCTGGAGTCACAAGAATGGGCTGCTGCAGTTTAACTGGCTACTCATGACTCACAGTTGTCAGAGCAGGGACACTCTGCAATCTGACCAAGAAGGCAATCCGTATTTGAGGGTTAATAAACAAAGTCTCCACTTCTGTGGATCACAGGCGTGCAGGCACAGGCATTTCCACCATGTTAGCCAGTAATGAACAAAAAAGGCAGATGTTGATGGAGGGAGAAGACAGGAAAGAGTGGGCAGCAAGAGCAATGAGAAGTATTTAGTGCGTTAGATACACAGTTCAACACATACCCACAGAAAGGTAACTGAAGAGGGCATGCCAGCTTTTATTGCATGTATAATATGTCAGTTAGAGAAAAAAAAACTCAATAAAGAAATAAATTGTGTGAGTTGTCTACCTACTCTGTTTAGCTAAGGCTAACATTAGCCAGAAGAAGGTGTGTCTCTCTTGCTGCGCAGCTCTGCTAAGCACCCGGGCTAAATAACCACAACGACACTGGCTGACAGGACAGCTCCAACAGTCAGCCTGCCAGCCAAGTTTACCAAAAATCCCCCAATGGCCCTTCGTTTCACGCACACCTTCACAGTCTGAATGATAACACGGTTACGCTAGCTTACCTGCAGGACAACTTCGCTGGGTAGCTGGGCCGCCCGGAAAAGGTCAAGAACTCTCCCGTTGGAAGCCACTTTTTTAGTGTTGTCCGTGTCACAGTAAACGAACAAATCCGAGTAATATTTCTGCTCGACATCACTCAGCGTTAGACTTTCCATCGTAGTACCAAATGAGCCTGAAAAGAACACAAGTTGGCTGTTGATTAGCCCTTAGCCAATGGCTGGGGCAGGATCCAAAAAATGGGCGAGACTTCAGGATCCCAACTTAGCTAAGCCGAGCTAACGTTGAGGTTAGCTGTTGTAATGATGTTCCCAACGCGCCTTATCCCAATCTCTGTAAACGTCCCTAATACTGTGTACCAAGCAGGAGCCGATCCCAACTCGAATATTCAAATAAAGGTTGCTTTCACACAGTTAATAACTTGTTGGGCCAGCCAAGCCAAGTAGCCAACAGCTGGCTAGTAGTGCAGCGGGCTAACAGCTACCTTGAATCAAAGTCAGTGGCACTAACGTTAGGCTAACTAGCAAAGTGCGTCTACCTCCCCGACCCGGACATCTACCGCCGTGATCTCACGTTACAGCACTTCTTCTCGCTGTAATCCGTTACAGGAGGGTGTTTCTGCCCTTCACTAGAAACACATTCCTCTGCGGGGCCGTCAGAAGTAAAGTTTCAGGGTCTCTTGGTTCCTTCCTCCAGTGATCATAGCCGCCATTCCTGCCACCAGTGTCAAGTCACGCGGAGTTAAGAGGAGACTTCCGGTCCGAGTCTTCAGATTAAAGAAAAACATAGCGTTCACTCAGAAGCATCTAGTTTTATAGATTGTATACATGTATTATTTTTTATGTTATTTTTTATAAAATATCATTTTGTGCTGGAAGAGTAAACTACATATAACTATACACTTGACAACTTTTGTATTCACTTCGCCTGCAGTTCAACTATTTTAATATTTTCATAGTGATTTAAGTTAAATTATTGTTTTGCCATTAAAGTACCAACATTTTTAGGCCTTTGAAAGAATATAAGAACTGTATTTTGATTTTACAATTTTCACTGTAATTGAACTTTTTTGAAGTCCCCTTTTATTTTCTATTTCTTTATAAACCTGTTACAACCAGTTGATGAGAAAAGGTATTTGCCTCCTTCCTTGTCACACTTAACTTAAATGTTTCACATCAACACACACATTTTGTTAGACAAATATAACAGGAGTAAATATACACTGCAAACTGTAAGTGATGGAATTCTGCTCTTTACCAAAAAATCCTGAAGGAGATTGTCCAACCATCAGTTTGTTCAGTTCTTGGGTTATGCAGCAGGATAATGATCCAAAACAATTGAGCAAGTCTGCTTCTGAATGGATTAAAAAAAATGAGGGTTTTGGTGTGCCCTACTCAAAGCCCAGACTTAAACTTGAGATTGGGATTCTTTGGCATGACCTTAAAAAGGCCATTAATCCTCAAAAACCCTTCAGTGTGGCTGAATTATAACACAAGCACAAAACAGTTGATCAAAATTCCTCCACAGAGGCGTGAAAGCCTCATTGCCAGTTATGACGAACTTTGGATTGCAGTTCTTGCTGCCAAGGGTGGCACAACCAGTTATTAAGTTAAGGGGCAATTACTTTTTGAATGGAAAAAAAATGAAATATTTATGTTAAAACTGCATTTTATTTTTACTCAGGTTATCTTTGTGCGACATTAACAATAGTTTATTAATCTGAAACATGTAAGTGTAACAATTGCAAAAAACTTGGAGATATTTGACCCTAGGTATTTAGAATCAGATAACAAATGTAAAAATATTTATGATTAAAACAAAACATGCAATTTTGTGCAGTTATTTTTGTTTAGGATAAAACCACAAATGGATGACAGAAGTTGTGGCATATTTCTGTGTAAATCTGTGCTCCACATTAAGCCCGAGGCCTCATGTTTGTGGCATCTTTGTATTTATAAAGGAAAACGCCCAATTTAACTTTTACAATCGGTAACAATTAAATTGAGCAGTCTTTCCCTAAGTCTTATCATGTGGGAGCCTTTTAAAGAAAGACAAGAAAAAAATCTGATGTAATGACATCTGTTCAGATTTTCCATTAAATGTTTCAATTTAACTAGTGAATCATAAATGAGATAATTAATTGTCAAGTTCTGTCACTGGTGTCAAACACTCAAAGCATTTTCTAAAAATGGAATAGAAGTTTTCTTTTATAGCGAAGTCACACTCTATACACTTCCGGTCTCAGTTCAGGTTTCTCATGAGATAGCTTGACACTTCGCGACGTCCGAGTTAGCGCGAGCTTGCTTGGGCTCGGGGACCCGGATGAGTAATTTCCAAAATAAAAGCTGCACTCATATCATGGTTTATAATTGATAGAGACGCGACTTGATACTGCAGTGGCTATACAGATGTACATGTCCCCCCCCCCGCAAATAAGTCGCCCATTGTTGTTGTTTTTTTGTGTCTGATATTCTGACATTTAACTCCAATGATTAGTTGTGTGGCCATTTGAAATGTTTTCACACATAAAGTCGTTTCTTGGAACTATGTAACAAAACAATAAATTGTTTTCTATTTATTTCACTCTGGTTCTTGTTGGAACCGTCTTGACGTCTTGGTGACACATTTGCAACAGTCAGCTACTTGGGGGAAAAAAACCCTTTTTAAGATCTGCTTCTCACTAGTTCTGTATAGTGCTCTTTAAACACAAAATAAAATAAAGAACATGTTAATTAAACTGCATTTTGATACATATTTGATACATTTGATACATATTGTGTGTGTGTGTGTGTGTGTGTGTGTGTGTGTGTATATATATATATATATATATATATATATATATATATATATATAACAATTCTGTAACTGTAACTTCGGTCGTTGCTGTGCTTTTTGGAAGTCGAATTTCCCAGAGGAACCCACCCGAGGGATTAATAAAGTTCTATCTTATCTTATCTTATCTTATCTTATCTTATCTTATATTTTTAATAAACTTGTTGAATAACTGCAACTTTTTGGGGCCCTCTGAGTTTTTATGCCTTTGCTCGGTTAGTAATCCTTCACATATGTAATATTTTCCATTGTTCTAAACACTATGATGATGGAGTCACTGCTTTGTTATTTGCAGTGCATGCATAAGAGGTATAGGGATGGGGTGGAGAAGAATAGAGTTCAATGTGCAGAACAAAAAGTAACAGCATTTGGAGTCAGCACACTATTCTAACAAGCTCTTTCTGTGTTGCAATGGGACTTGTGTTCGCTGAGCACCTGTGTGTTTCTTGGAGACGCAAGAAATAGTTTGGAGAGGCCGAAACGTAGGACAACACGCGGTCTCCTGCCTCTTCAATACCTTATATGGGCCACAGCCCATCAAACTATCGGCAGCGTGTCACGATGAAGTCAGATGAGCGCTCGTGTTGCCTTCATATGTTGTAGGGAATTTGTCACATCTACTCAAATTAAGCCAGTAAATGAAAACAGTTGCACATTTTCACAGCATTCCACTACGAGTAGGTAATTATTAGTTAATCGCGGAAATGTCTGAAATTTGTGGCTTGTTGGACAAGAGCTTCTGTACTTCTGATTTATGGGGGGAACATTATACACATTGTAAACTGCAGTTTGTGGGGAATAGCATACATTTCGTGACTTTACAGCATACAAGGAGTGTCCTCAAGGGAACTAGCTTTTGAACTAGAGTTAATAATTACCTCATTTAGAATATAAACCGTTACTGGATTTGTTTACGACCTAAGTACTAGTGTTGGCTCCCAAAACAAAATATTGGTTGGGCTCTATTGTGAAGGGATTTTTGTTGTTGTTGTTGTCTTGTGTTTTGTTGTAGAATACTTTGATCCTAAGGTAAAGACATCTCAGGACATCGGGTACAGATCTTTAAATTGCTCCCACAGGTCAATTACAGCTGTGTGTACTTAAAAAAACAGGCTTAAAACAGGTGTGACAACTTCTATCTTATGTGTTTGTAAAGTTTTTGTTCTGTTATTTTTATTGCCTGGAGACATTGTAGAGCTTCACACATGTGCTATATAAATAAACACTAACACTGCATTATCTTTACATGCATATTCTTACTAAGATAACTTAGTGATCTCATGCTTCTGTTTAATATTCTTATTTTTTGAATATTAAACACATTCACTCCGTTCGTTTTACACCACTTTGTTGTTCCATTTCTAAAGGGTGGAGTTCTCCGAGCGCACTCTGAACGCAGCATCATTTTCCACCGGTGCCGATTCATCAGAAAGTCGTCCCTCACCTCATTACAAGCAAAAACAAGCCCAAGTAATCAGGTAAAATTCATATCCTTGTGTCGGTGTTATATTCGCTTGTGTTACATCGTTTTCCATCATTTATTCCAACCGTTCATCAGTCTGAATAACTCCTCGCTCCCCTCTCAGCGGAGGATTTGTCGGATGTTAGAAGCTAATCATACCGGCGAGCTCACATCTGCCACTCAGAGGAGTCTTTTCTTTTGCACCTGAAGTCGCGTAAAACATCGCCGAGCTGCTAATATTATTCAGCACTTGAGAATGTCTGCACATCTCTGAAATAAATCAACTGCAAGAAGTATTTATTAGCAGGTTTGGCTAGCCGTGAACGCTAATCCCTTACTTCCGCATTGATGAGTCCGCCCTGCTCGTGTTGGAGCTTGTTGCATTGCTGCAGTCAGTCCTCCTTTTATATGTTGTACTCATACCGAGTGCCTTTATATGTGTCTGATATATATATAATTAAATTGCATTTATTTATGAGTTTACTGGACTTTGAGTTTGTTTTCTTTTAATGAAAGTCCCCCAGCTCCCAAAACACCCTTCACAAAAGGAACAAAATTGAAAAAACGCCTTTCTGATAATCCCAATTTCATGATTAGAATAAATGTTAAGACTTTTGTCTAAAATGTAAAAAAAAAAGAAAGGAAAATTTGGCGCATATTTATTGACGAAATAAAGCTCTTTAACTTTAATTACTGCACTTGCTGTTAAATCTAGCCTTGTTTTTCCAAAGTCAGAAAATTCCTCTACTGGTGGATGATCACTCAATAAATCAGTCAGATTTTGTTCAGATGACACCAGGTATGTCTGTTTACAGTGCTACACGGATGTTTATTAGACAAAAAGTAAGTACCGGTAATGTGTAATGGTAAGACTTTCAACGTGTAAAAAGAAAAAAAAAAACAGATCTAAAATTACATAAAAAATGGCCTGTAAGTACAATAGAAGACATTAGACAAAATAAAATGCATCACAGTGCATAGACTTCATTGTGTTTTAATGCACAATAATCTATAAGCTCTACTCATTGATTTAAAAATGTAAGGTAGATCAAATGTAACAAATCTACAGATTAGATCAAATGAGGAAAGTGTAAATAGAAATAAATTGTCTGTTTACCATATTCAATCAAAAGCTGGGCTGAAGATGTTTAAAGATTTCAACACTTCAGCTGCTCTCTTTCTCTACAGCAGACTGCTTCGTGACTCAGAGTGTAAAAGTTAAAAAATCTGCCTCCTCAGCTGTGTTGTCGTGCACTTTGGAACTACTCACAGGATGTAGCATCCATACTGCACCCTACGCACTGAGGATGTGAGACATGAATACTGGAGCAAGAAGACCATCAGGGGCTTTTAAAAACAAGTAAATAGATTTTAAAATCGATGTAGGAGCTGACAGGCAGCCAAGTTTTATGTAGTCTGGCCAAACGCCCTGGCAGCAGAGTTATAAATCAACCATAATAATCTAAAGCACTGCAGTAGTAAATAGACAAGTTGGGTCAGAATTGTGCAATACAGGTTTAATTGTTTAGTTTCATGTCTAGTGCACTCAAAACCGTGACGTCAGATTTAAAGCTAATGCAACTATTTGCATTTTGTTTCGCCTGCAGCAACAATGAACGTCTCCCATGAAATTGATTTGCTGGTTCAAGAGATCCAGCGACTCGGCAGTAAAAGTAAGTCAAAACTGTCATTGTATATTGCTGAATGACATGGTTTGCCTTGAAGTACTTTGATATATTATCCCATGAGCTTTAATAAACAACAATCATGCAGTCATCCAGTGTTGATTTGTGGTTCTGACCACTTCTAAAGCAGGAAACAAATAAACTCAGAGTTATGCCATTTGCAGCAGGGGTGTGTCAAGGTTTTTTGGAAACAGGGTGGCACTGCCACGTTTGTGGAGGGTGGCCTCTATAAACACAGCAGTGGATCAAACCACTCTGAGTTAATGCAGGTGTGTCCATTAGTTATTTTACAAATACACATAATAGGCATGAATGTCTGTAATTGTGGGGATCAATTAAAATGATTTGGTACTTTAATTGGAGTAAAAAATTAGGTTGTTTCATTTTATTTTGAAATTGAATTGAGATTGAAATCGCTACAGTCATTTTAATTGACTGCCCGAAGCTGTAACGATCGTTTAAATCTCTTATTTCAGACGCTGACGGTAAATGTAGCGTAAAGTTCGGGGTCTTGTTTAATGACGACCGTTGTGCCAACATCTTCGAAGCGCTGGTGGGCACCCTGAAGGCCGCCAAGAAGAAGAAGGTGATCGATTTCCAGGGGGAGCTGCTTCTGCAGGGCGTCCACGACAACGTTGACGTCATCCTGCTCCAAGAATGAGAAGCCGGTGTTGGGATAGGACAGCCTTCTAGCAGCTGCGGATCTTTCCTTCACAAGGCTCAGTATTTGAACTGAACTGCAATAACCAATCGAATTTGACCTAACAGTACACCGGCAGACTCAGCTGGCATGTCTGCATAGGATTGTTTTGTTTTTTTTGCTTTCTATGTGACAAATTAAGTAGTGATTTTGACCACAGATCAGGAATATAATACTTTGTGCTAATGCATTCACTTGCCTCTCTACAGTTTATTATCATAACCTGAGATGACCCACAGGACAGCATGCTCACTAGATTTAGCTGCTTTAGCAAACTACTGTACACTTTTCATTTGCTCTCTCTAATTGTTTGTGACTGATACCAAGCTGCACTAGGCTAATCCTCCCTTTGGTAGTGGGAGTTACGACCTCATTACTTGGTGCGTGTAACTGCTTTAAAATCTTGTCCAGCTCTGAGACAAAGGGTAGTGTGTGCTCTCCAACTGTGCCACCAAACGGCCATTCCAGTAATTGTTTACACAAGACATGTCTACTACCTCTTATTTGCCCAGGGCTTTTGGAAATTCAAGAACATCTCCGTGATAGAAACTAACTAAATGACAGCTCAAGTGCATTAAAAAAAAACAACAAAAAAACCCACTTTTTTTTTTGTACTGCGATGTGCTAAAGTCGTTTTTATTCCATCTTTTTATACGTAGTCATTAGTGAAATTTCTCTGCTAAACAAACTCCAAAAATTGCCTTTTCATAGAAATAGCTGATGAGCAATGGCGAATGTATTTTTTGTGCAGTTTTTATTAATGTATAATTACAGGGTGATTGGTGCCAAATGCTAAAGGTGACTCAGGACCAAAACAAAGCAACCAAAATCTGTTTAACTATCGTGCTGCGGCTTAAATTAGAGATACAAAAGGTGCATTTGCAGTTTTGTTAGTTTCTTTAATTTTAGCACTGTTTTGTACTGTAGGTCAAACAAAACTTAGCAGACCAGGCATGACCACTCTTATATCAAAATTCAGCAGTTATAGGTGATTTATTCTGTTTTAGCCATTTTTGTTATCAGTTTTTCTGAAATATCATCAACAGCCATTCCTGGCCCACTATGGAGGCCCAAAGCAGTTCAAATTAATAGAAAAAGAAAATTGTGAGTTAAGTAATTTCCTGAATAACTATTGATATGGTTGATTTAAAACAAAAAACAGATGTTTGAAATCAGCATGGAGTATTAATCAAATGGTAATTCCTATTCATTTTGATTTGGAGCAAAGGCAAGACACATCCGGTTGTAAGCTAGCCCGCTTCTTTCTACTAATAAGAGAGTTTATTCTGACTGAAAATTTGGGAAAATATTATTCACAATGTTCTTGTTTTACAACTGCATCACTCTTTCCTGGTGGTGTCGATGGACAGACAAGACACAGCCATGAAAAATTACATTTGCAAATCTTTACAGATAAATTCCTTTGTAAACTAAAATTTAGTTTACAAAGTTTAAACACAATTTATCTTAGTTAAGTCATTTAATGTAAATTAATATCGTTTTGAGCACTTTGGACCTCCATACATTTGGAAAATCTTGAAGCTGTTTGAATGTGTAACATCTTGTAGCTGACACCTCTTTAATAAAGTCATATCCTTTTTTTTCTGTTTTAAAATTAGGCCTCCATCATGTTATCAGTCACATTTTTCTGCTTCTCGTGATGCGAAGCTGGTTATCAGCCTTGTGAAACGACACCTGGTCTGCTAGTTTTTTTGACCCATGTCACGTTCACTGCTGTTGTGTCAGACTTGCTAAATATTTTACATTCAGGTGTATTTGTTTAAGCTTGACTTGAAATGTGTATTTCTCTCTTTCTCAGTATCAATGGCACAAATGGATCCAGCTCGATTATGAATGAAACTAAACTGTAACCTGATCACAGAAACGTGCTGCTTGCCATCCTGCTGATGCTCAGGCGTGACTTTCGGGTGACTTTCGAAGCACAAATGCAAATTACAAGCGAACGTTTGGCAGGAGGGAGAACGTAATGATCACTGCCGAGCCAATACCTCGAGCCATTTCTGTGAACAAGTGGGACGCCTGTGTGATGTGTTCAAGTGTGTCATTACTGTGTTTTCTATTGGCAATAACACATTCCTACAAGAGGTTTGTGTTACTGTGGAATACATTCCAAGGAATAAAATCTTTACATGCGAAGCCTTGAAACTTCTTTGTTGTTTGTTTCCTTGTGTGTTTTATGACTCTAGATGTTAAACTGAGGAAGATACTCATCTAAGCACTGTAATAAAAGATTGTGTAATGGTTTATGGGCCACTATGGTGTGGTGTGAGAATACTGTGGTAATGGCAAACTTATTAGCATCATTATGAAAATATTTGTTGCTTGGGGTGTTGACTGTAAGCTGAATTATAGCATGATGGCTGCTGTTTCATAAATCATCTTTAGTCAGGTTTTACCAGCTTTGAGCAGTACCCTGCAAGCAAGGTCTGTAAATTGTCTGATTTATGAATGGAGTCTGGTTCCTGCTGATAACATATTCTCACTTCATTTCAATCAATCTTTTCATTCATCCCTGTTGTAAATTATCTGATTTAATTACTTATATTGGCATACAGATTCAGCGAGTTACACATTTACTGCACCCTTGAATACTGTTTTGCTGTGAAGCTGCACATTCAGGTATCCTGAATGAGGCAGTGATACTTCCCCACATGTATGTGGTGCTGATTACTTCCCATCCTCTTCTATCGTTCACTTTAGTGCCAACTGAGGCTGCCGCTTCATGTAAATAGTTAACCAGAGGCTGTGTAACGTGTGTGTTTTAATGATCACCATTTATGCTTATCTATGGAGATAAGTATACATTTACAATGCTATTGATAGCACTGATAGTTACTATTGTTGTGAACACTTCAATAGCAACTTGGAGAATGAACTTTCCCATAACTGTAATCTCGAATTGGCATAATTATTTTTTTTAAATGAAGCATTAAGTGGGGAAATTTTGAGGATGGGTGATGACGCTGGAACACTGTCATAACAGCACTGTAGACAAATAAAAGTACTTTTATAATGAGGTATAACAAAGGTACTGACAAGTAACAAATTACCGTATTCTCCTAGCTTAGAAATAACATAATTAATTTACTAATGCTATCACAGTCAGTCAAGAATCTGATTAATTTTTAAACTACTCGGCCACATGTGTCAAACTAAAGCATAGTTCTTTGCAAATGTAAATCTGGCCCACCAATTCATTCAAATTCTGAGAAACAGCAGCTAATTTGTAGTTTTTAGGGTTATTTTCTGTGCATGTGGCTTCACACTGGAAAGGTGGGCTGTATGGTACATTTAAACTATTTATTTATTTTACTTATTTTGGTGAAATTCACCATAACCATGAAATGGTCAGATTCAGGCTTTTGCCTTTAAGAAAGATATGAAAAAAAGATTCTTTATTTAGTTTTTAAAAATAAATAATGGCTAAGTAAGCTATGATAGGACAATTAGGGAAAAAATTAAATTAACAATAACAAGTATATAACAAATGGCTTGAGAAAGTGGTAGAGTACATAAGGCAATAGTATATAATGTGACATAAAACTATAGCTTAATGAAATTAAAAAAAATTTGAATTAAAAATAAATACAGTACAGTAAAATAAGTATAGAGAAAGATATTATATAATAATATCATATGGTGTGAAGTTGAAGTAACTTTTAAGGCTTTGTTTTGCTAAGACCTTTCTGTGAACTTTCTATGTATGGGGAATAAATCTGATACCTGACTAAAAACCGAAACATGCCTTTAGAGGCAGCAAATTCCGAGCTTTCCCACGGGACGCAAACGCAGCCTAAATCGCTGACGGTCAACACTAGGGGGCGGGGTCCCGTGACGTCAGGGGGTGGAAGAGAACAGCAGAGCAGGAATCAAAACAAGAGACGGACACGCCTTCGCTCCTAAAGGTTATACCAGCTTATTTCTTAGACCTGCTGCACTAAATTCAACCCGCCGTGCAAGAAGAGGCCCAAAAGCATCACCACAAAGAGAAAAGCCCGCATTAAAAACAAAGCACTGCAAGGGTCCACTGCTGAAATGGAGTCCACAGAAATGTCAGACAGCGCTGACAGGAGCCGTTGATAGAGGTCGAAAATAACACTTGACACTCGAATCCTGTAAAATGCCCAACCAGAAGAGCAGCAAGGGAAAGAAAAGCAAACGCACGAACAGTAGCGGAGATGAGCAGGAAAATGGAGCCTGTGCGGCCGTAACAGGAGGCGCGGCCGCGGCGGCTGCACCCAGGAGCGAGCGCTCAAGTGGTAAGAGAGGAAACGGACGCAGATGTAGTGAAGTTTGGTGATGCTGCCTTCCTGCCAGGGGGGAAGCCCTGTCTGTCTGTCTGCACGACTGTGACATACGTTCACTGCAACGGTGCAAATGTCTCGATCCCCCCCCATCCACTTGTTCCTTGCAGCTCAAGCCCAAACTTCGTTTAAAATGTGCGGCATTACGGTTCCGTGAATAGTGGCAAACATGGGCCACATTTGTCGAGCACGATTTCAGGCCTTGCATAATTGTAGCTGTTGGAGTAGCTATTGCTCAACTGCGCTTAAATCGTGGTTGGGAAACTGATTTTCTATTATTTTTTAAAGGTCATTCGGGGTTTGTGTGGGCACAGGACGAATGCCGAGCAGGCGGCAAAGCAGTTGAAATATTGCTGAAGTAGTAGGTGTTACTTAATGTGTCGGATTTAAGGCGAACTTGACAGCGGCTGTTGGTGTTTCTTAAGTCGATTGTGGTCGTAGTTTGTTATTGGCTTCAGAGGTGGATGATGGGAGAGATACGAAATCGTGAAATTTATGAATGGAGTTCGGCTCCTCGGAACTCCTCTAGGAATATAAGGGATTATCGCCCGTGAATGTGACGCGCAGCGCCGTCAAAAGTGGCCATAAGAGGTGTTAACGACACAGCGCGACCCTTCTTTTATTTCTTTGTCTGCACGTGCACGTCAGTGATCGCGGGCTCTCTCGCAGGCCTCAGCTGTCTTTTCCTGACGGGCACCTTGTCCACAACAGTTTTTCGGTTGTGGCCTTCCTCCTCCAGGGTAATACTGACAGCTCACCGCTTGTGTGCGCACTCAAGTTCAAATGCAGTCCACACGGACGTGGAGCTGCTGGAGGTGCGTGCATTCATACAAACTGTACAGATTAAACAAAGCTTGAGACTGGAAACCACTTCACAGCAAACCTCATCTTAACTGTCAGGTATTGCTAGTGCAGCATTACACATCCAGTGACAACAGATTGTTCTTATGGTGTTATAAGACTAAGTAAAGCCCTGCTTTAACTTTTTTAAAAGGGAAAGCAAAGCACAAATCGGGATTTTTACCGTGTAACTCATCAGAGAAACTTAACGTATATACTGTACAGGTAGTTAGTAATTACACTTTTTTTTTTTTTTAGTTCAGAGTGTAAAGTGCATGTTTGCAAAACCAGAAGGTAGGCGGTTCCAAGAGGGGGTTTGGGCCTTTTAACAAAAAATTACCTTTTTGCTGTCATCTATCTTTTGCAGCAGGTTTCCCCAGATGTGGATTAAGCCTGTTCCTGCACTAAAAAAGAAAATTCATTGAAGACCTTCACTGAAATAAGTTTATAGTCTAGGACTAGGTTTATGGTATGAAAGATGCCTTTAACTGGAAGTTACAAAATCTCTGCAAAGCTCTTGTTCTGCGGATGCTGAAGCCTGAACACACTTGTAGACACCAGAGTGATACACGGTGCTAAAAGTGGATTGTTTTCTGCTGTGTGGTGAGTTAGAAAGTGAAGAAGAAGAAGAAGAAGAAAGCCCTGCAATTGTACCGGAAAAGGAAGGAGGAAACTACCCCCCCCCACACACACACGCACACACACACACACACAGTGTATTATCATGAGCTACTCCTCTCATAGAGACCGTGTGGCCACATTTTGTTTGATTCACATCCAGATTTGAGAATTGGCATCCTGTGAATAGAGCTGCTCACAGGATGGCCTACTTGAATTTCATAAATAGATGCAGAAGAGGCAGCAAGGACACCGAAAGCACCCGTTTAACATTTTCACCCCATGTTGTGTCTGTTTGCGATGAAGCTTAGGATGGAGAATCGGAGGGAAAATGTCACCCAAAATGCATTTGTGCTGAAGACATGAATAAATTGTTGCCTTTAGTATTTCAGCTGCACATAATGGTTGATTAAAATAAAATAAAAAATAATAATAAAAATCCCAAAGTGGTGTATTCAGTTTGTGCGAAAGAAAACCCCACAACTCTCTTCAGTTTCTAAAAATTCGAGACACCGAAAAAGCTTTTAAGAAGCTGAAAGCGTCATAAGTGCAGTTTATGAAAGTAAAATTAGCTTCTAGGGTTTGCTGTTGTTTTGTTTACTTAATTTGAAGACTTCTTCTTAGGCTCTTGTGCAGTAAATGAATAGTAAAAGTTACCACTGGATTAAACAACGCTGTAGTTTAATGGTTAACTTGTAATTAGAATTTTCTCTGGAGGACAAAAGGTGCCAAACTAAAACAATTGAATTATTTGAAAAATTAAATGGAAAACCGAATAAGCTGGAGAGTCAAAGTGAAGGTAAATAAGGAGGAAATTAAAAGAGCAAAAATACTATGTCACATTCTATAATATAAATAATGCCTACACATATATTAATTCAGTAAATAGCAAATCAGAATGTTTATTAATACTTTTATTCATTTATCTTTAACTTTAGCTATTTCCAATCTTCATATTTTAGTTTTATTTTATGTATTTTACATTAACAGATTTATTGTTTGCAGTACTTGAGGTTTATTAGAAGAGTTAAAGAAATAAAATAGGCTGTAGACTGAAAAGAGCAAAGTCACCCTAATTTTGATTGGCTAGGTTACATTTGTTGTCAAATATCTGATAGGCGTAGATCAATGTCGTCATATATCAATCTTCAAAATAACATTTGAAGATTGGCTTGAGAGGCGAGCCTGAGATGGTTTGCAGAAGAGGGATAGTGAGCATACTGGACAAAGGATGTTGAATGTGGAGCTGCCAGGTAGGAGAAAAATAGGAGGATTAATTGATGTAGCGAAGGAGGACATGCAGAAGGTTGGTGTGATAGAAGAAGATGCTTGAGAAAAGGGGAGCTGGAGGAAGATGATCCGGTGCGGTGACCCTCAAAATGAGCAAAAAAAGATGTTCACATTTGGCTTCTTTCTTTGCAAAATAGAGGTTAAACCTGCATTTGTGGATGGCATGATGAACTGTATCCCTGAATAATGATTTCTGGGGTAGTTCCTGAGCCAATGCAGAAACATGGTTGTTTTTAGCAAAGATTACGGTCATCAAATATTGATTTTCAGCCTCGTCTCTTCCACACACAGATTTCTACAAATTCTCTGTATCTTTTGAAAATACTCAGTACTGTACATTATGAGATGTTCACACTTGTCACAGTTTTATGTTGAGGAACATTCTGAAATTGTTCCAGACACAGTAGACACACTTATTTGCAGAGTGGTGAACATCTGTCCATCTTTTACTTCTGAGAAACTCTCAAAGATGCTCTTTTTATACCCAGTCTTGTTACTGTCCTGTTGTGTTCCTCCAGGGGTTTCTCTTTGGTACTTTCCCCACCTTTTGTTGTCTCAATTTAAACCTTCAATATGTTTTGTATGCTTTGTTGTGATTAAGATATGGGTTTATGAGATTTACAAATCATTGCGGTCTGGTTTCATCTACATTGTACACAGCTTTTAAACTTTTTATGAATTTGAGTTATAAATAAATTCTTTTCCCTCCTCTCTTCTCTCTGTTCATTCAGAGGCCCAGTGTGCAACCCCTCTCGGCTGCAGCCTGAGCCGTGCCATTGATCTGGAGAAGGACGACTGCCAGAGGGTTGTTTGCAACAGCGAGCTCTGCCCTTATGGCAACTGGATGCATCTACAGTGTTTCTACGAGTGGGAGAGCTCCATCCTTGTCCAGTTCAACTGCATCGGCCGTGCGCGGTCCTGGAATGAGAAGCAATGCCGACAAAACATGTGGACCAAGAAAGGCTACGACCTAGCCTTCAGGTTCTGCTCCTGCCGCTGTGGCCAGGGTCACCTGAAGAAGGACACCGACTGGTACCAGGTGAAACGCATGCAGGATGAGCGTAAGAAGAAATCGTCGGAAAGGAGCTCAGGCAGGACTGGAGCCAGCGGAGGGGCTTCAGGGTCCGGGGATGGGTTTTTTGAAGAGCCCAAGAAAAGCAAACCACTTGGAGGGGCTGTAGGAGGAGCCAAACTAGCTAATAGGGCCTCTAGTCAGGAGATGCCTCGTAGACAATCAGTTGATCGACAGAACTCCACAGAGAGAGGTGGAGCAGCAGGAGGAGGGGGATATGCAATAGGAGGGCCTTTACCTTTTGGGCCTCCTCAGAAATCTCCATGTGACTCCCCGGGACAGTCTCCTCCTACTGGCTTCACCTTCTCCCCCACTGCTGCTCTCGGATCGGGAGGTGGGGGAACAGGTATGCGGGGTTCCCGTCAGCTGGGAGAGTTCTTCAAATCAGCCGTCCACATGGACGCACAGAGGAAACACCTGTTGGTTGGGGGATCTCTCGGTCGGAGCGGAGGCTGCTCCCTGGGAGCCTCTGGCGGTGCAGCTGGTGCTCCTCACTTAGATGCAGGGTCTGTCCTGCCGCTACAGCTATCCTTTACCCTCCCGCTTCATCACCGGCTCACCTCTGGCAGTGTGGGTGATGGTAGCCACCCTCACCCGGTGCAGTTCCTGAGGAGGCTGGACCTCTCGGAACTCCTCACCCACATCCCGCGCCACAAGCTCAACACCTACCACGTCCGCATGGAAGATGATGCCCAGGCAGGCCAGGGAGAGGAGCTGCGCAGGTAGGGCTTTTGGGAAATAATATAACAAATCTATTTCTTGCAACATTTCTTAAACACTAAACTTGCGACACAGTGAACACATGGTGAAAGTGATCAATCTGAAATGTTTATTTTGCATGCAAATCTTGAAACTTTAAACATATTTTTTAATCAAAATGCTAAATAAAACTCAGAACTTTTAAACCTACCAGATGTGCCCATGCAATGCACGTGATTCACTGTCAGACAGGCCAGGTCCTATATTCATGTGCTTAGTACAGGTAAAGAACGAGCAGGCTGCACACAGAGCAGGTCGTCACATTCACAGCTGCTTGTGGCACATGTGGTTTTAATATATTGTAACTGCAGCATTTTGCAGTTATAACATCATATAACCACACAGCGGTTAAAGTTGCAATATAATTACAGCATTTGCACAGCACTCATTCATGTATACATTTACATGCAGTACTGTGCAAAAGTCTTAAACCACCTCTTATCCTTAGATAAGACCTAATCTTTTTCAGAGAAAGGCTTTTGTTTGTTTGTTCATTAAGCTTAATACTGAACTATGACTTGTTCAAATTTAAAATAGGCATCTAGCCCAGTGACCCAGTTGTGTCTACACACAATAGACGATTTAAGAAACACAAAATTTTTAAATTATATCTTTGTTACTAGCAGACTGTCACAAAAATGCATGATTTGTTCCAATTTATTTATTTGAATCTATAAAAAAATTCTAAGATAGCGCAGCTTGATAGGCATAAAGTATTACTTTTGTACAACAAACAGCTATTAGCTGAAAACCTGGCATATCACAGCATGGTGTGAAGTGTGTGCCTAAAAATATTGAGGAAAATGGACAAGATGAGGTCAAAAAAAGAAGTGACAGGCCTAAAAACGTGGATATCTGAAATGATCTCAAAGGAATGGTGGCTGTCAAGAAGCCATTCTTAGGGAAGGAAAACACAGAGAAGGCTGAGGTACTTCACAAGAGTGATGAATACAAATTTGAATTTGTATGCACTGAAGACGTCAGGACGAAGGTGAAACACTGTGTCTACAGCCATCTGGAAAAACCAAGTGGTGGTGAGGATCTTGTTAAAAGCGATGGAAATATAAATGCTGAATAGTTGTATCAGATTTTGATCTACCATCTGGATCCATCATCCTGAAAGTGTCTGATTGGCGACAGCTTGATAGAATTGTACAAACTGTTGAAATACATATTTATGTTTGCACATCTTTCACTAAATCACTGTGTGTATTTCCAATCTTCCTAACAAAATATAAAGAAACGAGCGGTGGCCAGAGACTTTTGCACAGTTCATCGTTCATATTCAGAAAAAAAAGCTTCTTAAAATGGATCTATGATATGGTTTTCTTTCCTCATACATGCTTCCTCTATTATAATTCTGTACCTCCTGTAAACAGAGTGGCTTATCACTGTTTTTAGCAGAATTTTGACTGCATGCACTGATTAAAACAAAGAAATGATTGTTGATTTAGGTCACGAGATGCAGTGCCACAATCATTTCTGCTGATATCCTACATAGAAGAACTGCCTGAACTTTCAGTGCAAGTGATTTGATGATGGTTCTTCTTACTGTGTCGCCACCCTGTAGGTTCATCCTGTCAGCTCTCAGTGCGAGCCAGAGAAACGTGGTCAACTGTGCACTGTGCCACCGGGCGCTGCCTGTATTTGAGCAGTTTCCTTTGGTGGATGGGACGCTGTTCCTCAGCCCTTCACGCCATGATGAGATTGAGTACGATGTGCCGTGCCACCTTCAAGGTCAGACATGGTTTTAACTGCATGGAATGAGGCCTGTGCTTAATTTGTGGAGGTAAATATTCATGCATGTAAGAGTCTGAGATGTATTATTTGAGTTTTCTGAAATTTCGCTCAGCATTGAGCGGTCTGATTTTGAACAGCAATCTGTCAGAACTTCTGCTTTTTCAGTGGTCGTCACGGTTGCTAACCATCAATTAATCAAGTGTATTTACAATGCCTGGCTAGAAGATAGACAGAAGATTAAAATAGCGGAAGTAGAGGACCTCGCAAGATTTGTTTCATCAGCTTATTTTGCCTTTAATGTATAGCGCCAGGAGAGTTGAGAAAGGGGGGAATGACATCAGATTTGGTGAGGATATACAGCCTGTGTATTGTACATGGGGCAGGGAGAATAGGGAAAAATGTATAACAGAGGCTTCTAACCTCACCCATTTTCTATCAGATTTTTATTTAGTGGTGCAAATTGAATGAAACCTTTAAGTTTACACAGACCTTATTGTGATTAAGCTTCTGACTTGGGCAGTCAAACTCAAAAGTGAGCAAACAAATGTAATAAAGTCGTAATACATCACGCAATCAGACTATTTAGAGTAAAAAAAGATATTTAAACCTTTAAAGGAAATGAAACTGATCTGTGAATCATCTTGTTGTGTACTACGTTTTCAAACTCATGAGAATAAGTTCTTCATTTGTTTTTGTGTATTTGCATGTTTTCCTAATTGGCAGCGCACTGAGAGCTCAGGGTCACCGCCTTGTTAAGACTACCGCAGAGTACGACAACAGGACTGCTGCTAATCATGAAAAATGTATATTCTCAGTGGTTATAAATAAATTATTAGTGCATCATGATGCTCAATTATACATTCCTGCTCCTTTAAAGTGTTTTCAAACTGTGTTTTCCTTATATAAAGAGAAATTGATCCATCAGTAAGCCCAATATTCACTGTGTGAATACACATGAAAGGTTTTCTGCTGGCTTCTGCACAGTCCTACATGAATCAGCGTGAAGCTTCTTTGATGTGCTGGCCTCCAAGCTTTGATATGTATGTCCTTGATATGCATCAGTATGAAAGGCTTATTTATTCCATTTTTGCTGCTTTTTGTCAGGCAGAATTTAAATGTTGGTGAAGGAGTAGCTTAATTTCTGTCCAACAGATGTGAAAAAAAAAAGAGTTCAGTTAAATTATACTAGCCATGATACTTTTCTATATTTGAGCTAAAACAGAAGAAGTAAGTAAGAACCCCCCAGAAAACATAATCATAACTCAGGCTTGAACTGTGTGGCAAAAACATGAAGAAGAAGCACTCAGAGAGTTCAAGCCTCCGCTAAGACAGCTCACTCTCTGGGCTGTATTTACCTTTAAGGGAATAGTGCAGTAAAAATGACATAAGGGCAGAGTGACAGGTGTTTACTTTGAGTACGCAAACATTATGTAGGAGTAGGTAATGGATATTGATTTGTAAATGTTAAGCGAATAACTTGAGCTCAATATATAATATTATATTTCTACATTATGTTTCTAACTTACTGACTTTAAGATGCAACAATTTTTGGGGTCATTTTAAGAGGAAGGAAGATGTCAAACATAAAAGTCAGGTCAGAGGTCAAATGTGACATGACATTTGGATGAAAACTATAATGTGATATTTAAAATCTATGCCAGTATGATTTTCTAAATGTTTGCCATTACAAGTATAGTCTTGTATAGATACAAGACATTTTATGAAGTCCAAAATAACACAATAATTAGAATCCCCATATATCATCCCCTACAGTATATGCCTTTATATCGTCAGTACAAACAATAAAAGTAAAAAATTGTTTTAAATAGCTTTGTGCAGCATTATTATTCCTTTGGCCTTCAGAACAATCCACTGACCTTGAAGAAGAGGTCAGAGGTCAAATGTAACATTATATTAGAACTCTTTTTATGGTACTTTTTTATATGTTGACAATACACTTCTGATTTTTTGACAAATTTTCACCAATAAATCATTAAGTTAACCCTGAAGACCTCAGTGGATGGAAGTAAAATTTGAATGTATTGTTAACATGACCCCACTCTACACCAGTCCAAAGGTTTTTTTTTTTAATTAATTGAAAACTTTTTGAGCTATCATCATATCACAAATGCTGCAAAAAAAAAAAAAGCCTCCTTGGCGGCGGTAATAAAATGACTCTGTATAATGCAGTGGAGTGGAAAAACACCAGAGCAAGAAAAAGAATAATATTCATGAAGCAACGTAAAGGTCTGTATATACTGCAGGGATGTGACAGTGGACTTTTGAGGAGGCTTATTGTTTTATTTTATTTTTTTATGTATGATTAATTATTCCTTTTGGTTCTTTCAACAGGTCGGCTGATGCACCTCTACGCCATCTGTGTGGACTGTCTAGAGGGCGTCCACAAGATTGTCTGCATCAAGTGCAAGTCACGCTGGGATGGGAGCTGGCACCAGCTGGGCACCATGTATACCTATGACATACTGGCTGCTTCACCGTGTTGCCAGGTAGAAACACTGAGGGGCATAGAAGAGCATGCTACTGAAATAAATAGAAAAGAAGAAGAAGAGTAATATGACAGACAAAAGCGATAAGAGCAAAAACCAAAGACCTTCCCCGTATTAGTAATTTCTGACAACAAATAGGTACAGTGACATGATGCTTTATCTCTGCTGGGTGTGTAAGCAGGTGTTTGCTAAAGTTATCAATTTATGAGGTGATAGCAATTCAGTGTTGTGTTTACAGCTTTCTCCTCTGCCACTTTGAGCCAAAAAGTTAATTAAAAAAGCTCTAAACCAAATCTAGAGATTAAACAGCTGCAGCTCCTACAAAGCTGTGACCATGTTACTTGCAGATGCCAACATTTGCTCATGGACACCAAAATAACTGTTAGCACCGATCTGACAAAAGTTAAATGATTCAATACCAATTTAAAAAGTCAGACAACGTATAACTCATTTTCTGAACTACTGACTCCACGTTGTTAATATAAAGTTTTGTTTGTCTGACTTGAAATTGGATTATTAAATCTTCCTTTCTGGGGTTAAATAATCTCAATAGAAGCTCCGCTTACCTGCTTTTTAGTGGAAATGGATTGTTTTTGGCTTTGCAAATTCAAATTTTATTGAACATACCTCCCAATGATAACCATGTTTTTGCAGAAATAAAACAAACCTTAAAAAACACTGTTCTAAACTATTATGCACAATAGAGTTTCAAAAAATTTTATTGGTTGTAAAGAACTGAAAATGGTCATTTGTTGAATTTGCAGTATTAGGAGGTCACATTTACTAAAAACCAAAAGCTATTTCTATCAAAAACAAAAGTCCTTTTTTGATATAACCTTCACAAGTCCTGCATCCATTGAACTTGTGAGTTTTTGGAGAGTTCCTGCTTGAATTTCTTTGCAAGATGTCAGAATAGCCTCCCACAGCTGCTGTTTTGATGTGAACTACCTCCCACCCTCATAGATCTTTTGCTTGAGGATGGTCCAGAGGTTCTCAATAGGGTTGAGGTCAGGGGAGGATGGGGGCCACAGCATGAATTTCTCTCCTTTTATGCCCAGAGCAGCCAGTGCCACAGAGGTATTCGTTGCAGGATGAGATGGTGCATTGTCATGCATGAAGATAGGAAGAAACTCTACATACCAGTATTTTGCAGAGGTCATTTTCACACCTTTGGGCATCCTAAAGGGGGCTACCAGCTCTCTCCCCATGATTCCTAACCTTAACCCAGGGTTGCACGACATCCATTAGTTTGGAAGACTGTTTGAAAATGAATCTTGATGTATTTCTGCTTGTGGGAGATGGCATTTTAACAGCTGCTCTCTTAATCTGATGAATTTCTCTGGCAGAAACCTTCCTCATTAACCCGTCTGTGCTGTGAATCAGCCACAAAGTTTTTCACAGTACAATAATCGCTTAAGTTTTTGTGTCGTATTGAATGTATTCATACCTTGTCCAAGGCATTCTACTATTTGACACTTTTCTGCAGCAGAGAAATCCTTTTTTCCCATGTTGCATGGAACCTGTGGTATGCTTAATAATTTGGAACATCTTTTTTAGCTAGTTTTCCTTTAATTGAGCTTGCCTGGCAACCTAATTATGAAAGCTGTCTGAGATTCATATCAGTGATCCAAAGAACCCTGAGACACAATACCATCCACAAGTTTAACTGAAAACGACAAACTGGATGTTTGCATAATTTGGAATATGGCGTATAATATTTTTATTGCATTACCTGCATCTACAAAGTATCTACCAAATAGCAAAAAAACCACAGCATTTGTTTGCTAATTGTAGCGCTTAATTTGTTACTTAATTTGTTACCAATTCATAGCAACAGCTATCCCAAGGCTCTAGAAATGTTAAGGCAATTTTAAACCCCAAAAGTTGGACGATCTCCTACAACCAAGAACTTGGCAACATAGGAAACGAAAAACTCCCTTTTTAACAGAAAGAACCCTGCCGCAGAACCAAGATCAGGGAGCTACAGCCATCCGCTGCAAACTATTGGAGCATGAGGCGAAATAAAAAGGTGAAAAACAGGAGCGTAGAGAGACCGTGAATGACAAAATACAAAACACAAACTACAGGAGAGAGTAGACTGACGTTAATGTCATGAAATAGTGGCATGTAAACACATGGGGAAGAGAAATGCTCATTGCATCATGGAAAGTCCCCTAGCAGCCGGTTTGAGCCTGTCCTAACTATAAGCTTTATCAAAAAGGTGTTTGTCTCCTGAATCCACTGGAAGCTGGTTCCATGGAAGAAGAGCCTAATAGCTAGATAACCTACGCTAGTCTAAAAATAGTGATTGTATTATAGTAGTAAAAGTGCATCCAGTCTGTTATCTAGTTTCACCGTCACTTTTTGCATCTAAAGACCCATTTAAAGCTGCTTGGACCCTTGAATTAACATGATTTTGTCACACTTAGATCCCAGGGAGTCACGAGTGAACCTCCATGCTGATATCTTGCCTCTTTCCAGCCTCTTGTTTGCTGACCTGTGTCCTGTATGTCCTCAGGCCCGTCTCAACTGTAAGCACTGCGGGAAACCGGTGGTGGACGTTCGAGTCGGGATGCAGTATTTCTCCGAGTACAGCAACGTCCAGCAGTGCCCCCACTGCGGCAACCTGGACTATCACTTTGTTAAACCTTTCTCCTCCTACAAAGTTCTTGAGGCTTATTGACAAATGTTGCTCTTGCATGCTAGTTGAGCTGCTTTTTGTTTGTTTGTTTTTTTCTAACACAATCTAGGAAAGATTTTATTTTTTGGGGCCTTAAGGAGGCTTTTAAGTTCTCTCTTTTGATTTCACGATTTCAGTTTTTTTTTAATGTATAGGAAATGTATGATTCTAGTTAGAGAAAAGTTCCATGGCAGTATCTCTGCGGTTAGAGATAAGTGTTGATGAAAGTGTTGCACTGACATTTCAGTCAAGCAAACACATTTATCCGTGACGAGTGAATGTATCTGTATGCCAAATTTACTTTTATTTTTTACCAAAAACAATCTTGAATAAAGCTGAGAGAGATAGACACTGGTGCTGGTTTGGTGTGCTCCTCTTTGTTAAAGCAGCTTTTGATAAGAATATGTTCTATCTTGATTAAAAACGTCATAAATAAAATGTACACCTTTTACTCTATGACAGATTCATCAGTTTATAAGTCTGGTATTACCATGTAGTATGTTCCTATCTGAGCTGTGAACATCTTAGAAAACTTGTACACTACATCCTGAGAGACCAACCTGATGTACACTGTGTCAACGATTTCCACATTAAAAGGATTATGTTCTTCATGACTTTACTGAAGACTTGTAGGATGTCTGACAGGGAGCAGCCATGATGGAGGTCTTTGTTTTATTTATATATATATATATATATATATATATATATATATATATATATATATACATACATACATATGTGTGTGTATGTATATATATATATATATATATATATATATATATATATATATATAATCCCATTTTTTAACACTATTCTCGTCTGACAACAAACACTGTCTGCACGCTGCCATCTCTCAAACATAAAATAACCATTTCTTGGTTAAACAAAAGCAACGTTGACTTACTGCACTACCGTGTGGTAGAAACAGGTACAACTGGACCTCAGTTTGATTTCAGCTGATCTCACTTCAATATAGATTTTGGACATGAAGTCATTTCTTCACGTCGTGTTGATGGTTTTAGTGAGTTTTTGCGAATTTAAAATGACTTTTAAACTCAGACATTTACAAAAAGTAATTTCAAGTTCCCGTCATAGCTTCACAATAAGAAAACATTGAAGACATGTTGATTTGCTCAAGAAGATCTTATAAATGAATCCAGATGCAGATTCATCCCGTATCTGGAACGCTGCAGTGTACACATAACTTTAAGTCAAAACCTGCACGTTTCAGCCTCTCAAAAATGCCCTTAATCCATTTATTCATAATTAGAAAACAGCCTTCCCCCTCACATGGAGGCCAACAAATAAGATGTATAATTGTTTTTTACTGTTGCATTTCTCACTGCTTTTATCTGTCTATGTTTGTTTCGCCCTCTGTTCATATTGCTTAATCTTGCTTTTATTGCAAGTGTTTCTCGCTGTATTCGGTCTTTCATTTTTATTGTTTAATTCATACACATTTTCTCCTATTTTAAGTCTTGTGTTTACCTTGTTGTTACCTTGTGTTTAAAGCTATGTTTTATCTGTTTTGAATCGTTTTGTGTCTCTTTTTGATGTCTTTTTTGTCACTTTTGTGTTTATTTTACATGTGCTTCTAGTCATTTTGCCTTTTGGTGGCTGCCTACATGAAATATTTTGTGTATGTCTACATTTTGTGCGTTTGTATCTCATTATGTTTCACTGTTATTTTGTTGTTTGCAGTTTTCTGTACAGTCATTTTGTGGCTCTGTTAAGCAATTTTGCGTTTGTGTTTGTGTCTACTTGGCCAAAGGTTACATGACAGCCTGGTCTTGTATCCCGTGGGACCTCCATGCCCTGGGTTATAAACTTTTAAACTACAAAGTCTGATTGACGAAACAAGTTGTGGCACTAGGCACAGACTCCAACTTGCTTTTGTGAAAAAGTTTTATTTCTGTCACATCAGTGCTGTGTGGACCCTTGTGTTGTGTCCGTGCTGCCAACAGGAGACGTTTCACTCTGAGCGGCCTCTGAACTGGAGTTGGCAGGCTGTGCTTCTGCAGCCTTGTTCTTTCCTTTTTGTGACAGTTCCTTTGCTGAAGGCGGTCGGAGGATGCACACGGCTGCTTGGCCATCACGTATCACTTTTGGCCTTGAGACAAATCCCACCATTACTTCCATTTGTTCCACGATTTGCTCCAGAGTGGCATCCTGTGGAAAGAAAACACAAAGATGTTTCTGCATAAAAAGCTTTTAAGGAAGAAAAAAAAAACAACCTAAATGCGAAAGTAATTTTTACTGAAATATGAGCAATACTGAGTTTTTACTGAGGATTTTACTTACTCATATTTTACTTTAATTTTTTTTGCTATAAACAGCCCTAAATTGCTGTGCAAAGTTTTGTTTAAGTAATTAAGCAAGACCTACATCTAAATATTTCTGAACCAATAACAGGGATTTAAAAAAAATACATTAGCTTATTGCTAAATAAGCTCCTTACTGTATTTGAAACGACACAGGGGACTTCTCTGAGAAGCCAGAAATTAATCAAGCAAAACAATTAATCTCTAAAACTAATTTTTTTGTTCATCAATACAATTGAATAATTGTAATTTGGCATCTTAATCAAAATAATAGCGTGCTTTGCCCATTTCTCTGCTTTTTTGTGAAATAATGAATTTGAAAATTGACATAGTGGTGGATTAACCACTGCAACCATATATGTATATACATTTGTTATGTTATATTAGTCACAACTCAGACCCTTACTGAATAAAAGAATAATCAAGGAATTCGCTCAGGTTTATAGGCGTTCTTCCTCACCAGGTTAACTGCAGATTCACGACGCACTGCCCGCAGAGTGATCTTCACATGGTGTTTCTTTTCCAGCCAGCTCTCCACCTGCTTCAGCTTTGTGGTGAGGTCATGAGACGCTATGCCACCTGAAAAGCTGAGCTCCTTCACCTGCACAGGAACTGGAGCAAAAAAACAACTATTTTTGGACTTACAGCTGCTTGTCAACCTGTCACCCCAAAAGTGCTTTTCTAAAGTCTATGACAATTTCAAGCAAAGAGCATGACTTTGGTGTAATGTAACTCTTTATTTCTTGAACCGTCCTTAAACTGACCTAGGTAATGCCTCTTTTCTCATTTCTCAGTTTGTACATCCCCAGTTCCTTTCCTCACATCCTCTCCTGGAGCCTTATTTCCCCAGCGAGGACAAAGAAGGAATGCAAGTAGAGAGAACTGGCTGTGTGCCATGCCTCGTTAATATGTTCAAGGTGAAAACACTTCTGCAAAGGATACACCTGAGCATCCTCAATTATAGCTCCTCTGCCTTACCTCCCCTGTCCTCTGTCCTTCATACATTTTAGGAACTGAGATATCCTTCAACATAATGTCTGGGTTGAAGGCAGTAGGATAGAGAGGAATGAGAAAAGCATCTGGTAACCATCTACCTGCTTTCGCTTTCTTCTTCTCCCGCATTTTTAGTTGCTCCTCGTGGATCTGTTTGCCGCTCATCAACTGGTAGACTGGTGGGTCTTTGTGCTCACTGAGTAGCACTAACTTGAGACCCTCCTCATCCATCATTCTGATGACATCTGCACGGTGCATGACGCCCAGGTTCTCACCAGCTGCACTTATCACCTGTATCTGACGCTCAGGGATCTTACGGCCGATGCTGCTGATCGAGGCATTTGCTCGGGGATCTTGCTTTTTCTTCTTTGGCGTGGCTGGAGTTTGTTCTGTATTGTGTACTTCAGTGGAGAAAGCAGACTGTCTCCAAGAGGCAGCGATGATATTACATCTTTTGCTGCATATTGTAAATCTTAAGGCTGGTGGCGTATACAAGGGACTCCCACCACACACCGTTCTCACTGCATGGCTTAGCACCCATCTTACACAGCCTGCAGACATATCCTAAACCTTAAGAAAAAAATGATGAGATTATTCGACAGTGCATTCACAATTTAAGAACTAATATCACAAAGCTCAACATCAAACACAATTTAAACATCAATAATTGTCTTTCAAGCGAAAAAAACAGTTTAATTATCCAGTTTTCATAATCGAGCCAGCCTCCATTCGAAAATAGTCGAATTTAATTTTCTTTGCTTGTTTTACTTTTACTTGTTACTGAACAAACCACACAAGTTACGAGTAAAAACACTTTCGGGGTCCCATCTGTCATTCGGGACACATCAGCTTTGTTTCATCGCTTGACTTTGGGCATTTTACACTGGGACAATGGATAGTCTGGCAAACTGGAATGCGATGGTAGCTAGAAAACCTTGATTATTTGCGAAGTATATAAGAGTGAATGTCTTTTAATGAGTGTGAAATTAGCACACAAGTGTCTGGTGTGTTACAGTTCACAGAGAAAAGGAATGCACTTCGGGTTGGTTGTCATTAAGTGTCCTAGACAGAGCAGTTTGTCTGTGGAGCCAGCGGGTTACAAACATCAATGCATGCATTAATTAGAGAAGCGCAAGAATCCAGACAGAAACTAAACCTCCCCGTTTTATCTCCTGTAGTGCGTTTTTGCTACTCACTCGTGTCAGTGCCGTTTATTATTGCTCTCCGCATCAGGGTGACTACTGTAACTCCTTCCGCCATGCACTTCTTCGTTTACTTTGTTTCAAATAACCCCTATACTGCCCTCATGAGGAAAACCTAGGACACTACACTCAAATCCTTGCTAACACCGACGTTTCTATTTCTTTTGTTTTTGTAATGTCTAATAGCTTTGCTTATGTTGGTAAATGCACTGTAGTGAACTGGATTTATGAGGCTGTTGCACCTTCTCCCTTTTTGACAGATTACAGGGGGAAAAGTCACAACATTAACAACAGTTTAAATTCCTACAATCACCTTTTGGCAAATACTTTTTTGGCAGCTGATCATTTTCCATGATGTGACTCTCCCGTTCCACTGCATCCTAAAGGTGCTCTATTGGAATGAAATCTGGTGGTTATGGAGGCCATCTGAGTACAGTGAACCCTCAGTCATGTTCAAGAAACCATTGTGAGAATACTGAAACCTTGCAATATGCTGGATGCAGTCATTAGAAGATGGTTACAGTGTGGTCACAAAGAGACGGACATGGTTAGCAACAATACCCAAGGTCGGCTGTGGTGTTTAAAGAATGCTTGATTGGTACTAAGGGCCCTTTAGTGTGCCAAGAAAATGTTCCCCACACACTACACGACCGGCTGCTGTAGCCTGTCTGTTTTTCGTGTGATGTGTTGTATGTTCAAAGATGCTCTTCTGCTGCAACCAGTGGTTAATTCAGTTACTGCTGCCTTCCTATCAAATCAAAGTGATTTTTATTTTCTTCTGCAAATCAGTAAATCTAAATATAGTTTTAATTGTATATGAGAAAATATTTTTGTGACGTTATGTGCTAAGTTGAAGGCATTGTATACGTTTTTGTTGTTGAAATTTAGATTATGAGGAAATGATTAAGACGTAAATCTAAGAGGGTAGGGCTAAATAAGTATATACTTCTGCCTACAACTTTTCAACTACAACTGCATGGAATTATATTATGAAATGTTGGTGAACGTATATGTTTGAAATAAAAATGAACTGAACTGAGCTCTGTTAGAAATCCTAGCAGATCAACAGTTTCTGGAATAATCTGACCAGCCTGTCTGGGACCAACAGCCATGCCATGTTTGAAGTCACTTAAATCACCTTTGTTTCCCAATCTGATGCTCAGTTCGATTCAGTGTTAGACTTTCTGCCACCATCTACTAGAGGCTGACTAAAGTGTGCAACCAGTCTAAGGAGTGTGATTATAGTTTTTGTGAATTTATATGTGACTTGGCAGTAACAGATGTATGCCTGTGTGATGCACTCATGCAGTCTATGGATGCAGTTTGCTAATAAAGCTTGCCAGTTTTAGAACTCAAACATGGACCACATTAAAAAAAAATTGCCCTTGCTTTCAGGTAAAATCAATCCAAATTTACTTAAAACTGCTTTTTTAAAAAAAAAAATTGCCAACAGGGGACGAGTCCTGTGGTTATAAAAGACTAAAGAGAAAATGGCCTTTGGCTCATTTGCTTTGTGATAAGAGTAAACACCTTTGCTGATAAGCTTATAGGCTCAAATACTAGTGTCAAGTTTTACTGATTAAAACATGGTATTCATTTTATTATTGGTCCTCATTATTGATAGAGAGGCGGTTACAAATACAAATTTTTATTTGTCACTTACACAGTACAACATATAGCGAAATGCTTCTGTCCTGAACTGCAGGCAGGCTGCGCCTCTCCAGGGCTCGTTTTTAGCATGGTGGGAATTGAACAGGCGTGTATCTTACCACTACACTGTCCAGCTGCTATAAAGTAAGTGGTTCCACTGGGGGTTGAACCCAGGACCTTCTGCGTGTAAAGCAGACATGATAACCGCTACACTATGGAACCAGAAGAATACATCTTCCCTTCATCGCTCATCCGCATTCTACTGTGCATGCATGGAATAATATGTCTTTTATTTAGTGTAATAACATTTTCATATCTGTCCATGTGAGTGTTTGCAAGAGTCTTCTAGCTTATATTTGCTCTTTTCAGTCATTTTGATGTTTATCTATTAATGCAAGAAAAAGCGTTGCTTTGTAGCTGCTGATAAACGCTCCTCTGTGTGTGGCATAGAGGGGGATTTGGCTAAACATTGACTACATGTGTGCTGTTTTGTGCTGGACAGGAAGTGTTCGGTGTGCTTCCAAGAGCTTATGTGCTCAACAGGTACATACTTTGCCTGTTATTTGTTTATGTGTCACTGTTGGTATACGAAGAGTTGCGTGCCACACTATTTCTTGACTGGAAAAAGTCACTCCGTGGACTGTTAATACCAGGTTACACTAACCTGACTGGAGACAGTGCACAGATAATGTGAGGTTTTCATCATCCAGACTAATACTGAGACCCTGAGGCTTTTAGTGAGCGTGGGAACTGAAACATAAACTCATAAATCTAAAAGTTAACATGTTTATTTCAGACAGCACAGGCAACTGGTAAGCAAAGAAAATGCAAACTAATTCCAGCTCAACCACTCCACTTAACCACAACAGCATGCAAATATTGTTACCAAGAAAAAACAAAATACAAAATGTAAATGATTTTGTGTATATAAGATAGTACTATAAATACATCAGCAGCAAGAGCTTATCAGCAAGCAGCCCCTATGGGCCCCTTTTTTTAGAAGAAAGCAGAAATGGAAATAACTGGCATGCATGTGGGAATTGCCAGACAGTCAAATTCCCAGTCACACTGACTACAATAACAGCAGTAACTTCAAATGTTGAGAAAGAGAGTTTCAAAATTAAATTCAATGGAATACCTTCAGGTTATTTGTGCAAATATGAAATGTCTGCCTTTTTTGGAAAGCCAACAAAATTCCAACAATGTTTTTCCAAGAAATTCTTTCATTCTCAGGATGCTTTAAATACTGTTTGGCAGATGTGTGCCTTACAAGAGTCATCTTCTAACTTCTAAGGCTGTATAACATGAGTGTTGGGCTCTTAGTCACATCACTGAGGGTCGTTATTGCTCCATCCACTGCCGGTTCAGATAGAGGGGGAGGAGGTGGAGGTGGTCAACAAGTACAAGTACCTCAGTCTGTGGGTGGACAATGAACTGGACTGGTCATGCAACACAGAGCACCTGTATAAAAAAGCCCAAAGCCGACTGTACTTCCTCAGGAGGCTGAGGTCTTTTAACATCTGCAGGAAGCTCCTGAGGATGTTTTACCAGTCAGTGGTTGCTGGAGTACTTTTCTATGCTGTGGTGTGCTGGGGGAGCAGCACAGCAAAGAAGGACTCATCCAGGCTGGAGAAACTGATCAGGAAGGCTAGCTCTGTGGTCGGCATGAAGCTGGACACTCTGGTGACAGTGGCAGAGAAAAGGACACTAAAAAAGCTGCTGGACATTATGAACAATGCTGGGCATCCTCTGTACACGGCCATTAACAACCAGAAGAGTCTGTTCAGTGACAGGTTGCTTCTCCCCAAGACAAGAACTAACAGACTTAAAAACTCCTTTGTCCCACACGCCATCAAACTGTTTAACTCCTCTCTGGAGGGGAGAGGGAGGGGAGACAGGAGGACAAAGGAGGGGGGAACAACTAAGCTGTAGTGCCTCTTCACTTCACTGTACAATACCTTTTGTGCAATACTTTTTGTTAATAGTCAATGGTGCAATAGACCTCAATACTTGAAATGTGCAATTCACTTGTATTTTTATTTTTATTCCTATTTATTCTATTTATCCCCTTCATATATTTTATTTATATATGTCTCTGTATTTATATATATATATGTGTGTGTGTGTATATACAGTATATATAATATTCTGTAACTCTGTAACTTTTGTTGGTGCTGTGCTTTTGGAAACCGAATTTCCGAGAGGAACCCACCCGAGGGATTAATAAAGTTTTATCTTATCTTATCTTATCTTATCTTATCTTATCTTATCTTATCTTATCTTATCTTATTAACAGGACAGATTTCTTCTATCTTCCACTGATGCTGTTGAAGTGGTTTTCTACCCTCCCCCGATCTATACCTCCATCACAGTTTCATCATGGAAGTCTACAGAGTGAAATCTTATATACACTGTGACTTTATAACTGATGGGTAGTTGATTAATGATGTCACATTAGGAAGCTGTTACATTTCAAGACAAGTTGCAGCCAACCCCAATTTGAGGTGCCACAGCAAACGATCTCCACACTTTGTTAAAGAATATAGTTGATCTTCTGATTTTTAAATGGCACGGCCAATAAAATGCTACAAATCTGAGCACATTTTCCCTTGGTCATTATGAGATAGCCGTCACAATTCATCCAGCTGTTTCTGTCAGCAGTCACATCATCATCATTATGCCCGTACCGTAACATTACGGCAAAATTTATATGCACCACAAATGAAGATGATGCAATACATACATACATGTATACATATACAGGTGCAGTATATTTTGGATCATGGACTATTACTTTCCTGCTGTATACTTTTCTTATCATCCTAGGGCGAGTTAATCTTCGTTTTCTTTTCAAAACTAGACAGATGCTTTCTAATCAGTGATTTGTACCTCACTGTAAAATCACAGTATGTACATTCATGAAGGTGTCTGCAGATTATAGTTAGCTATAGATTATAGATTATAGTTTATAGATTATAGATTATAGTTTATCGTCATAGTTAGAGTAATTATAATCCTGAAATTTTGACTTTCTCTCTGATAGGTTTGTTGTGGTTTTTCAGCCTAATGATGGTCTTTAAAAAAAAAGTTTAATAGTTAAAAATTAGCTCCAGATATTTTAACTGCTTCATTTGTAATGAAATGACAAGGAAACTGAGCTCGCGTGGCCATAAAACCACTTATTACTTTTGAGCCGCACTGAAAATAAGAGGAAATATATAAAAATGGCTGTAATTCATTAACAGTTAATGAAATACTTTTGTCAGACCTTTATAATTACGGGCAAAAATCAGGGCTTTGATCACATCCTAAATGTTCTCTGTGGTGGTGTCCAGAGGCCAAATATTTAGCCCAAAGAATTTGGACTACATATTGCAATATTCATATAGTTGTGTCAATAAATGTGGTTTACTGAGCAAAACAGGTCAAATCTTTCATTTTCCACCCACTGTGATACTGATTTTAATGTCACACCTTTGAAAACGTGGGAGGTTGTTTGTGACGCAGACTTGTTTCCAAAAATATAGATTGACACTGAAACTGATAACCTCCACTTTGTTGTTAAAGGCCATAGTCGGGTCTTTACTCCGAGTTTTAATTTAGCTCATTGTAGTTTTTTGTGAATAACATTATTTATGTTTCCATTAAACTTGGCAACACAGATAGCATCTGAGCTGTTAAATAATATGAACATATTTCATCTGCTTGAAATGATGAGAAATGATCACTTATGAGAGTTTTAGGAAACAAATCCTCCTGAAAGGTTACGCTTTTAACACGTCTTCAATGGAAAAATGATGCTGTATGCACAACATGATAACAGCCAGTGTGCAGCTCACAAAATTAGACCTGGGTCCTCATCAAAGGACATCACAGTTCCTATGCCTGCTTTGCATAGCACACTCAAGTCTGATGACATATTCAGAAACTGAATTTGCAAGACAAAATTTGTGCAGTGGGTATCTACCCAAAGTTTGACAACAAGTGCACATTGCCAGAGGTTCAGTTCCTCTCCAGGTGCTCTGCTGACTAATGATTTGACTTCAGCCAGAGAAAGGTAAAAAATGAAATGCTTGGGGCATCTTTGGCTGAAAGTTCCTTTTTAAAAATGGCTTTTGAACAATACTTGGTATATGTTAACTGCAGGACTGAATGAGTCACACATCCTGACTCACATCACATCCCATCCAAACATGACTCGGCTCAGTTGGACTGCTTTGGTTTTGTTAATGAGCATTTTGCAGGGTCCAGGTGAGTACATGAATTCTGCTGAATCTTTACAGGACATTTGTTATCTTAGCTAAACGTTCAGCAAGTGCTAGTGTATCACAATTCATTTTTCTTTAAATGAATTATACTTTTGAAACAAGATGACCAAAAATTTTGAATATCACAAGTTCAACTATGGTAGCTATAATGTCAGTGTTAACTAAATCGATAAAAATATTTGTCAATTTTTATTTCAGGGTCATCCAATTCTGGACATGACCGTTCAAGAAATGGAAATTCCAATAAAAATAATTTCATGGATATCAGAAACTGTTTCAAGCAGAAAAAAAGTTTTGTTGTTGTCGATAGTTTCTATGGCAATATCAATGCAACAAACTACTGGGGACAGAGTAAGTCAAATACACGTTTCAGTTACAACTGCTTCTCATTTTTCACAAGTTGCGATGAAATGAGATTCTCTGTTTTTGCAATCACCGTCCAACAAAGAGGAAGTTAAACAAAAGCCAAAGATTTGACCTGTTGAAATTTTTTTTTTTTTGTTTTTTTTGTTTTGTTTTTTAAATGACATCAGAAACAGCAGTATGCGACATTACGTGATGGCAGAGCTTCAGTTCATCCTTTGTCTTTTTTTTTTATTTTTTTTTTTTAAATAAATAGGACAGGGGGAATGAATGAGAGAAAGAGGGGGAGAGAAAGAAAGAAAACCAAAGGGGAGAAGAGACGGTGAGAAGGGGGGGGAAGAGAGAGAAAAAAAAAAGAACTCCTGGGTCACCTGTATGGAGAAAAAAAAAAACAAACAAACAAAAAAAACAAACAGAGGAGACAGCAAACAACAAAGAGCAACATAATAATAGAGAAAACAAAGCACCATCACAATAAACTAGCTAGTCATAGATATCAATATTTACTAAATAATAAACGATATTGTGCAGCATGCAAGATAGACAGCGCACAGTGTGCTTTGAGGCAGCAGCCAAGAAAGCTTTAGTCCGCGTCTGTGAATACCCATGTGTGCATACCTGTGTGGATCAGCATGCTTGCATTCCAAAGGTTTCTCCATGTAATGATCTGCTAGGGAGTGTGGGGGGGCCACAGCCCCGTCCTCCAGGGTGTGAAGCGGGTATGGAGGAGATCAAAACTCCAGACATCCAGAGGCCCCCAGAACACATGAGTCCATGGAAGACCAAGAGTAAGTCAAATACACGTTTCAGTTACAACTGCTTCTCATTTTTCACAAGTTGCGATGAAATGAGATTCTCTGTTTTTGCAATCACCGTCCAACAAAGAGGAAGTTAAACAAAAGCCAAAGATTTGACCTGTTGAAATTAATTGGACTGGGATTGAGATTTCTGGGAACTTTGATTGGAAATGCAACATATAACGAACATTTCGGTTTGACATTTTAATATGAGACCTGGTTCGACAAGACTTTATGGAGATTAATTCATTTAAAGGAGCCTTTTGATGTGTTATAATCAGGTAACTTGAACAGGTTACTTAAGCATGTTGGGACAAACTCCAAGTTTAGATAAACATGAAGTGCAACACATTTACATGGATGTTTTGTCCTGTGTGAGATGCCTCATCCCTGTAAATGCACTTTATTTAGACCTTGTTAAAATGTCAATCCAATAAAATTCTGAAAATGTTTTTTTTTCTAGATATTGATTTATAGTTGTTAAGGCATGTAAAAGATTTAAATGTATTAAAAACACACACTGTTCTTTGCCTTTACAGCAAAAGTGAATTGCATAGTATTTGTAGAGACAAACGGAATTGAATTGGGTGAGTCCAGCTTAGTTTCATATTGTTTTAGTTGCCAATATTTGACTTTCTAATCAGCATTTTAGCAAATAAAAATGTATCTGTATGTTGTTTTTTAATACCAGAAAATTATACCAGAAAAATTCAGGACACTTGGCCAAAAATTAAAAACAATAGCAACATTTTGAAACTTCACATTTCAAAATGGCATATAGATCAACGTGTGCATATGTATGTTCTGTATGGGACATTCTGCAACGACACACAATTGAACTTTACAGGTAAAACAACTCTTCAGTATTTTATATTTTTGAACTTCTTGTTTTTTCAGCATTGTTAGCAAATTAAAATAAAAAAGATTAAAAAATGATAAAATATGATAAATGATAAAATAAAAAAATATCTAATTAACCAAACATTTTTGTCATCCAGATCAAGGTGAAAACTGTAGCTTCAATACCACAGACACAGGTAAATTCATATCAATGAAAAGATAAAATGCAGAGCTAATAGGAAACATTTAAAAGTTGAAACCTTGAAAATAAGGATTAGAATGCAATGTTAATTTTTTTTCTCCTGCCTTTCTTTCTCTGATTGTGGTGGTAAAATCTGACAAAATAATGCTGAAGAGTTATGTCACATCAGATGTATCAATACAAACACGGTGTGTAAAAACTCTGCCTATGGTAAAGAAGAATGCAGTACCATGGGTAAGTTTAGATAAGTGCAGGCAAGTATCACACTTTCATAATAGTCATTTTTCCTGATGAGTGCACAATGAATCGGACAAATCTTGCCTAACAGAGTCTTTGCATTACGCCATAATTTGATTAAATAAAATTCATATAAGTAAAATGCTGAGAGTAAAATAACACCTTTCTTTATATTTTGTTAAATGTTGAGTTCTTAAGTTTAAACCTAAATTCTCCACCTTCCAGCTCCAAATCTCCAGAATGAATACATAATCGACATAAACTCAACAACCACCAACTGTATAAACTGTAACAATCCAGTGAAAAAGCCTGAGGAGAAAAAAGTACTTAATACAACACTTTCTGAAAAAGGAGGAGAAATTATTCCTGCAAATGCCGCGTAAGACACACTCACTTACCAAATGATATACTGCATGTATTCATCATTTATTTTCTATTGAGTTATTTAAGAAGATCTATATCTAGAAGATCTAAATCTGAGTTTTCCACTCGGTTTTTCTCATTTTCCACTCACTGTCTAGTTTTGCTTTCACTTGCTACTTAGATTTAGGCACTACTACCTACTGGGCTCAGGATCAGTAAACCTTACTATTGAACTGAAGAGTTGAAAGTGATCTCCATATCTCACTAATACAATTAAACTGTGCGTCACACATTGCTGCCAAAAAACAACTTACGTGTAAGACATTCTAGCAGCTTTGAAAAACTCCTACATTATTTTCCCCAGAAGGAAAATGCTGAAAAGTTTAATTTGGTTTTTGACATTTAACCCCCCCCCCCACTGTAAAACATGTTTTTTTAAAAACTGGTTTTACGTACAGCATCTTACATTTATAGTATAATATAGAAATGTTCTCACATCTGTCTGCAGTAAACTAATGAATGACATGAGCAACTTGGCCGCCAACATAAATGGATCTTCAGCTGAAATATCTGTAGGAGAAGGAGTCAAAGGAGTTTTGGTGAAAGAAACACATAAAGACGAAGTAGAAGAAGTATTATTTGCTTATCAGTCTCCAAATGACAGCATAAATGTAGGTGGAATTAAATTTATTTTGACTTTTACACGTTCTATTGTTCTGTCCTAGCATTTCCTCCACTAAAATCCCAGCAGTAGCGGGTTCCCAAAATGTCATTGCTTCGATTTAAGATTTACCTAGAAATCATGACACCTACAAACTGGAAGGGGCCTTTGTCCATAATTGCATGTACAATCCTACGACTTCCTTTTTATTATAGATTTTTTTGTGCAATTGAAACAGTTACAGCAACTAAAAACAACAGTTAAGATTATTATGTAGTTATTACAGTATGTTCAAGTTACCGCTTACTTGGGCATCACATTGCAGATTTTTGTGGTATTTTGAGTAAGATCCAGGTAAATATGCACTGAGCCTGACTCTTTCTGTGTTCTTTCCTGCAGATTATAGACAACACAGAAACTTTGAAAACATTTTCAAGAGCCGTTATGCTGCCAAAAGAAGCTTTTGATAAAGCTATCGCTCAAAACGTCAGTATCCCATTTGCAGCTCTTTTCCGATTTATTAATATGGCTAAGGTAAGGGGCTACAGGCTAATTCAAATGTAAAATTTCATGTTCAGTGATGGATTGACCATAAGTTGATTTTTCAGGATGAGAAGAACAGTACTGTTTTAGGGAATGAAGTTTTAGCCATTGAAATGGGAGCTGCTATCGCCAACCTCACAGACAAAATAAACATTGTTTTTACGAATATGACATATGTAAGTGAAAAGTTTGGGTCTTTTGGGTCTTTTTCTCTATTTTGTTTTCCATTTTAAGAGCATAAATTCATTAATTTTCTGTTGATTTGTTTGCAGAGAGGGATACCGTCTTGTCATTCATGGAATGGTCAAGGTAGCTTCTCTGCTTCATTTGCACATTGACATAAGGCATTTACAGTTTTGTGTGTTACATATTATTTATGTATTGCTGAGAAAAGCTGAGCAAAAAGTTTCTTCTCTACATTATTTAAGAGAGAAGTGTTACAGTCTTAAGTGATCAGCTCAATGATGACGCCAGTGAATTCTGAGCCCACTCTCTGTAAAAGTCCAAAATATGTACAGAAAAACACTGTATTTGCTTGTATTGGTAGACACATATTTTCAGGACAATCAACACAATTTTGTAACTCTCGTATTTCAGTAGGAAGCATACACTCATCAGCCATGTCATTAGTTACGCTTTGTCTTGATAATACTGGCTTTGAGCAGTCTTATTTCTTCATGGCATAGATTCCACGAGTCGCTCGACACATTCTCCTGAGATTTTGGTTCGCACTGGCGTCACACAATTGCTACCGATTTTTTGGCTGTTCATCCATGATGTGAATCTCACATCTCATCTCACCACATCCCAAAGGTGCCCTATGGGACTGGGATTTGGTGACTATGGAGTCCATTTGAGTAAAGTGAATTTATTGTCAGAGCCGATCTTCTGCATATATACTCTGACCGGCCTACGTGACATCAACAACAATGCCACATTCAAAGTCACTTAAATGACCTTTCTTCCACATTCTCATGCTCGGTTTCAGGTCATCTCTCTATGCTTAAATGCACTAGATGCCTGCCATGGGACTAGATATTTGCATAAACAAGAATAAAAGGGCATGATTTTTTTTCTATCCCTAACCGAGTAGTTTTTATATCCTAAAGCTAATCAAGTTAGCATTTAATGCTAATTAACAATGTATTATTAATTAATCGTATGGAAAAATATGAAACAACTCCAACCTTTAGTTTTTAAATGTGGAAAATATTAATTGAATGACAATGAACAAAAATCAGTACCGGATGAGACCGAACTAATAAAAAACATGTTTAGGGACATCAAAATAAGGTTGGGAAAGAAGAAGAAGAACACTTTAAGTACAGAAACACAACTTAATAGACTGGAGGTTGTGTCTTCTTTTTTCCAAACTTCTCTGAGACTGGATTTGGTGTTAGATGGTTATAAAAACACAAAACTAACCACATTGCCATGACTTGTCATGACTAAATAAACTCAACATTTCTTTGGTTTTACTGGAATCAGTATCGGACCAGTTTAGCCTGCATTCACAATAATACATGCTGTGGTGAACTTTAAAAAAAAAAAAAGCTCATGCAAATGTTTTAACATGGAAAACACTGCGAGAGATAATGAAAACAGAAACCCAGTTTCTGGTGAGTGCCACATCATAGCATGAATAACTAACAAAGTAAAAATCAACAACAGGGTCATGGTTTCCACTGCAAAGGCCACGTATCTGATGGCCAATTTAAAGATTCAGCTGTATCATGGTATCAAGTAAAAATCAGAAAATGGACATAAACTGATCACATTACTTTTATGGTTTTGAAAGTGTGTTTCCTCACAGATGCATGCTAAAAGTTTTTGGTGTGAGTTTTATGGTGCTTTCAATGTGTGGAATTATTTATCAGGAAACAGAAGTTGAAGTTTTATTTTAAACCAGTCTTGAAACCATTTCTCATCAGCAGTACAAATGACACAAGCAGATAAATTCTGACACTTGAGCAAACTGAACTTATGGATGGTTAGGCCGTCATTGTGTTCCTTGTTTTATTTCTCTTAGGAAGTCAACCAAACTGGACGAGTGATGGCTGTGTGACAAATGTAACTAAACATGGCATTACGTGTCAGTGTTCACATTTGACATTCTTCGCTATCTTGATGGTATGTTTTTCTTCTTCTGTAATGATGTACAACCCCACTTCCAAAAAATGGGATGCTGTGTAAACCGTAAATAAAACCAGAATGACGTGATTTATAAATCATTAGTAAACCCACATTTTATTAACAATGTATCACAGAAAACATAAGAAATCTTTAAACTGTTTTGAAATACGAGCTCATTTTGAATTTGACTCTTTAGGCGATAATCAAATTGGTCACAATTTTATGTTGAGGAATATTATTCAGACATTTTCCACAGTTTGTGGACTTAATTTTTTGCCCATTTATCTAATTAGCTACTATTACTGGGGCTGTACTTTCTGTTCGAGGCACTGTTTTCATATGAGATGTGCTTTGCTGTGCTTTTTGCAGACTCCTCTTAATGAAACCATTTCAGATTCTGATTTTAAAAACCTCACAATCATCACCCAAGTTGGCTGTGGACTCTCCATGTTCTTCCTCGCCATAGTCCTCTTCATGCACTTCCTTTCAAGGTAGTAAGTTGGGCTTTTTTTTCCCAATATTGAAGCATTTTAACTATATAATAGTCAGAAAAGAAAAAGTGTGCATTAATACAGATGACAACAGAAGAACAGAATAAGCTTTACAGAGAAAATCTATTGAAAATTAGCTGATATAATAAGTACTGCGCTGTATAGGTCTCTAATACTTATCCCAGGAAGAAGATATAAAATCACTCTAAAAATCTCTGTAAAGAGAGAGACTCAGTAAAGAGAAACTGTAAAATTCATCATCAGAGGTCAAAATCCTTAATTGTGAATAGAAATATTGTTTAGGTTTTAAATAATTTGGACCTTAATATGTAATGTTTATTGCACAAAGGGGTATAAGAGCAAAGTCTTGCTGTTTAAGGGTAAGCAACTAAGTCTTTACCAGATTAATTCACAGCTCTCACTATAACTAGGTGATATATTCCTGAAAAAAACAAAACATGATTGGGATCTTTATGAATAAAATAGAGCAAAATTGTTATTGATGCAATAGCCTCAAACACTGTACAGAATTTTTTTAAAAATCTTGTTTAGAAAGACGTGCTTTTCTGGCAGCTGGTGTGATGAAGCTTCATGTAAATAAGGCTGCTTTCCAGGACAGTGGAACACTGTGATGAGGTGTTATAATGTTTACCACAGGGAAATGAGATTCATCAACAGGGGCCTGATGTTATGTAATGGAAATATCAGCAGTATGTATCAGTGTACATCTTATGCAAATATAATACTTTCCTTACCTGCCATGTTTCCTGGGGTATTTCTAAGTCCTCAGCACACAACCCTCTATGAATGAGCATTGTTTAAAGAAAAGCAGGTGCATGTTACCTGCATCTCTGTAGATGTATGACACACATCGGCTAGCCTACACGGGCACCACCTGCGTTTTTTGCCAGTTGCATAGCATCCCCTCCACCATGACTAATATGTGACATTTTGCGTCATTCTGATACAAGTTAATATTGGTTTCGTGTGGCCGAAGATTTTTTTTTCCCCAGTAAATTCCAGATATAACACTGTTTAGCTGACCATGGCGCAACACACATGCATACACAGAGTTCTCAGTTGCACTTTTAGGTGACGTTTATTTACACACTGTCCAGAGCTGACCGCTCAGTTCTGCTCTGGAGCTCTCTCCTGCTCAGCCCAGCTCTGCTCCGCAGTCCGTTCTCAGTCCATGCTGCTTCTCCCCAGGCCCCAGCAGCTACTGCAAGAGGTTAAACAGATGATAAAAATCAGCTGTGTTGGCCAATCTCCCCTGGCACTGTCCCCTGAACCCTGCTCGTGCAGCTAACCACATCCCACCACACCAGGTTCTTGGGGATCTTTCTGGAAAAGCTGACCAGGCCTTCTTGTTCTTGAATGTAACCAGTGGTTTGCATCTTGTTGTGCTGTGTAGATTCTTGTCTCCATTTCCATTCATGAAGATGTCTCTGGATTGTAGATCTTGACAGTGATCCACGCACCTTCTCAAGAGTGGTCTTTACTTGGTTAGATTTTGTGAAGTGTTCCTCTGCGGTCTTTTGATGTTCCTGAGCTGGGCAGAGTATTGCATCTATTTAAGAAAGCACCAGATTTTAGATTTGCAAACTCCTAACTTTTTTTGCTATCTCCCACATAGGTCTATTGTGTTTTTTCAGCTAAAAAATGGCACGTCTCTCTTATGCTAACATCTCTTTGGCCCTCCTATACAAAATGTTAACATTTAAAAGCTATAAAGTCCAAGGGTTTGAATCAACTTCAGGTATTATGTGTGCTTTACTTGTCATGAAATAACAAGGGAACGGGTTTTATTGGGCAGTGAAACTGATTGTCAGTCAATTTTCAATCTAAAATTTGAGCTTCTGAAAACTTGGGACTTTGTATTAAAATGGCTTAAAAAGGGAAGTTCAACTGTAACTTGAAATGATCGTCTATACTTTTTGTTTGAGGCTATATCACTTTTATCATAATTTCCCTTTAAAACAGTTATTTGTATGTAACATCTCTCCTACTTTTACTGTCTATAACCATGTTTATTTTACTGTATTTGCAATATGGAAATTTGACCTTTTGTGGTTGCTGATATTCAAAACCAAGTTTCTCTCAGAAGCAACTTGCCCTTCACATTTCTTTGACTGAATTTAACAGTTTGTAAAAGACTAAGCAGGCTTTAGTCTTTTACAAACTGTTAAATTCAGCGAATCTCCACATGTGAGAATATTGAATTTGTCAGTTTTTCCCAATTTATATTAATTAAAAATGAAATAATTACCAAAATCAACAAATACCTTGATTGCTAATTATTTAGACCCACAGGGCATTATTATTTCACGCTTTGTTTCCTCTCTGTTAATCATCTCCCCATACAGGCGGATCAAGGCCACTAATGCCACAAAGATCCTCATCAACCTTGTGTGTGCCTTGTTCCTGCTTAACCTCACTTTCCTGGTCAATAACTATGTGGCGAACCTGAACAACAGTGTGGGCTGTAAGATCATGGCGGCTCTAATGCACTATTTTATGCTGGCCACTTTCACCTGGTTTGCTGCGCAGGCCTTCCACCTGTGTCTGAGCCTGTATACAGGAGGGAAAATCGCAATCCATCGCTACATACTGAAAATCGCCATTACCAGCTGGAGTAAGTTTATGTTATAATTAAAAATTGAACATCTATAGACTTCTTGAAAGTTTCACTCTTTCCTTCTTGCTGTTTCACCTGATTTTTTTCCCCATTTATTTTTCCAGTACTGCCTTCAGTTATTGGGATTGTCCTGCTCTGCATTGGGAAATATGGTGAACAAGTCATCAGCTACCAAAACACTGGAAACGCTGCAGATAGAGTGATGATGTGAGCCTGCTACACTATCACGTACCATTACTATTCCATTACATTTCATATTAAATTTCAGAAAAGCTGACTTGTCTTTTCCTTCTAAGGTGTTGGATAACAGACAACAGTGTCCACTTAATCATCAACATAGGCTACTATGCTTTGGTCTTCCTCTTCACTTTTACCACCTTCATCATCATGATGTCCTGGCTCTGTTGTCTCAGGAATGTCAAAGGAGCCAAAGCAAAAGGGGAGCAAAGTAGCATAAACATCTTAAGCGTCATGGGCCTGTGTTTCATGCTGGGCATTACATGGGGCTTTGCTTTCTTTGCCTATGGTGTCTTCCAGGTCCCCGCGCTCTACCTTTTCACCATCCTCAATTCTTTCCAAGGTACTGACAACCAGCAAGCACCTTTCAATCATTCTAAGTCAACCGTGTTGCATAATAACACTCACAGGATAACACTTGATGTTTTTATTGATTAAATTCAGTTTTTAATATTAAAAACTGTGCATATTTATTTGAAAGAACAAAAATATTTCATATTCTTCATGCAAATTGCCTTTTCTCTATACACTACTGACCATGTCTCTCTGCTTGCCAGGTTTTTTCCTGTTCGTCTACTACTACAAAACCTCCCGCATGTTACCTCCAGCCTCTGATGAGAAGTCAAGCAGCGTCAGTAACATCACTGATAAAACCAGTCTAAGCAGCTTTACAAACCCCTACTCGAACTGGCTGAGCTGAAGAAACAGACACACTGAGACTGAAGACCCGTACCGTTAAGTGTAAACTGCTGTAAAACACTCTAATAGTTAATAACACACAGAGTCCCAGTTAGGTTTGTTGATATTGTAAATACATGTTAGAAAATGGCTTTACTGTTAAAGGTCTTAATTTGTCTTGGAAGCAATGAACTTTGATAGTTTGAGAAAAATCAATAGAATATAATAAACTTTTGTCCTTCTTTTAGCCATTTTAAACTGTTAATAGTTTTATAGCTCTAGTCAAGTACTAAAGACTATAATAGCCATGACTACTAACTGGCCATATCTCCTGGCAAAGGATGTACCTCAGGTTGCACTTGGTAGCAGGTGAGTGCCTTGAACTGCTGCTTCTGATGTGTGAACGGGTGAATAAGAGACACACTGCCTCTATACAAGTGCCAGTCCCTCTTAAAAAACAAAACAAAAACACAAATTGGGTGACATTAAATTTTGTACACTGACATAAGAAGGAATGTGGAACGTGTGGAAATGGTTCTTTATTCAGTTTCACTCACACTGCCATAGAAATACATATCTGCAAATATATATACACGTTTACTCTTTAAAATGGACACAATTTAAATTAAGAAATCAATGAAAATGTTCAGAGTAGAAGAGCTTCCGCTTCTTTGAGAGCTCTTTCCAGTTCAGCTGCTTCAGAGGAAAAGTTCTCCCTTTCTTGAACCATTTGTTCTCGTGCCTCCTTGAGGCCTCTCATCGTTTCCTGGATTTCCTAAAGGTTGTAAAAATAATTAAAAATAATAAATAAAACGTAACTTTTAGTGACCTGTTACTTTCACTGAGCAGAGTTTTACTCACCTCTAGTCGAGCACGTTGCTGTGACGCAATATCACCAAAGGCCTTTATTTCATTCAGCAGGTCTGCAGAGATGCTCTGAAATACAAGGAGTAAATATTTTAACCTGGTGTTTCTGTAAATGATTATATAAATCCTGTGGGTGTCTACAATACATGTATATTGGGTGCATTTATAATATTTGTTCTTTATTTGCACATTTATTTTTGCATGAAACAAACTAATAAGTGCATGCTTCTGGTGTTCCTTTATATTCCAGCTTGCGGTTATTTGCGTGAATATGATTTAAAGTTTGCTTAAATGTTTAACGAATAAAACCCAAGTGTAAACATATCATAATGTAAAGTGAAATCAAATAAACATACCATAACCTCTTTCCTCTGACTTTCATTCTGCCGTGCAGTGTCTCCAACTCTTTCGCCCAATACTAAGAATGAAAGATGTATTTCTGTTAAGTCTCTTACAGAAACCACTGAAGAAACTGAAACTGATAAATATATTTTTGTATTTTTTCTACCTGGGTCTATTTTGGCAGTAATCAGAAGAGCATGGCAGTCTTTCAGGTTTTTCTGAACCTCTGCATTCTCTTTTTGAAGGTCACAGCACTGCAGCTCCAGCTTAGCTACTCTTTGCTGTAATAGGAAAATGAATTCAGAATTAAATAGAATATGGTAAAAAGATAACACAGAAGGGCTGTTCAGCTGTGGCTGATACCAAACATGGCATTTATTCCGCTTGGGTTTTTGGTGTCTTTTGTGTCAGATCCATCCATGAAGTAGCCCTTTTGCATTTTCTCCTATAAACTTGTACCAGATAATGTTAAAGAGGACAGATGCATAAAGAAAAGAATAGGAATTAAGAGAGTAAGTAGCAGCCAGGTGCTGCTAATAAATGCACTTAACCGAGCACCAGTTTTAGTGCTCAGTTAAGTGCCAAAAACAAAACCTAATCAAAACAAGGGCTACACCTTAGATTCTGTAGGCCTGAAATAATCATATTTTAAACGATAAAGCTCATGACAGCACAATTTTGAAGAAAAGAAAAAAAAGAAGCATAAACTGGTTCATACAACAGGACAACAATCCAAAGCATAGCAGTATCTACAGCATCTACAACAGAATGGCTAAAAAAGAAAAGATTGTTCAAAGCAGTCAAAAGTTCAACTTCAACCTGATTTGAATGGTATGGTGGAACCTTAAGAGAGCTGTGCATAAACCAAAAGCCCACAAACATCAGTGGGCAGTCATGTGTGGTAGCGATTACTTTCTATACCTGTGTGTCTGTGAGGTTTTTCGCCAGCTCCTCATTGGCAGCAATCAAACATTGATTTTGCTCTTTGAGCTCTGCTTGTTGTCCATATCTAGTGAAGACTCTATGAAAATGTGCATCAAAGTTGTTAGGAAAAAAAGCAAAAACCAACAGGCTTAAACAATACCCATGTTAATGATTATGAAAGACTCACGCCTTCTGAACTTTAGGAGCAACATTTTTCCTAAAAGACAAAAAAGTGAAACAAAATTAGAATTCAGCAGATCTAAAGTCTGGCATGTACTAAGAGAATATACACATTTAGGCTTACTAGCAAACGTTTGATAGTCTTTACACTACATGATGCTGAATAGGTAAGCCAGGAAATTATCAGGCACAGTTTTGTTACCACAGTTGACTCCTAACATCACTAGGGAAACATTGAGATGCATGCACTTGGTAACCTTTATTGTTCTCATACAACTGTGACCATTCTACCTGGTCATAATTTGTTACCTTGGTGCATTTTCTTTATGTGGTTTAAGGACACCATCTGGTCTCTGGGCAGCAGTGCTTGTTGTGGGTGCAGTTGCTGTGTCTTTGGATTCTTGTTTATGACTGTTTTTCTTTGTTTCTGTAGATGGGTGTATACCTGGAAGAATGACAGTTGTTAACAAAATTAAAGTAATCCATTGAAATAACTAGAAAAGTTCAAATTCACCTCACCTCTTGGAATTTTTGAAGACATGACTGTTCCTAAAAAGTATAATGTCAGCAATAATAAAAGGCACCTGCATGGGAAAAACAACACAAGACAGTAAGACCGTATTTGTATCCTGGGTGTTTTCATTTCTTTTTTTCACTAAGATGTTGTATAACAGTAAAATAAAATTAACTGCTGTAAGAGGTTGTTGTTGGGTTTGTTTCGCATTCAGGCTACTCTAAAATCTTGCGACTGAGGTATGTAACAATAAACTTTCAATGAATGTAGACCAGGAGTGGGGAACTCCAGGTCTCAAGGACCAGTGTCCTGCAGGTTTTTGATATCACCCTGGGTCAACACACCTGAATCAGTTTCAGTTTTATTTGTCATATGCAAGTTAGCACAGGATCAACATTGCAATGAAATGTGTTTTATGAGCAGCAGTCACTCAGCAGCATGATACAGTGGGAGAAAATATAATAAAATAAAATAAAATAGAAAAATAGTAAGGAGCAAAATATTAGAGAGACATGGTAAAAGAGAAAAAAATTTCCCACGTGTGGGACTAATAAAGGTTATCTTATCTTATCTTATCTTAATATATATGCATCTATAAATATATGTACACTAGTGATTAAATAAGAAAATCTTGAAAAGAAATATGACGGGAGGAATGAGCAGCAGAAAATTACAGTGTTGCACTTTTAAATATAAATATCAATAACAATAAAGTGGAGTGACCAGTGCAGATTAACAGAGTACTTGTGAAGCTGCAGGGTAGCTTCTGAGTGCTGTGTTGTGTGTGTTTAAGTGTTGTGGTTGAGGTGTCGTATGGCTTGGTGGTAAAAACTGTTTTTAAGTCTTGTAGTCCGAGCAGACAGGCTCCTGTAACGTCTGCCAGATGGTAACAAGGAGAACAGCTGATGTGCTGGGTGGCTGTGGTCCTTGATGATGCTGTGTGCTTTACGGAGGCATCGCTGGAGATAAATGTCCTGAATGGCAGGAAGCCTCATGCCAGTGATCTGCTCTGCTGCCTTCACCACCCTCTGTAGTGATTTACGGCTGCTGGCAGAGCAGCTTCCGTACCAAACTGAATCAAATGATTACTTCATTACCAGGCCTCTGGAAAACTTCAAGTCATATTGAGGAGGTAATTTAGCTATTTGAATCAGATGTATTGGATCAAGGACACATCCAAAACCTGCAGGACACCGGTCCTTGAGGCCTGGAGTTCCCCAATCCCTGATGGAGACAGCAAAGACTACATAAAACTCTAAACTATCTGGATATCAGTCATGTTAAACTACTTAAATCAGAAGTCTGACAAACTGACCAGATAATTCAAAAATCGATGCGTTTTATTTAAGTTTATTTATTTCTTCACCGCAGCCTCACTGAGATCCCTCTAGGGGAGCTTGACACATAAAACTCTGTTAAAACGACCGACCTCTATGGAAAAATAGATATCGGTCGTAGTTTCTTCAATACTCAACAAATCAAAAAAGCAGTACTTAAATAATAGTCGCTTACTGAATGTGATCTAGGTAATTAGCACAATATCAATGCTTACCTTTAAGGACACTAAGTATGCAAGCTGAATTCTCAACAGACAAATACCAGTTGACAATTTTTAAAAACGTCCCGCCCTCTGCGACCATTTCCGGTTTTAACGTTATTTCCTGTGTAAATAAAATACATTTTCAGTAATTGTGTTCCTCAAAAGATTTTTTTTAATTAAACTGAGTTATCAGTTTTAACATTTTAATTGACAGGCTGTTGTTAACTACACTCCAGTTATCTAAATAAAAATTAAGCTACAGACGGACCTCAGTGCGCACGCGTGAAGGCGGCTAAATTCAAAACTCAAGACGTTAGCATCGAGACTTGTTCACATTAGCTTCAAAATTGTTACGTATCGTATGCAATGTGGTTGAAGATAAACGACTTGAAAATGGTTTCAAGTTAGTTAAGAAGTAATAATAAAAAACGTATTTGTCTTAGAACGCCGCAACATCACAATCAACAATAGCAAGGTAAGCGCCGTAATGCTTCTTTGGTGTTCGGTTGTTTTCTTGTTTGATTACGTGAATGGGAAGCTAATAGTAACGTCAGAGTTAGTGGTTATCGGTTTGTCTATTTAAAATATGATTTTTACAAGGGGAAATGCAGAACGCTGCCTAGCTTTGTTTATTATTTCAAATAAGTTACGTTAGCAGTATTTATCGAGCTGCATTTGTTCATAAGGTCTTGGTAAATTGAATGACAGTGTAGTGGTGGTTTCCCATTTCATGGCTGCTGGAGAACAGTGGCGTTACTTTTGCACACCTGACAGGTGTGGCGTAGTAACTTTAAGTTTTCAAATTTTTTTTAAATCAAGGTTGTAACTTACGGTCATGTGAAAAAGAAAGTTTGCACAGGACTCTGTGCAACTACACACCGAGATTCAGGAGCTTCCAGAACCACCTTAGCAGCAATAACTGTTTGTTGGCATTTGTTCATGTTCAGCTCATAAGGTCTTACCCCAGCATTTCATTCTGCTTAATAAAGTCTTTTAAACTTTGTTAAACAGTGGTGAATTTATTGTAATTATTGTCAAATAAAACCATTGCCACTACTTTAGAAACAATTGTTTTTGTGTCCAAAGATAATGCTTCATTTTTACACTTATCATGTCTGCTAATCCCAAATACCCAGGACAAATTAAAAATGCTTCTTAAGCAACATTTTGGGTTTCAGGAAGACACTGCAGAAACAATGATTTCTATATAAAGCATTATTTTATATTCGTACAGTTGACGATGGAGCCTCTGGATCCTCCAAAAAATAAGTGAGTGCGAAATTACTGTATTAAATAAAAAGGACATTGATATTGAGGCATTCCTACTTTACACCTTATGTTAACAAATGTATTGTGATATTTATGTAATAGTTTTATTGTTCATGCTTTGTGTTACAGTGAAGGCAGTGGATTTTCAAGGCGCCGCCTTTCCTCGGTAAGTATCTTAATCAGAGGTGTGATTTTATTTATTTCTGTACAAATGAACTAAACTGTTTGCACCTTGTAATTTTCAGATTTTAAAAGCACCACGGAAATCAGCCAGGTTCCCTGACCAAGATCAGCAAGAAAATGTGGTAAACAGAGAGTCTGATATAAGATTTCCAACTGCCTGTGGCAGTAGACACCCTTAAGGTTTAAAAATTAAAAAGTGGTGATATAATTTAGCCTTTTTCCTCTTAGGTGGAACGTGTCAAACCAGTGGAAAAGAGGAATTCAAGACGAGTCAGTTTTGCCCCTGCTAATGACGTCCTTCTGTTTTCTAAGTGAGACACGAAGAAATGCTCCTTTTACAAAAAGTACCTAACCACAAGTTGACCTAATCAGCGCTTCTCTCTTTATAGGGATGTCAAAAATGCCTCCCCTGTCCGAAGCCCTTTGCAAGAAATAATAACAGCAAGTATGTAATGTAGTATTATGTATAAGAATGTAATTTTTAAAACTTTTTGTAATTTTTATAATTATATTGTATGTTATTCTACAGCAGGAGCAACAACCACACAAAATAGGTAAGGTGAAATGAGCTATTAAGGTCCAGCCTGTCATGTGAATTTCAAGTCTTATCACAAAGAGTCAAATAAATCTCTCACATAAATGCTTTGGATTTTTTTGTACAAGGGTGCAAGAGGGAGTCACTGAAGATGGGAGTGAAATAATTGGTAGGATCATTGTTTTCAATGTACTGTCCACATTATCTGTTAGATAGTTATAGAGATTGCTGTTACTAAATTCAGGTCTCCAAATGTAGGTATGGAAACTCTTTTGAATGCTCCTCTACATGTTTCCCAACAAAAGGATAAGGTAAATTTGAAGTCGATATTTGCATTTATTACATTATTATAATGCTTAATAATAGCAGAAGTATTTTAACTTAACATTTGTTGTTCCCATTAACTGACCAAAGGTTGTTTACCTTTATTAGGCCACTGGAGATGACTTTGGGGAAAAAACAATGATGTTTTCCACAGAAGATGCAGCCATGGACATGACCCAAAGCCACACTATAAATATTGCTGCAGACATACCTGAAGATATACCCCTTCACAAGTATGACATTTTCCCAGTTCTTGGAGAAAATCGCTTGATAAATGATAAAGCCACAGTCCCACCACTATCCACAGGCAGAAATGTCGATGTAAGCACATCATTGTCATGTTTGGATCCTGGATTTGAAAACTTCCTTGCAAGTCTGTCTAAACCAAGTGGCCAGAGCACTAATGCTGTAAACATAACGATGACTCTTCCTGCTGAAGCATCCTCTGAAGAAACAAAAGGCTCCCTGGTCCAGATTAAAACACAAAGGCCTAATTTGGATAAAGAAAATCAAGTTCCAGTGTCCGTTTCTGCTGTGATGGAGAAGACACCACATAACACCAGGAAAACTGGAGAATCCTCCTACAGGAGTGCACTCTGTCCAGAAGATGATGTGAGCATGGATATGACTGAAGCCCAGACAGGTCGCATCCTGGGAGTCTGTGATGATGACGATAATCCTTTCCAGTGTCTTTTTCCTACTCAAGACATGTACACCCACTCACAGATGAAACGGCAGCAGAGCAGTAAAGCATCAGGATTAACCAACCCAAAAGGTATCACATTTATGTCTGTCACTCAAATTAAAGGACAACTCTTCAGCATTTATACATCAGCTTATAAGTGATAAGAAGAAAATATGGGATGCCAAGCAGAGACGACAAATTTGTGTTCTGCCACGGTTCCTTTAATGTAGACCATTTTTCATAAATATCTTGTCGTCTAGGCTCACAACTTTATGAAAGTCTAATACTAGAGCAAGGAAATTATCCCTGTATGCATTGTATGAATTTTATGCTTCATCAGTTTTAATGCTAATTGAATGGAATTTCAAATGGCCTTAATTTCATTTCACTTTTAATTATCAGATAAAGTGTCCTTGATAAATCCTCTCGTACCTGCTCCTCATCAAAGACATAAGGTAAGTTTGGCATTTCTTTTTTTTAAACTTTGCTTTTAGATGAAATAGAACATATAAGCAAGTCATGCATGGGAGGTTTTGTCTTTAGTTGCTCGTAACATAGTATAGATTTAAAATGTTGTCTTTGAATGCTAATAATTGTTATTTCAAAGTAAAGTTTTGGTTGGCATGTAGTAATTGTTTGTGTTCTGTTCTTCAGGTGAGCTCTGATGCGAAAAACGAATGCAGAGAGAAGACAGTAGTGTTTGCTGCAGATGACGAGTTTATGGACATGACTGGGTGTCACACAGTAAACATCGCCTGTGGTCCCTTGGTTCCAGAGGAAAAATCAGCAGATATTGATAAAGAAAACTTGCCACTAAATACCACTCAAAATGTTAGAGAGCCTTTTAAAGCCGTTATCATCTGTCCTGAACTAAGCATGGATATGACAGAAGCTCAAACTGGCCACGTTTTGGAAGGTGTGCAGGACGATCCTTTTCAGTTTCTTTTTCCACCACAAGACATGTACACCCACTGTCTCAAGAAAGCAGATGGTACTTCAGGACAGCGGATAAGTGAAGCACTCAAATCATCTAACCATAAAGGTAAGGTGCTGTTCGAACCCTGTTGTTTCTGAGAGGGGGGAAAAGGGTAATCTAAAGTGAGGAGGAGCTTAAACACAATTTCAGACAGTAGATGAATTTAATTGCTGAACCAAGACCTATTGTAAGAGAGGGGGGAAAAGCAAAACTGAACTGTAATCCATACAAAGTTACTCTACCAGAGCTTAAGAATAAAAAAAGGAAATGACAGAAACTTTAAATCTTCGTTTCAGGTCATGTGAATGCTTTTGTATTTAATTTCCTGAAATTTATTTTCCAAAACAGATTCTCCTTTATTTATTTATTTATTTATTTATTTATTTATTTATTTTCAACCAGTTAATTAATGATTTCACTAGTTTTGCAGTGTTCTGGTTTCTTTAGCTAATCTATTTATTTATTACCCATTTCCACATTTAGGCATTGAAGCTTCATCTTCAAAGGCACTAAAAAATCAGGTGAGATTAAATATTTTCCCCTTTTATTTTTCAACGCAATACTTGTTCTAGCTGGTCTGGAAGATAGAACATATTGCCAAATCAAGGTTGATATTTTGCTGTATACTCAAAGTATTTCCTTTCCCATCCACAGAACAAACCTGACATTGAGAACAACTACAGCGAGAAAACAGTGAGATTTTCTGCAGATGATGCCTGTATGGATGTGACACGAAGTCACACTGTAAATATCCACCAGTTGCAAGTACAGTCTGACCAAAATTTTGACTTTTTACCTGCTAAAGAGAAAACTTTAAGATTCACTCCAGATGACGGTATTATGGATAAGAATTATGGCCTCACTACCAACACTGCCAGTAATTCAGCATCCAATTCAGTAAATTCTGAGAAGAAACAAGACCGTCAAATATGTGATCTGCCTAGGAACACATCTTTGTCAGCACATAGTTTGGATCCAGGGTCAAAAAACCTTACAGCTTCCTCCAGCATTAATCCTATGATTACTAAAATGAATTCTAATGGAAATGCAGTATGTCCCAAAGCAGACATAAGCATGGACATGACTGAAGCTCAAACTGGCTACATTTTGGAAGGGGATGCAGGCACAGCTACAGATGCCCGTCTTCAGGATCATTTTCCCACGCAAAGCATACACGCCCAAAGTGGTAATGTCAGAAAAGCTGACTGGCAGAACAGTAAAGCAACTGGATTATCAAGCTGTAAAGGTATGAAAACGGCAAAGTTATTGGGCTTTTTTGTTTGTTTTGTTTTTTTTACATAGAAAATGTACAGAGTGCCTCAGTTAAGTTTTAATAATTATTATATATTGAAGTTATGGTCAGGTAGCTGTTTCTCACTCAGTTTTACCATGTCCACCTTAAGGTAAAGAAAACTTCCTGAAGACTTCTGGAAACACAAAGGTGCAAAGACAGCAGGTGAGCATAAACATGTCTTGATCTTTTTGTGGTTAGTTTTATTCAGGTAGCTGCACCAAATAATGCCTTTGTTTTAACAAAGGATCAAATAAATTTAAAGAGACAGGGTCATTTTGGTCAATATTTGCTGTACATTAAAGGCATTTGTTTTATTTTTATCAAGTTTATATGGTTTCAGTAAGACATTTTAATTTTACTACAAACCTGAGATGTCATAAAAAGTCAATCAAATAGTGAGGCCTCTGGTCTGTGTGGAAACATATCTTCATGAACAGATGTGCTCTGCTATACTGTCTTTCTCAGGTTAAGCTTGATGTGGACAATGACTGCAAAGAGAAGACAGTGGTTCCTGTTAATGATGCCCTTATGGAAGTTACACAAAGTCTCACAGTGAACATTGTCAGTGATTTAGAACTGCAGTCTCACCAAGACACAGGCCTCTTACCTGCTAATGGAGAAAAGACAGTGAGGTTCAGTATACATGATGCTGCCATGGAGGTGACACGAAGTCACACGGTGAACATTGCCACCAACCTAAACCTGCAGTCAGATCACAATTCAGACCTTTTACCTCCTCTTGGAGAAAAAACTGTGAGGTTTGGTACAGATGATGCTGCCATGGAGGTGACACGAAGTCACACGGTGAACATTGCCACCAACCTAAACCTGCAGTCAGATCACAATTCAGACCTTTTACCTCCTCTTGGAGAAAAAACTGTGAGGTTCGGTACAGATGATGCTGCCATGGATGTGACACGAAGTCACACGGTGAACATTGCCACCAACCTAAACCTGCAGTCAGATCACAATTCAGACCTTTTACCTCCTCTTGGAGAAAAAACTGTGAGGTTCGGTACAGATGATGCTGCCATGGAGGTGACACGAAGTCACACGGTGAACATTGCCACCAACCTTAACCTGCAGTCAGATCACAATTCAGACCTTTTACCTCCTCTTGGAGAAAAAACTGTGAGGTTCGGTACAGATGATGCTGCCATGGAGGTGACACAAAGTCACACGGTGAACATTGCCACCGATGTAAAGTTGCTGTCAGATCACAGTTTACCTCTCAATGTAGAAAAAACTGTGAGGTTCAGTACAGATGATGCAGCGATGGATATGACACGAAGTCACACTGTAAAGATTGCCACTGATTTTGACAAGAAGTTACATCAAAATGTGGATTTTCCACCTACCTCCGAAGAAAAAACGGGGAGGTTCAATGCAAATGATGGAGCAATGGATATGACAGAGTGCCTCACTGAAAGTATTCCAAGTGTTTCTGCACCATACCTGGTTCTACCATTGCAAAAGGTTCTGCCCATCCAGGAAATCCAGGGTTTTTCTTTTAAAGTAGAGAAATCAAATAGTGAAGCCTGTGGTCTGCGTGGAAACATATCTTCATCAGCACATGATTTATATCAAGAATTTAAAAACTTGTCAAACACAAGTGACCCATGGACTGATATTAAATCACAGGACAATGATATACCATCCCCTCAAAAAGCTACTGACCCAAGGGACATACTGATACAGCTTAAAACACAGAAACCTGCTATGAATACTGAAAGTGAAGCTCCAGGTTTGGTTTCATCTTTCATAAAGAAGCCAGTAAGTACAACCATGATGGACTGTACAGAAATCAATTTGAGCATGGATATGACTGAAGCTCAAACAGGATGCATTTTGGGTCAGACGTGCACAGATGACCCCCTTCAGCGCCTGTCCTCCACACAAGATCCCAATTCAGACCATTTGCGGCAAACTGGGATTGCATCACAGAGGAGTGGTGATTTGGGGTTATCCAATCCTGATGACCAGGAAATTATGAATGTGCCAGATTCTCTTAACTCAAATGAAAGGGAGAACACAGAAGAACCTGAACCAAGAACTACAGCTTGTCTGATATCACAGGATATGGAAAGTTCACCCAAGGTTCCTGGAAAGGATGTGGATGCATTGTGCTCACGAAAGTCTAGACGAATCAGTTTAGCTGATATTCAGTCAAAAGTAAGGCGTTTGAGTCACATGATAAGTGCAGCTCCCAGTGTAGTCGTAACTGATAACTGCACTGCACCTTTGCATCATTTGGAACAAGACCTGGGGAAAAACTCAAAAGATAAAACGTTACCTGTCACTATGGCAGAACCAGAAGCTGAAATGGAATTGGTAAACACTGAAGACAATGCACGAGCTCAGTGTTTTATAGAAGCAGAGCATCCCAGTGATGCTATTACTACAACTCCTTTCAGCTCAAAGACCAAACAGCTTATGTCAAGAATCTCACTGGGAGGCTTTAAGCCGAAACTGCCCCAAAAATGCAAACCTGATGAGTCAAAGAGAGTGAAATCTTCAGGAGACCATACAAAGACGATCACCGTCAACGTTGCCAAGGAGCTGAACAACTTTGATGATGATGTTAGTGATATTTATGATGAAGAGCTGGGTAGTTATGAAGATATGTCAGAAGCACTGGACACTAGGAGTCCTCAGAAAAGTCAAGAGTTCAACATGGTCGAGCCTTTAGAGAACACTGTGTTTGAAGAAGATGTCATTAGCCCTGTTCATGGACAAAAGAGACTTCTGCCAGAAGATAAAACTAATGTGGAGGATCAAAAGAGAATGAAAACATCCTGTGTGACTGTTGAAGTGGTAGGTCAGCTTTCTCTGTTTTACGTAATTTACCTTTAATATGGTTTCTTTTATCCCATGTGTTTTGTTTCTTCTTGTGCATTGCAGTCAGAGGTCATAGAGTGTGACAGTAATATTACTACAGCTCGTACGACTACACAGACAATAGATTCCTCCAGCAATCACACAGCCAGCATCAAATGTGAAACTGCATCTGAGTCAAGTAAGTTCTTATCTTTGACGTTGATGGGCATCATTAAGATCTTGTATTCCTGATTGAAATAATGTTTCCTTTTACACTATTATTATTAAATATCTTTGTTTTCTTTTGGTTTTGTTTTTTAGCTTTTAAACACAGCTTGTTTGAATCTCAGCTTGAAGACAGTGCTGTTGATGTGCAGATGGTAAGAAGTTTTATTTTTAAAAATTGATTTATTTGAAATCTGAAAATGTGCACTTGCCTCATATTTGACTGCATTCGATGCCTTGATTACAGAAACTCAAAGATGGCACCATAACGGTCTTGGAGTTCTTTAAACTCTTCGGCATTGACTTTGTCATCCATAATCCTCGGGAGAGTGTCCTTCCTGGCAGAGTAGGTCAATCTTCTGTGTTAAAAATTACTTCCCCATTATATATACACAAAAAAAATATTATGTTATAGTGACTTCTTTTTGTTGTTTTTTCAGTTTTTGTCAGACACAGAGGCCTCACCAATGGATTTACTGAAAGACCAACATATCAGTCGTCCTAAACAGATGGTTTATGAGACGGATGTCTTTAACCTCAACGAAAAGGTTGAAGGGTATGTGCACTTCAAGTTTTATAACATATACTGTACACATGATTAAACCTACAGAAATATGCTGAAAACATTAAGTAGTTAAATACATTTATTCATCTAAACTTGTGGTTTAGATCAGCGGTCCCCAACCTTTTTTGCACCATGTTTGACAATATTTTCACGGACCGGCCTTTAAGGTGTCCTGGATAAATACAACAAAATAAAACCAGTACCGGTACCAAAAAAAGAAAATTTATTCATAACACACGGGGTAAGACCCAGAGAAACTGAGTGTAACCATAAAGACAATTTAAAAATTAACGTTAAAAACCCTGAAAACCATAAAATTCACACCTGAGTCTCAACACTCACAGCCCGGTACTAAACGACTCACGGACTGGTACCGGTCCGGGGGTTGGGGACCACTGGTTTAGATGAATTGCGCTGTATCGCTGTAAACTGACAAAATCACAAGGAAAAACTGGGTGTAGCTTACAAACACAATTATAACTCATTAGAAATTGTACAATTCTTTTTATGTTTAATCTCATACGTTACAATTGAAGTTTAAAAACATGTCTGTTTTGTTCTTTCTAGGCTGAAGGTGCGAATGCAGGATCTAAACAAACCTCTTAATACTGTCAATAGATCTTTGTGGGAGGACATGAGATATGCTTCAGATAAAGAGGTATTAGTCAAAGTTTTTTTTTTTTTATGTGATATGTTTACATTTATTTGGGCAGGATGAACATTAAGTAATTTACAGTGTATATTTTTTTAATTGCAATGCATTTTATTTAACTTTATTTAGCTATTGGCCTTTGCTGTGCGCTTGTGTGTGACATGAATTTGGCATCTGTTCCCACAATTCACCCAATGCGGCGTTTGTTTGAATCAACAGCTGAAATCTTTCGGTGCTAAACTAAAGGAGAGAAATAACTTCTTCAGAAAAACAAGCAAAGTTCAGTCACATGAACTGAAGGAGGTTCTGTACTCAAATCTTTTGCAGGCGAATCTGGTAAGAACTTCCACGCATTTAGAAAAAAACACTAAAATGCAAAATTGGGGACTTCTTTGAATGCAAAATGAAATTGACATTGTTTTGTTTTGGGGTTTGTTTTTTGTTTTGGTTTTGTTTCCAGGAGGAGCAGCAGAAGTTAAGAGGAAGAATTCAGGAAGCAGATGAGATGATAAAAACTCTGGATGACTGTATTTGTGAATTAGAAACAGGTATAGCTACTTTGAAAACATGACTTTCCTGTTTGTGATATACCACAGAGTTTGCTCGTTTTGTAGATATTAACTAATGTTTCAGTCACTAACATATGTATTTCTCTATCGTTTGGCTGTTGCTAGATGAAATCGATCGCAAAGATGGTGCTGCACCGCAAATCTCTATGTGATTGCTTTTGTTGCTGGCACATTTCCAAAGTTGTCAGTAGTTTTGATGGAAGATGATGACCTGTTAGCAAACCTTTCTCTGGGGGCACAAGTAGGTTGGATGTGTTGCTCTAGCCTAACATATTCTCCTTCATTTAGAATTTGCTGCAGTTGAAGAAAAAGGGTTTGAAGACAAACCAAGTCTGAAGTCGCTGCAGGAAGGTAACTTAATACAGTTTCATCTATTTGTTTTTTATTTTACGTCAGTTTAATTGAATAAGTCCTAAGTGCCTTTACTGGTTCATTTTGTTTAACAGAAATGAAGAGAGTCACTGAGACGACGGCTGATAATGAGAGGTCGGTTAAAATTAACTATCCTTTTTTCTTCTTCTTCGTTGAATTATGCAGTGAATGTTGAGAATTACCAGTTTTGAGCGGTCTCGTTTATTTCTTCTTTGTTTTCTTTGTTCCTGCTAAAGACAAATACCTGAACTAGAGATGCAGAAGAAGCAGAATTCAAGTAAAGTCAAAAGGCTTCGAGCTGAAACGAGGAACCTGGAGATTCATATGGGCCTTCTGAATATGTCAGTACCAGGAACATTTTTTACAGCTTTAGACCAGTCCTGTAAACAAATATGATAACGCAAAACTGGTTTTGTACATTGTTTACATCAGGATGAATGAATGGAAGCTCAGAGAAATGAGGGACAACTGCAGAGTCTTCACTTTCCTCCATGAGACCATGCATCTGCAGCTGGTGTTTGAAAAGGCCAATGGTATTTCTTTTTTTCATGTTTTCTCATACAGTTTAAAGCAGTTTCTAACAGTTGTGAATATCTTGTACTCATGGTTGCACCTCAGTCAGTAGTGTTTGCGCAAACCTTGAACAATATTAAAATTTAGATTTTGCTTAATTCTGTTGGTTTGGGGTTTTTTTTTTTTAAGGCACACTCTAATAACTTTGTTTTTCTGCTTTTGAAGGTAATGATGCCGACACTGAGCAGAAAATAACACACATCACTTTTAAACTGGAACTCGATGGTAAGAAAATAAGTACAAGAAGCATTCTGTGATGGATGGTTATTAGATGGTTATTCTTTTCATCCTACCTGCCATGCTAAATTAATGGCCTTTGGCTACCTTTAATTGCACTTACTATGAAGAATATGTACTGAAAGCAATTATGTTTCCTACCAGATGAGAAGTCGCAGTGCCATGCACGCCTTGTTCACAAATTGGTCTCCGAGTACATTGAAGGTGAAAGTTGCTGGGTAAAGAAATACCCAACAAGAAGACAAGTACCAAAGGTAAGTGTAAATAAACACCAGATGCATACAAAGGACAGAAACAGGCTCATGTAAAATAGGTCAGATACTTAACCCCGAGTTGCTCCCAATGTGAATGCGTGTGATAAAGCACTAGAGAAAAGTGCCTGTGTTTAATTAGATCAGGCCTGTGGGCTGTTTCTCGCATACTTTTGTTGCATCTGCAGTGATCGCCCCCTGGTGGCCATTAAAACAAATGCCAGTTTAAATTACTCTGTTTTAGCTTAAGTGATGAGACCCAGAAGATGTATGTTTATTGTTTATACAGTCTGTGGTAACGTATTTTGCCTGCTGTTGTTCCCAGCTGCTCCATGATGTCAGCCTGGTGGTGAGTCGCTGTCGTCTTCTGGGAGAGGAACTGCGTCTCCTGAAACTGTGGGGAGGGCTACGGCTGGATATACTCGACATCAGCTGCATGGACACCAAGTAAGAACTACAGTGCTTCACAGAAATAACAAATATTCCACTTTTTGATCCAAAAAAATCATTCACATCTGCATGCAGTTTTGCATTTTGCAATACTGAGGTGTATAACATCCAATTATTCTTCCAGAGTGCGCATTGTCTTCAGCACTCTGAAGAAATTTTCCAAATTTGAGGTAGTCTTTGGCATCTCTCTCATCAACCACTTCTGTGTCCTGCAAGTAGAGAGCTTTAAAAACTTAATTGGAAGCACAACGTAAGTAAAATTTTAATATAAATCAAGAAATTTAGATTTAAAAAACCTATTGTTTATTTAATGAATACTGACAGAAATTACGTTGTTTTACGGAGCATATTACTATTGAAGGTAACCGTGTCAAAGGAATAATATATTATCTTCAAGTATAACATTAAATTTTTACATTTTTGTGTATTGCTAGGATTCAACAGATTGAAGACATTGTGGCTTCGTTCACTCCCGCCAAGAACCTGCTGACAAAGACTGTCAGAGAGATTCATGAAGTGTTATTATGTTGAGACCAGGAATGAGTCCAGGATCACATTTTGATTCTAGTTGTTTGTAATTAAACTCTGTTGTACAGTATAGAGGGGAAAAACTAAAAACTTAAATTCTTTTACAAATCAAAGAATAAGTATAATGTACACAGTCTTAGTCTGTTTCTTCTGGTGTTTGAAAGATGTGCTGTTTTGCTTTTTGCTGTACACACAAACAGTTCTCACTGTACAAATCTGTTCTGTTTCTGCAGACTTTAATGTCCCAATATGGGCAAAAAAATAAAAAGATGAATTTGCTCAAATGAAAGCTATGTTGGGAGGCAAAAGGATTTGCAAACATTGAAATCCCAACTCTTTAAAAAAAACAAAACAACAACAACCCAGCATTACTGACTGCACGATTATGGTCACTGTAGTTTAAAGCATAAAACCCTATTATTGGTGTGGTGCAGTTCCCAGAGTTGCCTCTAGATGGTGGACATTACCCATCACCTGTTGGAAGTTTTTGCTGAACCTCCCACATGTAAATATCAGTATCGCTTCATTTTGTTTATACTGAAATGATTATAAGCACATACTCTCTTTCCAGGCCTTTTTATTAGACAGCAGTAACTGTAAAATAAACATGCTTTGCATTATAATGGCTGTGCGAGTATTTTGTGCCACATTTTCACCCAATTTTCTTTGTTTGAAAATGGATCACAGTAAAGAATAAAACAGGGTGTCTGTTAAATTGGCTGAAACATGTGACACGTGCTATGATCAATAATACAAATTAAAATGTGAAATTAGATTGCAGGTGAGTAGACACCACTGAGAATAATCCATCTTCATTAAGCTTAATTTAAAATTTCCATGACCTCAAATGATTCAATAAGTCTTTGAAATGGTCAGTATTTCTAATTCTTAAACATATTTCTCAAGCATTGCAAAGGACATAGGGTAAAAACTGACTTTTGCAAAACAGCTGAACTGCAAGCTTAAATGTGCTAAAGAAAGCTCTACAAATAAGGCATCAAAATGCATCTTCCTCTGCAACTGCTGTACTTTGGTTAGACTTCGGAGGTCACTATGGGTCTGAAATATATGGTGCTCTGGTAGCTGTTGCCTTTGTTCAGTAAAAAAAATCAAGATATTTAGAAAGTTTTGTCCCACATTTCAAATGATAGTGTTTGTTCTGAAATAAAAGAAACCTTTAAGATGTTATATGTAGTTTGTAGGTAGATAGAGTATGCAGGTTATGGACCTATATTATATACTGTGTCCCTATACTTTAAGGCAGCGGTCCCCAACCCCCGGGCCTCGGACCGGTACCGGTCCGTGAGTCGTTTGGTACCGGGCCGCGAGAGTTGAGGCTCAGGTGTGAAATGTATGGTTTTCAGGGTTTTTATTGGTTTTCAGCGTTATTTTTGTTATCGTTTTTATCGTTAACTCTGTTTTCCTGGGTCTTTTCAGGTGTGTTATGAATAAATCTTCTTTTTTTCGGTACCGATACTAGTTTTATTTTGTTGTATTTATCCGTGACACCTTAAGGCCGGTCCGTGAAAATAATGTCGGGCATAAACCGGTCCGTGGCGCAAAAAAGGTTGGGGACTGCTGCTTTAAGGCATGTTTGAAGGAGAAAAAAAAATCATACTATACTCTATCTTACCAAAATTTGACTACATTTTTTTTTTTAATGAAGCATCCAGTTTAGGCTAAAGGCTGCTAAAAAGTGGAACAGAGCCAGGATCTTGCCTGATCCTGGCTCTGTTCTCAGCCAAGACATGACTGACATGGACAGTGTCCGGAGTTCATCTGAAAGGTCAAACAGCCAGAGACGAGCCTCTAAGAAGACGGATGGGGGTGGGCAATGACAGTCTACTCCCCGAGCCCCGACATCAAGGGTCAAAGTGGATGTTTCCAAACCGTCACCCTCGAGTGAGCCACAAGGGGAGATGAAGTCCTCCCTTCCTCCCCCAGGAACAACGGCTGCTGTCAAACCAAATAGAGGACAGCAACATTTGGGTCTCCTGACCTCCTGAGGGTCAACTCAATTTGATTTTAATCGATCAACCGAAGGATTTTTCATTATGTGTGTGAGCGATTCATTCGGTCATTAGATTATCATACAACACTGAGAACAGGAGCAAAGTTTTTCCTCAAGGTCACTCTTGTTATATTACGTGATTGAATTTCACTTGGTTTTCTTTTTGTTTTGCAAATACCTGAGAAGAAATGTGGCTCAGTCATTGCTTCCTTTCCTGCTTGAAAAGATTTCCTTTCTAACGTATTTACCAGTTTATTGCAGTTATGTGACCTTCTTATTAGCTGTGCAATTAAGTCGTTAAAAACAGATTCCAGACTTAATGTATTATTTGCTTATATGATTATGTAATTTGCTTTAAATCCTGTGACAGACTGGCAAGCTGTTCACGGTGTACCCTACCGCTCACCCTGTGCCAGTCAGGATATGCCCCCATGTGACTGACAACTGATTAAGAAAATGGATGGACTGATTGATGTTTTAAATCTTATTAGCATGGCCTTTCTTCACTGTCCATAATTATGTGTTGGATATTCCTGAAAAGTGCCTAATAATCCACTTTGCACAATTATTTACATGGGTATTCATCACTGTAATTTCAGTGTTACCCCAAAATGAAATAATGGTTACGGACAAATTCGGGTGAAAAGCAACTGAACATTTATTAAACCACCTGAAAGGTAAATAATTCAGATCAGTGGGCTTTCCTTTGTACTTAAACACATTAGAAGACTAGAGTCAACAGATCAACCAGCAGCATACAATTGATATGATGCTGCTGCTGTAATGCTCACCAGTTACCAAGCCATCAACTTTGCCACTAAATACTAACCTGATGTTTGTTTAAAGAGTAAGGCATAACCAATGTAATTCACAAACCTATGTGCTCCTCAAGAAGAAGAAACCAAAAATTAACTGGATTCAATATCTCAATACTATGAAAGTCTTAGAGCTACAGTACAGTGCTTTTTAAAACAAGAAGTCAGTCACAAAGTGCTTTACAGAGCTTTTTTTTGTTTTTTAATCAACACGTAAGAACACGTAAGCATGAGTACAATAACACAAAAACATTATCCAAATGTCTGAATAGATGAGTTTTAAGCTAGTTTTTCAAAAATACCACAAAGTTCCAAAAAGAGTTTTACAGTGTTTCACAATTTTGGCGCTAAGGTTTGGAATGTACAGTCCCACTTAGTTTTTAGACAGATACGTAGAATAACAAAAAGGTCTACGGACTAAGGATCCAGCTTGAAGAAAAGTGGTGGGGTAGATCAAGAATATAAATGAGAGCCATTAAAAGTAAAAAACACAATTTTAAATTGATACCTAAAGCTGACCGGAAGCCAGTGCAGGCACTTTAAAACTGATGTGATATGAGAGAATTTATGAGAGTAAGTTAAAAGCCTCGGAGTGATGTTTTGGACAGATTGGAGGTGATTAATTAGTAATTACCACATGAAGGTGAGAACTAGAAGGGCATTTAGACACTTGGCAAATCCTCCACCAAGGATGATGCTGCTTTTTAAGTGATGCCCCTTCTTAGAGTTTTCTAGAACGTGATCGCGATCTATACCAAAATTTAAAGGGTTCGTTTTTTTGCTGAAGCACAGACATAAAAACAACACTTCGCACAAAAGTTTACTGATTTATAAAGAATTCATTAGAAAATAAAATTGTGCTTGATTGGAGATGGTCCAAGTGAACCTAAGCATACATGTTTCACATCTTTGTATGAGATACACGGTATATGAGATTAAACACTTTTTCTTTCTGGGAGACAAATATAAAGTCACATTGTGATTTTGGATGAAATTAGGTGGTAGCATGTTGTCACTGCACCAAAGGCCTAATTCTCTAAAGTGGAACATTTGGCCTCATGTGGCCTCATTCAAATCTATTTATCCTCTGATCTAGGAGCAGTATTTCACCTTAGTAACCCTATCAGTGTCCTTCACTGACATCAGAAAGACGGAAGGTTTGAGGTAATACAATTGGTTTTGGATGATGGAAAAGTTCATTGAGCGTTTATTTGTATTTAGATCTAAATGCAGCCATCTGTCAGACACACTGGAGAACTAGTCCAGAAATAAAACATGCATGAAAATGAAGAACATAAGCACTTTATTTAGGTCTGTTTTCCAAATTTCCGTAACAAGAATAGGATTGTATGTAACTTTTGTATATCCAGTTGACGGGAATGAACAAAAGGGTTAAAGGTGTTTTTGCAACAGGGGATATGTGCAGGCTTTCTGCTGCGATAGTGTGTTGATGGTAGGGAGCTGTGTCACTACACAGTTTACTACTAAGCATTGTTGTTATCACCATCAGCCTCTCCCCACTTCCCACTCACAGCCTTCCTGCGCTACTGCAAAGCTGAGGTTGGGGGCATTGTTGTTAGGGGGCATTAGAGGGCGTTCTAATTGATCCTTCCAGGCAGGTAATTAGCTCTGATGGCATGTGCACCCATGGTGATGAGAATGACAGAGACATAGCCACGTCCTGCCCCTCACCCCAATCATCAACACTCAAATAAAGACTATGTGACCCATGGAGTTGCCACATTCTCTGGTCATTCTTAGGAAAAGACAATAGGTCTGGCTTGTTAAAATAGGCTCCCTCTCAGCGGGGGAACACAGGAGCCACAGCAGCTGTCCCATAGTATAAAGCTTCAATAGTCTGAGCAACCACAGAACCTCCAGTACAAAGATTTGCTTTTTTTATACTTCTGTGAGGACATTTAATATTTCATTCCTAATGAGATGTTGTAAGTATTAACATAAACCTTCCCTAGATCTCCGCTGCTATGTGAGAATGTTAGAAAGGTTATTGTTCATAAAAATGTGAAAATTAAAAGTCTGTTTTTATTTAACGGTAATTTTACAATAGGGGTAAAATGTACAAAAAAAGGGATATTTGCAATCCAGGATGTGGCATGTGATAGGACCAGAGTGAGTCATCCAATGTTAGACCACAGCCTTTATATAATATAGACTGTATATAAAAGATGAAAGAATGATGACGTCATCCACTAGCTAGACAAGTCCTGTCTTGGAGCCACAAGCTGAGCATTTTGTTGTTTTGTCAGAATCTTAAGGTTTTGAATGGCCATAATGAGTAGAGGTGGGCGTGACTAAGACACTGAGGGACACGAGATATTCATATTGTTACGATTGGTTAATCTGAGAGTGGCTCCACTCTAAAGCATTTCCTGTTTTATTCCTCCTATTTGACTCCAACTGGAGCCAGAATTTGTAGAACATACATTGTTTTCTTTCTAAAAAAAAAAAAAAAAAAGACTTAAAACAGAGACAAACAACTCAGCAAATGTTTACTGAGGTCATAGCCCAAAGAAGGAAAAGGATCATTTTTCCAATGGCTTCTAATGAACGAGCACTTCTTTTTGCTACCACAGGTGTCGCCCCCTGCTGGTCCCTGGAAAAAATGCAGGGTTAAGGCACTTCTGCATTGACTTGCAAAGAATGTAACATTCAACAGAAAAAGGCAAAAACTTTAGTCACGAAAAGTTGAAATTTTATGTCAGAAAAAAACATTTGTAATAAGGTGATAATAAAACATTGAGAATTTATGTGTAATGTGCAGAAAAATTAAATAAAACACTAAAATATGCTGTATGTTAAGATACAGAAGTTCATGTGATTAAAGTAATTATTTTGTGCTGGGGTCGGCCTTGGGAGATTCCAAGGATATATGAATGGAAAGGAATCCTAACTCATCTATCAGATAACTTCCAGCTAGGTTCAACTAAATCTGTATGTTTCATCCAACTGCCATTTCAGGTCTGTTTGTATTCACGGAAGAAAAACAAGTATCAGGAGCCCCAACAACTGAGAGCATTGTTGTGGGTGAGATGCTTATTCTCTGGTAGAACGATGACATAGAAGGAATCTTGATCTTGTACAGGGAAACACATCCTGGGGCACACGGGCAACAAAGCAACACGACAATGAGAGCTTCTTCTAAAAATATAAGAGCCTGATTGATGAAGCTTGCCATTACAATGGAATCAGTTCTTGCAGAGGGGATTTCTTTATGCAACCTACTAGGTTAGTGCTCATGGGATCAGCTATGGTCAGAGTGACTGCCAATACACTGTCAGTCAAGGCAATTTGTTACAGTTTGTTTTCACATTAATGGATTAAATTAATACTGCCAGTGCAAAAAGTCTGGAAAGAATACAGACATTCTTTAATAGAAGTACAGATACAGTGGATTTACCCAACTGCAAGCAGTTGTAAGAGTTGTCCTGGATAATTTCCACCCTCTACACTGACGGTCTACTGTTCACACTGTCTTTATACAAGACAGTATACAGTTGGTATGTAGGTGGAATTCTGTGAATAAATCTAAGCGTCATCAATTTAATTTCAAATCCATCTCTATTACACTTAATGTAACCTAACCCTGACCACAAGCACCACAGCCACTTTGCACCAGTCCAACAAACTGTTCTTTGCTTTAAATCCCTCACAGTACAGCAGACTAACCTGTTTATGCTGCACTAAACTGCAGAGTATTTGCATGGAACCTTTAATAACACAAAGTCAGTCAATACACACCTCAGATCCAAGATATGATTTAACAAAAGAGGGCTTACATCTAAACTTTAAATTTTCAGTTTATTAAATACCACTGAGCAGTACTGTCTTTTTTTTTTTTTTTTTTTTACATCTTTCTCCATCTCTGAGTGAAGTTATCTCACATTCACTTCTCTCCTTGTGAAATACAGCAGCTGGAGTTTTAGCTAGCAACACATTGTGGGACAAACTGCACACAGTGTTTGCTGATATTTGTTGAGCTGATAGAAACATTGCATTTTAAATGACTTGACTTAAAAAGTGTTGCTCCCCTTTATGTTTGCTCCTCTTCTGTAGAGCTGGCTGGATGCTGAAATACCACGACTACAGCTTATGGACATTTGTGCATAAAAAACGATGCCCACTTTAATCCCTGACTGTTGGGTTATAAATTATTCATAAATTGTATGGATTTTATCTCTTTCATCTCTTTGTATGCAATAACCCTGGTGATTGATACACCATTAGGATTGCCTTTCATGTTTCGTGTACTGTTCAGGCTCAAATTGGTTTGATGCTTGAAGGCCCACAATAGCTTGAAAGAATAACTTCTCTCATATGTCTTAACCCAAATGTTTTGAAAATGTATGGAGTAGAAAGTACAAATATTTCTGTAAAAATGTAAGGCTTAAAAGTATAACGTTGTCAAAAAGATACCTGATAATTCTGCTTAAGTACAGTAACCAAGTATTTGTACTTTATACAAATACTTTTTCCCAGTCACACTCACAGGTTTTCTGAAATACAGTCTCAAAATCCCTTATTAAATTTACCATCCAAATCCAGTGAGAATTAAACTGAATTGTGATCAGTTTGGAATGCTTGCTTTAATGTAGATGAATTGATGATGTAACTATTTTGGCTTATTATTTAGCATTATTTCATGTTTTCATAAGAAATAATCAATACTTTTTTTATTTTACAATTTTAACATTAAGTGGTGTTAAAGCTTTTCCAAGATGTAATAGCATGTTTATAAATCCTGCAGGTATGAAATCAATATTCATTCTGCCTTTCTCCCTCAGCCTTATTTTGCTATCTGAACTTGCTTCATGAAACAACTACCTGCTGCAGCTAGAAACACAATGATAGTGATAAACCAAAACAACAAATTCGTGGGGTCTAAAAGCCCACTGCTTAAATCTGACATTTAAGTCTCAAGAAAAAGTTTAATGTGTCTCAGTGTGAAAACTCCAGTTCTGTCACTCTTTCCATCCTCGCCATTTCATCAACTTCCCACACACCTCTGTTACACAGAGTTCACATTTCTGTGCCGCGTTATCGAGTGCCCTTTTGACACATGGGGCTATTTTGAAATCCAGGCTTGTGTGGGAGGATTTAGGAGCCTCTCCTGAACAAGGCCGGCAGTGGTTGATTGTCCAGACTGCTTGGTGGACGGATACTGGTCATCTTGACCCACACCCTGAGCCCACTAACATCGACGCAGCAGCCACCTTTGCTAAGTGCATTCCCAAAGGCCCCAGCCCAAATCCCTGCTTGACCCTGACTGATAAACTACGCTATGGATAGACCAAAGGAGAGCTTTTACCTTTGAAATAAAGGTTAGTGGAAAGTTTTTACAACAACAAACTGGACTATTGTGACTCAAAATATGGGCCCCAAAAGATTTTCGTTCTACTCTTAACATTGAATAACGCAATTTTATTAATAATTAAACGCTTTCACAAAGTCGTGTTGATTTTTTTGGTTTATTTTTTCTACATATTATTGGGTGTGAATCATATCTACATAAATTTAACAAACTTTTATTTTCAATCAATATGCCATAAAATAAAAATATACTAAGTAGGATGAGCTACATGGACAGACAGAAGGACCAGGTTTGATGACTTCAACAGGCTCCAGGTTTGGAGTTGTACATAGTCCAAGGAGATCTGGCCTGCATCATCCGCATGCAGACAATAATTGGTCATGACTGAGAGGCTCCTGTACCCACATGTTCTTGGAAGAATGGAATTAACACGTTATGGATGCCCCGGGTTCTGGCTGAGGAGCTGATAAGACTTTTGGAGGCCTCTTGTGCAGGTTATGTTCAAATGAGGCCTCAGAGAGGAAGTAGTATCGTTGGGTGATGGCATTAAAGTTCACCTTTTAGGAAGAAACAATAGTAAATATAAAGAAATATAAAACAATTAAAAAAACGAAGAAAAAAAATCAAAACATGAGAGAAGATTTAGTTATCCAGCAACATTAGCAATAAAAATTAGGATAAGATTTTGGGTCATTTATAATCTAACAATATTACATATTTTTACAGCTAAACAGGACTTTTCTTTGTAAATGTATGGACTTTTTACACTGTTGTATTGTTAGTTCACATGAAGTGAAATAGTCTTTTCTATTGACCATTTATCTTGAAAGTATCAGTATAAGCATGTGAAGTGGTACTTATTAACTGAAACATGTAACGACCCTCTTAAAACAGCGTATTGTCAAACTTCAGTTTTCTTTCCTTCCCTTATTTCCACTTCCTAGAAGGAAATATACTTAAGAAAGGGGGGGAGTCTTTTGTTCATATGGCACTGATAAATATCTTTTTAAGTAGTTCTGTATATGTCAACTGAAAAAAAAAACCATTGAATTTTTTGATAAACTTTCTACTTGTTGTATTTAACGTTTTAGGTTCCCATGAAAGTTGCAGCAATTACAGAGAATATCTTAAACATATAAAAATTGGAATTTCTAACCAGCTCACACCACCAGCAGCCTGACTCAATCATACAAGGCTGTGCTTTTACATTACAGCAGAAATTGACACTTGTCAGACCAGCAACATATTTTCCAGTTTTAGTTACCCTGCCAGAGAACTGAATATTTTTATTGTGGACCTTTCTCTATAAACCCAAGAGCTGATCATGTGGGAACAGCCAAGTAGTTCTGCAGTTCCAGACATACTCTGATATTTTGCCACCAACAATCACGCCGCTGTAAGATTTTAAAGGATAATATTAGGGAATTATGTAATGTTTAAAATTTAAGTCCTCCGTAAGAGCAGGTGAAGAGATGATGAGCTTGGTGAGAAATCAGTTCACACATTGATGGTTTTAGTCTTTTCACTATTTTCATGCTGACAATGATAACTAGAATTAGGCACATACACAACACCTAAACCTGGCTTTTGTCCACCTAAGTATTATTACTTCAGAGTTCCCGTGGATGTTCAGGTACTCCAAGAATATACCTTTCAGTGAGACAGATGTATCATACAAACAGGTGAAGGAACGACCTGAAAATACAACGCCTGCTACAACAGTGTTCTCCAGCATGGAGGCATAAAAATATGGATTATTTCCAATGTTGCCCTGCAAGTGTATAACATTGTGTTTCTATGGTCACTTTGCAATCTCCCTTGAAACCTCTACAACTGTTGAGTACTGGCTGCACTTACTCTTGGTTGTTGACTTTTGTGCTTTTTACTTTTTTTAGACTTCACTCTCATTTTATCCCCTTTGTCATTTGCTATAGTCCCTTTGTGTTCACTTTTCTAAGTGTGGCAGCAAACCAGAGGCGGTGACTCCTGTACAATGCTTTAATTCAGCAGTCCCTCCCGTCTTATCGTGCCCTGCAGCTTGGCCGGATTGGGCAATATAAATTGAACTTGCCCAGCAGAGAGACGCCGGTTTCTCTTTTGGGTCCGCACATTGTTTCGTCTAGGCCTGTATTTATTTAGATGTAAATCAGTTTGCAAAAGTGTTACGTCCTGCCCTTGTGTAGTGGGCGGAGGACTGGTGCTCATTTGTTGGAGGAAGTCAGCCCCATCGAGATTGGAGCTGTGCAGATTGTTTTCCATTATAAGGCTGTTATTGATGTGAGAGGGTGACATCATGCTGCCTCGCCCTCACAGGCAGCGTTGGTGAGAAAGAGCCTATCTCTTATTCATTACTCAGCACAGCGAGGAGGATGGACTTGTCTTCATGTTTCATCCAAAAATAAGTTGAGTGGAGGTTTTAAGAGTCCCCCCATCCCGCAAAAGGGTCACTCCAATAGCTAAGCTCAAAGCAGAAGGCTGGAGCATGGAAATTGACTAGCAAGTACCTAAATGTGCTGTAAAAGCAATAGTTTAACATTCTGGTGAATCAAGCAGTCAAAGCTATAGCCAGGCCCAGAGAACGGACACATTTTGGCTGAATCTGGGTTACTTTCTGGCACTAATGACTCACTTACTGCACTTGCTAATGCTGAGGGGGGCCAGATGTGGTCCAGATGTTGTAAAGAAGGCTTGTCATGGGTCAATGCAAGTATTGTGGTTCAGATGTAGCCCAAATGCCACAGCATACCTGGCCTCTGGTTCACACAAAATGGACCTGTGGCTGTTGTTATATAACAGAATGACTTTAAGAAGGATGAATAAGACTTCAAAGTTCCTATGACTTTCAAAAAGCACTTTATGCACCAGTCTGAGCAACAGAAACCCATAAAATACCAAACCTTTCTTTTATGTTTCAAATCTAAAGTGTAAATTTTCTCACTTTTTCAGGGCATTGCGGTTACATTTCAAAGGCTTATATTTACCAATGAAGACAGTGAAGACTATTTAATAGCAGTTTGAAAATCAACCTTGCACTTTTTACAGTATGTGTTAATCAGTGGCGTAATCTTGCATAAAGAGAATATGCAATGCCATTTTTAGTACATGAAATATATTTAAGGCCATATTTGAACACAAAGAGTTGTCTGTCTCTCTATGTTAGTCCAGGAACAGATTTGCAACCATTCCAGGTTGTGCACCGCCTCTTGCCCCATGATAGCTAGGATAGGCTCAGCCCGCCTGCCACCGTGCATTGGATAAAGAGAAGAAGATAGATGGATGAACGGACCATGTATAAAAATATGAAGGTACAGGAACCCTCTTTCATTAGATAGATTAAAATAGTGAACTACTTTCAGCTTCCTCTGGCAAAAAATGCCAGACAATAACATAAGTCATGCTGCGGCCTGTGAATAATGCAGTACTAATTTGAGACTGTTGGTAATAGCTATGCCACCTTTATGTGACCCATGACTGCAGACTGACACACAGCATAACCCTTCTTCTGTTTAATTCTTAGCTTAATCTTTGTAGATATATAGGTACAATCCAAATATTTTTTCCTGCATACTTTGCCTTTTTTCCCTTTTTTTAGAAAGTCTTTCCCTCGTGAAGACATCTAATAGGCAGGCAAAGGGGAACGAATTAACGGAATGCCAGCTTTATAATAAAGGCAGAGTACCACCATGTCCTGGCTTGCATGGCCGCTCATAGCTGGTAGAAAGCTACAGCTATGGGTCCAATCAGCAGCTGGTTACCCTATTTGAAGCCTGTTAGTACTGATCAGGGTTTTATGACAAGCTCAAACCTGTTCAAGTAAAATTGTAGAAGACTTATAATAACATAGCCTATCTTCATGTCTTATGGGTTTAATTCAAGTGCTCACATTTTACTCACATGTCAAAAGTTGCCAGCAGGTTTATTTACAGCAATAAATTGGTGTCTGTGTTACGATAATAGCACTCGGGACTCTTGTGATCTTTCACAGGATAAAGTAACTTTTATTTGTATGGCCCAATATCACAAGGCACAAGGCCTCAAGAGACTTTACAGAAATCTTTGCAGCATAAAATACCCTCTGTGTTCACAGTCTTGATTTAGATAAGGAAAAATCCCCCAAGTAGCAAAAGAAAGAGAAAGGAAAAAAGGGTGTACAGGTGATGGACAGACATAAACAGTACTGTAATAGTTTGTCTTCCAGACACATATCAGCTACAGCTGCCTGTCTTAGAACATCTGCCAATCAAAGTGGGCTCAAATCCATGACTGAGTAATGAAAAAAGGAAAATTCACCCAGCACAGAGGAAAACTATCCACACAGATCAAAAGGCAGTTAACTTAACGCTGTTAACCTTGGGTTCTGTGCTGAACTGACCCAAGTGGTATTATTAGGTGGGATAAATGAACAGTCAATATAGGGTAGAACCTCATGTGGTTTTGACTGACTGGATTTAACATCCTGGATATGGTTGTCAGCGGTGATGTATGCATGGAGTTACAGAATGTACAAGTCAGGGTTAGGAGAACGGAAGAGCTTTTTGAGGTTTTTGTTACAGTAGCCTTTTTTGTAACGCAGTCACCTTATGAGAGCCAACCAGTCAGAGAATACAGATTTTTCCCTAGCAATCAGATGCTGTCAGAACAGTCTCTAGGCCTGCGTGAGTGAAGCCTTAGATGGTTTGACTGCTGTAGCTGGCTTTGAAAAGCTGACAACTGCAGGCTGTTGCATTTTCATTGGTTTCAGTCATCAGCCACCACGTTTCCCTTTGCACAAAGTACATTGTCTTGCCATCTAACAGGTATCAGAAGATAGCTACATCCTTTATCCTAGTATTATGGGCAGCACTGGTGAGTGACATAGAATGTATAGTGTGCAATATTGCATTGTCCTTGGCTCTTTAGGTTAATCTAGACTAATCATTTAAAGATAACTGGGGCTAAGATGATGCAACAATAAAACATTGTTCTTTTCTTCTTTATTTCACATATATTTATATTGTTATATAAATTTAACGCCATTCATTTCACTCCCCCCCTTTGTTGTTCCCTTACTGCCAAGTCTCATGTCCTTTCCCGGCTTCCGTAGGCATTCCTTCACTGTCAGTTAGTGTGCGGGTGACAGACAACAGCGGTGAGCCTCCAAATCTAAGCTCCAAGTGTAAACTATGGAAGAGATTAACAACATTGAAGTGGTTCCGTGCACAGAGTCTGACTATCTAAAGCCGTTCAGGGTGCACTATAGCCAGGTGAGTTATTATTGAGTAATAACGGCTAGTAGATGCTGTTGGATGATGTAGGCTAACCCAACCCCCCCCACCCCCATTCATTTTTTTTTAGCATAACATGAAGGCTAAGCCGACCTTAAACACAATCACTGACAGCAAAAATTGGCATTACATGCACCACGACGACCTAAAGAGGTCTGTATTTGGTCTGGTTTGAAACGCAGTTACCTCTGTGTTTTACGAGACAGCTAAGCTAACAGGGAGCTATGAGCTACCATGCTAACGGTAGCCTGCTGCTACTGCAGAGGGTTTTTTTCATGGTTTAACAGAGGCACATGCTTTATATTAGAGCGAGGAGATGTAGATGGCTCGAGTTGGTCTTTTTAACGTGAAAAGAGAGGGGTTTTTTTCGCGCTATTTGCACTGTAAAGACAGGCGAGACTTGTTGATCTCAGCTGTCAAAGTGACCCAGTCTGGTGGGTCTAGTAAGGTCGAAGGTTTTGAAAGTTCAGATGTGTAGAGAGCTAAGTTGCCCAGGCTTGTGTTTGAGCGACACTGAGTAGTTTTTCCTTTTCATATCCTTTCGGGATTTAAAGTGTTATGCGTGTGTTTGTGTTTTATTGACCTCCAAAAATGTGCAGATCATGGACAGAACATTGTGCAGAGAAACATGCTCCTACCTCAGATCAGCATCACTCTTTTGCATTAAGTTTCAATTAAGAAAATATAACTATAAGTCTTTTTGTTAGTATCAACGTCATGCTCCTGTCTTAAATATAAACCATAGTAGATGTGCCTTTATATTCAAACGCTTTAGTTTAATAAGGCTTACCCAGTTATTTTGAGTACCTAAATTTGGTTTTTCAGTTATCAAGCAATTTGAGTCAGCATTATTAAGAGATGCAGAGAGGAAAGGTTGAGATTGTTTGGAGGTGTGCAGAGGAGGGATAGTGAGTATATATTGAACAAAGGATGTTGAATATAGAGCTACCAGGTAAGAGGAAAAGAGGAAGACTGTAATCAGTAAGATTGGACTGTTACTGACCATGCCCAATAAGTTTCCTTAGTGAGGATGAATAGAAAATAAGTCAGTATATTTTTTGCTAATGTGATTACTAATTCTGCTTGTAGGTATTTTTACGGACTCTCTTAGTGGCTCATCATCAATTTTAGGTGTGGAAAAAAATAAGCCTACTTAACTTTTTTAGAAGCACTGCAGTTGTTACTTTCACTGCACCTGAACACATGGGAAAAAACAGGAGAAAAAAAGTATTTGCAAAAGGAAAGCTACTCCTCTGAGTTTGATTGTTTTGAGAGATGTAGCGTACACTGATGAAATGAACTGATAAGCTTGTGAACTGGTTTTGATTCCCATCCCCAATAAAATTTGGTTTCTTTGTCAGTGCCATAATGATATTCACTGTTTCTTCCTATCAGTTACAAATTATTCATTCAGTCATTCATTTAGTCACGCTGTGACTCAGATCATAGTGCCACAGTTATCTCACATTTTTCTGAATATGAATGCAATGCAGTTCAGTGAGGTTGAAATAGCAAGTGCTAATCTCCAAGTCACCTAAAAGAGGGGAAAAATGTTTATGCTCATGTTGATGGGATTCATTTTTTCTAACTAGACTTTGTTATTCCTAGTTAGCATTCAGGTGTAAATATGACTTAATCGTTTCAAACACGTCCTTGCTTTTGCAGCGCTTCTTGTGCAGAGTCAATTGTCTTGTAGGTCGATAATATTTATTATCCAAGGACATAGGTGTCTCAGGGGCTTGCGGGTGCAGTTTTAGTCACTATTCATCCATCCATGCCAGCATCTATCTATGATCTATCCACCTTTAGCTTCTTATCCAGGTGGTGGTAAAATAATTTAGGCAGTGCTGATTATCTCTGACCAAAATCTGATATTCATTTTCATCGTTTACCTCACTGCACTGCTTTATATATGCATCTTAAATATGAGAAGGTCTGGGCTTCCGAAAGTGTCCCCGCCAATGAACTTTGATTGACTTTTTTTAGGTTAGCCATTAATAATTTACTATAAAAATTGTCCTCCCACTAAAAGCAAAGTGTGATGACTGTGTCCCGATGGTCTCCTTGCAAAGTGAGAAGTGCTTCCTTACCCAAACATGGGCGGCAGTCCAGGATGAATTTATTTTTAGGTTTCAAAATATTTGTGCAGTTTCTCTGTTGCTGGGCTATGGATATGGTTGTGTAAAACCTGGATAGTGACTGTGGTGCTGAACTCATTCTTAAAACTTAGGAGCTGCTGCATTACTTACACAGTAGATTATAAGAGCACGTTAATGACATCTGTTTCATGTAATTAGTACATGCCAAAAAAGACTCTTTTGTATATTTTGTTTTGGAAACAAATGAGAAAAAAGGGCTTTTAATTGGTACTTGCAGTGACAAATTGTGGTTTACATGTATGGAAGCTTCTTTTTTGTATTGTTGTTTTCAGTGTAATCCAAAAACTCAAGTACCATGGTACCCTTTTTGGGAGTTTGTCCCATTTGGGGTACACACCTGTGACAGCAGAGGGGGAAGGTTAAGCCTGTCAAGAGGATGGTGGAACGGCTAAAGACAGCAGATGGACAACAAAAGAGATGACGGGTGGACCCTCTGTGTTTCTCTCTCTGTCCTGCCTTCTCTTTCATTCTCATCATTTCTGCCTTGCACGTCAGGAGGGGCTGTTCAGAGACTCCCCACAAAGGCTTTTCAGTCATGCCGAGGGAGCATCTCTCCCACAATCCTTTTATGTTCATCTGTACATCTTCAGCTTTTGCTATTGGCCATTAACAGAAATCTACTCACACTCACAGCAACACACTCCAAAAGTACATAATGTCATGCATAAGAGACTCTCTGCATCATTAGTGTTTATTGGTGCTTTCTCCAAAGCAGGTGATTGTGCTCTGTTGACTCTGGGAAACCCCTCTTATGTTTGTCGCCTCGTGCTGACAGCGAATCACGAGTCGGTGCTTAGAGCGAGATAATTACCTTCTATTTATTCATTATAATGATTTGAATTATTCATCTAGAATTATGTACCTTGTGCGTCTTTCAGCCAGTGAATGAATATGAGATCTTTATGATCTTGAAGCGCACATTTTCTTACGTGAATGGTTATTTATCTGCTCGTGCTTGAATCACAGCAGTTAACTGATTGCCATAGTGATTATCTGCTTATAAATAAGGGCACAGTTCCAGGAGGATATAATTATTAAAATTATTTGTTCACAACACAATAACAACACGGGTTATCACAGTTTAAACAGTCTAGATTTAATGAATAACGGTTCCATCAATTGTAATTATTTCAAAATTTGATTTTACAGGTTTGCCATGAGATAAATGCGTTAAAGTATTTGATTTCTTCGATACTCTACGAAACTTTTCTTTCACTGAAAACACTATGTCCTTAACATAAGCACTATGTTATGTTCATTTAGACTCAATTTAGGCTAATGATGACAGAAGATAGAACGTTGGTGCACTATGGTCAGTTTAGTTGATCCAGAGAGAGCATCTAGTTTTTGTTCCCCTGTGAATAAGTTCCAGAAACTAACTAAAATCCACCAGAGTTGTCAAAAAAAAAAAAAAATACATCAATACTGAAATATTAATCAGTACTAAAAATGTTACTATTGGATACTCAGTTGCAACAGTATTGATACCAACAGTGCTGTCTTGCCTCCTGCAGTTGGCATACAACTTCAAACAGTAGTGCTGGAGACAGATTGGCAGACAACCCTTCCTTCAGTAGCAGCTGAAGTAGTTGACATTCACAACACTTTATAAGGAATTTTGAGAGGTCAGTAAAGCTCCTGTTTCAAGAAGAATGACGTATTGTGCTTGCTTTATGGTACTACTTTTGTGTCTGGTGAGGCTTAGAGTTAGGAACACGGCGGTTGTGACTGCTTTAGCCTCTTGTCTGCTAATTCGTATCACTGACTTGGACTACTCAACCTTGTTCGTGGTGTTTGTACCTTTTGGAACATTTTTAATGGAAGTATCTAAACAAAATAATATGGCTCAGTGTGTGTATGGTACAGACCAGGCAGGAGGTTTGAAGTTCAGTTTGGTGATGGCACTGATGTATACTGGCCTTGATTTGAGGTTTATATACTCTCTGTGGATTTCACTGGAGGACACAGTCAGTTTGTACTTGGAAACTGCGTCCTTGAGAAGAAACTGCACATGCTGGTTTTTCCCCCCCCTGCACGTGTAGATGCTTTTTGTTACTTTTAAAACACGTTGACCGTTGTAATGATAGTCCTGCTGCCTTTGTCGAGACAGCAGGGTCAAACAGAGAGACTATAAATGAAACCAGGAAAAAAACTGGAGCGCGCATGATGAGACTCAAAGGGAGCTATTGTATTTGAGGATGGTAGTTAATTTTTTTTATTCTTGCTGCAGCTGTCTGCTTTATAGTCAGCATAGAAGGTGTGTGTGTGTGTGTGTGTGTGTGTGATGGTTATTAGACTTTAAGCACCTAAAAGATCAAGACCATACATCCCTCCCTACAACAGCCATTCACGTACGAGCCTGTCATTTCGGATGGCCAAAGCCAGAGGGACCACATTAATTTCAAGGTCCTGTGTAGCCTGCTTCTGCTTGCCTTGCTCTCTCTCTTTCTTTCTCTGCCTGTGTCTCTCTCTTTCCCCCCGTGGGCTAATCTCTCTGTCGTAATCTGTGTCGGCCATGATTCTCCATCTCCCCTGGGCCATTCAAGCTGTCCCCGCCTCCCCTCTCTCAGCAAGTGGCCTGAGTAATGAGGGGAACCCCGCCATCTGTGAGTGGTGACAGGAGACTAAAGAGGGAATGTGTGTGCGCTGACACATTCATGCGGTGCAGTTTTACCTTATGTAGTAGGTCACTGCTGGAAGATAAATGTGTTGTATCTACAGTGTTTTTAACAGTAATCATGGCCAATTAATGGTGATGTACTGTAAACAAACCCTATTCGAGGTGTTTGCTAGTCTCTTTGTGGTGCTGTCTGAAATTGCTGACAACATTAAGGTATTTCTTTAATCTTGAAATCCAGATGACTTTTGTTCTTTTTTGCTTTTTTAAATAGAAAGACCTTCTTGGATGTTATTTTTATCCTCACTGTTTCATAACCTTGAGTTTGTGTTGTTACCAGAAATGTCTGTATAGTAGTTGCAGCTTACTCTGAACTGATGGTGCACCTTTCCTGCACATTTCTTCTGCACTGAGCAAATTCAGAAGCCTTTAGATGCATTATTGACCACCTAAGCATTTTTGACTCCTTTTAGCATTTGTTCCAAAAGATCTGAAGGTTTTCTTCTGAAGGTTCAGTCTCTGTCTTAAAATCTTGCTCAGATTCTTCTTGTTTTGTGTTTCTGTACCGGGAGGTTGATCAGGTTGTTCTGGGGGTTCTCGAGATTATTCAGCTGCCTTCACACAGAGGCTCTGGTCCTGTGATAGATCTTGTTTTTGTACTTGGCTGTAGGGCCACTTTAACCATAACCTGCCGTAGCTGGAGGACTGGATTATGCCATTTTATCTCAAAGTATAGCTCTATTGTATATTTTAATGTGTCTGCTGTACAGCAATGCAATGTATAGCCTCAGTTTGACAAAGGCTCAGTTCTGAACAACATGGATGGGTTTAGGGGCCCTAGTGCATGCATTTGTAACCATTTACTTATGCAAATACCCTGCAATTTCCATGTAATACGTTCAGTGATGGCAAAAATACTCCGCCTCAGCAGAGCATTTTCCAGAGCCAAGCATTTTTATAAAGCAACAAGCTACGAGACGTGCATCCCTACCTCAGTCATGACAAAATGATTTATCACACACTCCATCACCATACCAGCTTTGCTTTCATAAGGAGAAGTGAAAGGGCTTGGTTTCATATGATGGCATGTAAAACACATATACCAATTTCTGACATGGAAGGATTTAGTGAGTAATTACACCCGCAGCATGTCTGCAGTGTTTTAATCACATAATATCAGGCCTTTAATAATGGCTGAACATGAGATTATGTATGACTCTCATTGTTCTATCTTTTTTTTCTTTTTTTAGTCACTGCAATTGGAGTAAAAATGTATTTTTATTTACAGCATTTCTGAGTGACTTCATTGCAGTGACTTTTTCACTCTTTCATGATCTTTTGACAGGAATTCCTCTCTTATTTGACACAGAAAATGCCTTCAGTTAATCACTGAGTGTTGCTATCTCAGCTTTAAAATAAAAGTATGCAGTAAAATTGCATATGTAAGTGGGCAGTCTTTTACTTGTGGAGCCAAATAAATGAACATAAATGTTTTATGCTTCCATTTCACACCAAATCAGGACAGTTAATGGTGCATGAACAGAATTATCCTGGCTTGGCTTCATGCTAAGGTCATGTGACTATGACCTCTTACATCATGCGCTGGATGCCGTGTTCTTGCAGTAGCTTGCATTTTGTTGATGTGCATTTTAGTTCCTTTGCTTAGACGCAGATTTACAGAGGGGATAGTAATGTAGTAACACAGCTATTGTACAGCGCAAATTATGATATTCACTTGTCTTCAAAATATTTATCAAGCAAAAGTAATCAACATAAGACAGAACTGTCTCCTAAAATGTGAGTTTTTTTTGGTCTTGTAAATATCATAGTTTTGAGTCGTATTGCTATTTTGTTTGTTTGTTTGTTTGTTTTTTGGTGAAATCCGTATACCTCTTTATGATTAATTATACCTGGTTAGTTCCAGCAGTCACTTGCCATTTGGTGAAGGAATATACATTTTATCTCAAGGGATTTGTAGTTCCCAGAGAGTCACTGACCAGTTTGTAGGATGGAGAGACTGGGATCTAAGGCATTGTTTTCATTCAGTCATCCATCTTTTTTCTTCCGCTTTATCCCATTTAGGGTCACAAGGAACACCCGGACAGGTCGCCATTTTATCACAGGGCTAACACAGACAGAGAACCACATGTGCTCACATTCATACCTATGGGCAATTTGGAATAACCAGTTAACCTAACCTCACTAACTGCATCTATTTGGAATATGGGAGGAAACCAGAGCACCCACAGAACATGAAAATTCTATACAGAAAGGCCCCAGCCATTTAGTTACTACGCTACAGATGAAACCCTGAATGAATGAATGAACTTTAAAAAAAAAAAAGAAATGAGTAACTGATAATATGGGTGCTAAATAAAGCCTCTTCCTTCCTTCCAAGCTTGCCGTTCTCATTTCTTTCTTCTTTTTTTTTTTTTGGGCTGATTTTGTTTGTGGAACATGCTTTGAAAGGAAATTAACTTCCACACAATCAAGTAGTTGTGATTAAACTTTTCCCTTTCAGATAGAAATCTTTAAATTCCATATTGCAGCTTTAACCACAAATCATGTTGCTACAACAGCAGTTATGTTGTCTGATTGAATCAGTGAAATTAGCCGTACCACCTCCCTTTTTCTTGGGTGGTACTGAAAACAGCTCACTAACACACCGTGTGTTGTAGCTGGGATAAGCCTGTTCTAGTAAAACTGTCATCCCTGCGTTTGAAAGAGCTCGTAGGTGGAGAGGAGGTGCAGCCTAAATTTGAATCAAGGCCATATTTCTTCAGGCATAGAAAATGTAGGCCAACTTTACCATATTTAAACAGCACTGGATGCAGAGATAGGAATATGCTAGGTTAATGTGGTTATTTCACACAGGGAGAGCTTGTTGATGGTACATGAACCAATTATTTAAATGACAAGTAAGAAGTCAACCTTTGGCAGCAATGATGGCCTCAGGTCTTCTTGGTAATGATCCTATAAGCTTGGCACACCTTTTCTTTGGAAGTTACTCCTGCTTTTTCAGCTGTTTTCGGAAAACAGACGAAAAAACGCTGTTTTCCATTACTCATGTAATTATAGCTTTGATGAATGTTGTTTTCATCTGCCCGACTTATTCTTCAGTGCCACTGTATTGGCTGAGTAAATGCTGGAAATAGACAAACATTTTGGTATTATTTCACCTTGAGTATTGTAGCATTAGGTCATGCTAGCTTTACACTGGCCTTGCTGTATGTAGAAAGCAGGTTGACCTTGAGCCTTATCCTGACATTTTGACCCATGTAGCTAAATGTAGCTTTAGGAATTCAGTTGATTGAAGCAATGACATGTATTGGCCAATACATGCTAAAAGAAGTGGATATGCCAGTTTTTATATTTTCAAAAAGCAGCAAAGCTTAGAGCATGTAGCTTTCCATTGAACAAATTTGGCTTTATACATTTCGGAACAAACTCCTAAAATCTTTTCCAGCCATTTTTAATGAAAATAATGTAAAAGAAAGGAAACCAAACTTTCAGGATGTTAGCTCATCATTTTACAGATGAGAGTCACATGCCAGACAATGCATGTGTCACAAGCTATAAATTGAAGCCCTGTGATTTCTGGAATATTTTTGTCTGTCTTTTGTGTGGGTAACACACCTCCTTTGCAGCTTGATCATAATTATACAGATGGAAATTTACTGAAAGAGTGAAGCTGCCTGTTATGCCAATGTGCTGATGTGTCCACAGGGCTTTCAAACACAACAACTTCTGTCACTTAAGGGTTTTATTGTTTAGTTATCGGGAATCTCTCTCTGCAATTGTGAGGCAATTGCAAGGCATAAAAAGAAAACACGTTTTTCGTGGTGCTTTTCTTTTGCTTTGCATCTGCAGATGTTTTTATTGGGTGCACTTTTTTCAATAAGACAACATTAATTGTGCAGCAAATATTCTTGTTAACCAAATGAGAGGGGATTTGATATCTTGTCATGCAAGTCATATGAAATAAAACAGGTTATAATACACTGATTGCAAACTGTAGGCACTCTTTATCTTTTTAAACACTTTGATTGATGCAGCTGGAACCCAGCAGTGTTTGAGAATTACTATGAGATCATACTTTTTTTAATTTATGGTGTTTTATTGTCATCTTATTTCTACGCAGAATGGTACAAAGAAATCGTGGGACTTCATGCGGACCCATGACAGGTAAAAAACACTTTCAATTTACTTTTACTGCTCCTGTCCTTTACTTGCATGTATATTTACTCAATACATCTTATTGGCAAACTAAATGGCTAATAAATAATACCAGACTACACAGAAGAGGTAAGAAAACATTAATGTAGCCTGAAATGAGACCTTGACACACAGCATTGTTATTGTTGAGAAATTGTATAACATACATGTTTATGTCAGGAGAGGTTATTCAATCTCGAGAGCTTGTTTTAAACATAAAGCTGTGCTCAGAAGTTTTCTCATTATTGGCAGTTTTTTTCCATTTGTCGATAATGGCTCTCACTGTGGTTTGCCTGAGTCCCAAAGCCTTAAAAATAGCTTTGTAATCCTTTCCAGACTGATAGATGTCAATGACTTTGGTTCTTACTGGTTCTCAGGTTTCTTTAGATCATGACAAGATTTGTTGCTTTATAAGAATTCATAATTTCACAAGTCGGAGCAATAACATTTTTAACGTCACTGGGATAGACTCAGTTTTGGGATTCCATTTCCGAAGTTTAATGTTAGATTGCTTTATTCATTCCAAAACCTGTTTTGATGTGTGTTTAGCATCATTCCAGTTGTGTGCAAGTTTCAGTTGTCTAACTGTTGAGTAAAGCTTTAAGAATTTGGAGGTAGTTCTCGTTTTTGATTATTACATCCACTTATGCAGTGTATCAGTACTACAGGCAGTAAAACAACCTCAGAGCAAGATGCTACCACCACCATGCTTGGCAGTCGGTCCAGTGTACTTAAGTTTAAAAGCCTTTAGTCTTCCACACATACCTCTTGTCATTCTGGCTATGTAAAACGGCAGTTTCCAGACCATGGTAGGCTTAAGCCTTATTGGTTCCTAGATTGCTCCTGAACATCCAAACCAATTTCCTCTCATCTGACTTCTCTGGTATTTTTACACCACAATGATCTGGTTTCTCTTAAAAATGCATTGTATTTGGAGGATCGTCAACCTTAACACACCTTGTTTTGAAGAAAGCAGTGCCATGCAATTATACAGGGAAAGTGGCAATAAATGTCTGAACTTTAGTGGGGCTCTGTAAGAGAAATATCACACATTTGCGTCAAAGCCGTAATTCCAACTCGCATTCTGCCATAATGCCCTGAGGTAAGTCTCGGGTTATTTCAGCCCCATTTTGTTCTCCTAATGACCCCAAAGAGAAGTTCTTCTGAAAAATAGTGCCACAGAGGGAAGAAGCAGTAAACCCAAACCTGCATTTCTCTACCCCATGTGGATATTGCGAAACGGGTTATTCCCCGTGGGGCATATATCAAATAGACCCTGGATTGTTTTGCATTTTTGTGCAAGTGTGCATAGCATTTTCTTCTCAGCAGGATGTTGTCTTTCAGAAGAACTAGTCAAAGATTTGAAAGACAGATTTTTTTTTATCAAAGGCAACATTAGACTAGAAGAGACTGTAGTCAGAATGCTATGAGATGCGTTATTGAATACATTTTTTTCAGCTTGTTTCTAAAATTCTTATGAAGATGAGTTTGTGGCGACGTGCACAGTTATTCATCTGCTTCATAAGCATGCACATTTACCAAGATTTGCGGTTATTTGATAAGTGGCCTCCTGGGGAAATTACAGTAGTTAATAGAAATTTCATTTACCAAGATTATTAAAAGGTCTTGACAGTACTGCATAAATAAATACAATTAAACTGTAAGGTTAACTGATAACCTGGGTTTTCATGATATTTCATGATGTTTCAGGGTGTATCTGGTTCACAGTCTTTGCTTTTAGCTTCTTCTGAAGGATCCCAAGGGTTTTCCCTCACTATGTGGATTATCCACCTATTCACATGTATTCCACATGTTATGGATTCATCTTCTTGTTGGACAGGCCTCACCTCTTAAGGCCTGTCAATATTTAAATATTGTGACAGTTGGTTGCTACTGGACATTCCAGGCTCTATTTGCCTTGTTAAGCCTTTAATGCATTTGCCACCCATGTGTTTTTCAATCGACTGCTGCATATCCTTTGCTCTCATTGGTAGTCACTTCGATTGCTCTAAGATGGGAAAAATTTACCTCTGTACCTGTCCATATCGTTTTGCCCGGGGGTTATTTCTCCCGTTGTCACTTGAAATTGCTCAATGTAATTGATATTCTATGGGCTCTGATTGCCACACAACTGCTAATAGCTCCGTGTGTGGATATTGCCTTAGATATAGTACTTAACTCTGCACAAGGGGAACAATTTACTCTCAGTGTAAATACGACAGTTGACTGTAAAATGTTCAGTGGCTTTTGACTTAGAGGTGCAGATCGTCAATGCAGGAGCCAAAGATTCTGGAAGTACATGCTTCATTAGCTGCCACTTATCTAGAGCAAGTGCTTACTTTGTTTGCACAAGCAGGGTTTGACCTGAAAACTACAAAAACACATGAAACTGAATTGCTCTTCCATGGGACACATTCAGACACAACAGCACAAATTACTTTATAGGTGAGTCATGGATGACAACAAACTCTGCAACATTTTTAACAGAATTAGTATCTGAAGAGTATATAGTTTTACCTCTTTAACTTATTTAAGAAACTGCTATTTCTATAGAGCTTGGAGAGCGTTAAAACTTTACAAAGCTAACTGAAGTTTGCATATTGCCTTCTGAGAAAAGCTACCTGACTGTAAAATCACACTTGACTGCGTGGAAATGGTTTTCCAAACAAGACAAACATAAAAACTACACTCTAAACTATAATTTAGATCATTCATACTTATGGGACATCAGCTTCATGTCCTTCTTTGCCTGTTTTTATATATGTGTATTAAGATGCTTGCTGATAAACCTTTGGAAATAGGAGGTTTCTCATTGCACAGGTGCCATTCTTATTGGTTTGTAGTCCTTATTTATAACAGAAAGCTTCACATAATGAATCTGAGAATAAAAGACGCCCAGAGGCAACAGAAAGGCAAAGATAAAAATAAAATGATTACTGTGTTAAACCCTTGTTTGTTTGTTTGTTCTAATGCATTTTAGCTTGCTGTAAGTTTTATTAGTTCGTAATGTGGCTCTGTTTATATCAATAAAGAATTTGCATCTTATAATTCATTTAAAAAAACATTTAAAAAATTTAATATTACGACACTTGACTCATTTAAACCAAAGCTGGTAAATGAAAGAAGGGATGTGGTTATGTCCTTGGCTCCGATCTGACAGCAGAAGATGGATTGTGTAGCCTTTAACCCATTTTTTTTTTTCTAGTGGGACTTGGGCCAAATAATAATATCCTTAAACCATAAGCTTTCTACCAGTAGTCACCTTAGTCCTGCGTCTCATACGTCTGCCTTAACCCAGATTTCCCGCTGTTCAGCCAGATGCCCCAGAGAGAAAGCTTAACCGTGCATGAAAAGTCCTGAGTGTCTGTTTAGCCTGCTTCTTGGTTTAACTGTTAGAGCTCCTTTTTTTCACCAGGAAGCAGTAGAAGAGCAGTAATGGTGTGTAACAGCACTATAAAACCATGACTTGCCACAAGGGACAGCTCCAATGCCTCAGGCCTGTGACCCACTTTTTGTCTACATCCTCCTCACTTGTGTCTTGTGAGGTGATATTGCCCTACAGCGCAGTCTTCTCGTGTATATCTGCAATCAGCTTCAGCAATATCAGTGTGAAAAAGAAGCTCTAGAAAGATGCAAGGGAGGAGGTGAAAATGGCTGTTCTGTGTTCTCAAGGTGAGAGCAAACAATGGAGTATGGCGAAAGGAGCTGAATAGATAAGTCGCAGAGTTTGCTCACTGGATCCAGATATGAATCAAAGGCTTTTTAATCAGTAATAGAAAGATGGTTGACCTTTTTCTGAAGCTGTTTTCAGGGCCATGAGATGGTATATTTTATGCAAATTTATAAGGATTTATAAGTTAACCCCACAGTTAATTCCAGCTTTGATTTTAACTTGTTATTGCTGGAAGTGCAAGTTCAATTCTGCAATTTTGAACACAAAAGTGTTTTGAAAAAGGACCCAACAAAGCAGCAAGCATGTTTGAATTTGTAAAAATGGCAGTTAATGGCTGTCATAGTTTACAGGCCTGCTTGCTGCTACATTTATTACCTGGTGTAGTCTCCTTTACCTTTTTTATTAACTTTAAGTATGCACAGTAGAGGTGTTTTTAATGACTTTTTAATCGGTGTGTGCTATGATCTGCGTTTGTACCAATAAAAGTGAGGTCTGTAGTTACTTTGCCTTTGATTTAATGCACACTGTAGGGACTAGACATTTGTTTTCACTGAAGGTTAAATGAGGTAGTGGATTCAATAAAATAAACTAAAAAGGGAATGATCCCGTTTTTAAGAAGGATTAACCAGTCAGCTGACATTACACATGTTTGAAAAGGCAAAACTGAAAATCTAAAACGCAAACAGACATTAACCAAGTATCAGCCCAGGAGCTGCAGCTAGGTGTTGTACCAGCAAACTCTTGGTTCCTTCTTTCCATGGGAAAGACAGGGCAGGGCTTCCTGCTGCCTCAGACGCATCCGCTTTCCCAACACAAACCCCAGGCCTCAAGTCGCCACAAACAGCAACAGTCAGACTCTCACACACATACACACAAACACACTCGAGCGGTGACCCACCTGTGCCTATAGAGCTCTTTGGGTGCCAGTGGCGAAGCATATCATGCTGACCTTCCTTCTATTTTATCTCCATATCCTGCTTGTTAAGAGTCATTGTGAATATCAGCAGTGAAGCAAGACTCTTATTTTAGAAAACTGTTCATTTTGGCAGACCATTTTATTTTTAGTGGCATGTTATTTTTAGGTCTTTGTAACAGGAAATGTCTAATACAAAGGTTAAGTCAGGGGTATGATCGTTGCGTTTGTTTGTAGGTTATGATTTTTGTTAAACACTGAGATGTGTGTCTCCCTGAATGACACAGAACTACATAACATTTTGTATATTTCAGTTTCTTTTCCCCAACTTTCTTTTTAATGTTAGTAAGGGTGGATTTTCTTAACATGGGCGTCTCAGGCAGATGGCTTTTTTTTTTTTTGCACAGAAGCCCCACACACCTGCTTTTCACATCTTCCATTTGTGAAGGGTAACCAATTGGACGAAGGTTTATTTAAATGGAGAGTCTCTGAAACAACTCGTTTCAGACAGAGGATGAACTGAAGGACTAAGACCCAGTAGACGATTAACCAGGATTAATTATAAACTGCAGAATCAAGTAAAACTACTTTCAAGTGGATGAACATTGTAACGGAAACCAGACACAATGAAACACAGGTATGATTGTTTAGCCTCAGTCACACAGACATAGCGACGAGAAGCCCCCCCCCCCACCAAGTAGCATCTTGCATTAAGTTTAAAGTCATGACATTGCTTGTGTCGTGCAACAGCTGTGATGTCACTATTTATGGTAGCTTTATACTGGTTTTTGAGAATGTGCCAGGTAAAGAAATTTGGTAGAGTAGTAGTTTTTACCAGGCGGTCTTTTGTTTTCAGGAAGTCTAAGTATTGGTTGTCAACTGGCAAAAACCAGCGTTTGGACCCGACGCTTGACCACCTTTATACATGAATCCAGGGTTCTTTGACTTGTGCATGTTTTAGACTGGTGATTCCATCACAAGGGATTTAAAAAATGGTTCACCACTGACTTATTGCTCTCTTGAACTTGACGTCACTGCACCAGTGATGTGTCATTTTGGCAGGTAGAAAACATGTCCTTTGAGAATAACATTTGTTTAACTCTGCCTTTCTCCCACACCCCAATGTCTGCAGTGTATCTGTGCTGATCTTCAACACCACCTCACACTGTTTTGTCCTCGTCAAACAGTTCCGTCCAGGTAAGTTTTCTTTTTCTGTGTTCACAAAGTGGCACACCAAAAACACTGCAGTACAGTTTATTCAATTTCATTATGTTCACCAATCTAGATTAAGTTTGGTATACATCCTATGGACATCCTGTGCATACTTTTTATTCAAATGAATGGAAGTAACAATACAGACTCATAAATAGACTGCAGGAGGTCCCATTACGATGCAACCTAGCCTCCTTTGTTAGTAGTCACCAGACTTTTCCACATTGGCGTTTATTAAATTCAAGGACACCTGGGCACTGATTTATTTGTTTTGTCCGTTTGTTTTGCCATTTTTTTTAAGTATTTATCTGCAGTGCAAAATGGGACTTTATTTTAAACCTTGAGCTCACGATAGAATTTATCAGACAATAAATGTTTAAAGATTGAAAAGTAGCCATTGCAGTTAAAATGAGCTTTTTTTACCCGAGTGTATTGGCATTTTCTTCCATTTCTCCCACCATCAGCTGTATACATGTGTGAATGGGAAAAAGCCAAGACGCAGCCACCAAAGTCTGCTGAAAAAACCGAGGAGGGTGCTGCAGAAGCCGCGACGGAGTCTCAGGAGGGCCAGTCAGCCTCAGAAGGGGAGAGCTCTTCTCAGTGGCTGCCTGCCTCTGCGGGGGTCACCTATGAGCTCTGCGCTGGCCTGGTGGACAAACCTAACCTCTCTCTGGAGGAGATCGCCCGCCAGGAGGTGCTGGAAGAATGTGGCTACGATGTGCCAGCTTCCAAGCTGAAGAAGATTACTTCTTACAGGTTAGTTTTTTGGGTTTATTGCGCATAATTCAAAAATAATTTACAGCTGATGGTTTGTGTTAGGAGCACTCGGTCAAGGTCAAGGTCTTTTGTCAAGTATCAACTCAAATCACAGGAAAGTCTCAGTGCAATGTTTTTCATTATCTTGTGTATCTTATCTACTTTAGTCACTCCCACTGGATTTCTTGTCCCTTAACAATTAATTTCCTATTGTCCTATTTTGTTATAATTTCCTTTAATTATACATTCTGAACTTCCTTGTGCAGCATTTACTAGGAAATAACCTACATTTGCAGTGTTTCAAACTTTTAAATGATATATACTGTAGATTATTGGAGCACACACACAAAAACTCCTGTCTGTTGGAAAGGCTTGGGAAAGCTTTATGGATGGATTTTAAAAGGTGCCAGACTGAAAGTGTTAGTCAAATCATGTGTGCAATTTTCCTGTGTGATGATCTGCCAATGAATAGCAAAACCAGTGCTCCCCTTATCCTGAGCACTGGGAGTAAAGTGAGTTCTCAAAATTCACTTGGAAAATAAAGTAAGAAGACTTTTTTTTTAAAGACTTAAATAACCAGGCAAATATTATAACTGTTTGCCATTTTACTCTTTCAGCTAATAGGTACAGCCATTGAAAATGAGCTTAGTCTATAAAAGCTGTCACTGTTGGATTGGTATATGATTGTTTATTAACCTCATCTAAATGAACATTTTTCCACTTATTTTTTCACTAGCTGCGTGAACATGATAGGTTAGATTATATCCCAGCTGATATGTAGACAGGGCTAATATATCAGCCAATATTAGCTGACATATCTGTATCTGCTTTAACGGACAATAAATAAAAATGTAAAAACATAAAGACGAGAAAGGAGGAACACCCTTCACAGCCATGCTAGTGGTGTTGATGTTACATAGATTATCCACCAGAGGGCACTCTACAACATTCCTGTTGGCAATACTTGTTTGGAAACGCAACAACTCTCTCATCCGAGAGTTGGGCAGAGCGTAAACGATTAGTCCATCACTAGTTATGACACTAAAACAAGATTATTTTTAAACTGCATTATCATAATATTTTAGACTCATAAATACACATAACCAATCCATTTATGCTTCATGTGTTAAGGCTATATCGTATTTTTTTTCAAATCACTAAATATCGGTATCGATATGGGTCTTAAAATCATATATCAGTCTGGCTTTAGGTCGGATCATTCTTTGCTCTATATATGAATGTTTCTTGCTGTGATTTGGTGCTCTTTCACTAGTTTAGTCTGTAAAAATGAAAAAAGTGCCTGACAATTACCCTTACAGTGGTTTAATAGTGCATTAACACTGTTTGGCAGTAGCTCAGAAGAGCACCTACTGATCAGAAGGTTGGTGGTTTGATCCCTGATTGCTCCAGTCTGCATGCCCAAATATCTTTGGGCAGGATACCAACCCCAAGTTGCTCTCCAATTGATTCACAATCCAGTGGATGCACAATCTGATGCTTCCATTGGATTGTGAATGTTAGAAAGGCATAGAAAAATTGCTCTTATGAATGGGTGAATGATGCATGTTGAATAAAGCGCTTTGAGTGGTCAAGTAGAGAGATTTATAAGAACATTACTTAACAGTCTTTGTGACAGTGCAGGGTTTTTTGTATGGTTTGTTTTTTTTGGGGGGGCGCGGGGGTTGGAGGAAGTTCTGAAATTATAAACTAAAAGTGCACAATTTATATAAGTGACCTGGAAATAAGCATTAGGCAAGTCATCCATCTTTGTCCATGTATTATTAGCTGAGTAGAGCTTGAAGCGGCAGTGAAAAGACCCAGGAGACGAACAGTCCCACATTAGACAGCAGCAGCTGGACAGCTTTGAGTGATGACTCTCATAAGGACGCTTTTGATATAGCTTACACACCACCTCCAGCTCTGTTGGTGTTGTCTACGACCATTGTTGTGTGTAGGCTGCTTCCATTATACAGACGGGGATCACCTTAACCCTCATAACACCTATGAGGGTGTTTCTGACAGAAGTACTCAGTATACTGAAGCGCTCTGCTAATAGCAGGCAACCTGAGGGCACTGTCGCCTGCGGCAGAGATTTAATATTTTATTGAAATGCTAAAGAATTTATTGTTTTTACACCATATGGGGTTTTTTTTATTATAAAGAGTGAAAGACAGATTTACAGAATTCATATGTGACTTTGTTGAGTTCTTTGTTTTGGTCTCTAAGCGTGTTGTGTTGATACTGAAGCACCAGCACAAGACACTCAGCCCTGTTTAAAAATGAAAGAAGATGTCCTTTTAGATTTTTTATTTTTTGTCTCTCCTCCAGGTCGGGTGTCGGTGTAACCGGTGCCAAGCAGACCATGTTTTACGCTGAGGTGTCCGATGACAACTGCGTCAGCCCAGGTGGAGGTGAGCCAAAGGAGGGAGAGCTTATCGAGGTGGTCAAAGTCCCGCTGCACGAGGCCATGACGTTTGCCTACGACGAGCGTATACCCAAAACCATGGGCGTCATTTTTAGTTTCATCTGGTTCCATAATAACATGTCTCCTAAGTACAAGATCTCCACCAATGTGTAACTAGTATTAAAATAAGCCCTCTTTCTACAATTTATTCCAGATTAAATCAAACACTGGCCCAGCACACTCACTCCTCCCCTTAAGGCTCTTCATCCTGTATTGCCTTTTTGCTTATTGGTACATGATGAAGGGTGGGCCCCTTGTCTTGTTGCCAGCTGGTATCTTTAAGGTTTGTCCTATTAGCTTTTTTAAAAAGACAATTGTTTTATGTGGTCCTAGTGTTTTTCCTAAATACAAATATGCCATAGCTGGTTGTCACTGGCACTTTTTCTCTTCTTTTTATACGTAAATCATTCATTTACTGTGCCATTTGTTATCAGTGGCTGCATATCACAGATTTCATTTGCCTGCCCTTAATTAAAGGAATGCTCCACTGTTTTTTTTAATTTTATTTTAATGTAGATATTAAATATTATCTACATGTTAGTGTTTTTAAAATCAAAATTTGGTTGAGAAAAAGGCCTTTAAAGTTCTTTAAACTTTTTCTCCATTGCTAGTTGCTTTAGTAAAGAGAATTTAAAGCTCCAGTATATATGATTTTATAATACTGTAACAATATTGTATTTTCTATTATTATGTGGAAATGCCTCAAAACCAGATTGGAGGCCACTGAAAACCACTGTTCGACTAAATTAAACCCAGTTTCAAAATTATTTGTGGTCAATGCACTGTATTTCCGTTTTCACACATTTTCGCACATGATGAGAAGGCTTGCAAGTGAAAATATTCCTCTTTCTCACCTCTGCTACATTAAACACGGCTGTCAGTATTCATGATTAACCTCTAATGTGCCGCTGGTTACCTTCAGTTTGCCAGCATTTCCACTGAAATCTTGAAAGCATTTTTGCTTTCCTGAAAAAGTCTGACTGTGACAATGCAAAGCACATATACAGTAGCTACTTTTTGCACTGTTTATAATGTAAAGATAGATAGATGAGGTTACAAAAAAACAGTGGAGTATTCCTTTAATCCATGATCCAGTAATGCAAAAACTATACTAGTCAATCATGGGGCCTTGTAATGATTGGGGTATTCAGGGATGCCCCATTTAAGTTCTGAATCATAGCCTTCAAGCAATACTTACCTAAGTACTCCAGGCTGAACAATCGTAGTATCATTGAAATCAGCCCTTATCCTTTTCATCAAATTCTTCGTGAAGTCAAACCAGTTAACATTAGCAAACACTTACCTCTGCGCAGAGGGCCTCAGTTTAATTAACTCAATTGCGCTGACGCACGATCGTGATTAAAAGCAGCCTATTTGTAGTTGGAGACACTTAAATCCACTTCTGGTGACATCTTCACACTGCCGTGTTACAGGCGTTTTCAAGCCTGTAGCACATCAGTGGAGTCTCAGACAAACAACAGTTTGTTTCGTTTTTTATTTTGTATGTTTGTTTTTTAGAGTTTTGGAGGAACTCAAATGTATACTGTTGCGGACATGATGTCTTAAGGCAGTAGCCTCTATTTTTCTGATTTTTAGATTGTTTATTTTTTGCACACAACATCAAAGTTACATTATGAACCCATAAATCACATCAATATTAATTAGAAAAATGTTCAGAAAATGTAACCCATGTGAAAGTCTGATTTTTATAATAATTCATTTGCAAAACTCACATGCTGAAAACCATTAATGCACAAACCTGCTCTGTCTCTTATTGTATGCTTCTGTACACTACATGCAATTCACACTAAGTACCTGCTGTAAACATAACATTTATTAAAAGTTGATTGGAGAATGCTTTTCAGTTGTCACTTATAGGCCTAGAGACTAGTCACCGAACTGTGTATTCCCTGACCAGTTGGTGAGTGATTCCTCGATGTTGTTGCCTTTTTTGTGATTGCTTTCATCGCTAGCAAATTGTTGCAGTCGCCCTTAGTTTTCATGGAAGACACGGAGATGAAAACACTAATTGACCACCAAGAATCTGAGAAAGAAAAAGTGGACTACATCCTGGACACTGGGAGTGGTCCCCTTCAAAGTAAAAGTTGTGCCTTACCGTTTACACCAACATCTTCCAAAAACCACAACTTTTACTCTGAAGACCAAGACTATCCATTTGTGTTTACATTGGACTCTTCACAGTTTCAGTACCACTTTTCGAACAGTTTTCAGGTGTTGGCAATATGTTACACACTGTATACCTCTCTGTAGCCGATTTCACCTCACAACTAGCAACAGCCTCTAGCAACCACTCGCCTACTGATTAAGAAATACCCATTTTTCCCTAGTGACCAATTATTACCAACAAGCCACTGACTGCTCTCTTGTCAGCAGCCTATAGAAACCTTAACAATCAATGGTTGCTGGAGTGACCAGTGGTTGCCAGGCTCCTGCCAACCAGTCTCTTGACTTGTATGACTGGACCCTTAATGGTTGAAGTGGAAAGGGAGTAGCCGGTGAACAATTTTCCACCAGTAGGAGCAGGCTAAATAGTCGCTGCGCACTATTTAGCAAAAAGCAACCTGTTTTTTTTAGGCAGTGGATCTGCATTCGTAGCTTGGGTTGTTTTAGTGTAGGCAAAACTAGTTTTAGGTCAGTGATTTGTAACTTGTAATGCTGCAAGTATTGCGACAGTTCGAGCTACCTGCTACTATAGTAGTTCTCTGAGTGAACAGCTTGCCATGTTCAAGTTGAAATGACAGTACCCTGTCAAATGTCACACCCTACACAAGTAGGTACTTGGTTTACTACATCAAAATTAATATTCATAAGTATCAGAAAATGAGACGCACCTCTGAACTCACAAAGTGATTCTCAACAGCAGCTTCTTAAAATCTCAGGTCCAAATAGTCCAATCTTTGATTATATTCAGAGTGGATCTCTGAATGTGATGATGACCAGCATGTCTGTTACTATATTTTCACATTTCAAAATCACTTGCAGCTTCACTAACTAGGCAAGAAAGTTATCACTAATACTATAAAATGTTAGTGTTTTTCTTCACTCAAAAAGGGCTGGTACATCATTCATTATTTAATATGTGAGGAAGAGAACCACCCACCTTGTAGTTTTGTTAACAAAAAGTACATATATAGATGTACAAAAACCGAAGCAAAGCCAATACTGTCTTAAAAAATTCACCTTCAAAGACACATTTCATTATATTAACATTAGTACAGTAATAATAATAAGAGAACTACATTTGAAACAACCATTAATAGAGTTGAAATCCTTATGGTGCACCTGCAGAAATGTTTTTTTTAACTTCAGAAATGCAATGACTGAGTACAGATAGTGACAACAAGCTTAAAGTAATGCAGTGTAATATAACAGTAAATCCTATATTATATACAGCCACATTTCTGTACTTATCTCTGTAGTTTGGGGGGAGAAAATAATATTACTACTAGCATTACAGACAACATTGTCCAAAATCAGCACCTCTCTGAAAGAAGAGCACTTTCAGCTTTAGCAGCCAGGTGCGCATATGAATAAATACTCTAGGTTAATATGAACAATCAGTCTAGCATTTTTTTAAATGCTTTTCAAGCACCAAGAACAGCTGACAATCAAAAGTTCAACATTAATTTTTCTTTAAACCTTATGCTTCTTATTCACTTGGTTTATGTCTATGTTTGTGAGGCTCTTCTCCTCTACATACTAAGAAATCAAGCAGAGAGAAGAGCATAACTTTTGGGCATATCCCTATAAGTGTGTCATGGAGCCACCTGAAATTCCGTCACCCGCGCAGATTAAAAAAATCAAAGGTTGTATTTTATTCCACACACTGACGCAAACATTTGGGGAGTAACTTCCACCCAAATAGCTTAGAAAAATATGCATAATCCTAAAGCCATAAATATAATTTGTTGAGCTTCTTTGTCCTTCGTCAACCATGGATCGTTCCTCGATGTGCGATTGTAGAGTTTGCTCAGACTGCTTGAAACATTTGCTCAATAGGTTCATATTTTCTCTCTCAAATGCATTTACTTTTGTGAGCGTGATATCGGGACACTTTGGAAAAATGTGGAAAGCACCTTTGGAAAACCATGAGATTACTTATTAGTGTTACACATTGTACCCCTAACAAGACTGCTGTATGCTGCCTGACCAAGACAAATTTCAGTATTTTGCATTGATGACAACGTGCACTTGCCGTGGGCTTGTTTCTGTAAGGTTAGGGAATACCCCAGCATTTATTTCCATCCAGAGTTCTATTAGGATTTTCCAAAGGTTTCATCATTGATGATGGGAGAGTCAGACTGCTGTATAAAACCTTCTTCAGCAAAGATTCTCAGTGTGGATAAAGCGCTCTCCAGTCTGCCATACCCCTCGAACTTCCCATTCCCATTATTGGGAAAAACCTAGTAATTCAGCGCCTCACCCATGCTCGAGGTTTCTTCCTGTTAAATAAAATGAGTTTTTCCTTCCAAGTGGCCAAGTGCTTGCCCTCTGTATTATTTTAGGCTCTTTACCTTACCTTACCTCAAGCAACTCGAGGCCACCAATGTTGTGATTTCGCAATATATAAATAAAATGGAAGTTAATTGACTTCAGTAGCTTCAGGTTGTCAGCTGACCTTTTTCTTGGGGCACGTAATGTTCTCGAACCTAAACCTGACCAACTGAAGCAACTTCAGGTCATAACGCTGATCCCACAGGATGTTGTGTGGTAGGCATTTCACCTGCCTGTTCTTCCCCAAATATTCCCATCAATCTGATGACCTTTTTCCATTGCTCCAGAGTCTGATCTTCATGCTCCCTAGCAAATATAAACCTCATTTAAGCCACGTTTTCTTAAAGCAACGTAGCTTCCATTGAGCTCTCAGTGTGCACTTAGAAATATTTACCTTCACTGTTAAACATATCCTTGATTTCTGCTGTTGATCTGTTTTAGTAGTTTCACCATGTAGGCCAATAATTTGACCGTTCTGAAATGGACTAATGGCTTTTCCACAACCGCAGAATATCTTCAAACATGGTTGCTTGAGAACTGCATTGGTTAGTGTTGGATAATCTGTTAGCAAAAACATATTCATTACTGCAGTAATAGACTTTTATGTGTTTCCTTAGTTACATTCAGATGTGACTTGTTTTGGCCAGACAGTGTATTATATGTTGTAACATCATAAATTGCTGTTAGCTTTCAGAAGTTACCCAACACTTCTGCAGTCCCATTTCTCTCATATGACAATCGTACAGCCCTTTGTTTGTTTTTTTAAGGTCAAAGTGGATCTCAGCACTTGTTGTTTGGTTTACTGGAGAACCTCAGTGAAGGATTTCCAATGGTGCTCACAGTTTTCCATTGTCTTGTTCTCATCTAGTATGGTGGCGTATAATAGAAGTATCACACTTGTGTCTAGAAATAACTCATGAAATGTGTTAGCCATGAGGATTCAAGGCTGGAAGAAAAAAATATTTTTAGAAATGTGTTTTACCAGTGTTTGCTTCTGATTTGGCTCAACACAAAAGCCATTTTAACTTTAAGGCCAGTCTGTAACTTTTAACGTGCCTGTCAAAAGTGAAGAGCTGCACAGTGACTTCTCTTTAGGCTGAAATAGATTTGTTTGTTTGTTTGTTTGTTTGTTTCAGGCAAGTATTATCAGGTGATTATTTCCTAACACTTTCCCTTCTAGTTGTTAAGAGTATTTGGTGAACATTGCTGAGGATTTGCAGCAGCATTATGACTCACTGACTGAAAATAAAAGTACCGTCCATGCGGGTGAATAGCAGCTGCAAAGTGGGAAGGATCGTGTCAGATGTCTGCTAATGTGATTGATTGGTGCAGAGAATTCGGTTGCCAAAAGAAGCACAAACAGAGTGGTAGCACTTCAGGTTCAGCTGGTTCGGCCAGCTTCAGCCTGTATTTGAGTTATTTTAGTTTTGTTTAGCCTGTGGAGTCAAAACGTATTACGTATTCTGTGTTATCAGGCCTGCTGTTAATTTTGTACTTAGGATTTTTTTCCCCATTGATTTTTTTTTTTAATCAGCTTTTGTGTAATCTTATTTAGTTAGAAACAGCTGTGTGTTTCTGTGTTAAACACACATCTTTTGAGTGTAAAGGCAATCTCTGAGGTCTTTTTTTACTAATTCAACACTGGTGACTAACATTATTCTTGGAGACTTATAGGAAAAGTTTCACAGTTTTGGAGGAATGTGGTTATTAGCCCTTTTTTTGGCGGAAATTAATTGCAGACTGATGACCTGTCTGGGCAGTTACAGGGATAAGGACTAGAAACAGAGGAAAACCCTGACACAATGCTCCCAATAGTCCAGGCCTGGGACCACCACACACACACACACAGATCTTTTTTTGCATTTAATGCAAAATATAGTAATCACTATACTACGGAGCAGCGAACACGAGACGTCAGAATATGAGAACAGATTCTCTTCTAAACTGTGAAATGTTTTCTTCACACTTCTGTGTAACGAACAGGATATCGTGTCCAGACTTGAGTTGAGTTTTGCTGTTTTCACAAAAAAACATTTCAGCCATCTTTTTTTTTTTACTTGTCACATCTGAGAGAACATTATGCATTTACGTTATTCAAGTCGTTTTTGCTCAGTTTTTAACTACAGTCATTATGTCTTTGGCTCCAGCACCTTCAAACCGTGTACCTGCACAATGCAACCAGTACATCTACTAGATGTACTGGTTGCATTGTGCTCTCTGTGTAGACACTCAGTTAGCTTTGGCTTGCTGATAACTGCTGGCTGCAGCTCAACTTCATTGTGTCGGCGCCACAGTGTCAAAAAAGCAAATAAGCACGTTTCGTCCGTTAACTGTCCCTTTAGGTCTACCAGTGCAACAAGCCTAACCTGCCCCTCTGCGACAAATCTAAACACATTTTTGACAGTTTAGAGTGAGCTTGCAGACTGTGCTACAGGTAAGCCATATGCTACTTGTATTTAATATACAGGAAAACTCATATTTATGGTAAGCAAATGACTGAGTATTTCATTCTTGCCTATGCTGGATTTTCAACCATTTGCCCAGCATTTCTACCTCCATCACTCAGGCACACAACAAAGGTGTTTTGTGTCCGTTTGCTTGACCCTAAGGTGTTGAAATTCTCAAAAACAGATCAGTAACGTGGGAACCCAGTGGTTCCCTGTCACAAAACACTTCATTCATCAGTACTTTTATAGCTGTACCCTGCCCCCATGGCTATGCTGTAATTGCTTCTTCAACTGTGATTGTTTTTTTGTTTTCTTTTGTTAAGGGTTCGTGCACTGTTTGACAGTCTCTTACTGTATTTTTTGATGATCTGAACAGCAGAAAATACATTTAAAGGTGCTATGTGTAGTATTGAGTTATTGAAGAAGGTGTAGTACTGTTGATGATTTTGTATTAAGTCCAAGACTAAGTCACTTTTGCTTCTTAATTAGCAGACTGGTAGCTGAATATTCGGAAGCAACAGAGGCAGTGAAGGAGCTCAGTGACTGTATGTTGTAGCACATGTTATTCTATTAGGCAGTGAAAATCCTACACATACTACCTTTAAGTGAGCAAAGTACTCTTTTTCTTATGGTAAAGACATAAAGAAATTTGTCCAGTTGTGATTTTTTTTCTTCCCTTTTTGGTGTCTTAAACTGAATTTGTGTTTTTAAGAAAATATTTTCAGAAAAAGGTACAGGTATGAACATTGCATATTTATGAATTTATCATGTATTTTATGCTTTATTAAAATGTGTATACTCATTGTGGGCAGTGTTTTTAGTAATGTTTCGATTTTGTTAATTTATTACCTAAATGTTAAAATATTTAACTTTCAAAACATGACACTTGGTACAAACATACAGGATATTTAAATATGATACTTTGCATGTGCACTGTGTTCGATTAAACTGCATTAAATTCAAATAAAAATGGGTTTGATGCCCAAAGTGTCTGTTTATGCTCTGAGTATTTACTTACTTTTCTTTCTTTGCGTAGAATAAGGATCTGTGCATATTTTATGTCATTTCTTTTACTGATGTTTATTTGTATCTCAATAGACAAAGAACAGCTAAGTGGTTGAAAAAATAAGGTTTTCAGAGGAAAGGTGTATAATGCTACTGATGACTGTGCTTGACATTTCATTAGGTACACTTTGCCAGTACCCTCTTTTGCCTTCAGAACCGCCCAAATTCTTTCACGTTATAGATTTAAGAAGCTGCTGGAAACATTCCTCAGAGATTTTGCATCCCAAGAATGCTGTATTGGATTGAGATTTGGTGACTGTTTAGGCTATTTGACTACAGTGAACTCATTTCCATGTTGAAATGATTTGAGCTTTATGAGAATAGTACTCAGTGGTCATAAACAGATGGACATGGTTAGCAGCAATAATCAGGTAGGCTGTGGTGTTTAGATGATGCTCATTTTGTATTAAGGGGTCCAAAGTGTGCCAAGGAAATATCCTCTACATCGTTACATCACCAGCAGGAGCCTGAGCCGTTGATACAAGACAGAGTGGATCCATGCTAGGGGTGAGGGAAAAAATCGATACTGTGTAGTATCGTGATATTTTGTTTGCTAATAATGTATCGATACAGGGACAGCAGAAATCGATATTTTGTTACAAAAAAAGTTTTTGTGGACTGGAACATGACTGACTTCAGAGCATGTTGATCCTTTTTCTGAGCAAGAATCCTGACATTCCTTCGCTGTCCAAATGTGTTTTACTTTTTTTTGGCAGAAATAAACATGACAGTTTACTTATTTTAATTTAAGACATGTTTTATTTTAATTAAGTTTTTTAATTAAGTTTAAAACTTTTTTATTTAATGTAAAATTATATTTTGTTTTAATTTACTTTCAAATTCTTCAGTTACTGAAGGGGCTGCATAGTTTTCATAAATTGCATAGTTCAGAATAGCTATAATTGTACCAGATGGTTGCATTCAGTTAAGTTGGACTAGACTGTAATACAAACCGTTCAGTTTGTCAACAATAAAACTGACTGAAATGAGAGAAAGACTGAGTGTGAGACTTTGATATTAGATAAAATGAATATTGATAAAGTTTACCTTTATGTACAGAATCTGAATATCGCAAAATATTTTTAAAAAATTGCAATAATATCATATCGTGCGTTAAGTATTGTGATAATATCGTATCGTGGGATGTATGGTGATTCCCACCTCTAATCCGTGCTTTCATGTTTTGTTTTTTTTAATCTTCTATTGGCACCTTTTGGTGAACTTTAGCCTCAGTTTCCTGTTCTTGGTCGATGGGGTTGTCTGCTGCTGCAGCCCAACAACTTCACGGTCAGACGTGTTGTGCATTTAGAGATTTTCGTCTGCATACCTTGGCTGTAACAAGACATAATATATTTGAGTTACTGTTGCCTTCCTATCAACTTTAAGCAGTCTGACCATTCTCCTCTGACCTTTGGCATCAACAAGAGATTTTCACTCAGAAAACTCACCAAGTAGTTTTCTCTGTAAAAACCTAGAATTGGGAATGTCCTGGTAAATTGTGGGAATATCCTGGTAAATTAGATCAGCCCGTTTGGCACCAACAACCGTGTCACATTCAAAGTCTCAAATGTGTTGTCATTAAATTTTGTTGATGCAACTGCTTATGAATGTCATTGAGGGTATAATCTGTTACCCAAAATGTATTGTTTGCATCAGACAGTTCCATTCACTTCATAGTAAAGCAAAAGATCTGCTTTTTCTGTGGTTACCATAAAATCTACATCAGTTCTCCATGCCTGCTTATATAAACCTGTCAGTGGCCTTTATGGGGCCCTGTGATATGAATCATCCCTCTTGAAAAAAAAAAAGGCATCCCGATAAGACACAACTAGATGTGAATCAGGAAATGAGACAACACATTTATGCAAAGAATCCGCCTGTAAAGATAAGCCTGAGCAAGTGTAAATTCATCATGATTTCTTTTTTTTTCTCCCAGAAATGAAAACGGGCTCTTTTTTTTCTCATTTTACCCGTGGTGATTTTATCTGAGGTGGCTCAGCAGAGGTGTGTAAGGAAACAGGAAGAACATTGTCTTTCTTATGGAAGCATTGTTACAAAGACAAAAATGACTTTCCATCACAGTCAAAAGTTCATCAGTCAAAGGTGTTATCCAATCACAACTCTCTATCACTTTCATTTGGAGTATTATTTTCTTTTCTCTGGCTTTCTTCAATGCATGTTGCCTGGAGACAAAATCGCAACAAGTCATACTCCCTCCCATTTTAGCATCAAAACTTGCTTCTCTGGTAACGCAACTCCTGCAGAAAGCACGCACAGACACACAACAGAGTTAGTGGCAAGAATTTCTTTGACCTTTTAAACACAGACAAAATGAGATGTTTCATCTGTTTGCAGGATTGGTAGGCAGTTTTCTACAGATTACAAAAGAGTGGTTTACATATCCTTCAGTAATGTATTAAAATATATTAAAAACTACTTCGAGTAGAGGGACATAGATGTTTCACTTCTTGGCAGGGAAAGTAGGTTGTTTTTATTATTTTTTATTATTTTCTTTCACCTACTGTATCCAAGGAATTGGGTGGGCCAGCCTATGCCAGCTTTCATAGGGTGATAGGTTTGTATATTTGGATGACACGGGGAGCATGTGACAGTCTATTTAACAGAGTTTGCATTCATTTAGAGTCCAGCAGACAAATGTAACCCCAATGTGCAAAAACACTCTGTTTGTCATGCTGTTTGGTTTTGGACATGCGGTTGATGAGTGAGTTGAAAGACAGTTAAATCAAAGACACTAAAATATACCTTAAGATACTGTTATCTATGTATTTTTAAGTTGTGTTCACCATCCTTAGATCACTAGAGAAGCTGAATCTGATATTTGAGTCAGCTGAGTGGCTCCCCAATGAAGCCTCTATTCTTACAGACACTGCACACATGATCAGCAATAGTATCCTCAACACCATCTTAGGCGAGGGTGGAGAGGATGGGTGGATGCATCAGTCCTTATGTTGTGTCCCTGCTGCTTTCATGTTGTAACTGGATGCATGGGATATCTCTGTTCTCCAGAGACCATCTGGATGTGTGTGTGTGTGTGTGTGTGTGTGTGTGTGTGTGTGTGTGTGTGTGTGTGTGTGTGTGTGTGTGTGTGTGTTTCCACAGCAGATGGATTACCACTCCTCTTTTTCTGAATACAGTCCATTCACAGGTGGGATCTAAAACAAGCCCTTTGAAAGAAAGTCCAGATCCAATAACTACCACTGCAGGTAGAGGATACACTGAGATGCACCGAGCCAGAATTCTGACACACTCTCCATCTGTATGCTGATAAGATCTTCAACCTTATATCAATCAACACAAATCTTCAGTATGCCTTTGTGCACAGCAAACTAACCTGTAGATTTTTGTATTCTGTGTTTTTTTTTTTAAACTGAAGGGCTAAATTCTGTACTTAAAGGGTAGAATTACAATCATATTCCCAGCTGATAAGATACACTGATTAAACTGCCTCATCTGCAACATTTTCTAAGAGCCTAGTGGGAAAATTTGGACTGTCATAAGTACACATGTTCAGACTTCTTCAGCTGAGGACAGTCTTGGCTGGAGAAGTCACTTTGACAAGCGACGAAATGTTTGCCCCACTGAAAACGCTACATCCAGATGAACAGAATCAACTTTTTGGAATTATGTGTACTCTACATTTTCTGGAGGTTTCATATTGCTCCTGTTAAATAATTTTAAAAAATGTAAAAGAGTTTGTTTCTGTTCTCATTGTCATCCTATTAAAATTCTGAAAGCTCTTTATATTTACCCTGAAAACATCAGTGAATTTTCTGATTGGATCAAGGGGTCTATGATATATCGGGTACAAATGAAATCACTTCAAGATGTCCTGCCCTTCTGCCCTTAGCTCCTAAACAGTTAGGTCATAACCCTGGATTAACATGCCATTGTGCTTTGAGGAACAGCAGAAGAGAAACTGCATGGTCCAAATTGATAAACAGACTTCCATAGGGACCAGGTGAATACCCATAACCTGTTTCAACTTTAGAGAGATAATATCAAGCAGGCCATAAATGATTAACTGCTCTTTTTTGCAGTCTGTTGAGTTCTTGTGCACGTGTACTGGCCTTATCAGTGAGGTAAATTTACAAGGCTCTGGGATTTCCCAGCTAGGATGGGTTAAAGCGAGCCTCTGCTTCTAGTACCTCCATACCTGGAAGGAGACAAATAGGAAAATGTTATCTGCTATGTTAACACTGACAATAAGGAATCTGAACAACATACCATATTTCACTTTAGCCTTTTAACCAGCAGTATTTAGATAATCTGAGCATCATATCTTATCTCACAGTACAGGGGAAGTAAAAGAGACAATAATTTAGGTTCAGAGGGATTAAGGACTAAACCCCTGCAGCTTTTTCTTTTCAAAATCTCACTCATTGTTGACGGTGGTTACCTTGCTGAAAAAACACTAAATAAAAAGGATCTTCGATCTGTTTTAGACTTGCCAAATGTTTTAATAACTAAAAGATTAAATTAAGTTTCTTGGAAGCAGCTAAGAAGTGTGTCAAGGTTAAGTTGCTTGTTCATGTTGCCAAACATGACCAAGCAAATCGAGGCATACATTATGCAATGAGATTAACTTGACCAACTGGTTAACATCATGAACACAGGCGTTTCCTTTGTAAACCATTCACAAAAGTGTGTGCGTGCTCATATCTTAGCTGGTGTGGACCGTTTCCCTGTTCGTCCGGTGTTACTGTAGTCCAACTATGCTTTTCCAGTTAGTTTGGAAATGTCTGTCACTTTTCCAATTCTTTAAACAGTAAATATGTCAAACAAGCCAGCATGGGCTTGGAAATGTGAGCTCTCTGTAAGAGAGCACAGAAATGCATGCGGTACTGTCGCTGGAGCAGAACATAAGGGTGTGAAAGAGGTAGAGGTACGCCTGGGTTTCAGCGGTGGCTAAAAATGCGCCTTTATCGCAGCGGAAATGCACCCTTTCCACACACTTGCTGGCTTACTCAGCCATGGGGAATTACGGGACAAAAACTGGGAACTTAAGGTCACTGAGGCACAAAGCTTCTTTGACCTCTTACTGATTCACGCTTCAGAAATTACACAAAGATTTAATCTGGTAGCCATGTATGAAAAATGTATACTAAGTTTGGATTTCTTAAGTCACGATATGGAAAATGTCATATTTCAAATAGCTGCACAAAGCTTTCTAGTCCCGGACTGTCTGTTGCAAATTAAGAAATTATTTTCACTGAAGTGAAGTTGAAGTGAGCTAAAATTAATATATCGGTTGGTTTAAGTGTACTATAAAAAACTGCCTCAAGGTTGCAGAGCTTATTTTGTCTGCTAACTTGTCAGTCAGGCTCTGGAGAGTTCCCTTTGGCAAACATGCTTGGCGTTGTCCTCACTTCTGCTTGTTGAGGAAAGGTTACTGCAGTGTCTTCAGACGCTTTCTCCTGGCAATGCTTATCTCAGCTCTGCAACATCAAGAAAAAAAAAGCAACAACCGTCAAGAGCCATAATTTCCTCCATTTGCCATACGATATCTTTGGTCAGTAGGTGTTACATATTGTTAACATGTAAAGGTGGATAGTTTAAAGTTAGCCTCAGGATAGGGTGGCAGACTTTTTGGGATATTAAATATCATTCAAGTAGACGTATAAATCCCAACTCATTAAAGATTTACTAGCCTTTTTAAAATGAATAGCTCATCCTTGCTAATGCCAGGTTCAGCCCACTTTTTCCTTTCGACCTACCTTACTTGAACCTCTCCTTGAGAAGGAAACATCCTCAGGGATTTAGGTCTGCACTGACATGTGAGCATCACACAGTTTCTTCAGTTTCTATTTGTCAGCTGCACATCCACGATGTAAATCTCCTGTTCCACCACATCCCAAAGGGGCTCTACTGGGTTAGGTAACTGCAGAGGCCGTTTGAGTACAGCGCACTCATCGTCATGTTCAAGACACCAATTCGAGATGATCTGAGCTTTGTGAAAAGATGTGTTATGCTGCTGGAAGCAGATAAGAGAGGATGGGTACGCTGTACTATCCCCCACACCATTTCACCACCAGCACCAGCGTGTACCATTGATATAAGACGGGATGGATCCATCCTTTCATGCTGTTCATGCCAAATTCAGACCCTACCATTCAAATGTTGCAGCAGAAACTGAGACTCATCAGACCAGGCAATGTCTTTCCAACTTCTCATTATGCAAGTTTAGAGAGCCCATTTGAACTGTAGCTTTAGTTTCCTGTTTTTAGCTGGCATCCAGTCTAGTCTTTTGCTGCTGTAGTAGATCTGCTTCAAGGCTTAACATGTTGTGTGTTCAGAGATGCTCTTCTGCATACTCTGAATGAAAAGAGTAGTTATTTGAGTTTCCTATCAGCTGAAAGTAGCCTGGTCAGTCTCCTCTAACGTCACCTGTTGAACTGCCACTCATTGATTATTTTTGCTTTTTTAGACAACTCCATAGCGTAGTGGTTTATATATTTGTCTGAGAAGTAAAAGGACTCCACTTAGAGGCTGAGAAGATAGACAGTTCCCTCAGAGATTACATCAGGAGGATCATTAACTACAAAAATCTGCAAAATGAAATACGCTACCCTGTGACAACCCCTTGAGAGCAGCTGAAAGTTACTTATTCTCTGTAAACCCTAGAGATGGATGTGCGGGGGGAATCCCAGTCGATCACCATCAACCACGGCACCTTCAGAGTCACTTCAATCACCATGCTTGCTCATTCCAGTGTACAGTTTAAACTTGATCAGACCTGTGTGCTTAGTTTTTAATTACAATTTGCTGATTTTCTTATAGTTAATGAAAATCTAGGTCACAAACTAGGATGGTCGTATTTATTTGTATTCTTAGAACATTATTGAGTTTTATGTTGTCGTGACACAGCTCATACTATACGTGATCACTTATACTGGTACTATGTAAGTCTGAGTGCTGATAACGTTGTACATGTCAAGATAGTTTATTTTCAAGGCTGAACTCACAAGCATTTGGCAATATGTTCTTTGAACACAAGTGTGCTGGACAAGCTGGATTTCTCAGCTAGCTTTGGCACAGCGGATACGGTAGTTTCCCCGTTCCTATCTTGAAAGTTTAAAGTACGGGTGAGATGTTCTTTCAGCTGATATAAGCAGATAAACTGTACCTAAAACACTTTATTTTCATTTAGGTGCTGTGGGAAGGTATGATAACATTACTTCTGTAAGCGAATGAGTTCTTTTATCTCCACTGACAAATGCTACCTTCTTAAAATGACCTCTTAAAAGTGCAGATAATTCAGATAATGCCCTCACTTGAATTCAACCATTAATTATGCTTGTGCTACTGCACACACCGATCAGCTACAACACTATAACCAGTGATGGGCAAAATGAATAACACTGATCTTACTGATACAGTATGGTCTGTATGATAAACTTCCCCTGCATTCATATGACACGTAATAAGCCTATTTGGTTCAAAGCACTATGCATATGAAGAAAGAAAGGAGCATATGGTTCTTGGAGCACAACCATCGGTTTTAAAACAAGCAATCGATATGTTATTGTTAATTCAAGGGCTTTTACATCAACTTACAGCCATTTTTACACACAATCCTCCATTTTCAGATGCTCAGACTCATATTGGACATTTGGCTGACAAGTACATTCATGGCCAGGTGAGGCTTGTTCCTCTTATTTCATGACAAATGAAGCAGACTTAATATCTAAAGTTAATCCAAGGTGTTGAATTTCACTGAAGGTTATCATTAAGATGAAAAGCTAAATAAAGTAGCCATCAAAAACCTTTGGAGTGGCAAAATCAACAACCTGGTACTTTCTTTAAAAGACTAAATGCACTGACCAACTCTGCAACACTAGAAGGCCTAAAAGACCTTTTAGTACCCTGATTATAACACTTAGACCTGAAAGTGAATGGCAGTGAATCCATGGTTAAGGAAAAACAGTCTCACAACATCTAATTAAATGAAGTACACCTTTGAGGAGGTAGTCTAAAGAGACGCCTTCATGAATGGAAATGCAGAGGCTTTGACTACAAGGTGTAAACCGCTGTTTCCGCTGAAGAACAAAAAGACCAGAGTAGATTTTGACAGAAGAGCCAGCACAGTTCTGGAAAAAAGTCTTTGGGCTGATGAAAACAAGATTATGTAGTACCACAGCGATAGGAAGAGAAATAAGTCATAAGTGCAGATGAAACTGAAGGCAGAATGACTCATAGCCAAGCAGCAACTGAAGGTGGCCACATTAAAGGCCACTTCAGAGATACTGAAATCGAGAAACCTGACTTATGCTGACTACAAAAATATACACTATATGGCTGGCGAAATGTCTTTTACCAGGTCAGGTTAGTTTGCTTTGGAGCAGCTACAATTCTTCAGCCTTTTCTGACATGCATGTAGTGGTATAAAGCATAGATTCGATCAAAAAGAAGTAATTATTTCACAGATAATAATGAAACTATCAAAACTACAGTAGATAAAACAACAATAAAAAAACAAAAGACCTTGAAAACCAGAAAGGACAAAGCCATCAAGGTGATTGTTACGTTCTGAACCTAAACTGCCTCTCTAAATAGGAATATTGCAGTTATTGATGCCAGTTAAGTAGGTCAAGGGGGAAAGGTTGTGGCCACGAAACAAGTTTGGTCAGTGAAGGCTGAACTCTAGAGGTCGCAGACGGAGGTCTTTAATCATTCAAAGTCCCTTTTAAAGACATGAGTTTGAATAAATCCACAAGAGAAATAAACTGCTATTAAATAGTAGTGTTTATGGTCCATGTGGACCGGCCTCTGTAATATTCCTCTGAGATGCAGCCATCTGCACTGTAGAAATCACAGACCTCACTAAGTATTTGGAATTCACTCTCCTCCGACCAAGGTAATGAAGCTACCCACCTCTATTAAAAATCCAAAGACATCAGCAAATGATCATCATCTTCGTAGCCATTAGAGCTTGATGAAAAACAGCACGCCTCAACCTTGACCCAAGCCACCTCCACCACCCCCGCCAAACACCACCACCGCACACACACACACACACACACAGAGTTGCCGAAAGATGCTTAAAGATAAAAGAGAATCGACCCGTCAGCCGTATGTACAGAGACTGGAGATCTGAAAGGAGAAAAGCCATGAAAAATGGATGAGAGAAGAAATCCACTTCACCTCCCCCCTGGAGGCTGGCAAACCCCCCACAGCGCTCCCACTCATAATCCTTTCTCCTCCTGCACACACACTCCTCTCCCTGCGCCTCAAACACATGCATGTGGTGTATGCAAACAGGAAGACACGGTAGGCACACACACCGCCTCAGGTCCTCGGTAGGTGTTAGAATTCATCAGTTTGGTGCTAATATTAGTCTTTTATAACATTATAGATGTTATCCGTGACTGATGTGATAAAGCGAGGCTCCATGAATCTTAAATCTATTGATTGATTTTCTCTTGTTGGGATTCAATTCAGAATGCGGGTTTTTTCCCCCCCTTTGATCAATTTTATAAAAAAAACCCGAATGTATTAAGAATCCTTGAGCTTAAAGATATGCTGAACAAATTGCATTAGTCACACATTTAAAGGAGAGACTCATATTAGTGAATCATAAACGTCTAAATGCTTTCACAGATGCGTTTCTACTGTGACATGAAAACAGGCCTGGCTATTGAAGTGCTGAATATGGGAATAAAAGCATTTTTAATATATGCTTTTAATGCAAGAGATTGGTTATGAATAACCTTCATATATAGAGGACTTTAACAGGTAAATCTAAAGCCACATCTATCTCTTAGGCTTTACTCTAGGGCTCTCTGCTAAACATTAACACCAGCATCCTAATAGCAATGCAAACATGCTGGTCACTGCCTTAGTTTAGCAACACCAAAAACCAATAAGACCAGTAGCAACAGTCCTTTCATCCATCCATCTTCCTCTGCTTACCTAGGGTCATGGGGCTGACTTGAACCTATGCCAGCTGTCAGACAATGAGAGCACGGTGCATCCCGGGCAGGTCGTTAGCTCCAGTATTCAGTAAAAAAGAAAATTATTGGCTGTAGTTTGAAAATTTATGGATCCCAGAGGGGAACATTTGTGTTTGCAACATTGGCAAAATATCCCAAAGCCACAAATACCACTCTCATGATTCCTTTTAAACAGTGCAGACATTGGGTCAGTAGGTTTAGGGTAGCGCACAAGAATTTTTAAGCAACCAAAAATTTTAATACTGTATTTTGAGCCTGCATCACGTTTTTTTGGGCTGACCACAAGCTGAACCATTATCTCCCAGCATGGAACATGCACACTCTTACACATTGTTCCTTTGCCACCCAAGACTATTTACTTATCCAACTTAAGGCACTAACATGTACTTGTGACAGCGTGTGAAATGTTCCAGTCAAAGCGACTGCGGTGGCTTAGGATATCGGCAGCCTCCTTCAAGGCCTATCTGACAGGTTGGCAGGCGCCTGATGAGGAGGAGACAGTGACATGAAAGGAGGCTGAAGGCTGCTGTCACGTACATTTTGAGTGGCAGTTTATCCTGGTAGCGTGGTAAATGTCTACCTGAGCCTGTAGAATTGTTGTCATAGTTTTTGGCCAGTTTATCTGGGTACTTGTTTAACGGAGCAATGTTAGGCTTGAAACTGAGTGTTAGTTTTCTTTAAATACCTCCCATCTATGACCCATGCAGTTAATGTTGCAGTCAAAAACATCCAGTCCTGTTAATATGAGTGCACATCTTACTTAAAACCTTACATGATTATAGTATTTAGCAAAATAACAAATAAAGGGCTGCTAAACTACTGGATATCGGGAGCTTTAACCTACAAATCACGCTCATGCTAAGGTGTGGCTCATAGTACTGAAGAAATACAATTTGTGGACACTCTGGCTCAATCGGGTCGAAGATGAGGAAGTTGTAAAAGTGTAAATTAGCATTAGATTAAAGGAGAATTCATTCTTAGTTGTGGGTGAATAACTGGAATGGTTAAAGTGGGAGCCTTTTCACAGCAGCCTTTTTCACAGCAGGTGCTTTAGGTTTCGGAGTGAGCAGCCGCTAGTTGCAGCTTGCCTATTAGAAGTGACCTTAATTCACTTCTTCAATGCAGGAAGAAAGAAATATCAAAAGAGCTTGAACATGCTTTGAGAAATGAGTATTGCTGTGCTTATAATGGGCTTAAAAAGCATGGAAAAACACTGGTAAGGACTGACCATCTGTCAGGGAGGACCAGATCACCTGAGTGCGCTGTCAGGTGATGCAGGTATCCCAAACATCTGTTTCTGTGAGCATGTATTTCTCTGTGTACAATCTGAGAGAAGAGGAGTCATTTTATATGACCAAACGCGCTTGCTGCTGTCGTTGCGTTCTTCGAGAGGGGGTCACCTCCACTCCTCGTGGAGTATAAAGGCAGCGGAATGAGCTGAGGACAAGGAAGCTCATTAAGTTAATAAGGGAGAGGTTTTATTGTGGATTTGTGTGGTCAAATAAAATAGCAATGAGATGCAGCAGAGAACAGAGAAGCAAAGGAAACAAGAGAAAATGTATGATGGGAAATGCTGCACCAACAGTAGGTTTGTGTTTTTAACTTAAGATCCGCGCAACACCTAAAAAATACTGGAAAAATTCGAACATGATTTCATATTTTTAAAGTTGACGAGTATTGCATAGACAGTAGAGGGCGCTCTAAACTGCAATTCGTGGACTGAAAAGTGTTGCGTTGTATGGAGTATTTTTTTTCCTTCCTCTTTTTTTTAACCTTTAATCGCAGTTAATAATCCAGAAATGTGGATGATTAGATTAAATACTTTAGCACCTCTTTATTTCTCCATATCACTCCAAAAACGGTGTTAGTGGCAACAATTTTAAGCATTATTAGATCAAATCAAAAGCAACCACTTGAAAAGAAAATGAAACTGTACTGTAAACGAATCAAGTAATCCCCGCAGATTAACGCCAAACATTTAGCACACTTGTAGGGCTTTATTTTTTATTTTTAACTTTAGGAGCAAATCATTTTTTTAATGTGCCTTCTGCCATCGGGCGTCACTTCATTTAAACACCCATCCAAATTTGTCTCTGGGCCTAATTAAGACTGTAATTAAAAGCACAGCAGCGCCGATAAGTTCCTAATTTGACATAGGCTAATGGCCATGCTCATTATAATATCTTTGCGGCCGCGTTTAATTAAAGTCGACCCCTGCTTTGTTTGCACGCTGTAATGCGGTTTGTCTAAATGAAGCTCAATAGAAAGGCAGTACAATTCAAGTTTTGGGTGGAGGAGGATTGAAGCGGGGGTTATTATACTATTGTCCGCCCCTTAATCCGGTTGGCTCAGAGACTGCCCGCAGGCCAATTTGTAAGTGGTTTGCGGAGCTGCCAATCACAGCAGACATCCTCTCCTCAGGCTGTGGCAACGAAACATCTCAGTTGCTGTGTGGAGAGATTTGACGGAGGGACGCTGCTGTACATGGACCATCACTGCGCCTGCAATCCGCCGCCTGTTCACACACACGCATGTAATGCCTCGCTGAAATCGGGACGTACACGTTGGAGACGACACGCGTGTCAATATTCCATCTTTGCATGTATGGAGAGGAGGAACTAGTCGCCGGTTCCGCGGCTGTTTGTCTTCTTTTTTTTTTTTTTTTTTTTTTTTAGATCGTCCCCCCCTCCCCACATATCACTCTAATTAGTCGGAGGCATGTGGAATCTCACCAGGATTAGGAATTGCTTCCCAATAGTGTGCCTGCTGTTGACGTTATGGACGGAGGTAAGAGGGTGTTTTTAAAAATAATTTATTTATTACTCGTATTTAATTCTGCTAATTTAAAAAAAAAAATGTTTAAAATTCAAATTAAAAAGTTGGTGGGCGTGGAGCGATGCGTTGGCTCTCCGGCGACGCATATTCGCGTCACATTAATCGATAATTGAATTACGTAGCCGTCAGTTGTGGAGCATGTGATCGTGTTACCATGACAAGTGTAAGGAATTGATACAGGCTACTCTCCATTTTGGTTTAATGCTGACTCCTTTATTTGAATTTCTTCATCTTCTTGAGGGGAGAGAATTAGGCCTGAACCAAACAAGTTGTAAGTTGGATTGCATCAATTGGCTGCTGCAGCGGTTAATTCGCTCCCGTCTGAGAGTAACCTGATTGTCTAAAATCCCAGCGTGCAAACTGTACGCTGTTCACGTGCTCCATTCATGATGCAGAAAAATATTGTGGCACATCCACCCAATCTCCAAAACCTCTATACCGTTTTAAATGGAGAGTAAGACTCAGATTTGGCCACTTCCATACTATTTTTTACGCACCAGATTAAGATGTATAAATTATGCTGTAATTTCTCCACAAGAGCCTATATGTAGTTCTCTCTATTAAAAAAATGTATATACGTTGGTTGTAGGTGTCCCAGTCAACCGGCTATTTCGAGCTGCAGTTGATCTCCGTGGAGAATGTAAACGGCGAGTTGGCGGACGGGGAGTGCTGCGACGGTCCCCGGAGCTCCCAGGACCTGAGCTGCACTCAAGACGAGTGCGACACTTACTTCAAAGTGTGCCTGAAGGAATATCAGATGGAGGTGGCCACCACTGGCTCCTGCACGTTCGGAGCTGAATCTACGCAAGTTGTCGGTGGAAATACGTTTTCTCTTAAGGGCGCCAACAATAACCCGAATAAAGTCGACGATGCTGGCAGGATTGTGATCCCCTTCCAGTTTGCTTGGCCGGTGAGTGATTTCTCTTGCTCCAGTTAAGCCTTTCTTTACCCTTTCTTCAGACAGTGCATCATTTTGAACCCGGTTTAAAATGTAGGGCGGGTTTGGGTTTTTTCCCCCTCCTTGTTACATGTACCCGCGGGCACACACACGCGCGCGCAAGCACACACCTGCAGAAACTCGTGGGTAGAAAACGCTCTGGTATTCTGCATAATGAGGTTTTCCCCAGCAGCACCTACCTGGAGAAAAGTTCATATTTTCAAAATAAGATCCACAAGATTAAAAAAAAAAAAAAAAACTACAGCTAACAGTTGCTTCCAAATTTAGTTGACAGTCAGTTATTTTGTTGATTATTTCATCTGGAGCTTATTTCTCAAAGGTCTGAGCAACACATCAGAAGCTGAAACCCCCCAAGTTGGTTTTGCTTTGTTTTTTGTTTTTTTTCTATTTGAAAGTGAGTAAAATTTCTGACCCATTATGAAAACGATTGCAGATTACCTTTAACTTTTGAGCAGCTATATCAACAATTGCTTGTTGCGGCTCAAATTAAAGCGATTCTCCTTTATGCTGTTAAGACTGGAGACAAGAACCTGTAAAGGAGTCGCAGTTGGAATAGATTTAAAGCAGTGATCCAAAATGATTTTGTAGCATCTCCCACCTCCTCTGTCTTATTACAGAGAAGCTAGACCTCATTAAAGGGGGTGCTTAGCAGCATCCTGTCCTTATGAGAACTGACACACATCGGGGCTAAATGATTACATGCTTCACAAGGATCCGATTGCAGTTACAGTGTTTCGCAGTGTCAACTGGGTCATCTTTTAAAGTTGCCCTGATATATGAGGATTGGCTTTGTTCCAGGCCACCAGCTTGCACCTGTCAAGGCCGTGATGGGGTGATTACTCTGAAATGCTTTGATATGTAGATGGTGGCGGATGGGGAGTGCTGCTGCTTTTATGGAGAAATGGTTACGGCAATGCTTTTTGCATCAGCAAATTGCTGATTTTAAAGTCAAATCAATTTATTGAGCCTTAGCTCGTTAACTTAAAGGTTGAACCTTATTGTTTGCTACTCGCAGTTTTGTGGGGTGATTGTTGGTGTGTGGGAGTGAAAACTCCTACTTTCACACATAGCAACATTCAACAGCCAAGTTTTACAGGTGTAGGAGATTGAGGGGATGCAGCCTGGTTGTAGGTGCTGGTTGGATGAATTCTGTAATACAATAATGAATGTGTTACATTATGCTCAAAGTTTGAAATATGCGTCAAGTTGGAGTGAATGATGCCTTTGGGTAGTAGCTCGATGTGCACTTCTGGCTGGTTTTGACAACTCTCCGCCCCTCTTCAGCACCCAGGAGCCTCCTCTCATGCTGTGCTTGCTAGGTGGCTGCTTGTGGTCCTTCCAGGCCAGTTAACCTCATTTCCCTCCAGATAACTGATAGCTGATAAAGGAGCAATTTTACTGTTTGAGGTTTTTATGATAATGAGTGCTTTCCTTTGGACACTCTAATGTCAAGCACTGTTTTCACACAGCCTCGAACACCTAAAGGTGTTCTTTACTATAAAGTAGCCAGTGAAACTCAATATGCGAACGCAGACGTCTGACACAGTTGGGGTAGACGTTAAAACGTCTTTAGGGGGATGTTTTGTGTCAAAGGAACTGTACTGCACATTATTGGCTGCTGTTTAGACCAGGATGTGTGTGCTGTCTTTTGAACTGCAGTTGAGGATGGATGACAAAATCAGCAGCAGTTTCCTAACTAATTGAGTGCTTCAGGTTTTATTATGATAAACGAAGTGAACTTAAGTACAAGTGGTTGACCAATAGTGAAATAACAGCTGCATTTACTTACTTTTTAGGTTCAGAGGAAATAATGTCTAGAAGCATTTGGATACAAAGGCATAATTTTGAGTGTATGCCACCACAGTGATTATTTGTGCAATAAATATTCAGTTTAAGTGGAGATGTTTAGCTTTAATTCAAGAGGCTGGGAGAAATCCTATTAACTGTTAAGGAATTAAAGCCATTAGGAGCTGTAATGTGATTGGGCAAATGAACATAATCATAAATTAAAATATTCATTTTCAAAAAAAAAAATTTCTTTTTAACTTTTCACTGAATCTGAGCAAAACGTTGTGCTCTACACTTGAATTCATCGGTCTTTACCTGTCTTCTGTCACATTGCTTAAACATCAGCAAGCCAGTGACAGCTGGTTGGAAGCTACGAATGGCCATATGTTAGACTCCCTGCCCAGTGTTGTAGAGGTGATGTTGTATTCCTTGGATCATGAGCCGTTTTAGTCGATTCTCGGCGTGTCTAGTAGACATTTTATTCTGTTCCTGGCGCCAATTACTGGTCTGCACCTCATGCTAGTAATGATAATACATCTACCACCTGGAGCAGGAGTGGGCAATTAATTTTCCCATGTTAACCTGAGAAAATGGGCCTGTTGTGGAGGACTGCACCAATAAGCTTCTGACGAGATAAAATTAACAGTGAGCAGTGAGTTCAGCTTATTGTTGAAGTCTCTGCTCACTGTGAGCTTAACAATAAGGGCCCGTTTTCTCATGTGGCCCCTTGGGAACCTTAATTGCCCACTTGGGTACCTGGAGGTGTTCTTCATATGAATTGATCCGACAAAGGGATTTTTCTGTACCATGGAAAGGATTCCGGGATAATCAACAGCTTTTGTGCAAATAGCCCAAAGGCTATGTTAATTGCCTTTTGATCCTTTGAAAAGGATGGAGCACCATATTTATTAATGACTTAAAATGCCTGAAATCTTTCCTCAAATTGAGGCAGTCTGCTGTGTCCAAAATGACTTGATAAAAGGCTAAAAGACAAAAAAGTCAATGTCTAGCCATATATATTCACCATCAAGTTATAATTCATCTGAGTTGAGTATTCCTTCGAGTCTAACTCAAACTTCATATGGACTAACTACATGGTTCATATCTCATAAAATATGATCCACTGAGGATCTCAACAACTTGAGGCAGAGGTGAAGAGGGCTGTTCTGGTGTGTCGTACTTCTGTTAAGTGCCCGGCTGATAACGTCGCAGTATTCCAGTGCCAGATGTCACAACAAGTCTTCGGGGTCACTGGCTGTGGCCTTGTTTCTTTCCTCACTGAAGAAACAAAGATGCAGTGTACTATTGGCTGTGTCATCTGGTCAACTGCCCATTTCGAGCCACATGAAAACCAGCGAGGCCTGGACTCTTCTGTCATCTTGAATCAGGCTTGAGCAGAATGAATGATTTTATTCCTGCTCTCAATTTTGATCCTTATCAGATGTTGATGTCAACAGAAAAAATTCTGCTCAGGTTGCCTTTTTTGATGATAATAAATGTTCTTGTTCATACTTAAACATACACTTAATTAGTCTCACACTTTCTTATGATAGCGGAAATTTGAATCCTAGGATCTTGGCTATGCAAGTCTGCGTAATTTAGATCGATGGTTATGTTGCTGCTAAAGACACTAAGTTTCAATTAAACCGTTCACCTAAGCTAAATCTGAAAGTGAACATTTAATCTCAGTCTTGTGTAGAGCACTCAGGCTGTAACAAAAAAAGGTTATCATGTATTCCTGGAGACGATTGTCTCCACAGAAATGGTGGCTCTATGCATCATAGTTTCTTCTGTTCTTCTATCATCACACCAGTATGATTCAGCTGCTAATGGCTGATTTTTATCCATTCTTTGGAATTCTCCCAGTGATTCTCTGTCTTGTTGTTCTCTTGACAGCATGCCAGTAAAAAGACTGATTAGTGATGCCACCTCTGAGCTCAGCCTCCACTTTTTTTTCTTCTCTCTCTCTTTCTTCAGTCCTAAATTTACTGCTTATACTCTCGTGGCTTTAAATCTTTTTGTTAGACCGACATTCATATTGTAATTAGGATGTCACCAGAACCAATACTTAGAACTTTTGATTCAGATATTCTGACAACACGATGGTACTCGTGTTTTTCTTTATTACCGTGGGTACCGCGTGCAGCATATCTGCCACTACAGTTCTTCTGGAACTGAAGGGGGCAGCATATGTCTACAAGTGTTCCAGTCTGTCCTTACATGCTGAAGAAGAAAGATGTCCATAAGCACGCAAAAAAACAGCACATGGAAGATTGCGACTAGTACAACTTCTGCGATGTGTCCACCCTAACTTGCGGATAGGAAAGGCAGTCAAACCAATATCCAAGTGATACTGTCCAGCTTTGTAGACAAAGGGAGGAAATCCTTTAAATTTAGTGAAGGAACTATCCATAGACAAGATCTGTCCAAAGAATTCGAGGGGGAATGAGTTTCAATGCAACATCTTCTTAAAATATTATTTTTCTTAGGAAATATTGCTATTTTGTTTGAGATAGTTGGCATTGCAGCTGAAAAATCAACTGTGTTCCCAATGCTAACGTTCAATCTCGTAATGTTAGTAGGCAACGCAGGAGCCATCCTAGCATTTCAGTCTGTGTCCTGTCAATAAAATATAATAACCTTCGGAGGGACTCTGCGTAGAGCTGCTGCTACTCCACATCAAAATGACCCAGCTGAGGTGGTTCAGGCGTTTGACCAGGATGAGCGCCTCCTGCATGAGGTGTTCTAAGCATGTCCTACCAGAATAAGGCCTCGGGGTAGACCCAGGACACGCTTGCATCTTTTGGCTGGCCTGGGAGCACCACTTCCATGTTCACTTGAATAGGCTGGAGGACGAGGAACGGGGAGGTCTGAGCTTCTCTGCTTAGGCTGCTGCCTCTGCAAGCCAGCTTCAGAAAAAGGATTGATGGATAAAAATCTGTTTCCCATAGAAATCTATATCAGTCTTGTTATTTATTTATTTATTTTTATTTTTTATAATCGCAGCCATCGCCATCTGGTGGCCTTCAAATAGAATGCAGGGGTTTCCACATAGAATTCAGAATGCACCGAATTGGTTTCATTTGTCCAAACTGGAAACGAAATCTACCAAACCTTTGTTAGACATTGCTTTGTGTTTGGCTACTATCACCCATCTTGTCTGTAACTTACTGAACATTATGGTGATGGAGCGGCTCTGATTGGAGGTTCTTGACTTGGGTCCCAGTTGATTATGAGCAGACTGGGCCAAAGGGGGGGGGAAAGGAACAGACTCAATGATGGTTAAATCAGGGTTAGGCTAGTCATTTCCCTGCGTTTCCATTATTTAGGCCAGACTAGGTTAATCACTGATTTTCTTAATCTTGGCCTTAGAAAGATTAAAAATAAGCCTATTTGCTCATTAAAATAAAAACAGCGTTCATGTTTAATAAAGCCCATGGACCTTATGCAATGTAGATTCACATGCTCCAGCTCGCAGATGAGCTGACCAAGTTAGTGCCTTGTTTGGCCACTCTTATTGAGTTTCCTTTTTGTTGGCTCATGCTGCGTGCGTACTTCTGGAGAGCAAGTGAAAGAGAGAGCCACGTCTTACTTCCATTTGAACACTAATGAAATTGCCGGTGGAATTTCTTTTCCTATCTTTCTCTCATCCTCCCTGCCCTCAAGTGACATCAGCCGGACGTCCGTTTGATGTGATCCTGCCTGTAACTCTATCCGCTCCAGGCTTTGACATGTATCAAGCCTCCATCCTCACTCTGCTAGTTAATGGATGTAGGGAGGTAGTTTAAACTCTACTGGGATCTACACCAGGCATCAGTGTCATTAAAATGCTTAAACTACATATTTCTTAAAATAGTTTGTTTCCTAGAATAAAGAGTTTTTAAACACTCTGACCCATCTATGGTAAAGGGATAGTGAGTGTGCTACAGGTTGGTTTATTTGTTCTTCCGCTCACGCACTCCCTTAATGTGTAGTTGGTCTCATGCGGCTGATTATTTCAACTGTGAGCAGATTTGATTCACAATTAAATGACATCTCAACTTAGCCGTACCTGCTAAATTTTATTTTACATAACTCTTTTCTGGAGCAAACATAAATTATTGGAATTCCTGTTTCATGCTTCTGTTGAGAATAAAAGTACAAAAACCTCGACTGACTCCTAGAAGATGGTCAAGGACACAGTCCCCAACTCAGTCATTGTGCTTGTATCAAGTTATGAATTATACATCCTAGGATAAAGATGCACATTCTGGGATACTAGGTAGTAATTGTGTTAAAGTATGCTGTGCACACATTTGACAGGTGTGAAGTACTTGCAAGATGAATGGAAAAAGGAAGTGAAGTGGTTGGATACTGCATCTAGCAATATATATGCATATCCAACACCACATATCACCTATAACATGTGATCTATTTGCTCCTGACCCGTTATCAGAGTAAAACTCCGTAGCAGACAAAACCTTCTAACATAGAACTCTTTGTCTTATAAACGTCAGCAAATTTGAGCTTGAGCAGCGGAAAATGTTCTTGAGTATCATCGCATTTCTCAGACAAGGATTCTTATTGATGCATCTGAATATGAGAATGAAGCAGAGCATTTCAGTGCTTTGGTGATGCACTGCAGGCTCATGTAATGTAGGTCTTTCCTCCTTCCTCCCCTCTCTGGCTGAGGGGCAGCTATATTATTTATTTTTTTTCGACGCGCATGCACACACACACAGAGAGAGAGAGGCTAAAGCAGGCTGCCATGGTTAACCACACCTGATACGGAGCGTGTCAGAGCTGTTGCTAGGAGACGGCTGCATAGGCCTCTAGTAAACAATTATCTTTCCTCTGTGTGGCTCCCTCCCCCATCCATCCTCCTCTGGTCCCAGGGCTGGTCTGTGGAAAGCTACTCACACGAGTCTCACCTGTGATTCAGCGTTGTTCTGTATCGATTATACAATTAGCCACTCGCACTGAACTCCCAAAGTGACATAATGGGACGTAAGAGAGCCTTTCTTTTTTTAAGAAGTGGTGATTAAGATGTGGTAGCCTACAGTTTTATTACTTTTATCTTTGCATGTTCCTCTAGGCTTTACTGCAGAATGAGATTTTTTTTTTTTTTTTTTTTGTTCCTGAAATGATTGACCATATTCTTCCAATTTTATTAAGTAAAAAAAACCTGTAAATTATTAAACAAAGATGTAAACAGATTAAATTTATCAGGCAGTAGCTCCACACTTTGGGTTCTGACTTAGCGGACTGACGTAAACAACAGTCCAAATGCTCTGTGCTACTGAGTGAGGGGGGGGGCTTCAGTGAACTGTGATGAACTGACATCTTACCATGAAAGGCTCACTAATAACTGGATCATTTCAGTCTTTACAGTTCTCATCTTTTACAGTTAAGTGCAATTACAGATTCAATCTTTGGACATTTATTGCAGTTTCACGCTCTTTGACTCGTGTGTCTCAAATGGGAATCAAACCTCTCCTAATGAGCTCGTAAATATCATGTTCGTATATATAAAGTTTCTTATGACTTCAGAGGAACTCGACAGTTATTAATGTCAGACAGCCACTTTTGTTTATAACATAAACATAGCGTTATCGCTAAGTCTTGGTGACTGAAAGTAATGCTTCTGTTTTATTGTAAAAACGGTCATCACAATTAACTAATTAATTGGCTCTGGATATTGATCTTTAAAAGTAAGTCGACTAAAAATAAACCGTAAACGCCAAGTTTGTTTTTAAAAGGAACAAAATCTCTAGAATCACAGCTGTTTTCATCAACACTGGTAAAAATGTTGCAGATGGGTATTTTAAGAAGATGTGACACATCCTGTTTCCACACTGTATGAAAATAAGCTCATTATTTTTCTTTGGCGTAAACCATATTTTAACCAAACCACTGCACTGCGAATGCAAATGGGCTTTAAGTTGCCATTGAGCCATTTCCTATAGAGTCATGAGAACACCTTGTGCAAACATAACCAGAGGCAAATTGACGCACAAAATTTCAAATTGCATCTGCGTGGTCCAACATGCAGACTCTTGTCATTTTCAGTGGTAAAGGTTTCAGTTCAGATTTCATTGATGTAAGTAGAAGAGGGAACATGTTAAATGAATAAAACGGCGAGATTTAGCACAGTGAATCTGTTCTACAGTGTACCTACTGTAATTTTATAACATCTGCTGTGTAGTTAATGCCTTCCTTAGCTCGACTACATCCATAATGTATCGAAGTTTACTATCTAAACGTTTTTTTGTTTTTATCAGTGTATGTAAGGTTGGTAACTGAAGGATTTTTGCTTTATTTTTTATTTTTTATTTTTTTTAAATCCTGTCTAGAAGGGGACTGCATGTGCTCCTTTGTTGTGATCTCACAGGTGAGAGAGGGTGTATTCATGAACGCGTTTAAGACGGTGGTCTGAGTACTCTCTTGTGGATCTGAGCTCATGGGACAGATGAAGAAAACTCCACTGTTTACATCTGCAGAGTCTCTGCTCAAAATGAAACTGGTGTTTTCAGATTTACTGTAAATGCACAGTGCACCTGCTCCACCCGTGTGTGTGTGTGTGTGTGTGTGATGTTTGTTTTTTTTTGTTGTTTTTTTTTTTCTGCTAAAGATCAATGATATATTTGGTATGTTTCACATTTAAAACACTGCAGCAAAAGCACTGTCTGGTATATCATCAGTCCATTTGGTAGCCAGTGTTCATATTAACAGAGGAAGAAGTGCAATTGGTCTAAATGAAGTAAAAGGGGGAGGGGGGGTGACACCTTGATTAAGGTGTCATACTTGATCTACAGATGTAGGCTCAAAGTTACACCTGAAAGGACTCACAAGCACTGCTGTATGTATTTTTTTTTTTTCTGGTGGAAACCTTTTAAATCATATGACAATTTCTTTTCCAGTATTTTCACCACATACTTTAAAAGTCATTATGTCTCTTATTGTAAAAACATTGCTTAAGTAGGTGGCACAGTGACCTGCTTGTCAACGAATGCTGCACATGTTATTTGTATAACCCTGTTGTACAGTAAGTTGTGTGTCGGCACCTGTGTGTATTTCCATGGTCACTCTGCATTGAAGCGTGTTGTTGTGGCCCACCACATCCCCTGCCTCTTGTTAAATGAATGGTGTGCAGGTGCAAGAGGCTCCTTGTGGGGGTAATTAAAGCATGTCATTACATGGGCAGTTAAATTGTCACTGTTCTGTTGAACTTGTTTGAAATGATAATGGGGCTGTGCTGGAGGCGGTCCTGGGTTGCACTCGAGTCAGGAGCCCTGTTGCTTTGGATCAGGAATTGGCCTGTTAATGTTTCTGAAGCATGCTTATTTCTCTAGTACCTCTTAGACCTCTGAAGGCAAATTAACTCCAGAGGAAGTAATTTGCAAATATCCAAGACGCTGCAGTAATGGAGATTTAACCTGTTTGAACTCTGACTTGTTTGTCACACTTGGCACGCATCGGGATGAACTCATGACATGTGGCATTTCTGTCAATAGTTTTGTGACTGTCAGTGAATTATTTTCAGCTAACTTACAGCATTTAAACTGCCTTTGTAGTGTCACCCCTCTCATCCCCCACCACATCTTAGCTTTTAGCTAGGGCTGCTCAATTAATCGAATTTTAATCACGATTACGATCTGGGCTTTCAACGATCATTAAAAATGACTGAGCCGATTATTAGCCCCTCCCTCATTTATCCGCGACACCTTAAAGGCCGGTCCGTGAAAATATTGTCGGGCATAAACCGGTCCGTGGCGCAAAAAAGGTTGGAGACCGCTGATTAAGAGGACCCGAGGGAAGCTCGGAAAGCTAAGCAGAAGTTATTTGGAGAGTGACTGCCGTTGGTTGAAAAGAGAGTTTAAAAAAAAAAAAAAAAACTTCAGTGGTGTTGCACACTATTTTATATTATTTTTTTAAAGTCATTGTTAACCCTTTAAAGCCGGTCAGAGCAGCACGCTCCGTTTTGCGTAACTATTTTTAAATACCTGTAGAACCTGAACCGTGTAAGCTAGTGCAATAATTTGTTTTGCATATGAAACCGGAGGAGTTGTACTTACATCTTATGCCATCAGCTTGTCCTCGGTCACGGTTTCCTTCCACATATAGCTTTGCAAAAATTGCATAAAAAGCGCTTGCAGGAACAAAAACATAATATTCCAGAAACACGCTTTGCCGTTCCTATCAGCTGTTCGTAACACTTCCCACAGTGAAATGATGCACCTGCTGTTTTCTTTGCAAATTTGCATCATAGGATTGTTTTTTGTTTTTCCTGCAGTATATAAAAATTGCTGTATCTCCAAAATAAAACTATGAAGACACTCAAAATAAATTTCCTGTTGTTGTAAACTATTTTTTGCAACTTTATTGTATTTAAAGTTTTGAGGGATAAACCTCTTAAATTTCTCCAAGTAGAAATATATGTAAACAAAACAAAAGCGATTTTCAATTTTTTTGTAGTTTATTGCACTTTTTTGCAATTTATGTAATTACTATGGACTTAATGCATACATATTATTAAAATATGGGCTATAACAGTTGTATTGATGTATAGCAACTTGAAATGCTCCCACAAATGGCACTACAGCATGTAAAAAAAAATAAATAAATAAATAAATAAAATAATATAAGCTCTGGTGGACTTGGTTCTATAGTAGGTCTTAAAGGGTTAAATAAATATCGTCAAATAATCGTGATCTCAATTTCAGTGAAAATAATCGTGATTATCATTTTTGCCATAATCGAGCAGCCCTACTTTTAGCTTATTTTAATTGTAACTCTAAACTAGCACACGGCAACGCCGAGCTCGTTAGCCTTTGTATACACATGTGCATGCGTCAGTGTTTGTTTTGCGTGTAACACAGTCTTGGATTATGCTGGTTAATTAGCACCAGGAGGGGAGGGGTTTGTTGTATTGGAAGTGCATGGGTAATGACCCTGTTGGCATAGTAGCAGCATGCTCAATGGGCCGTGTGTGTGTGTGCACAGCCGGTATATGCCAGCCAGCCAAATGCCTTGCCTTCAGTACGAGATCTCTTGGCACACGACTCTGGCAGGCGTGCAGAACTCATAGCCCTCCACCTCTCTACCCAGAGAGATGAGACTGTCTGTAATCTGCTTCCTCAACTACACCTGTGGTTGCAATGGTGAAAATAAATGATGCCTAACTTGACTGCTAGAGGACATTTAAAAATAAACCCAACATAATCCTGTGATTTATTTGCCAGCTTCTCCTCCTTTAAAGATGTTAAAATCACAGGATTATGTCATAAATATTTGATAGGTTGACGACACTAATCATATATTTGTGTGCTCAGGATTCTAATTGTCTTTATGACTGAGAATTTATTTCCTACTAGGTTATTTTAGAGTTTTCCATACCTGGAAACCTGGAATGGCCACTGTGCTGTTTCAACACTGATGTCAAGAAGGGTCAAAAACCATCCAACCTTTCTGCCTGCCAACATATGCAAGGACTTTGCCACTGGAGGTCTTTGATCCTTGCCTCTGAACAGATTGAGGAGCTAGTCTGAGAGATTTACATTTGAAGTCCACTCTACTGGCAGAAGTGATGGGAAGCTCACATTTTTATTTTATTTTTTTCAAATGTTTTACCCTGAAATGGCTTCCCAAAATCCTATACCTGAGCATGCTTTCCTTCCCTTGGAAACTTCTCTGCTTTGGGGTTGCTTGATTACTGATCCTGATTCATTAGGAAATGGCAATACCAGATGAATTCTGTTATTTCTCACCTTACCTGGTACTAAATATTAAGGGTGACATAGCATGTCATATCTCTCATTAATCCAGATTTTTAGCAGTTCTTCCAGAGATCCTGTGTCACATGCTCTTGTGTCCACTCTAGGAAGGACTTCTAGTGCGGTGCCTTTACACTAGAATAGTGTAAACTCGGCCCTATTAACATCAAAAGCTGGGATTGACATCGCAGATTAATGAAGATTACATGTGGCGATTACTGGCCATGGAATGAATTGTGATGACCTTTTGTCCCATCAGAAGGTAATAAATCAGACATCAGTTAAACTCTCTGTAGACGAGCTTGGAGGTGGGCATGTAGGCTACCTTCAGTGGACATGCGAGACAAAAATAGCTCAAGGACACAGACGGGGCTTTTTTTTTTTTTTTGTTTGTTTGTTTGTTTCCTTTTAAATTGCGAGTGCTAATCTGAGACCTTTTTTTATAGTAACTATGTGAAAGTCGTTCTCAAAGCTCGGTTGATATCCCAACTTTCCCCAAGGGACAGAAATTAGTCAATCAAAGCTGTGATCTACAAAGCAGACGCGCCCCTCCAACGATACGGAATTGTTGGCAGACGGGGATGTTGCATGGGATTACACACCAGCCCTGGATCTCACATTCTCAGTATTCTTCGAATGCAAACCCGCACGTCGCCCCCACATACAGAGGGCTGACCCCTCTTTTGAAAAAGAAGCGTGCAGATCCCATGCTTAGTGACCCCAACCTGCCCCGGCTTCCACTTCCCACTGCCACCTCTCTCTGTTTCCCGTCCCTTTTATTATTTCAACAGCCACCTTCCACTCACCCATCCACCCATCGTCTGGCGTGGGAACCTACACCTGTAGCTCTCCCCAGACATCACTAGTGGTACATCCTTTGCTTTTATCATCATTGTGGTCTACTGTGGAGAATTAAATAACTACCTGGAATAGATAATGATTATTATTTTTCCCTTAAATGTCAGTGCATCATTACCTCAGTCACTGAGTGCATCCAACTAACATCCTTTGTTTCTTACCATTGCTCCCCCTTCTTGACTTGAAAGCTAGGATTTCTCCAAGTAAATCCTCTAATCCATTTGGAAGGGTTTTGGAGATTTGACTGCAGATACTTTGTAGTCTCAAATGATGTATTTCACGCTGTCAGACATGGCAGATGTGTTTTGAGTTGAAAAAAGGGCAGGTTAATGATGTTAGGATACTTTCTGAGTCTGATTATATGATTAGGACTTGCACAGGAGCCACTGGCGGCTTGTTTTGACTTCAGCAATTCAACTGTGCTGCTCAGGCTCAGTAGCACACATGCTGACACTAATTGTCCCCGTGCTGACTGTGTCTCTTCATGGACAATGGTTTTGATTGGAATGGGGGTGAGTTACGGTGTTGGGACAAGGGTCTTTGTTCAGTTGCCTTCACCCCCTTCCCTCCCCCACTCCTCCCCTTTATCCCTCTGCCCATCCATCTATCTTGTTCCAACAATTTGGGCAGCTGTCACTTAATCCAGCTAATCACAGACTGGGACGGTCTGTGGGAAACCAGACTAGTCCATGGCTTTGCTCATCCCCAGCATGCGCGATTCGGGACTGTTTACTCAAACGTTTACTACATGTAGGCATGTAAGGAAGCCTGGACTTAAAGTAAACCCCAAAAGGTGCAAGTCACGGTATGACCACCCCTTCTTTGTTTAATCTTTGAATGTGCGTCACGACAAGGTTCGTCTCTCTGCATAGTCTCACGAAACGACAGGCTTCATTCTAAGATCTCCTGTCCCAAATGCATGTATTGCCACTTATAGTTCCTCTTTATATCCACTGGCATATGCACCCACCCATCCAAATGCTCTGAGTGGGTCGGCCAGCCCACCCTTTTGTTGTTGGGGGAGGGTGGGTTTTTAGAAAGGTCAGAAGCCGTCTACGTGTCGTGGGATGATGCACGTTCATGTATAATAATCCACGTTTGAGCCCGCATCTGTTGTGTGTCTGCGGTCGGATGGGTTGGCAAAGCTTCTGGCAACAGAAGCACGAGTCTGCCCATGCCCTGATCCCCTGATTTCTCTTAACTCCTAACTATAGCTTTCCATCTCTTCACGCCAGCCTTCTTTTCTTTTCTAATGTTGTCTTGCCTGGATACATACAATCTCATACACCTGCACTCCCAATCCTTATTAACCCAAGCTCTCCCGCTCACACCTATCCTGTCATCTTCCATTCCGTTCTCTTTTCACCAATGATCTTCCACAATAACACTCCCCTCCCTTTCCTCCCGCTGCCACCCACAGCCAGACAAGCCTCTTTAATCCAACAGCCCAGCAGCAACTAGCCTACCAGCTTGTTGGTCCCCCAGAACAACAACGTAGGCAGACGTACACATGTTTTACAGTGACCCTCCCTGATTTCTCCTCCTCATTTCATTCAACTTTAAGTAGCTCAAATGCTACTATCTTTTTTTTTTTCCTTCCATCCACACTGAGAGTAATGCCCCGTCATTGACATTACACTAGAGATCACAGCAGTCACACTGTGGCTACTACAACTGTCACTGGCGGTGACGTAACGAGTGCTATTTAGGTCAGCTAGTTGCCTAGCAGTGTGCCCTGCAGCACACCAGCTAGATTACTGTGATACTGGTTAGCTTGGTTATTTTGTGTGCGGGTGTTTACTCGAGCAGCATCAGCTGTGCAGAATGCTCAAGTTTTTGCTGCATCGTTGCTTAAAACGCAAACGATTGTCTGGTTTCCATTAAGTGTGAATAAAACAGTTTCAGTCCATAAACTGACTTTCATCAGAGTGGGCGGTCCCGTCTGTCCATTGGTCGAGGGGAGTTAAGCAACCAGAGGAGCTTTCACATTAATGAAACTCCATCAATAGATCATCAATCGTATCTTTGCTCGTCTTTATTATTAATTGCACAATAATTTCAGCAGAGTGTAAAACCCATGTAGCGCTGTCGTACTGGTTAACTGTAAAGCATAACTTGGACAGAAACAAGATAATCCCCTTAGCTGCTGCTTTCTTTCACTGTCTGACAACCAAGGATAAAGCCAATTCATCTCACACAGCTTATACTGGCAAAGTGACCGTACATTTTTGCAGATTTTTCTTCTTTTTTTTTTTTAATTTCTTTTTTGATAAAAGGCAAACTTAAAAACTGGAGACTGAAGCAGGAAAGATTGACTTTGGTTAGACATCACTTTTGCACATTAGACTGAAATGTGTACATGTGATCATAGCCCCTGCCTGACATGTACTATATCTTGTAGTTGTATTCCTGAATGGCTCTTATCTCATTTTGATGTGTTTGGACCGCTCTGTAAGGGTACAAAAACTCTTTTAAACCAGCTATAATCCCAATACCCAATGCGATGCATTATCTTCCTGTCATGTACTTTTCACATCGAAGTCCTGTTCCCTGTCTTGGCTCTTTTCCACAGTTGTAATTGTTGTCTTACACTGTCAATGAAACCCAATGATTCAGCAGTAACTTCAGCATACCCTTGGATAATGGAGCCGAGGTCCATATGAGACGCTGTAGTAGCAGTAAAATTGATTTTTGTATCCGTGCGTGCTGATGTTTGAGAGCAGCACAGCTGAGGCTAAAATGATCATCTCCACAGTTCGGTCTGTTTTTAGGAAACGACTGTCATTATTAATGCGTACTGCTGTGATTTTAGGAACAAAATGACAAAGGCTGTTTTAATGTTCCCTTTTTCCCCCCCTCTAGTTACAAAAAACAAAAACTGGTTGGAGAATATTTCATTGTCCTCAATTCCTCTTTGTCTTTAGATTTAAATGTCAACAAGGTTACCTTCAAGACGAGTAAAATCAACTGAAATTCTGTCTTGCAATGCTCACTGGGTTTCGCTACAACAGCCATGTCACAATTGGACTGGTCACGGTAATCACTGAATAAAGTGGACCTTTTCATTGTACAGCAGGTATTACAGTGTGGCCTGTGATTAATAGTCCCAAACATTTGTGCGTGCATTGGAATATAAGGTGTACTCTGAGACTCTGTTTGCAACTTCATTTACTGGAAATGCATTGATTTCTGTTTGTAGAAGGAAAAAGAGCTGCAAAAATGCAGCTTATGGACACAACTATTACATGTGCATGATCCTGAAGACTCCTGTTATTCACATTATACCAGTCAATGGCCAACGCTAAACAAGCTCATTTAGGCCCACCTGCCCAAAACTAAAATAATGAGTCATAAATGCCATGTGACTAATGTCTTTTTGTTTTTGCTTTTTCCTTCAGCGGACATACACGTTGATTGTAGAGGCCTGGGACTGGGACAACAAGACACGAGAAAGTAAGTTTAAACCTCACCTTCATCATACTGCTTTGGATTTTACTATGTAGCGTTTGTCAGTAAGAAGTGTTTAGTACAAATCTTGACTGGCGTTGGATTTCTTTGAGTTTAGTATCGACATCAATACTTGAGTTTCGAATTTGATTTGATTGCAATCCAGTGTGTGTGTAGTAAGGGTTTCTTTTTTTTAATGTATTTTTTCCTTATTTATTTATTTTAATACAGTAATGAGAACATCTTACAGTTAAAAAAAAAAAACCACGACGCTACATTACGTTTAATCATTTCCACTAAAATGTGCCAAAGATCTTTCCAGCATATCCTCCAAATTTCTTAAATACTTTGTGACACATAGTTTAATGATGGCTTAATGGCAGAGGTCACGAATTACAGGACTCCTCATAAAGAATATAAGCCTTGGTTTTCCTTGGCTATGTTGGCTGTGGCAGTCAGTTTTGACCAGCTGTATCCTGTTTTCCTTTGGTTGTGTCCGCTGGGTGGACTCCTGTAGAGCCTCTTTTTTTCCCCATCTGAGCAGTAGCCCAGTCTAGGAGGAAGAGGACACATTGAGGCATATAATGTCTGCATGTCTAGATGTAACTTTGATCTGTGAGAAAGGTGTCATTTTTCATGTGTCTCTATTAACCTTATGTGCATGCAAGGGTGAATTAATTTTTGTATTGAATCATGCCATCCTGTCTTGTCCAGTCTTGAGCTTATTCTGTTTATATGAGGTCACTGCATCCTGTTTTGTCCATAACATCAAACACACTTCCACTTGAGAATGCAGACAATGGAGAAGAAATAGATTTTGACATCATCACTCTTTGATTAGACTGTGCATGCCCTGTGTAGTCTCCTGTTTCTGCACTGATTGTGTACATTTACGGTAATTAGTTCTGATGAAGGTGGTACGGCCCAGTTGTTGAGTAACAGACCAGTTGATTATCTGCCAACTACTCTCGCTTTAGTCTCAGCCAAATCGCTATAAAGAAGATGAAGATTTTTTTTTTTTTTCCCCCCAAGACATGGGACTCCTCACCAAGATGAGAAGGAAAATGCTGTGCTTTTCATCATTTGCCAAACTATAGAAAAACCTTAATTATACTGTCCTTTGAATCTGAGGCAGTTTAGATTTTATTTTATTTTCATTGTCATTTTCAGATGTCACTGGCTTTTATGTCCCAAATTTCTTACCTTAGTAAGTTCAAGAAATAACAATGTCTGGAACAAACACGTTTGGTTTTTTCTTTTGTGGAGGATGGTGGGCCAGTCTGCAGTAGTAGCAAGCTTATGTCAGAGTTGGGCAGTTATTACAGCTTTTCTCAGCAGGTGGGAGGGTTGGACAGGTCACACGTGAACTTGTCTTATCTTTTCATTAGCAGTGGTGTCTTGTGCTTTTCATAGCAACGTGTTAGAAGTAGGTTTATTTCATGAGTAATGGTAAGGCAACTTTTTATAAATGGGGAGACTTGTTAGAAAGACATGGACCTCATTCTCCAGTAGTTCTAAGACAGCGCTCCCCAAACCTTTTTGCGCTACATGTCAGACATGATTTTTACGGACTGGCCTTTAAGGTGTCGTCCATAAATACAACAAAATAAAATGATACAACAAAGACAAACTGTGGTATTTTGTAAATACAATAATAACCGTGAATTCACTGTGTAATTGTAACTTTACTAGCAGCGTCCCCCTGAAATGCGCCAACAACATTGAGAGTAACATCGTCCCCTCTGCCCCTTAATGCTCTCTGGTCGCTATGGTAATGCATACATATTTCTTTCAAAATAAGACACAACTACAACACAGGAAAAGACCCAGAGAAACAGAGTTAATAATAATTTAAAAAAAAAAAAACAACAACCTGAAAACCATAAATTTCACACCCAAGCCTGAACTCTCGCAGCCTGGTACCAAGCGACTCCTGTACTGGTCTGTGGCCCGGGGGTTGGGGGACCGCTGTTCTAAGATGTCAAGCCTTCATCTAGATTTACAGAACAGAAAAGCATCATCTGAACCCCTTTGTTACTGATGGTAAAAGATTTTCTTCCACCAAAACTAAAGCGCCAGTCACACAAATTTAGAGACCTATCAGTGGGTTTTTTGTCTTCTTTGGTTGCACTGACTGGTCTGTAGGCCTTAGTAGAGCCAAGATCATGAACATTGAAGCACCAGTTCTATTACACCAGATCTATACTGGGCCAACACCAGAACACCACATATTGGTGAGAATTGGGGTGCAACAACCAAATCCGTAGTTTGATCTATACTAATGGATACATGTGGAACTGCAGCTTGAAGCCGTTGTAACCATTGCAAGAAAAAACAAAAAAAGGAGCCTGTTAAGTCAGTTGGTAGTGCTGAAAAAACAGTGCTTGTATTAATATGGACACCAATGCTAATGAATCAATGCTGGGACATATTCAGTCTTCCTTCCTCATGTTTCCCTGTTCGTCCCCGTTGTAGTGCTCCTTTGTCATTCACTTGCCTCTTCAGAGACCTCCTCACCCCAGTGGTGTACTCTGACTCACTGTGTACTAGAGGTGCACTCTAACTAGAACCTGTAGCAGGTGGAGACTTTGGAGAGTTTGCAGAACAGAACAGGGTCTGCATTTGCAAGCTACTGCAAAGTTGAATATTCTGGAGACACGCCACTCCAAGTGTAGCCATAGTTCACACTTGTCATGAGCCAGCGATACTTAAGTTTTTCTTTTGCTTGTCATTGAACTATTTGTTGTTTTTGCACAGATGGATTCTTCATTCTCAGTCTGAGACATTAAGTTGAACTTGTCTGGCCTGAGTCAGCATCGGGGTCATGTCTGGTCCTACGTAAGAGCCTACCAGTGTGTCGAGGATGTCAGTGAGATTCCTCTCTTTCAGCGTCATGTCCTCCATAGCACCCCTCTTCCCTTCCCCCTGTGTCCTCAGGAAAGGCCGCCGGCTGTTTTCCTTGTGTTTATCGAGCAGGAAGTGGACTGGACTGGGTGGCCGGGCTCAGTGTTTAGACGCTTAGTAGCAGAGACCGGCTTGGGCCCCGAGCCCATTGTTCTCTATCTGGCAACCACCGAGGGTTATTTCTGTTATTGTTGCTTAATTTTGTCTGACATTGTCAGACTCCAGCAGAGGAATGTGTGTGTGTGCGTGTTCCTGCTTTAAAATGTCTTTGGAGCATTGAGCCCAAAGCCACGGAGGAAGTCGCAGGCCCCCATATTTCCACAGAGATTGTTCTCCAGCTTTGACTCCACTGTGAAAAGATTGCCTGTTATTTCATTCTGCCCCTCAGAAGTAGACTGTTTGAATGCTAGAGGATGATTGGCTTTAAATGTTTCACAGATGCTTCATGATGGTGCTTGTTTAAAGCTCACAGATGATATGTGCTGTTGCCAGAAAATTGACAATGAATTTCAAGAGCGCACTTAAAATTCAGTGGGTACAATTGAGTGTGACTGTACGAATGGATAGAGGGTCCACATCAGCGTCCGATTTTCAAATTGCTTCAAATAAATTAGTTTTTAGTCATCCTGATAAGTATACCTCAGCCTTTAAACAACTTAGTTAATGGAGAGACTTCTGCATAAAGGTTTCACTCCTTAGTGTTTTTTTTTTAAAGTGCTTGATTGATCTTCATTACCTTTTAAGTTGATGATAGCAAGTGGAAGCTTATTTACAGAAAGCAGTGACCTCTGATGCTGAAAAGCGAAGCCACCAGAAAGTGCCACAAACTGCAGTATCTCAAAAAACCTCCTGAGAGTGACTGAAGATGCAAGTCAGGTCCAAGAGATTCTCATATTAAAGTCTCCAACTGTAATCTTTTATATAAAGTCTACTGTTGACACTCTGTTAGATGCTGTGGCTCGGTCTGTAACAGACGGACAGAAGCGTGCAATAGGCAGGGGAAAGAAAAAGTGTGAGGATCTCAGCCTGGGTAGTGGGTATTTGTTGGTTATTGCACAGCATGTGTGCCTTATTTATGTGGTCCGAGTGTTTGTCAGAGTCTGAAATCGGATCTGTTACACTTTTCTGTATTTTGACTGTTAAACTAGTCGATTATTTTAAATCTGGCTTAAATGTGGAGTCTACCACACGTGCAGGCACCGCCTGTGCAACAAACGTTCAGAATTAATATCTCTGTAAATGCTCAGTACCAGCCAGATTTCCCCCCCCTCGCTATCCTTAATGGCAAACTCAGACACAGTTCTGGTGGTGAGCAGAGAAGGCTCCCTCACTTGCTGGTCAGACCATCGATTTGCAAGAGGGCAGCCAATCAGAAGGAAGCTGGCTTAAAAAGAGAGACCTTGAAATGTCTTGCTTTTATAAACGGGGAGAACTATGCGGGTTTACTTTGAGCTATGAGGATTGTTATGAACTGTGAATTATACAAATTAACTTGAGGGTTGAGAATAAATATGGAGCATTACAGAGCTTCATAAAGTTGGTAAAATTCACTGAAGTCTGGGACCGCCTAAAAATTTAAAATGAGTGACTGTAGTTGGTGTTCGTGTAGGGAATACTAATAAGCTGTGGTGCTCACTTTGAGGAAAAAGCTGGGAATGATTCTTTACATGGCACCAGGCAACATCAGGCTGTACTTAAACACCACTTTCAATTTACCTATTGCATACCTCTCTGATCTAGTCACGTTAGACTCTTCTCTCCCTCCTCTCACTGTAAGTGTAGCTGCTCTCAGCAGACAAAAGGTGTGAAAGTGAAATGAAGTGAAATATTAATTCAGTTTATGGCAGGATATTATTTTAGCACAAGTCCAATAAAAGCTTCTAAAGCTAGTGTAGAACATAACAAGAGAAAGGCAATAATGAAATGTCATCGTCTGAGCTTTACACTTTGTGTCGACTCTGTTGACCGCAATGATCAAGTCAAAAAACTAAACTGCCGTATAGATGGACGTTTTGTCAGGACACCTTTTGAGTGGACTAATATCTGATCCAGTGTCAGGTTGAGTTGCTTTATGTGTGGTGAGAAGGAAGTGAGTCTGAATCGCACATTCACCCCGTTTTGTTTCAGCTGAGGAGGACCTGCTGATTGAGCGCAGCGCCCGCACTGGCATGATCAACCCTGGTGACCCCTGGCAGACAATCATGTACGATGGGCCCGTGGCTCGCATCACTTATCGTATCCGGGTAAAGTGTGACGAAAACTACTACACCAGCACGTGCAACATACAGTGTTCTCCTCGTGACGACTACTTTGGCCACTACCGCTGTGGACCTTTAGGCACCCGTGTGTGCCTGGATGGTTGGATGGGCCACGACTGCACAACAGGTGAGCTCCTAGCACCTTAAAATGTCTTCAAAAATAAAAAGAAATGCGTGAATGAATTGTAAAGATTCGCTGCCTTTTGAGATCTATTTAATGAGATGTCTTTTAAACTGTTTCTATTAAGTTTGGGTTCAGATTTTCAAAGGGAGTCCGATCAGTTTACTCTTTACTGATCATCAAGGCTATAATTATTAAAGTAAGATGGCAGAAATGTGCCGTATGCATAAATAAACGTAGAATGTTTGGTCAGGTCATTATTCTAAAGTCTAGCAGTGTTGAGGTCATGCTTGTGGGTGGTGTTGGAGAGAGTGGGGGGCCCTCAATAAATCATCCAACTGACCTTAGAAGATGAAGGGTGAAAAAGGGGAGGAGAGCGCAGAAGGCCTGGCTTGTTTGTTTTTTTTTAAAAAAGAGGGTGGTGTTTTATGCAGGCCATAAAGTTGTCTAGTCAGGGTGCCATGAATTTTCATGTCTTGTTGCACTTGTTAGGATGAAGGCAAACAAAACAAACCAGCGTCTCTACCACCCACTTTCTGTCTTGGTGCCCCCTTTCCTCCACTTCTTTAATTACCTGGGTTGCATGGGATGGGAAGAGATGCATTTAAATAAACACATGTTGTTGCTCTTTTTCTGTCTTAGCGATCTGCAAGCAAGGTTGCAACCTGTTACATGGCTCATGCAGTGTCCCAGGCGAATGCAAGTAAGATGACTGGGAAGATTTTATTTGATATGCAAAAATGTGAATCATAAATGCAGAATCTTTCTGTTTCTGGCGCTGTAATTTTCTAAATGTATCACATGTCGTAAAATGTTAGATCACTGTCATATTGCTCATGCATTTTTAGATGAAATGTTGGTTTTTGTTTGTTTTTTTTTTTTTGTTTGTTTGTTTTTAAAACATACAAAATTGCATCGGTATTTCTTAAAAATTCAGCAGAGGAGCTAAATCTGTGGGGGTGGAAAGGCTGGATTTAAAGCAGAGGCACCTTCACTTGTCGAAGCCTGTTGTATTTTGTGTGTGTGTGTGTGTGTGTGTGTGTGTCAGCCTTTCCCTCCCTCGTGGGCATCTCCACCTCAGTTCAGAAGAAAAGGGCAATGCCGTACCAGCCTTCTTGTATTTTTAGCTATCCGAAATCCTCCTTAGAATACCAAGCACCTCATCAGGCTTCTGCAGCTCGGACTGAAGAAAGGGACTCGTCTTGGTGTGTGAATTTGACCACTGCAAAACGTGCTGGGAATTGTCAGATGCTCTCCCCATCCGCATTGCAGTCCTCCTCGAAGGGCAAGGGACAGGAGCGGAAATGAATATCCCGCCGTGTTATGTACATTTCCCAAAGTGGAAACGACAATTAGATAAAGTGACGTTGGATGTCCCAGTGAATCCACGTTTCCAGGATGTGGTACATCCCGTCGTCATTTCGCCACCCCAGTCTTTCACCTGCTGTATCGGGGGGGGGGGGGGAGGGGATGCTTGCCTCCACGTGTTAGGAAAGAGAGTTGGCCGAAAGCTGAGGAATGAGGGAATGGTGTTTTCTTGTGCCGTCCTTTTTCTAGTTAGCGCATTCTTCTTAGTCATACAAAATGTCAAGTTGCAGTCAACAGGAAGTGTGACATCAATGGAAGAGCAGCAGTAAAGAGACTTCCTGCAGCGGCATGAATTTAATGATGCCTCAGGTCACAGAAAGCTTGCATCAAATCCCTTGCCATCTCCCTTTATTCCCTTTATTTCATCAAGGTTTTATGGGCTTTGCCTCGTCTGCCACGGGCTTTTGAGAAACACAAAGGCTAGTACGTGCCTGTTGTCACACCACAGTATTGAGGCTTTTTATTAGCCCGCATTAGGCTTGTTCTGACATATTTAAGAGGTTTGCTGCAGTGTTCCTAAGAACTCCTTAGATATTAATTGTAACCCTTCTATATGGAGTTTTGCCAAGTTTCATAAGTTTCACATTTGTGATTAATTATATCAATAAGGACAAACTACAAATTTACTCTTTGGATACCTTAAAGCAGTCTCCGTGTTCTTTTTAGTGTTATTGCCAAATTGCTGTTAAGCTCTCTGGTGGTAATTGAATACAGTGGATGAAGCATGCCAAGTCTTACCCTGATACCCCGGACCCCAGTCTGAGACTGGCTGGAAGAGGGGGTTGGAAGGGGGTGCTGAAAGCTCAGAGAGGCAGCGGTGCCGTCTGCAAGGGGCTCAAAATAGCAGCCAATTGACAAGACAGCTGCCGTGACAACATTTCAGCCTTGGAATAGCCGAGTACAGTCCCGAAGCGTCAGACTGCTGCGCATAAACACTGTCTACACACAATCACCTCCAGCCACGCACTCTCAGAAACATCACGTCACCCTTGTAGCCCCCAAATCCGCCTCACCCGCATACTCTAACCCAATGCACAGTAGCTACTGGAAGTATCCTTAACCCCTGCTGCCCCGGAATGTCACCCTCTACTAAGATTAGTTGGCAGAAGACGTCCATGGGATGTGTTGACACTATAGCAGGTACAATATTAGGTTTGTTTCCACGGGCTGTCTGTCACTTGTGCATCATTAGTAGCTACAGCAGCTCACAGCCTAATGGGTGTCTTTAAGAACTGTTCTTAACAGACGCTAGTTTGGTTGTGGTGATTTATAATCAAGCATAAAACCATATCAGTTTCAAAACTGTTGGACATAAGTTGCAGATTGTTTTATGTAGATATTTTGAAAAGATTGATTCATCACCGATGGGTGATTTCACTATATTAGGATTCGGACCATGAAACCAACAATTTTTCAAGAAGCTGTTAAAGGGAAATTATTCATGGCTGTGTTCTTGTTTGGCAGGTGCCGATATGGCTGGAAGGGCCAGTTTTGTGATGAATGTGAGCTTCATCCTGGTTGTGTCCACGGGACTTGCAACGCCCCCTGGCAGTGCAACTGCCAGCAGAACTGGGGTGGTCTGATGTGCGAAAAAGGTATGGAAGAAATGCTGTTTATTTATTTATTTTTTTACAAAATGTATTCACAGGGACTCGCAACACCAGGCAGGGTGAGTCGTTGTTGTCGTTCCTCTGCTCCCCCTCCAGGTACAGTTTCTTGGATTTCATGAGTAATAGATGAGCAAGCTTCTCACACCCTGACCCATTAACATTGAGGAGTTACATTTATCTTTATATTATTATAGTTATTCAGTTATTACAGAATTACACTGTTTATATGAGGTCTGAATTATATTTACTGCTCATTTTCTCTGAGTGGAGACCGGCGGCTGGATAGTTTTACTGCTTGTGTGATCTGAGCGACAGCAGGGACACCCGATCTCCACCCCCCCACATCCCTTCGTCACACAGGGCTCTTCAGGGGATGAGAATGGGCCCTAAGATCCCCAGCGGAGACTGATCCCCCTGCTCATTTATTTACCAGCCTTTAGGGTGACCTGGCTTTTAGCCTAAAGCTGGTGTGCGGCGATCAGTTAGTTTATTTTTGGGAGCTTTAAAATAATGAAGCAAAGAATATAATTGTGAAAAACTGCATTTATACAGATAAGCAGACTAAGTCTACACAGCTAGTGGTCTGAATACAGTAAAATTTATTTTAATGCAGTGCAGCAGAGGGGTTGAGAAAACACTGTGCTTCCTGTCAAAGTGGACAGCTGGTGCTTCTTGCTGACTGAGGAATCTGACGAGCTTTCTGGGAGCTCTCTGCTCCAACGGGATAAAAAGTGGAACAAGACGAGAGCTGTTTGTTCCACTTGTAATTGTTAAAGAGAATTATTAGTAGTGTCACTTCAGAATATACCAATACAGATAAAATTCTAGTATTCAGTTCAACCAGGAACAGTTTTGTAAAAACATTATTTTGACCTGCATTAACTCATATTTGGCAGTATGCCTCTGTACCTGTGTCTAAGATTGATGTGAAACATCATAAACACGTGTGGCAACAGCTGTCATCTTTGATTTTTGTTTCTGAGTGGTGAAGTTCTAATCCTCATGTTCCTTCTGAACATTCACTTATCACTTAATATCAAACTTCTCTCTACCTGGTTGAAAATATAGCGCAAAGTGAAAAAAGACAGCTTCATAGATTTTCTGTGCTTCTCTTTGCAACCTTGAGTTGTCATTTCACTTCACTGTGCATCTCCTTGCTGTTCTTGCTCCAGATCTGAATTACTGCGGTCGCCATCAGCCTTGTGTTAACGGAGGAACTTGTATGAACACCCAGCCAGATGAGTACCACTGTGCCTGTCCAGAGGGCTTCTCTGGAAAGAACTGTGAGATAGGTGAGAGAGAATCCACTCCCTAGAGGTGGGCCTTCCATGTACAGCATATTTTCTGCCCTCTCCTCCGCTGCTGCCGCCGCCTCCTCTCTCAGCTATACTGGCCTTTGTTTTGCTAGTCAGAAATACATGGCACTTTTTCTGTGAACTTATTTACAGTTTGTAGGGAAAGCATCCAGCAAGACAAATGGAGACTTGTATTTTTTTTTTTTTTTTTTTTTTAACAATACACTTTTAAAAACAGGAAAAAAATACCCAAACATATCTCATATGAAATTAATGTTTCCCTTTCTTCCACACTATTGCTTCTTCAGCTGAGCACGCCTGTGTTTCCAGTCCTTGTGCAAATGGTGGTACATGCCGCGAGGTTCCAGCAGGGTTTGAATGCCAGTGTCCTCCAGGCTGGGATAACCCAACCTGTGCCAGTGAGTGTCTTCATTTCTTTTCTACACACATTTTTATTTTTATATGATGAAAGTGATTTCCAGCCATGAAAATCAGGTTTTTGATCAGTCAGTCACTTACCTGAGTATTTTCCTCAGATTTGGATGACTGTGCTTCCAGTCCATGTTCTCATGGTGGAACTTGCATTAACCTGAAGGATGGATTCGAGTGTGTGTGCCTCCCTCAGTGGGAAGGAAAGACCTGCCAGATAGGTGAGTTTTGTGTGCATACACATATTAGTGTGTTTTTATTTCAGCCGGGGAAGATGTTTTTCTGCCCTTTTCCTGTTTGTTCCTTTTCCTAAAATAAATAATTGGCCTTTGACACGCAGGCATAGCATTGCTCATCATTTTGGAATGAAACTGCCATGTCACAAGGCCACAATATAGGATGTTGGTATCCTGAATGAGCTGGCAGCTTCCCACAGCGTGACCACCTTTTTCTCAATGACTTTATGAGATACCAAAGCCTATATCCGGCTGTTTGCTGGCCACTCTCTGTGGCATTCATTTCTGTAGAACCCCCCCTCTCCGATGAGCGGACGTGACCAGCATAAAGTCAGGAAATGGATTACAACCGGTAAACAAAGTTGGGTTGCGTGTGTGGGGGTAAAGGCAGGAAAGAGATCCCGAGAGTTCAGTGTCGTTTTACCAGCTCCAGTCTCAGTTTACAGGCAGCTATAGGCCTCCTGTCTTACCTGGCCATTGGTGCATGTGTAGAGTTTGGGGTTTCATAGAGAAGACAGGTGTGTGAGGGGAGTGTAGCAGGACTCCCTGCGGACTGCCCTCTCCTCCCCAAACACCCACTTTTAATACCTGCAGGTGGTTGATGTTTGTGAGTGAAACTGTTAATCTTTATTGAACAGGTCAAAGTGGTGTATAGAATTACTGTGAGGTTGTCTATATGGCGCACAAAACACATTCTAAAAATATTATGAAGTTCTAAAATAAACTTTACGTAAGACTTAATTACAGTGCTTTTCTCTCAGTCTGGCTAAAATCTCTTAAGCAGGGAAAAAAACACCCTGTGATGCAAATGGGGAATTTTTTGCGAAAATAACGTCGACTCAGTGCACTACAGGATAACTCGGTGCTAAATATTAAATTCAGGTGAACTTTCGCAGATTTTATCACTTACACTGAATTTGAAATTGAGATCCTGAAAGTAGCTCGGCACTTTTACTCTTCAAAGTTTGTTTCCATGTATTGTGGAGTAAAGGCTTGAATAAAGCTTTTTGTGGCGCTTAAAGCTGTGTGAAGTCTGATACAGTGCCTGAGGTGTTGTCGCCTGAGCCTGCGTCATTTTCGGTCTGAAGACTATAGCTTTGAAAGTGGCGAGAACTCTGTGGGTACAGAAGCGAGCCTATGAGACCGCTCCACCTGATCTTAACCAGCAATGTTTTCATTGGTCAAGAAACTGAAAAGAATGAATATATTTATATCAAATTTTGTGCTTTTGAATTCCAATAATAGGCAGGTAATTTTATACCAGTACTCTGTTGACACCAACTGGACAAAAAATTTAAGAATTAAGGCACTTGAGCCATTAAATATTAGACGTTCATAAAGTTTTGTAACTCAGAAGTTGACCAAAAATCCTCATTATTTAAACTGTTCTTTGATTAACTCTTTATTCCTCGAACTTTACCTCACTCGAACTTCTGAGTGTTCGATTATACAAGAGCGCAGGTGCCAGCAGGCCTTCAAAGCTGGGTTGCTGGTCTCTTTCCTATCTTGTCCCTTCTCTGGTTTCATTCAATTGATTGACTCCTTACTCCTGCCTTCACAGATGCAAATGAGTGTGCAAGACAGCCCTGTGTGAACGCTTACTCTTGCAAAAATTTGATTGGCGGATATCACTGCAGCTGTTTTCGGGGATGGTCCGGACAAAACTGTGACATCAGTCAGTATTCCTCCCTTCAAAGTCGCTCCTAAATCGATAACTCTTCTTCTGGTTGCTCTCGGATGTCTCCTCCTCACTTTCTGGATGCACAGCTTAGGTGTACTTTGGCACCGCTTACTTTCCACACGTGTGGCAACGTGTTCCTTTCTCGTCTCGCAAACCGAAACTCCAGCTGTGTTATGCATGCCCAGTTACATAAGAGTCTATCTGGCACCCTTCTCACTTCACTAGTTTTTTTTTCTTTTCCTAACTTTTACTTAATCTATGCACAACTGATAGCGCATCGTTCACTCTTTTAGTGGAGTAGCATTTTTAAAATGTATGTTTGCAGGAAACTTGCTAATTCTTGTTGTCTTCCTCTTCAGATACCAGTGCCTGCCACGGTCAGTGCAAGAATGGAGCAACTTGCCGCGCTGTGTTGAACAGCTTTGTGTGCGAATGCCCACCGCAGTTCACTGGACAGCTGTGTGAGGTGAGTCTCATGTTACCCAGGTTCTACCAGTGACCAACTGCAATACGTAACGTAGCAGTAGGCTTCATTTATTAATTTTTGCTGTGAGATGCTGACTAACCCTTTATTGCATCTTGTGGTATAAAATATGAGAGGCGAAACCTGTTTTTTGCTGTAATTCCATAAACCAATATCATGCAGGATTTATGGTTTGTGTAAAGTGCTTTACTGCCTTTCACATTTCTGGACTTGTTGGCCTTGCCAAGGCACACTTTTGGTTTTCACAATTTCACATTTTCAAAGTTTGTTTCAACAAACGCTTGTAAATTAGTAACGTTGATTATTTGATCAATCCAAAACCAGAAGTTTCACACACTACCTTAACTTGAGCTCTTTAGTGCTTAGGACAGGGTTTGGGGGGAATTACCTCCTCAACATGTCCTGAAGTTCTCCAGAAGCCTGGGAATGAACTAATCATTTGATTCAGCTGTGATGACCCAGGGCGATACCTAAAACCTGCAGGACACCGGCCCTTGAGTTCCCCACCCCAGGCTTAGGGGTCCAGGACCTGTGGAGTTTGTATGTTATGTCCACTTAAGTTCAGGGTGTTTTCTTGGAGGTCTAAGGCTACGTTCACACTGCAGGTCTTAATGCTCAATTCCTTTATTTATTTATTTATTTATTTATTTATTTATTTATTTATTTATTTATTTATTTTTGGTCTGGTTGTTCACACTACAAATAAAATGTGACCGCAAATGCTTTGTGGTTATATGCATGTAAATCAGGAGATTATATCTCTTATTATAACCTGGTATCATGACCGTAAAAGGTGATCTGTTTGTTTCACAGATCTTCTGTAAACGTAGAACATTAACAAAATGCCATCATAGCGACTAATCATGTGCAATTGTACCAGCACTGATGGGGAAATGGTTTCCTGTGAAGTTGGATGCTAGAAAACATGTTGTGAAGCAAAGCAGCCCATGAATTGGGATGTAAGTGTCATTAAGATGGACTAGAAATTGCCCTAAACTATAAAGACAACCAAAAAGCCATAACACAATAGTCATCTGATCCAGCAGATCATTAAACTCCCCTACGTGCCAAATCGCTGCTGTGATCTGCCAAAACGTGCAATGTTGTCAGCCTCCAACCCTGCAAGCCAAGTCCACGTCACAATTCATACTTTTATTTCATAAAGATGCCACATATTGGTGTCCCTGCTGCAGCCCTTCATGTATGAAGCGAGTGTTTGAATGTAGGTTAGCAGTGAGGAAACCGACACTCAGCTGCATCTCTTGGGGTCCTGAATGGAGGACATTGCTGGTCAGGAGCCAATCCTGATTTAGCATCTCTACTATAAATATGAGCCTCTCTGAATGAGGGGACCCTGGATTTCTGCCCGCATACTACAGAGCTCTAATGCCTGCTGTTGCAGGGCCGTATAGTCCTACCCCGCAGTGCCAAAACTACAATGCCTCCAGCATCGTATTTCTCTGATTAGATTGTGACTACACAATCAAGTGCTTACTGGATTAATCAATGTCATGTTTGCCTCGGTGTTTCATGTCTTCAGAGAAAATGGGTACAGAGAAAAGGCTAAAGGGGACAAATATGATGCATTTACTTTTATGGTAGTAGACATGCTTAAATTTAGTGAATTTTGTGAATTTAAGGGGCCAAGCAAAAAAGAGCTTTATCTTTTTATATTCAAGCACTCTTACTAGTGTGACTCTGCGAATATCACTTTTAGTCGGTCAAGCACTAGGTCCCAGCGTGAAATCTCATATTTGCTGCCTTGAAATCCATTCATGGTTCCTAAATATCTTGGTGATCTGATTGGCCAATGCTTTTTTTTTTTTTTTTTTTTTTTTTTTAAAGACTCTTGTTATGGAAATTAAGCAATATATTAAATTATCTCAGAGTTAATTGAGATCGCGAGGTACCAGCTGCTGAATAATGATAAACGAAAGAAATTCTAATCATTACACGCTGACATCAGCAGGACCCAGGTGGATGCCCGCCTCCATCTGCACAATTATACCTCGGGTGGATGTAGTGCAATAGAAAGATAATATCCTACATGAAACTACTCGCAACACGGTGAATGCCATCTAGTGAGATTTTATTCACGCGAAATCAAACATCTCTAAAGCAAGAGATATCCAAAAATGGGCAACTTGCATCTAAACAATCTTAGAGGTGTGAAGAAAAAAGGGAAAATAACAAAAAACTTCCAGGAATACCCGATTTAACCTTTGCCAGTTTTCTCTTCAGAGCCAACTTTTCAAGTTATGACCACTTGAAATGGTGCATCTTGCAATTTCGCTTAAACTTGCCCGGGTGGTGCTGGTGACGAGAGCCTCTGTCTCCTGTAGAAAACTTGATGACAAGTGGACAACATGGATACGAGTTGAGAATAACAAAGAAAGAAAAGAGGGGGTCAGTAAAATGTGAGTCCTCAGTTGGCAATCTACATTTAATTGGGCCCTTTTTATTCACAGAGGACATGTGGGTGATCTAAGCGATCGCCAAAAAGTCTGGCTAGACACAGCAAAAATAAATTATGCAATGAAACGCACTAAATTCTGGGCTCTCGCCTGCTGCATTAACAATGACTTTTGTGCTCTGGACAGCGCAAGCAGTTAACAGTGATGTTCTGCAGATTTATTACCTTCAGACGTGATTCCCTGACCACACACGTGCAAATACTAAAGAAAGAAGTCTGGCCCTGACACTTAAAATAAACTGTGTGTGACCACAAACTTCACCAACCCCGTTGCCCAATTCCATCTCCCTTTTTCAGCACCTTAAATGGCAACGGGTTGCAACCCAGAGTTTATGCACAGTTATGCTCTGTTTATAGGAACTGAAAGATTTTCTGTCCAATCCCAGAAATGCCGTATGTGAAAATGGCTGAAGTTATCACTCTGACCTCTAGGCAGCTTCTCTCTGTGTCAGAGGATTTATATTTATGTGTTCGCTTGTCTCTGCATGATGTGGAACCAGCTTCATAATGGATAGCCGTTCTTTTGCCTGCTCCGTTTCGCATTCTGACTCCTCTCAAAATAATCTTGAATGATAACGCAGGGCAGAGATGTAAAACCGAAAGCATGGATTCTGTTGATGAGCTTAGTAAAAGTTTCTGAGGCTTACATTGCTCGTCCACTTACTCAGTTTGTTCATAATCGCAGAGGCTTGAGCCAAGCTAAGCTGCTCACCTTCAGACTTTAGCTGTCCTTACTCCAGCTGGCCTGATTGCTTTATTATCATAGGCAGTTTAATGTGATGATAATGTTTTCTACCACTTAGAAACTCTTTTGTCCGTAAAACGGACTGATATAGTGTGCATACAAGCATTTCCTTCTATACTCAAGTATAATCTAACCAACATTCATACACATTCACACTCCGATGGGCACATCGGAGAGCAATTTGGGGTTAGTATCTTGCCTAAGGATTTATATTTGGCATGCAGACTGGGGAAGCCAAAGATCGAACCACCAACCTTCCAGTTAGTAGCTGATCTGCTCTACCACCCCACAATTCGTGAGCACTTGTTGAAGAAAACTTTGCTGAGTGTACTAAGTCACACCAGTTTACTGTATTGTTTGCCGGGGTTTTTGTGTCCAACATCAGGCTGTTAGTTTGAGGAAGCATCCTCAACATTTGTGCTTGCAATGACCTGGTGAATACAAATGGACTGTTTTAACATATAGTGCTTTAGATCCTCTTGGTCTCCATCATCACCTGAAGAAGATACCTGGCTGTGTAAAGATGATGGACTATGTTTACTGAGTGATTTTTATTTATTTATTTTTTTCCGCCATCATTGGTCTTATAATTGGAACAGTCACTCTTTTAATGTGTATATTTTGTTTGTCCTTCCCCCCCCCCCCCCCCCCCCCCCCCCTCTTCTCCTGTTTTTTCCAAAGATCCCAAGCTCGTCATCTTCTGATGCCTGTGATCCAAACCCTTGTGAGAATGAGGCCAAGTGTCATAGCATGGAACAGGACTTCTACTGTGCGTGTCCTGAAGGCTACGAAGGAAAGATGTGTGAAAGGCTCAAAGAGGATTGCCAAACCACTCCATGTCAAGGTGGCTAAAGGAATCTGCAGGGGGGAAAAGGCTGGAATAGATCGATAATATGAGAAAACACTAAACCTGAAACTTGTTTTTTTGGGGGGGTTTTTGGTTTATTTTTGACAGCTATTGACAGCTGCAGCATTGCTGTTGCAACCAATGACTCGGATGGCATACAGAACATACCCTCCAATGTCTGTGGCGCACGAGGACGCTGCATCAGCCAGCCAGCCGGAAACTTCACCTGCGTCTGTGATCCGGGTTTCAGTGGCATCTACTGTCACGAGAGTACGTAGAGACTTAAGCTTTCAGATTCTGGAGGTGCTGTGTGGTCTGTAATTCATTTTTGGGGTGTTTTTTCTTTTCTTTTAACCCTTTCAGTATATCATTATATACGTCATATCATTTTCTTTTTATTTTAGATATTAACGACTGCATAGGCAACCCATGCAGAAATGGGGGAACCTGCGTTGACAGAGTGAACTCATTTCAGTGCGTTTGTCCTGATGGATGGGAGGGCCAGCTCTGTGACCACAGTGAGTGATTTCCTGCTAGTCTTTGTGTCCTTCTTAAACACAAAGTCACGGCTGGTTTAAAGAATCTGCCACCACTGCGTTGCTTTGTACCAAACACGCCACAGTTTATGCAAAAGTGAATGAAACACTTGAATCATAGAAACCTTCCTCCTTCCTCAGATGTCAACGAGTGCAGACACAATCCTTGTAAGAATGGTGGACAGTGCATCGACCTGGTAAACGACTTCTACTGCAACTGCACCGATAACTGGAAGGGCAAGACCTGCCATTCCCGTGAGTTATCTGCCTATGTGTTAATGGGTGTGTTTATGTTCACAGCTCCCAGTAGTTCCAGCTCCACCTTTTGTGTATTTTTACAGTTTCACAGCTGTAAAACTGATGTCTACATTTATATCATTATTGGATTACACCAATTATTAATTAATTTCCTCTTGCCAGGTGAGCGCCAGTGTGATGAAACCACCTGCAGTAATGGAGGAACCTGCAATGACCACGGGGATACCTTCCGCTGTGCATGCCCACCTGGTTGGGGAGGAAAGATGTGCAACACAGGTGAGGCAGAAACGGAATACGCTAAGGTTTAAGGAAGCTAATGGCTTAGTTTTATGGGAGATTTTGTCAGAAATCCAAAAACTTTAAAATGTTTACTGAATGCTTTTTGCTCTGCTTTGCCTTCACTAAACAGACGATGCATGGACCAATCATTACGGCTACATTTGTAGTTGCTGGGAGCTCTTAATGCTTTTCATAACTATGAAATGGGCTGTTTCCGTCACTGGCTTAAATTGTCATTAATGGACACAATGCCAGGCCTAACCTTAACCCTCTGAACAAGCTGAGAAATGTGTGTGGGTGAGGCTAAGCCAGAGTAATGCTAATGATGGATTCAAGGATGAAAAAGTTTGGCTGTTAATCAGCCCTGATTTTAAACCAACTGCAGTTCCTTATAGGTGAATAAGTATCATGTTAATAAGAAACTGTCACAAATTGACAGGAAACATCAACTTGTAAGATTATCAGAAACTTTTCTGATGCTTTATATTACTGACATTATTGTATTTTAAAACTAAGTGTAGGAGATGGAGCATGATTGTCTTTCACTCATAAACCTTATGGTGGGCAAACTTGGAGTAATAGATGGGATGTCTGTTGGCCCTTCCTTAAAGAAATGTCATGCAGTCTTATACCCCTTCACTTCTTGAATAGAACTGAGAAACAACCAGCTGTGTTAGTCTCGATTGGTTAGATTCAGAGTAAAACGGGCTACAGTGATTGCTGCAAATTTGCAAGACTTGGCATATCTTTTAATAACCACGTAACTCTTAGAACAGCCACCTCTGATCGGCTTCCATTGTTGGTGTCGCATTTCAGCAGTTTAATCCTGTCTGATCGGTGAGCCAATTTTAGGTTGACGAGAAAGTTGGCGAATGTTTTAATCGGAAGAGGTTTTGGATTCTGGTGACGGTCCTGTTTTTCTAGGTTCATATAGAAACTGTAAACATGACAAACGTAATGGCATCAGCAGTTTAGCATTTAAAAAAAAAAAAAGAAGTGGGAAATGAAAATTCATAACAAGTGAGCAAAGTACCCATTTTTTTGCAGAATAGAACCCATTATAAATATCTGAATCGCACTCATGAGAGACCAAACGGTTGACCTTGCATGATAACCTGAGGGCAGAAGCTACACCGCCATATGGAGTGGATGATTCAGACAATCCAATATGGTATTAGCCTTCCAAGGAGGACCTCCCTGAGAGCTTACTTTTAGCTAATTTAAAGGCTGGCTGGAATTAGTGGGACAAGCATGTCCCAAATTACCTCGCCTTTCACAAACACTCAGGTAACAAGTAATTATTCAAGCCTGTTGCTAAAAAAATAGTAAAATGATGATAAATATAGGCTGGTAGAACATAAAATAACTGTCTATAGGGACTGTACGGTAAGTTTATAATGTGTAGGAAACCTGTAACCTTATTCCCGGTAGTTTAGTATCACCCACTTGCTCCACTGCTTGGAATCATATACCTGTGTATGTGTTGCTCTTTTGGGTTTTGACAGTCTAGTGCACCTCGTGACTCACTCTCTCTTTCCATAGCTAAGAACAGCACATGCGCCTCCAGTCCTTGCTCTAACGGAGGGACTTGTGTGGGAGGAGGCGATACCTTCACCTGCATCTGTAAAGAGGGCTGGGAAGGCCCCACCTGTGGACAAAGTTAGTTTTACTGTATAACTTTAAATATAACTGACGGTAAAATCACCATAATTGTGTGTTGGGTGTACTGTTTTTGAAGTAGAGGTGAAATCTGTTGCAATGGGACATTTAAGTTTTATTATAAAGTTTGCAAGTAACAAAAGCTTGAAACCCATGATCTTATTAGGCTGGGATTATTGCTGCATTACATGCATATAAATAATAGACTGGTCAATTCAGATGTGGGGGGTAGCATGCCACATGTATGCAACAAAGATGATATATTACTTTTTCTTTTCTTCAACAGATACAAACGACTGCGACCCTCATCCATGGTATGTAACATTTTTCTTTCCTTGCACACCTCCCTGGCTCTTTCATCTCCACGCTTTACTCAGACCTTACAGGCTAGAGGGGTGAAGGGCCACTAAAGCAGTGGAAGTTGTCCTTAAATCAAGCCTCAAAGGGCATCTCGCAGAGGAGGGGGCTCAAATATTGAATAGGACAGTGAGAAGTGGGAGTTTTGTGGGGAGGACAAGAGTCCCACCTACCCTGTGGTGAATGCAGGTGGGGGGTAGAATGGCAGAGGGGGTGTACGTGTCCATTCTTTCCGTGCGACCTGGGGGGAAGCTTGGCTTTTGAGGAGGAATGGAAGAAGGCCTGATGAGGGGAGGGGAGGAACTGGACACACCTATTAGCATTTGAAAGGTGGAGGCTTGTATTGATGGGTTGAACTGAGTCTTGTGACCCCCCCCCCCCCCCCCCCCCCCCCCACAAAGGCACACAATCGATGTGCTTTGTTGTAGCTGGAAAGGATGTACGGCCTCATCTAACTGTCAGTTTCTTTGCTCCCTCAGTTACAATGGTGGGATCTGCGTGGACGGAGTCAACTGGTTCCGGTGCGAGTGCGCCCCCGGTTTCGCCGGACCTGACTGCAGAATCAGTGAGTGATGACATGAGGATTAAGATGAACCGATTTTGGATGTGATGGCTAAAACCAACCGCAATGATATTCCTGATGAGAACATGATTAAGAGGATTGCTACATGGAAGAAGGGGTGGAAAAAAGTATAGGGCGTGGAAAAAGATGGCTGTATTGACATCTAAATGTGAGACCGAGACAGACCCCTCTCACTTTCTCTTAGTCCTTTAACGCCTTGGGGGGGTCAAAGGTCATCCCTCCTCCGTACTCACACAGTCACATATTCACACATTGAAGACAAATAACCCAGTGACCCCGAAATTCTTCTTTTCTGCTCCTTTGTTTTGGACGGATAGCCTTCACCTTTTTTCTGGGGCTTAAATTTGGAAATTCTCATTCAGACATGTTCATGTGAAATCTGGGTGACAATGGCCTGGAGGTTCCCACTGACACGGGAGGCGAGGCTTTGTGATTTTTATTTTTGCACTTTTTGGAAGTTTTTAGTTTTGACTGGCTGTTTTCGGGGTGGGGGGTTGTTATTGGGGGGCGTTTTTTGTTTGTTTTGTTTGTTTTTTTTGTTTTGTTTTTTTCCCTAAAGCATCAAATGCGATATGATTGTAAGTGGGGGAAAATGTGACTTTTATAGTTATTTTCTATCTTTTTGAATTAACTTTGTCTGTAGAACAACATTTATTTAACAATGCACAGCCAATGGTGACTGGTTGCAAAAAAGGCATAAGAAGGCCACGTCTTGTTTTAAGATGTCAACTTTTTCCCAGTAGCTCAAAGTACTTAAAACATCAACTTTCAGGGAGCTTGGAAGACTCGTAGACCTAACTAATGGTTTAACATTTTGTCTTAAATTGTGGTGTTTTTCCTCTTTGTGTAGACATAAACGAGTGCCAGTCTTCACCCTGTGCCTATGGAGCCACCTGTGTGGATGAGATCAATAGTTTCCGATGCATCTGTCCGCGTGGAAGAAGAGGAGCCAGATGCCAAGAGTGTAAGCACGCTCAAATTTAAGTGATTTCAGGATGAAATCACCTCCTTTAGATTTACATTATTGGCTAAAACCATGGAGTATCTTAAAAACAAAGTTTTGCATTGAATGAGCTCCAGTGGCACAGTGGTTTAAGCTGAGGGCTTTCACTGTCTGGTTATGACATGCAATTACGAATGTCGTTATCTACTGCAAGGGGCTTAGACCAGAGAGGAGAGCTGCAGGAGGACAGCTGGAGATTTTAAAACTGTTCCATAAGTGCATCATGGTTCTTTCTTCCTATCTATAGTCATAGGCGTTGGGAAAACTTGCCACTATACTGGGCTGCAGTTTCCACATGGCAGCCACTGGGAGGAGGAGTGCAACAGTTGCCATTGCCTCGATGGCAAGGTGGATTGTACAAAGGTAAGAGACTTAATTACTATCAAAACGGCGTTCTGATTAAGAGCTCATCGTGTTTATCTTATTCCTGGACCCTAAAGTTAAATAACCGCCTATGATTAGAGCCTTCAAGGTACTCTTCTTTCGCACCTTTGAACAGATTCCAGGACTTGTGCTATTTTTAGATGGCTTGATTGATATCCTGTTATTAGCTTTTCCATTCTGTGTCTTTGAGTTCACAATGGATATTATATTCAAGGGAATATTTCCAGAAGCATGAATGAAAATGCTTTCATATGAAGTCGCACTCCCACGTGATATTTTAACATGGTGACAAGTGACGCAAGAAAGAAATGGCAATGCGAATGTTGTCTCACGTCTAAGTGAATATTTTGACCTTGTAACACCAGGTGCTGTGTGGTCGCCGTCCGTGCCGGCTCGAGTCATCGGGCCGTGACCAGTCCTGTCCGGCTGGACAAGAATGTCTGGAGCATAGCTACTTCACCTGCTTCTCCCCCCCTTGTCATCAGTGGGGGGTTTGTTCAATGGTTGGACCTCCACCTCCACATGTAACCACCAAGTGCCAGCCAAACAGCGGCCATTTGGACAACAGCTGCGGCCGCATAACACTCGTTTTCAACAGAGACAAAGTACCGCCGGTGAGTAATCAGCCACATATCGCTTTGAACCGTTTAAACTACTTTTTGTGTTGCTTCTGATTGATGCGTTTTGGGTTTTTGTGTATATCTACAGGGAACAACAGTGGAGAATATCTGTTTTGAGCTGAGGTATCTTCCTGATACTAGACACTTGGCAAGAGACCACGCTCTTCTCCTTCTCTGTGATCTCTCTCATTCAAATCAGGATGCTGTAGAGGTGGCTATAGTAAGTAAAAGTGAATTAGAGTGGTGATTATTCCATTGCCTTCTAAAACAACCTTATTCTAGCTCATGTTGGAGATTTTACCAAGCTTGATTGACACAGATTTATGGGTGGGGGCATAAAATACACAAACAGCCAGTGCCTACCATACAACCCAAGTGGCACACTCAATAAGATGTTTGGTTGGGACTTCATGGTGTCTTTTCTCTTCCTTTCTTTTTGATTTGGTTCTCAGTCTTTCCATCCAGAGGATTTACCTGACCACAGTCTGATCCAGGAGACAGCCAGTGCCATTGTGGGCACCTTGTCTAAGCGGCACAATAGCACCATAATGCTGGCAGTCATTGAGGTCAAAGTGGAAACCCAGGTCATGCGTCCATCAGTGGGTAAGGAATGATTAACGCAAATGTTGCACAATGGTTTCATAGGGCCAGCCATTTTTAGTTATTGCTGACGTCGCACTCCTACTGACTTTACTTTTTCTACAATTTCCTTCCATGTTGATGTCAACAGATTACCTGGTGCCTCTACTATGTGTCGCCTTTTGTTTGCTCTGCCTCTTCTGCATCATTGTATGTGTTTGGTGGACACGCAAACGGAGAAAAGAGCGCGAGAGGACCTCCCGATCAGCCGCCGACGACAGCGTCAACAACCAGTGGGAGCCACTGCGGATCGTTGTGCGACGTCAGCAGGAGCAGCAGCAGCTGAAAGAAAGCAACAGGGAGGCTGAGCAGGAGCGCAAAAAGCTCATGGGCCCCTCCTGTCGGACGTATGATGAGGAGGAGGAGGAGGAGACGGAAGGCGAGCTTGAGCTCGAGGAGGAGTGCGGTGGAGCAGAGGCGGGAAAGCAGCTAGTTTATAAGTACTCTAAAACTGCAGTGCGGCCCAGTGGAGGAGTGATCTGCACCATGCACAGCTCCAGTTCACCTCTCAAAGCCCCCCACCGGACCCCAGGCTACAGTCCCAAAGACAACCGCTGGAAAAATGTCAGTGCGGTCCTGACTGGTCAGAAAGACCTCAGAGACTATTGTGTATGAGATATATATAAACAAATGAGTTGCAGTGTGGAAGCAAGAGAAGCTGCAAGGCAGTGACTATTTTTAGTTTGGACTATTTTTGGAAAGAAAGGAAAAATGCTTTTTGTTTATATAAGCCATTGTTTGCTTCATTTTCATGTTTTCGTCACTGTCACCTGAAGTGATTTTTGATTCAGGAGGGCTAGAGCACAGTGAACATCCTTTTTTCATTCTGTTACCTTATTTTCCTTTACATGTACACAGGAGCTGAGATGTAATGATATTTCAGGAGGCAAAAGAAGCTTCTTGCAATTTATGTTTATGGACTTGTTGGTAAATGGTGAGTCACTGATATGGATTGAGGGGAAAAAAAAAACAGGCTGTATAATGATTTTATTTTATGTTTTGTTTACAGATGAGTATGATTTTGTTAAACTATCAGTGGGTTCCTGTTCAGTGTCTGTTGGGGCAGATGCACATTAAAGGGAGAGAAAGGGAAGGGTTTTAGAGACATGGACTGTTGTTGCATTCACAGTAACAGGGGAAACTCTCCCTTTGCTCTAGTTTCCTTCCAGCTTTGCCCACCTGTGGCCGTCACACGCCAGCCTTACCAAAAACACTTGGCCTGGAGGGGAAGAGGGGGCAGAAACCCCAGTGCCTACTATGTGGCCTTCCTTGTTTTTGTTTGTTTTCCTTTTCTCCTGTCTCGTTTTCTTGGCTGAAAGCTCTGTTTGACGATTTTTTGCAGTATTTGAGTTGGTAGCAAGTGCCTTTCTAAGAGCTGCGTTCAGGCTCCAAGTTGCGCTGCCCAGTTTGACCTCCTTGTTCTCAAATCTCAAAGGGATATGTGTACATTTAGACTTCAATTTCACAGCAACGCCATTCAAGGTATTTGATCAAAGCAGAAATGAATACTCTGTACATACATGTAAATACTAAAGGAGTCGCTGTGTATATTTGAAATAAGTAACTTAAAAGACAAGTCACACATTTTTATTATTATTATTATTATGATTAATATTATTTTTATTTTTTTTACAACGCCATTCCTTTTATTTAATGCCTGTCCAAATAGGCAGGTTTTATAACACTTAATACTCAGAGTCCCGCAGTTAAGAGTTAGGAACATTTACAATGAGGTACCACCTATGAAGGAATTTATGAAGGGTTTATAAATGGTGTCTATTTTTTGAGGGGGGGGGTATTAATATGTGTTTTGAAATATTAAAGAAAAAGTGATGTTTTTGGTTTTTCACCTTTACATTATGTGATAGAATAACTTTCACAGGGCCGAGGCATCACTAGGCATCCTGTTCGTGTCATTGATGTTATTTTGGCTTTTCTTTCAGTCTAGCATGCAGTCTCAATATTAGCTTCCCTTAGTGTTTTGTTGTTGTTGGTTTTTTTTTTTGTTTTTTGTTTTTTAGGGGGGTGTATACACAATTGGCAAAGTTAGAAGTAGGAAGCATAACCTGGATGTTTTATTTTGTAGGAAAATGTACTATAAATGCTTTAATTTTGCTCTTAACTGTTGTTAGCCCTAAGATTTACTTGCTATTTATTTGTAAGTGCTGTAGAGAAAATCATATTGCTATTACGGTCAAACCGCTCTTTTGCTTTCTTTTTCATTGTTTTTTTTTTTTTTGTTTTTGTTTTTTTTTTCTTTTGTCTTTCTTTTCTTTTTCTTTCTTTTTCTTTTTTTTAAAAGCTGCCAATACTATAGCCTTAACAAGTTTCCAAACCATTTATAAACCCATCACAAACCCTTTTATTTCAGGTGCCTTAATGTAACAGTGCATTGTTTGTGTTATCAGTGGTCGTGTTATGATGTTGGGGTTTTTTTTTTTTTTTTTTTTTTTTTTGTGTTGATGTTGTTCCACTATTAAGGCAGGTAAGACATCTTGTGTAGTGTGGTGTGCTTTATTCGCTTGAGTAAAGTGCACTGCTGTCACTTTACTGTCATGGAGATTTCTAAAATAAAACACAGATGGATGGTTTAAAAACAAAAGAAAAACCAGTCCACTCTTGGCAGTTTAGAGTTCTGAATGTGGATGTTGGGTCAAATGCGGACATCTTGCATTAGCATTAGCTTGGTTTAAAGGCTTTAATGAAGGGAACAATGTTTGCAGATGCAGATTTTTCTTTGCCATCATGCAAATGTGTTTTAAGTTACCAACTCAGTTTAAACAGTTTTACCCCTTTTCATATCATGTCATTGTCTCAAAACGCCATTGTATTTCTGTAAATGGGACACAGCAAAATAAACAATTAAAGCTGCATCACTGCTGGTGTTAAAAGCTGAATATGCATATTGTATACATTTTATTGTACAAGGGACATGCGTTAATTTTGTACAAAGCAAAAAGGGTGTTTCATTGTTTTAAATAATCATCCTACCTATTTATTAAAGCAGTTTTGACACACCATGATCACACTTGTAATATTTGGTTTACAGTGCAAAAATCACCCCAAAATATTCACATCCAGTGTAAATTGAGCAGCAACATTTAACGATTACACACATTCTGATTTGTCAATGTATTTTATTTTTTTTAAATTAAATCTTGCCTTATACTACAGTCAGTCTAGAGAAAATGCTGATTGGAGATAGTGGGACACCCAAGATGTATGTCATTCTACAATGCACCTCTGAAATCATTCCCCTTGAAATGGTTGTTTCAAAGACGGGGACCAGATAAGCAAGCACGTGCAATCAATGGCTGTCCTCAAAACAAAATGTCAATCAAGGTGGCAATAACATAGGAATATGATGGCGTCATCGGTATACACAGAAATTCACGTTAACTAGTTCCATCCAGATAGAATGTCAGATTTAAAATAGAAACTTAAAAGTGGGAATACAAACCAACTGAGCCTTGTGATTGAAAGTGGTTGCCCACAGGCCGATTATTGAATAGTTGAGTAGTAATTCTTTTGGGAGCAGTTCACCCTGTGATTTTGCAATATTTGTCCACAGGGATAAAGACGAAAGCACAAAGTGGGCAAAATAAGCTGCTCACTAAATTTACTTCTGCTCAATAACTGTACATGTATTTAAAGGAGCTTGCAAAGAAAAGCGTCTGGACTTTAAGTTGCTTGAAGACGTTTCACCTCTCATCCGAGAAGCTTCTTCAGTTCTAAGGTCAAATGGTGGAGAGTCCCAGATATAAACCTAGAGGGGTCACTCCCACTAGGTTTATATCTGGGACTCTCCACCATTTGACCTTAGAACTGAAGAAGCTTCTCGGATGAGAGGTGAAACGTCTTCAAGCAACTTAAAGAAATCCAGACGCTTTTCTTTGCAAGCTCCTTTGACTACGATGACCTGGATGACTGAGAACCTTCACAGACATATGTACATGTATTTGTATTTGTAATGACACAATACAACTTGTAACTGCTAGCATTTACCCCAGAACTGCCATCTTCTGAATTTCTGCAGCACTTGCCCTTGCCCTCATCTGTGTGGTCTGCGAAGGACCTGGATCGATTGATCCAATAACCTCGCCAGCCTCCCCGCCGTCCTGTCATCACTCATGCTCGCACCACACCAATAGAATCTTGTCTCCTGCTCTGGGCCGATCTCTTCTCTGCCAATGGGAGACTGGCGTGATCGTCCAGGCCACATAAGGATGTGAATGTTTCATGAGTAATGTTATGGTGTGTGGTGTGGGTGGGACAACTTTTTTCCTCCTCGTTCCCATGGGTAGCCCCAGCTGGTGCTAATGGGACCTTCCTTTGTCAGAAAAGCCAGATCAGCTTACAGTTTCGTAGGAGTGATGGTGTTATAGCGGGAGAAGGGAAGTCAGCTGATTATGTTTACGGCTATATTAATATATAGATGACATTTTAGGAAGGGTTTGGCTGGTCTTAGGATAATTACATCCTGTAAAAGAGATCTGGTGGACATGAGTAACCGATATCAGAATGTGGTGTTTAATTTCTGCAGAAATACTGTCTGCAGTTCTTGCTGCTTTTATGACTCAGCATTTATTGCTTTGTGCTCTAAACAAACAATTTGTTTGAGCATGGCCGTGCTCCTCCTGCTCTGTATGAGGTCCTTTAAGGGGGGCTATCATGCTTTCTATCTCCATATTTTTACCCTTGGACTCTAGTGGAGTATCTCTGGATAATTCACAGTTCAAAATAATCCATATTTAATTTATACAGTTAGGGCTTGGTACAGTTTATTCTCTGTATGAAATAAGTTGTTTTCTCTGGTCACGTGTAACATATGCATGCACCATCAAGCTAGATCACACTTTATTAAGTACACCTTGCAAATCTAGGCTTGGACCACAGTATGGTTTGAGCAATGTCTTTATACGTGATGGCATGAAGGTGCTGAAAACATTCCTTAGAGATTTTGGCTCATATTAACATGATAGCATCACACAGTTTCTGCGTATTTGTCAGCTGCACATTCGTGATGTGAATCTCTCGTTCCACTACACCCCAAAGATGCTCTATTAGATTGAGATCTGGTGGCTGTGGAAGCCTTCACCAATCTGAAAGTGACTGCAGTTCGAGTACAATGAACCTAAACTGGTCCAAGAAACCAGTTTGAGACTATTTTAACTTTGTGACCTTATCCTGATGGAAGGAGCCATCAGAAGATTGGTAGACTGTGATCCCAAAATTAAAGAACGTGGTCAGCAACATTACCAAGATAGGCTGTAACATTAAACAATGCTCAATATCCTCCAGTCCATTAAACCACCCCCACAACCAAGCTGAACTGTTTATAAGGCAGGATAGATCCATGCTCACATGCTATTTATGCCAACTTCTGACCCTACCATCCGAGTGTCACTGTCAATGTCATTATGGTGAGCCCATGTGAATTTTGGCCTTAGTTTCCTATTCTTAGCTGATATGAGTGACAACTAGTGTGGTTCTTTGCTGCTGTAGCCAATCCACTTCAAGGTTGGCTGTGTTGTGCTTTTCTGCATGTGTTTGTATGTATGTCTCAACAAGGCATTTTCTCCCAGAGAACTGTCTCTCACTGGATATGTTCTCTTTTTGGAACAAACTAGAGATGGTTTTGTGGGAAAATCTTTGCAGTTTCTGAAATACTCAGATCAGCCCTTCTGGTGAAAACAGCTACGCCATGTTCAAAGTCATCTTTCTTCTCCATTCTGTCCAGTTTATATATGACAGAAAACACAATTTGGTTTAGAAGAACTTGACTAGCCTTCTCAGAGGCCTAACCAAGACCCCATCCAAAAGCTGGGAAGCTGTCATTGAGCTAAAGATTTATTAATTCTCTTCGTCTTTGGACGGTGATTGAGAACAAATCCGTGCAACTAGGTTCCAATATCTTGTGGAAAATCCGAAGCTTAAAGAGTGGAGGTTATTATTAAAGCATGCATATGTTGTGTAGCTCTTACTGTTATGCTTTTTTCACGTGTTATATTGACGGAATCTTGGATTGACTCAAAGTCATAAGAGTCCCAGCTAAGAACTGGGAGATCAGTGACGGCATCACACATGCTGTAAAAAATTTAGCCATGTGGCATTTGTCACTCCACTTACATGCACTTACTTGTAGCTTTGTTCTAGCTGGGAAAAGGTTAGGTTAACAGGAAACTAATATTCTGATTAAGTCTGTTATGTATATAGTCCAGCATTCTGAATCACAAATTTGCCATTAGAGAGCTTTTACAATATGCTCTGTAAAACGTTATTTGCTTGACCTACATTTAATCTGTTTCTGCTTTTAATGCCAACATCAATTTTTTAAGTCTAATCTGGAAGCATACCAATATTTATTTATTGCTGTTGCTTGGTACAAGGAAGTAGGAGTGTGATGCCAAGTTGCTTTTGTGACTGTCGGCATCAATTCCCCCCACATACCCCAGACTGCATCAGGAAACTGACACCAGATTCCAAAAGTAGCTCTCCACAACAGCCAAGGACATTTCAGTGCTGCATTTGTAAACACGTAGTACTACTACAGACAGCTCAAAATGGCTGAAAGGATTCACAAGGGACATAAACAGCTAAATATTAAAGGTCATGACTGCTTTTCTTCATTAATTCAGAGGAGGTTGTACACTCTTTTATAGACACATACTCCCTCTGCACACACAGGCAGACTAAGTCTGAGATGGTATTTTTTTCTGTTTGCTCTGCTCGCTCTAGCTGCTCTGTACATCTGTTGATGTGGGTCTTTGGGACCATCTGACTGTAGAGGCAGCTGGGTGACAGGATTTAAGGCTAAGCCCCTCGTCCCTTTAAACACACATACACACATAAGGTCTACTCACACATACACACGCTGAACGTGGCCCTTATTGGACATCAAGCTGGCGCGTGCTGGTGGACAGCGGGGCTGCAGCTGGCACTGTGGGTTGTTTAAGGCAGGGAAACAAGCAACAGTGTACTGACTGAGTCTGTGTATGTGTGCTGGGGGAGTGGTGTGTTTACTGGCACTGCAGGTCTCTTTTGGCGCTGCAGAAACCCCGACACGTACCCTCTGCACCAGAAGGCGGGGAGGGCACAGTCTTGGCAGAGAGGAGGAGATGGCTGGGGCTGCAGGAGTGCAACAGAGATCCATAACAGCTTTTCTGGGACAGCTGTTCGATGTGTGTGTGTGTGTGTGTGTGTGTGTGTGTGTGTGTGTGTGTGTGTGTGTGTGTGTGTGTGTGTGTGAATGCCATGCATCTAAATAAACAAAGATTAAGATGAAAATTAAATGATTTGTGGCTAAACCTAGCATTTACACTGAGACAAATAGATAATGCAACATAGACAGAGGTTTAATCACTGAAATTTAAACTGATTCTTAATTATAACTATTTCTAATATTGATCAGTCTGATGATCATTATTTCAAATTCATAAATATATAAAATTTACACATTAAAGGTAACAGGAAACAGGATTTTATGGAGTAATTTGTTTTTGTTTTGTTTTGTTTTTAAGCAGTGATAATAAAAATTTCTCAATTTTGATTGATTCAAATTCTATTTATTGACTAATAGTTTTAGCTCTAAACAACACTGAGAGGTAGATTAGCTGCCTATCCTCAAAAACAATGTTAGTTGTCCTCTGGGGATTGTGTGTGTACATAGATATTTAAATGTAAATCATTCTTCTTCACAACCATGGAAGCAATTCAAAACAAACATGCTGGATTTTGCGGGGTCAAAGGAAAGGTCAAGAGGCCAAAAGAGGATAAACAAACTGTGAATTTTAATCTACTTCCCTACCACAGTCGGCAGCCACTCTTGTACATGCATGCTCATGCAGTAGCTTGATGCCAGTGCATGCACAGCACTTGTTGGTCAAATTGATACCTCTGGTTTAAACGTGTTCTTTAGCAACTGGTGGTGAAAAACAAAGTGCATACATTACATGATTATGAAGATGGAAACACTTATGGTCAGGGCTGTGCTTTTTTGAGATTTTGCAATATTTGCCTCCACATATTCCATGCGTGTCTGTTTGTACATGCTCAAATGACAGTGTGCAGTGTAACCTTACACTCTGCGCAGTGATACGCAAGGTCAATTTGCCCCTCTCCCAGCCCAAGAGACACCAGGGAGTGTAAAACACCCTCAGGAGCTACTCATAAGCAAATTGCAATAATGTAAAGTGCAACGAAACTCAAAGGTAACTGGCAATACACACAGTGAAGCACTATAGGGATGTTTTTACTGTTGTGGTCACAAGTTTACCTACACTCATCATGGGCAGAATTGTCACGATAACTTTTAGTGGCTCTGCACTGATACAAGTTTGAATTTATTTAGGATTTTCTCCAATTCAGTCAAAAGTATACATGTAGGCTACAATTTAAACTTACCAGAAATGGAAGGAAATTTGTTTTTGGTCGATTGTTTATGTTATTCATTTATATAAAATGTATTTGTGGGCTGAGTATATGGCATCGGGGTCTGATCTAGTTCAGTCAAATGTGGTATACTTGACACCAACTGACCACTGTAGCAGGGTCCTTGCTCACAGGTGCTGCACTAATCAGGCACCTGCTTGTCCTTACCTGGGCTACTAGAATCTCAAAACAACATCCAATAGCAAGCTAAGCTTTTGGGCAACGGCAGAAAAGATTTGGCAAGTTTTTAATGGGCACAGCCCACATACTAAACTTGGCTGTTTTCCTTTAGAGATGTAGCACTATTTAAGGAGAAATAAACAGGCTTTCCAGTCATATAAGAATAACTGCCAAGAAGGATTTTACAACAAAGAAATAATCAATCAAACACAAATTTCCTTACTTTTTGCTAGGTTTTAAAACCATTTGATGAATAACTAACTGAAGTGATGCGATTATGCAGTATTTAGCACGGTTGCCTAACAGCATCAAGGTTCTGGGTTTGAACTAATCTGTGTAGAGGTTTTTACACTAGAAGTATTTGCTTGTCTGCCTTCACACGCATATGAACTTGAGTGAAATCCCATTCTTAATCCATGGCTTTAATATGATGTCGGCCCACCCTTTTCAGCTACAAGAGCTTCAACTCCTCTGTGAAGGCTTTCTGTGGGGTTTCGCAGTGCATTTGTGAGGTTAGACACTAGGAGAAGGCTTGGCTCACAGTCTCCACTCTAGTCCATCCCAGTAGTGTCCTCTCGGGGTGAGGTCAGAACTCTGTTCAGGTCAGTCAAGTTCTTCTACACCAAACTCCCTCATCCATGTCTTTATGTACCTTTCTTTTTGCACTGGAGGGCAGTCATATTGGGCCATAGACAAACTCTTCCCATGAAACTAGGACCATGAAATGATCCAAAATGTCTTGGTATGATGACAAAAGAAAAAAGAAGTGATTTCTCACTTCAAAGAATACGTCTCCACTGCTCTGGAGTCTAGTGGAGAAGGGCTTTTCATCGATGCATCCAACGCTTTGCATTGTGCATTGTGTGATGTATGGCATGGATGCAGCTGCTTGGCCATGGAAACCCATTCCATGAACCTCTCTACGCACTGCTGATCTGAAGGCTAAATTAAGTTTGGAGGTCTATCGGGATTGACACTGCAGAAGGTTGGCAACCTCTGTGCACTATGTGCCCCATATCCACTAGAGCTGGGCGATATGAGATTTTTTCATATCACGATATGTTTTTTTCATTTCAGGCGATAACGATATCTATCACGATATAAGCCAAATAACTATATTTGTAAGATTTAAATGTGCCGTTGCTCACAAGTAAAATGTGAAATAATCAGCAGCTTGTTTTGATTTAAATATTTATTTCCCATAATAAGTTCAACAGGGTAGATGTACTTAAGGAACATGAGACTTTTTCAGATAAATAAAGGCAAATATTGCAAACTACACAAAAGGCAGCCGCTAAAGCGTTTAAGTTTCAAAATAGAACAAATGAAACAGACTAAATTGTCAATTCCACTTAGAAAGAAAATATTAATTCTAAAAATAAATCTTAGTTTGTTTTACAGAAGAACAGACAAAACTGACTAACTTTTGTCAATATCAAATAAACTGAGAACTAAAAGGAAATTCTCAATCTCTCCTTGTTGTATAGCTTAGCTTTTCAAACAGTTTTAACAGTTACTTTAGTCTGACAAAAGCCGAATAACGAATTAGCGCTTCCAGTCAGAGACTGAGGCTACGTCCACACGTACACGGGTATTTTTGAAAAGGGAGATTTTCCGTTTTCGTTTTAAAAAATAATCCCGTCCACACATAAAGGCAGAAATGAAGGAAAACGCTGCTATGAACATGCCAAAGCAGCAGGTGGCGCTAGATTCCTAACCGTGCAGAAATGTTGGCCAATCAGAAGTCTAGAAGCCTCGGTGGGAAAAAGTAAACAAAGCTGGGGCATAGAAGCAGGACCGAGTCGTATGTGTGGAGGGACAGTAACTGTGTGTATATGTAAGCATTTAAACACTGCAGAGAGTAGAATTAACAGTAACAGTATTGTAGAAATTCATTTCACCGAAACAATAACATGGCGCACAGTGTGACGCATGCACCAGTTTATTGTATTTCCAGACTTGCTTTCGGCACAATTTACAGTGCACGCTACTCTGTTTTTTGTCAGACTTGAAATAGCCGAAATACCTTCACACTACGGAACTTCTATGGCTCTTCCGTTCGACAATCTCTCCGGCGTTGGAACCATCATCTGTTTTCTCTTCGGTCACGCTCGGTTGATTTTTCTAGTCGGCACGCTTCCCAAACAAACACACGGCTTGGCACTTGTGCTGTACGTAACAAGTCACGCGACATGACGCTGCGGCTGTGATTGGTTCGGCTCTGCGCTACTTAATTTGGATTGGCTGACCTTTTTTTGGGGGGGGGGGGGGGGGGGGGGAGGGGGACAAGAGCGGAGAGGTCTATCGCGATAGCTTAATTTCTCTATCGAGTAAAAGTTATATCGCGATACATATCGTTATCGTTCTATCGCCCAGCTCTAATATCCACTGATTTTTAATAGTTGCTGTCATTCCCAGTTGTTTCCACTATGTTACAATACCACTAACAGTTGACAGTGGAAGCAAAATAAATTCACAACTGGACAACTGGATACACGAGAGGCATCCTATCATGGCTCTTGAGAGCGACCAATTCTTTCACAATTGTTTGTAGAAGCAGTCTGCATGCCAAGTGTATTGATTTTATACAACTGTGGCTATCAAAATGATTGGAACACCTGAATGCTATGATTTGCATAGGTGAGTGAATACTTTTGCCAAAATAGTATGTGTTCTCCCTGTGTGTGAATGGGTCCTCAATGGGTAATCCAGTTTCCTCCCACAACCTCAAGAATTACATGTTAGGTTAGTCAGTGATTGAGTGTGTGTGTTGTGTGTGTAATTATTTTTCATGCGGTATTGGTCTTGTGAATCATACAACCTCATTTTACAATGCTGTTCTATTTTATCTTGTAACTTCAACACAAAATTGACCAAATTATCTGCCAACAATTTCATTCACAAGATTGCCCTCAAGTAAATAAATCTAGAAATAACTGTTCAAGGCCAACCTAGGCAATGTTAGCTCAATTGAAATGAAATATTTCCCCATTCCTTTACAACCTTAGCATTAAAACACTGATTTCACTTTACATAGTAATTTTGTAATTTTATAATACTACATAATTTATCGTAGATATATATCTCTACAGAACATAAACTTATACTTTGGAATTCTAGTACACTTTGTTCACATGCTTTAAGTGTGATGTTGAGCAAAAGAGTTTTATTTGTGGTGGATTTGAACCTTAATATTACCTGCTGATATTGCTGTAACATATACACTCTTCATTAGCTAACTTTAGCTAGTAGCCTAATAGTACCCGTAGCTTGCAGCTAGAACAGCTTGGAGCTTGCTGTTAAATATTTATGACTCATTTTAAAGTAAACTATTCTGCCAAAGATACTTCAGACTTTGTGTTGAAATGTCAGCCACCAGAGCTTTATATCACTGGCTGTAAGTATAAGCTGCTCGTCCTAACGTGCATATTACAAGTTGAGATTTTGGTTTCGGTTCACTCCTGTTTCTTGGCTCAGTTCATGTAAGCTAACACTGACTATTCCTCTGCTTTAGTCTTGGTTTCTACCTGTGGGCAGTAATTCAATGACTTATTACCTTTAGGGGTTTATTTTATATGTTATTTTATTATTCTTTCATGGTGCTGATTTATGTTCCTCATAAAATATGAACTGTGAACATAATTAGACATAAGAGGATTTTTTATGCTCTTCAAATTACACTGCATTACTACCATTCTGCACCAGCTTATGTCATCTACAGTATTATGCAAATATCTTGAGCGACCCCTCATTTCTTTAACTTTTGCTAGGAAAACTGGAAATAGGTACAGAGATTTATTGAAACGTAAAAACACACACGAAAATACAGTATAAATACTTTGTATATTTCTAATAGGCTTGAAAGTCAGTATTTGGTTTGACCACTTTTTCTATTTTTATTTTATTGGTTAGCATTCAATTCTCTCAATGAATAAAGAAGAAAGATTTACCACAAAGGAAGAAAGTAAGGCTAATCAAAAAGGTACTGGCTGAAGCACATGCTTATTATGCCAACTTTTATCCATCAGCACAGCTTGAACTCTCTTAGGAAAGCTTTTTTGTCATTTCTTTAAGCAGTCTTCAGAAATAGTTCTCCAGGCTTCTTGAAGGACATTCAAAGCTCCTCTTTGGATGTTGATTGCCTTTTTTTCATATTCTCTGTCAAGATGATCCCACTCTGCTTCAATAACATTGTAGTCCAGGCTCTGTGGAAGACAATGCATGGTTGATTTACGCTTGAATGATTCATAGGTCAGTGTTAATGTCCCAAAAAACCCTTTGAAAGGCCTACAAGAGTGGGCTATTTCTAATAAAGAATGAGTTAATAAGGGTTTCACTGACATCCATGTGAAGGTAAGTAGGAGTGTTTCTGTTTAGATTTTTGTGATGGAAAAACACATTTTTAAAAAGGAAACCGACCCATTGTGAGGCTTTGCTGATCTTTTCATTTTGACACTCCTATATGACTCAGTCTTGACGCAAATGGTTTAGAGTGAATAATGAAATAATGAATGCGTGACTGTGTAATATCACACATTCCATGTTTGGTTTGGGCATGTCATGGAAATATGCTGCCTTGAGCCATGGCAAGTATAGATGAGCCAGACTGTGTGTTTTAGACATAATGCAGGGAGGAAAGTGGCCACCTTAATCATGCTCAGACTAACTTAGTGAGGACCCCTGATTCACATCTCAGTCACAAAACAGGGGGCGTGAAAAAAATGGTTTACAGCTGCAAATTTCTCCACATTGCAATGATGTGTTGCACCTCTTAATACGTGAGTAAACAGCTCAGCTGAAGCATGTAGAGGCTTGGTTTTCTGTTAAAGGAATTTTTTGGGTTAAGGTAATATTTCCTACACGCCCTTAAAACTGTCTGACAGTGTACGGTCATTTTCATTGTAAATCATGCCCTGGATATACGTTATCAGCGACGATGTCTACATTGTGGCTGATAACATTGATAGGTGATATTAATCATCCAACACTGAGCCATTCAGGTTTTTTCTTCCTAAGTAGGTGAAAAAAAGGAAAAGAAAGTAAGCATAATTGATCCATGCACAGTACAAGACAGAGAGATGAGTCTTAACTATCTTACTTGACATAAATCAGTGCCCTTTCTTTCCATTTGTGACTATTCTATAAATAAAATGTGTGTTGTGAGTAAATTGAAAAGGAAAATAAGGCCATTTATCTGACAGATAAATTGAGTCATGGAACAGGACATGATCCCAAAGACACAAATATACAGTGACATATTAGGTATGCTTTGATATGAACAGAACACAAAAGCAGGAAAATTGCTTAGGTTAACTGAGAAATTGTCTTGCAGAGCTTGATTATTTTGAATACTCCCAGCACTGTTTGCATTAGAAGAAGCAGGTGGTGCACTTTAGCTAAACAGATGGATATGCATAGTCCTCAGCTTAGCTTTCTAACTAGTTATGAAATGCATTACTGGGAAGTTAATTTAAATGTACATATACTGTATAGCTCCTTAAGGTCTTGTGTCCATCATCTATTCTTGGATGGATCTGTGGTGTCCAAAGGAGGCACTACAAAGTATTATCAGGGTCAATACCCTTTTTGTACCAGCCTTTTCATTGAGGCATTGAGAGCAAATAAAAACGGAAAAAACTGCTCTGTGCCCAATTCTGGCTGATTTTTATGCTGATTGATTTTATGCTACAGTTACATTTATACAGTTATACAGTTTAAGATTTTCCTCACACACAATTTTAAAAATAACGTGTATGGAACTCAAGCAACTTCCGGCTTTCAAGACTCATTAATGTTGAAACGGGTCTCCTTCATATGTCCTGTGTTTGTGGAAGAGATCCTTTCCACAAGAAAAGAAAATCAATTAATCAGAAACTGAAGTGATCCTTTAATCAATTCTCTCAACTTGACACTTGACAGGTGTGACCTTAAAAAGCTGATTAGAGGTCAACTCCATCAATTCAATTACAAAGAGTAAATGAAAGGATAATTGAAAGTTACCATGCGAGACCTATATAAAAGAAATTGATTGAGTTTAAGCCAGTGATCCCCTTTACTCATTAAAAACCTTTGGAAAGTTCTATAAATTGTATTTGGCTGCAACTATTGTCATTATTTCACTTAGATAAGCATGAATAAACAATAATTGCTCCTTTTCTTTAAATAGGCTGCCCACAGTGAAGGCATATTTAAGTGAGATTGGGAAGAAATACAGTGAGGCTAGTAAAACTCTTAGCTGAGGTTGTATAAGGTCATACTAGGGTTTGTCATTGGCACTGAGCGATAAGAGTACAGCTGCTATTAGCGAGTAGATGGATGTGCAGCTTGGCAATAAGCCAGATGTGACAGCTGACTGAATAAGAAAGGCCTTTTATCCTGTAGAGGAACATGTGCAGATACTGCAACTGCTTCTTTATACACTCGTTTCTCTAGTTGATTTCACATCACTTTTGCTTGTTGTTAGAGTAAAACACATCACACTAGTTTTGATGACCATTTGGTATTCAGAGATGGTGATATTATAAGAGTTCAGGCAAATTCAACCCAGATATTTTCAAGTTCTAATAACTCATTTGAATTTTCCATGTCCACTTTTTGGAGAGCTCAACCAGTTACTATTTTTATTTTTACTTTTCAGTTAATCCGTTTCATTTTTTAAAGGCAGTAATCATGTAAGAAATTTCCACTGTGTTGCTTTTAAATGTCTAAAATGATTGTATTACTCACTGCAGGAAACGGCAAGTGACAAATAAAGACTTCATATTCATTCATTCATTCATTCAAATAATGATTTCAGGTGGAAATGTCAGCTTGTTAGGCTTAAGGTAATGTGAGATAAATCAACAGGGAGTGTTTCGAATACATTATTTGGGTTTTTTTTCTCATACCATTCAATTATAGATCTAAACCTCCCCCTTAATCCAGTTTACTGTAACACAAATTTCTGAAATCCTAAGCAAGCTAAGTGATCAGGCGACCTTTCTATAATTATGATTACCACAGCAAACTTAAGTGAATTATCCAGTCACTCACTGTTCCCCCCATCCTCTCCCATCTGTCTGACCAACTTCCTGTTCCCATCTACTCAGAAAGTCCAGACACTGCAGAAGAAAAAAACGCTTGTTTTATGTGACATTAAAGGCAGCCAGCCTTGTTACAGCTTTGCTGTGCGTGTGCTACCTTGTTTGATAGGGAAATTGGATCTAGACTTGAGAGGAGAGTATAATGCAGTTAAAGGCGTCATGAAAAGCCAGCTGTAACAGGATTTCATCCTCTGTGGACCTTCAACTGACTGCTGCCATGAGGCAAGTCATTAGGAAATATCTGCTTGTGTGCATGTGTATGTGTGTGTGTGTGTGTGTTTGTGCATCTTTGCTGATACTGTATGTAGGTAGTTATACTTTATTTGGGGCCTCAATTGGTCGATTTGTTGCACATGCACATTTGCTGCATGCCAGAACTAGTGCTACGAAGAAACAGATTCAGCAAAAAGCAGATCCTAAGGCTTATAGGTACAAAGGGAAATACAATTCAGTTGATGCACACTAGTGAGCTCCAACATTAAAGCCAGTGACAAGTGAAGTGAGTAACATTGATTATCCCGTTACCATTGTTACTTACCAAGTGAACATTCAGTCGCAACCATGAGGTTCTGAGCAGATTTGACAAAGACAAATCTAGTAATCTTGATAGATAATGACTGGGTCAGAGTTTCTCTAAAATAGCAGGATCTTGGGTGCCCAAAGTTCATTGATGCCAGTGGTGTTCAGAGCCCTGTACAACTCTATTGTACCCAGGGTATCTCAATTCATTTATCCTAACACTGGCAATCAGGTGGTCACACTAATGGTAAATGGCCTGTATTTGTATAGTACTTTACTAGTCCCTAAGGACCCCAAAGCGCTTTACACGTTCAGTCATCCACCCATTCACCCATTGGTGATGGCAAGCTACATTGTAGCCACAGCTGCCCTGGGGCGCACTGACAGAGGCAAGGCTGCCGGACACTGGCGCCACCGGGCCCTCTGACCACCACCAGTAGGAAAAGGGTGAAGTATCTTGCCCAAGGACACAACGACCGAGACTGTCCGAGCTGGGGCTTGAACCGGCAACCTTCCGATTACAAGATGAACTGTCAACTCTCATGATTGCTAAGCTGGTTATCAGCTCACCAAGTTAACTCAGGGTTTCCTTATCTAGAGGTAGTGTTAGCAGATTCTGACCAGTCACAAACATGGGTAAGTCAGCTGGTAGTAGAGCAACTGATTTTTCAAAGGATGATAAAACAATAGTATTGGAAAGAGGCTACATATATAATACAAACTTAAAACAATACACAACAAATCAATGTTGTGAGAGGGAACTCACACTCAAGGGATGAATGAATGGGTGCATTTTGGTCAGGAAGTTTGAAAAAGTGATACTACATTAATAAAGTTTAAATGCGGGAAGAAAAGCAAATTAACAGATTTATCAAGTCGCAATAATTTCATTAAGACACAGGAGACACAGATGGATTATGAGTGGTCTTCAATTAAACCGATCTTTCAAAGACAGTTTTAGTTTTGATTCTCCAGCTTTGGTGGTGTTTAACAGTCAATTAAAAAAAAAGGTTTTTTATTTAACCAGAAAGTCTCATTAAGATCAAATCTCTTTAACAAGGGAGACCTGCCCAAGGCACCAGCCATACAGACTCAAATTGTCTCAAAGGTTTTACAAATACACCATAAAGTACAAAATCAACAGCATAGTATACAGCATACAAACACCCATAGAACATCATCCGCTTGACTCCTTCATTGTTTTTCTTATATTGCTTTTAACTTCACCAATAGATATAGGTGTGTTTTATCTTAAGTATGTAAATTATTATTCTTGGTTTAAGATGCGTTGTGAGAAAATGCTGTTTTGTTTCTCAGAGGTCTTTTAATTTTAATATTAGACAAAGATAAAACAAGTAAAGAGAAATCGCAGTTTTTAAATTATTTAATTTATCAAGGAAAATGATCTAATCAAATGTACCTAGCCCTTGGTGAAATTTGTAAATGTACAAGAAAACTAAGAAATCAGTAAGCAGACAAACACCTTATTTCGCACTCCCAGAGCACTTTGAGTGCGCTGGGGGATTAGAAAATCATTATTTAAGAATAAATCCATTTCCCATTACCATTTTCACATCACTCTACCCAAGAACAGGAATTGTTTTAGTTGACAGAAACAGATACGAAATCATCGCATACTTAATTCTCTAGAAAAAGCATCACCATTCCTGGAAGATCCTTTGGGCTTCTGTGTGCAGCACAGCATATACGATTAAAATGTTACAAAGTATAAGTGCCACAGACTGAAAGGCTCTTTCTCCCTTGGTCTTCCTGCAATCTTGCAAAAGGAACAACTAATACATTTTGAGCCCGCAAACAAAGAATGCTAGCAGTCTATAAGAAAAAGTTAATAAATAGTGTGAAGCTAGTTGTTTAGAGCTCTCTATATAAGTATTGAAATTTTGAAATGAAGGGAGTGAAAGATAGGGGTGATGTGAGGTTGCTTGCTTGAACGTGTAAGGAGTCTGGGTCCAGCATTTTGTATTGCCTGAAGCCGTGAAAGACATGATTTATCTAAGCTGGTGAATAGGGCATTACAATAACAGGAGTGCGATGATATCTATGCATGCATATGTTTTTCCAGTTCAGTAATGGAAAATAAACTTTCGAAATGTTCCTCAAGTGAATAAAACGAGAATATGAGATAGATTTTGCATGTGAAGGCCAGAGAAGGATCAAATATTATCCCAGTGAACAGTGGACTTTGCAAAAGGAAACAATCACTTCATTCTTGAACGTATTTCAGGAGGAGCTTTAATCACGGCCTCTTGTTGGAGTTTGAAACAAGGAGAGCCACTTGGAGCTCCACTCACTTATCTGGGATGAACTGTCAACTCTGATGGACAGTCCATACAGCTGATGAGGTTTAAAGACATATACAGCTGAATGTCATCAGCACAGAAATGATAGAAAATGCCAGAAAAGATCAAAAATGCTGGATAAAGAAAGGATGTTAAAGAAAAAGAATAAATGGCCTACAATTGACCCTTGCAGGTTAAAGAAACAGTGTTAGGGGAGAATTTGACAGAAAAAGTCTTTTCAAAAAATAGGTGCAACACCAGCCTATTGCTGAGCCAGAGATAACAGCTAAAACCTTAAGCGTGTTAAGTAAAATATTATGGTTAAGGTCAATGAGGTCAAGCAATATGAGTACAGAAATATACACTGCATCAGTCATCATGACGATGTGGAGGAGTAGCAGCTCTACTCTGAGCCCATGCCTGAGTTCCTCACCCTCTCTCTAAAGGAGAGGCCAGCTAAAGCTAATCTTGTTCTTTCGGTCACTATCCAGAGCTCGTGATTATATTTTATTGTGCTTTCAATTATTTTGTTGTACAGCATTCTGTGACTTTACGTGTGTGAAAAGTGATCTATAAATACACGTTACTTACTTGGGTTTGCAGCACAAGTTGCCATGGTATTGTAACCCAGGAAGAAGTGAGCTGCCATCTTAGTACAACAAAAACAGGATAACTCTGAACTTGGTGTACACATGACTGAAAGTCTTAATGTTGGGTGTGAAAAGCGGCAGAAGGGTCTGTAAAAGGAGAGCCATGCTCACCCCTGCCCACTATTGAAAGAGCCTAATGTGAACGTCAGAACTGAACAATAGGAGAAGGTGGTCTGGTTTCATCCTGGTTTAGTTCTGTTGTGCGTGTGAATTCTCATCCCCAGGTGAATAAGGTGCCCTTTGAAGTTAGTGCCTTGTCACGAGATAAAGGTTGACATTAAGAGGTTGGTGGAGGAGGTTGTTGGCCAAGACACCAGCGATTGTGTTTGCAGGCTTTGCATTTTGTTTTGCTTGGTTTTCATTTGCTGATTCGTCTTGTTTGCACTTGCTTTTTTACTTTTGCTTTTACTTTGCTGCTCACAGCAAATGCATTCCTTGATGGGGTTCACCTCTTCAAGCAGGATGCGCTCTTCCACCCTGCAAAAATGTGTAGAAAAATGCTTTACAGAGAGTTCAAGTTGTTGATCTGACTTTCAAATTCCCCAGATATCAGATAAGATAATCTGTGGAATGTGGTAGAAAAAGAGGTGTGATCCATGGAACCTGCAGTAAAAGGGCAGATGAGATGGAAAAGATATCAGAATTTAGTTGGTAAGTGATACAGATCATATCATATAATGATAGATTGACAGATAAGTAGAGATAAATTTTTCCATTTGTTTTATTCTAGCAGCTGTCACCTAAACATGTTTTGTTGTGCTAAAGGGAGTGTTTTTATGTGCCAAGGTGACTGTACATATTTCGTTCAGTGGAGAACAATTTTAATAGCTTCTTGCCAAGGTCACTGCCTTCGTTGTGCTACACTATGTGTGGAATGAGCGAAGGCCTTTGGTTGCAGTGCCTTCAGCAGACTCCAGAGAGTCGCGTTCATTGTGTGGCAGCCGTGGGGGAACAAAGACATTTCCGCTGGAGGAACTTTGGGTTCCTGTCGATAAGGAGGGCAGTGTTGTGAGCATGGACTGTTTATATGCTTGTATACAGTGGGGATCTATGTAGCACCACAGACTTGCACTTTCCAGACAACAAGTGGTGACTTTATAAATAGTCAACCTTGAAGAAACATCAAAGTGGGAGGGAGAAAATTCTTCCCGATGATCAAGATTTGTCGCCCCAAAGAGGTTCATGTGTATGCTGGAGTTGGAGTTCAGACAGAAGTGTATTTTAAAACACAGCCTGAAGTTAAATTTGACTTCCAAACCAGCTGAAACTAGCCATTGTTTAGAAATATCAGTGTGGTGTTCCTTCCCCATTTAGTCAGCTGACTTTAGAAAACACGTGTAAAATAGTTCGATGTATGAGGGGGCAACCAGGAGCACTATCGATAACCATAGAAAATGACCTTCTGGATTTGGCCTTTAACCATGTCGTCCATGTCTGTGAGCCAACCCTGACATTGGGTAAAAACTCTAACCCCAGGGTAAGTGATTTGATTCGGTTATTCACAGATCCAGTCTTGCAAGAGTGCATTCCATTTTTATTTCCCCATTAGAAGTTATGCATTCAGCCCTGAGTTAAAGCTTTCTGATGAAAGACAGAACGTTGTCATTCATCCAAACACACTTAGGATTACTCATAAGGTGTTAAAAAAGGTGTGTTATGGAAAGATACCTTTAAACCTGAGGTAATTTGTTGCCCTCCACAGGCAGCTTCCTGCACAGTTTTCAAACCAAAGACCTTCTTCCTTCTTTTAAATTTCTCTCTCAAAAGTCCCATAAATATCTTTATAAATAGCTCTATGTTATTGATTTTTTTTTTAAAGTGTGTTTTAGATCATTAACAATCAATTTGAGGTCTGTATTTATCTTAAAACGAGTTATCTCAGCCTGAGATTTAATCTATTTATTTATGTTTATCCTTGAAATAGTTCCTCTTTATCTGTAATTGACCGGAAAAGCAGAAAAATCATGAATGATTCAGCTACCAGAAGGAGATAAAATGTATAACATGTTTTAGGTGGTTTTAAGAAATCAGACCTGGGAAACCTGAAGTGTCAAATGAAGAGTGAGAAATCCAGTGATTGTGTACATTTTCCTTAAACTATGGAATCATTATTTTTGCTTCCCTGTAGTTTTGTTCATATGTCGATGAAAAAAAAGGCTTTTACCATTTAATAGCTTCCATTTTTTAGTGCATGCATGTGTGTATGCATGACAGCATTATCTCTTGATCCTCATTCTGCTCAGACCACTGTGTTGTTGGAGCTCTGTGTAAGTCTTCTGATGGCATTTACACACACTGTCTCCTTCCTTTCCTGCTTACTTATCAGCAGCTAATTGCCACCAATAATGTCAAGGAGAAAATGTTACATCTGAACTTTTCATTCACTTATCCTGGTGTTGAGCTGCCGGCTTTGATGTCCCATATTCCCACGGTGGGACTTTCCAAACTGCAGAATTCAGGATGGGACTTTTTCATTTACCCTTTGCTATCAGCAGCTTCACAAGCAAAGTACTGGGATGCCTGATAATTGTTTGTTTAGATCAGTGATTAAGGCTTGAATAGCTTTGCTTAACCATCTGGTATACATGTGAAACACTCAAGCGATGTAGTAGGTCTGGGCACACATAAATGCTCTCTTTGATCTCTTAGGAATTATTTGGTGGTCTCTGTATTTTCTATGTTTGACAATGTAGATGTGTTCAGTAACACTTAATGTTTCTCCCGTCAGATTTCTGAGTTTTGCAGCAGTTTTTCTTTATTTATAGTCGTTTTATTGAAGATTAGCAGTCAGTGGTAAATCTAACCAGCTATTGCCAGTAATTAATAACATTTATTAATAACTTTTTAAAATTGACATTTCTGAAAAGTGAAGCCAATGCCATATTTTGCTGGAGTGCTAACCTTATTAGCCATTGCTAGCAAGTTTAATTAGCAAACTGTATTCATTAACTTTGCATGTGCAGTACACCTAAATTCCAAAATAATAAAATATGAGAATTTCACTTACCAAAACTGAATAATTATGTATTGGATGGACCATAATTGCATTAAAAATGCTCCCCTCCAACTACTTTTAGTTACTCCACTTAGCAGCCATGTCCCTAACTGTTAGGGACAACCTAATTAGTTGTCCCTAACAACTAATGTCTTGAGGTTATATTAAACTCCGCAATAATACCCTACAATAATACACGCAGTTATTATGAAGGGAGGAACTACTGAGGCTTTGCATACATGTGACCACTAACCACATGACATTAATTTGTCGGCCATTGTGGACATGCAACAACCATGATAACAATGTGAGGGTGAACAAGGCTCCAGTCTCTTAGGCCACAGAAAAAATATTAGACCTGCTTTTTCTGTGGGAATAAAAATGAAGCAACATGAGTGTGACAGATTCAAAATGTATCCTCAATCTTCTGCTGTAATCCAAATATTAGTAAACCATATTTCGCTTTCTCTATATGAGGTTTTCATTGTAGTTTTTTGTTTGTTCACATATGTATACATATTAGCATAAAGACTTAAGGATGACATAGATATTAGATTTTCCCTTAAAAAAAGTAGAATGAAAGAAAAATGGATAAAGAGTATTTAGCTGCTGTTTTCACTTTGTTACTTGGCTGTTCTAATGGTCCTTGGTCACTGCATTGAAGCTCAATAAGAAGGGTGTGAAGGGAAATGGACAGGACTTCAGTGACACCAGAGCCACATCTGACACCTGATAAGGAGCTCGAGTGCAGCATGGACACCGGCAGGCGTGGAGCCAAAGACACTCCATGGCGGCACATTCATGATGAGCGCTGAGAGTGCTGAGAGGTGAGAGGCATGTGGGGGAAAGACTGTTGATCTTCACAATAGACTTATCAGAGGTTTGTGTCAAACTTGTGTGAACGATTTTGTCATTAAATTCATTCTGTTAAAAATGTAAGATTGATTGACTGCACTAATGTCTCTCTAAATAATGCACTTTAATAAATATTTAACAGTAATCACTGAAGAAAGCTTGGTTAAATATAAATAAACACAAGTAAAATTGCACCAAGCATGTTACTTAGTGCTTAGACTGCGGTTGCATCCTCCGTAAATCCTGCGCTGATGGTTTTACAGTGTTACCAGTACTCCTCCTTCGGTGGTTGTTTTGACCTGTGCTTATTGATTTTCTCCACAGAGAGAGTCAATGCAGAGATGAGCACTACTGCTGCAGCAAAGAGGGTCAGTAAGTTTACCGGCAAAGGAGGGAGGGAAGGATTTCTGCTTCAGGAGAAATGAAAGTAAAGATAAAACAAGAAGCAAGGGATATCTCCCAGAGGGAGCAGGTTTATTTCAAAACAGTCCCCTGCTATAACTTCTTACAATATATTAGAAGTTTGCTGTTGAATGTGATGAAGAAATGAATGTAATCACATCTGCGAGTTTAAGCATCTTGCTTTGTAATGTTATTTGTAAAATTGTGAAAATGTTGTAGGGGAAGCATCTTGGAATTGTCTTGTTTCGAGGTAAAAAATTCTTACATGCAGTGGGTTATTTTTTGTCATTTAAAGCAAAAAGATCAATGAGGGAAGGCTGAAAAACAGAAGGATTAATCACAGCCAGCATATGACAGTAAGCAGTACTTTTAGCCTGGTTAACCTATTTAACTTGCAAGACTGTGTACAGTAATACACTTGATCAAGTGTGTGAGTAGGCAAGTAAGTAGGTAAGTAGGTTTTTCTCTCTGAATAGTTTATATATTTAATGGGAATGTCTTTTTCTATTGTTTGTTGAGCCTCTGAATACTGATCTATGGATCATTTAGGCATAAAAAAGCACCTAACTTTAGGGATGAACCAACTTAGAGTCAATTAGACACTTTGTTGCAGCCTGTCACAAACACATATGACTTGTTCAGATTTCTTTAGATGATTCTAAAAAAAATGCAGAGTTTGACAGGCATGAAATAACAGTTTTGCACCAACAAGGTGAGAGCTATTAGACAAAAACTTTGCATGTTGCAGCATTATGTGCAGTGAAATCACACAATGAAACACTGTCATGGATGGATCTCCCTAGAGTCCAGCCCGCAAGATTATTGAAGCAGTGAGGGTTCATTTTAACAGGGAACAGAACAAAAGTCAGTCAACATCTAAAGAAGCCTGGAGAACTATTCCTTAAAGAATTGACAAAAAAGATTCCCTAAGAGACTTCAGGCTGCAGTGAAGAATAAATATTGAATTTCGACCTCATTACAATTGTACAAACTCTGTTTTTCTCTTATATACTGTATTTCCATTTGTTTTTGCACATTCCAATAGACTGCTGCACTTGTTTGCCATTTGAAGGGTGACACAAGACTTTTGTACAGTATATGCTGTTTAAAGGTTTAAAGGTGGAGTAGCTTAACCACACGGTTCTTACTGTAACATAGCACAGTAAAACCATGTGGGAAAATTAGCCTCTACAGCTTAAATACAGTGTAAATATTTGTTTAAGGTGTTGCTACAGGCAAAGTATATATACTGGCTGAAGTGTGCTTAATGTGCAGAGAGAGTGAAGTAGGTATTAGTTTAGCAGTATAAATTTTTCAACTATAGTACACGCACTTTGCGTTTGTTTCCAGTATCCTTACTTATACTGACCTCTACTGTTGGCCTCCAGCTTTTACAGCTTTCACAATTACACATCTGCATTGTGATCCAAAAGAAAGAGCTTCATTACAACTGAATAGAAGCTTCTTTCTTGGGGGTTCAGACTATACGAAAAAAATGTGGGAAGGGTTTAACCAATTAACATCTACCAGGTCAGCGACAAGCAGTGTTTGTATGACTATAGACCAGCTTAATCATTAATATTGTCCCTTTGCTAAAGCACAATGAACTGCCTAATTAATGGAGCGTCCACCATTCTTGGCTGTTACGCTGGTTGACAATAAAAGGCTTTTTGTGGCTCACTAATAAAATCAGTAGCCACAGTGATTTAGTGACACTTTAACACAGTGTAACCGTTATATTCCTGTAATGACCACGGTCACATTAGTGATTCCAGCACCTCCTTAGTAAACTGGTTGTGAGAAACTGGCAGTAACCATGAAATCAGGTGTGGAAGAAGGTTAACTGTTAACCAGAAGCACTGTGAGCCAATCAGCAATAGTTTTAAAATGGCCCCTTCCTTTAGGAACGTGTCTGCTACCTCAAATGTTTTTGTTTCCCTTTTTCATCACAAGTTAAAAAAGAAAAATGGAACAAATTTTTCCTTTTGCTTTCTGTTTCACTTGGTCTATATAAATGGCATCAAAACTATTGCGAAAACAGAATTATGTTCATCTTCATCTTGTTTACTGAGGAGAAGCTAAATTTAATTAGCTTTCCATTAAGTTGTGCACCTGCAGTTTAAGCCTCACAGGGCTGTAAAGTGGACTCAGGCGCACGGAGACGCACACAGCAGGCTGATCTTTGTTCCAAGCAAGTCGTCCCACTGAGTGCAGGTTGTAATCAGAACAGGCAGGTGGTGAAAGCAGCAAATTGGACGGATCAGAGCAGAGGATTTATGCGCTCGCTGGTCAAGGGAAAAATCTGCAGGAGGCAGCTCAGCAGAGGGAAACGAGTTAGTACATTTAGAATATGTGATTATGGACGCTCAGAGTTTGATGTCGTCATGTGCGTCTTTGAAGTTTACACCGCTGGGGTAAAATTATTAGCTGTGGAATAAATTATCTGATTGTGCAGCTCTTTGAATCATTTTTTAAAAGCCAGCTAATTCAATAAGTGAATTTTCATTTTGAATAATACGCCAGCCAAAATGACATATTGTCTTTGAGTTTCTCAGCTGTGAAAATTTACAGCTTTTCTTTTTTTTGTCTTTTTTAAGGGATGTTGGGGGGGAAATGAATACAACAGTTCACATGGTACGTGTTGAGTAATTTCTAGTAATTTTTTTTTGTCTGATAAATTATTCAGTGAGATGTGTAAAAAATAATAATGAACTAATCTAAAATGACAATTCAATACATTCAATAAAAGAACCAATTCATACAGAAATACAGTTAATAGATGCAAAAAGTGTTGGACTGAGGCATCTTGATGCATGCTCAATCATCCAGGTAAGTAAATCACTGAAAACGCTACGTCCAGATGAACAGAATCAAATTTTGGGGATGTTGGACTGAGACATAATTCTTGTCAATGTGTGACTGAAGGAGACACTTTCTGCAAAATAATTTCTCTTTACTTTAGAGGAATTAGAGCCATTTTTGATGGATTTGCAGTTTCATGCCTGGGTTAGGCCTTTTTCTGTTATTTCATGACAAATGAGACAGATAATATCAAAGTGCTTACTATTTTATAGCTTTACACTGTGTGACAATATGAGGCCCAAAGAGATGTCAATGCAAATGAAGGAGGCCATCAGTAGACTAAGAAAACAAAACTCAGAAGGATAGCAGTAATATTTATGGAATGGTGGAATTAGCAGTCTGGTACATTCTCAATAAGAATGAATGTGCTAGCCAGTTCAACAACACCAGAATGCCTAAAAAGATCACAGAAGGCAATGAAATTGCATGATGTCAAAATTATTTCTAACCAAAAAACACTTGAGGAGGGACGGAGGTGCATCACTGTCAGAGTCTTCAATCAAGAATCACCTTCATGAATGTAAATAAAAGGATTTACAATGACGTGCAAACCTCTGGTAACACCCAGGAACAAGAATGGCACACCGAGCTTGCCAGAAAACACATCTAAAAGAGTCAACATGATTCTGGAAACAAAGTTCTTCTGACAGATGAAATCAAGACTAACTTGTATGGAAATGATGGGAAGAGAATAATATGGAGGAAGAGAGAAATGAGCTGCCAAACTGATCAGACAGCATTTTACGGTGCAAATGGATAATGACCCAAAGCATGCTAAAAAAGCAACCCAGGAGTTTCTCGGGTTTAAAAAATAGGATATAATTCAGTGTCCAAGCCAGTCACTTGACCTCAAACAAATATGTCTGTAATTCCTAAACAGGTTGATTTTATCAACTGTGGTGGTGTACAGGGTCAAAAGTACAAGAAGGGTCTTTGTCAAACAGATAATGGGATAAAAAAAAAAAACAATCAGCAGTCTGCAGAAATTTCTAATCATATGTAAGCACCACAATAAGTTATTAAACTCTTTTGTGTTACTGATTCATAGAGAAAGAAAAATCTTGGCTGAGTATCTTGACAGAATATCTGTGTCAAGTCATGTCAGGCTTTTTTTTATCTAACATGTTTAAAACTGACAGCTGCTGACCAAAGTGCTGAACAGCTAAAAGAATACACTAACACTCATACACAGAGTCATATGTGTGAGATGAATGTTGAGGAAAAATGGAAGGAGAGCAGCAGCAGATGTGAAAAACCAGAGGGGGGAGATTTGGTGGGGTTTACCAGAAAGCTGTCATTTTCATCAGCCTCATTAGTTAATTATATTGTCAGGAATCCCATTAGAGTTTTTACAGTTCACTGAACTCCTCCCTTTGTATCAACATCTAGTGTGAGCGTGTGTGTCTTGCGAGATAGTATACATAATCCTTTCAAGCAGCTCTTTTTGTTTGGTTTTTCACCTGGTCATTAACTTCCAGCAAGGAGATATTTGAATATTAACTTTTTGGTGAATAAGTGACAGAATAAAAAAAGGCATATTCATCTGTGACTAAAGCCTGCTGAATATCATTCATGTTATTATTAAGAAACTATTTAGTTTACTCTTTCTGCATGCTTTGTTACATTTCAGTGTTTTTTTCAACAATATGTTTATTAATATTTGAGAAATACCAACAAAAAAACTGGAAGAAAGCAGTTTTGTAATATATATATAAATTTCTAAAATTATTTTTAAGGTGTTTCTTGCAGTAAATAGGTGTATTAACTCCTTAATGTTTTAGGGGTAAATTAAAAGAAATTGAACTGTGGATAACGGACAGTTACATCTACAACAAGCTCCATAGCCTTTGTAAAAAAGCTTGAAAACTTGAGCCAATGACTCTGTAAAGTGTACTGTTCATTACAGTCTTTTATGCTCTAATAATAAATAATTGAGGTGATCAAAGGATGTCTAAAAACATTAGCAATGCTCCTTTGAACATGGTGTAACACACACAAATGGATCCTTCAAGATCAGTTTAGTCCTTAAAGGCTATGCTTTGCATGTGTGTGAATGTGTCTACAGGGAGTGCAGAATTATTAGGCAAATGAGTATTTTGTCCACATCATCCTCTTCATGCATGTTGTCTTACTCCAAGCTACTACCAATTAATAGAATAGAATAGAATAGAATAGAATAGAATTCAACTTTATTGTCATTGCACATGCACGGGTACAGGGCAACGAAATGCAGTTTGCATCCATCCAGAAGTGCTTTAGTGATATAGATATATTACAAATATATATTAGCAATAATATAGATATGTGAGTATATTACAGAAATGGGTCTATTATGGAATGTTATAATGTACACGGTATGAAGTATGTTGTGAATATTCTATAACTATAAGTATGTACAGACTGTAGTGAGTACAAGCTACGTACAGGATATGAACAGGATATAAATATGAAAAACTATACAGAATATGAAATAAATAACTTTACAGAATCTGGGATATACAGCTATACAGAAATGGGAACTATGCAAGTTGTAAACAATTGTAGGGTTAAAAATTATCGTATGTACAGAATGATTATTTACACAGAGCTATACAGTAGTGCAGTTAAGATAAGTGAGATATAATTCCTACAGAGGCTATATAAAGTGCTAGTGGTTGTGAGTGGTGGTTCAGTCCATGTTATTATTGTGTTTGAGGGTACAGTTGTCCACTGTGGGTGTGTGTATGTTCAGTCCATGTTTTAACGTGGGTCAGATGTCAGGAGGCAGAGTTCAGGAGTCTGACAGCTGTGGGGAAGAAGCTGTTCCGGTACCTGGTGGTCTTAGTCCGGAGGCTCCTGTGGCGCCTCCCAGAGGGCAGGAGGGTGAAGAGTCCATGTGATGGGTGACTGGGGTCTTTGATGATTTTCCCAGCCCTTTTCAGACACCGCTTCCTGTAGATGTCTTTTATGGCAGGAAGTGGTGCTCCGGTGATGCGCTGGGCAGTTTTCACGACCCTCTGCAACGCCTTCCGGTCCGAGGCAGAGCAGTTCCCGTACCAGACTGTTATACAGTTGGTCAGGATGCTCTTGATGGTGCAGCGATAGAAGTTCACCAGGATGTCTGAGGACAGGTGGTTCTTCCTCAGAGTCCTCAAGAAGAAGAGGCGCTGGTGAGCCTTCTTGACCAGCTTGGAGCAGTTGGTCGTCCAGATGAGATCCTCGGAGATGTGGACTCCCAGGAACTTGAAGCTGCTCACACGCTCCACAGCCGTCCCCTTAATGTAGATGGGTGGATGTGGGTCAGCATTCCTCCTGTAGTCCACGATGAGCTCCTTGGTCTTCTCGGTGTTAAGCAGCAGGTTGTTTCTGTCGCACCACTCAGCCAGACGATCCACCTATTAATCCACCTCCACCTCCAATTAAGCATATTAGGTGATGTGCATCTCTGTAATGAGAAGGGGTGTGGTCTAATGACATCAACACCCTATATCAGGTGTGCATAATTATTAGGCAACGTCCTTTCCTTTGGCAAAATGGGTCAAAAGAAGGACTTGACAGGCTCAGAAAAGTCAAAAATAGTGAGATATCTTGCAGAGGGATGCAGCAGTCTCAAAATTGCAAAGCTTCTGAAGCGTGATCATCGAACAATCAAGCGTTTCATTCAAAATAGTCAACAGGGTCGCAAGAAGCGTGTGGAAAAACCAAGGCACAAAATAACTGCCCGTGAACTGAGAAAAGTCAAGCGTGCAGCTGCCAAGATGCCACTTGCCACCAGTTTGGCCATATTTCAGAGCTGCAACATCACTGGAGTGCCCAAAAGCACAAGGTGTGCAATACTCAGAGACATGGCCAAGGTAAGAAAGGCTGAAAGACGACCACCACTGAACAAGACACACAAGCTGAAACGTCAAGACTGGGCCAAGAAATATCTCAAGACTGATTTTTCTAAGGTCTTATGGACTGATGAAATGAGAGTGAGTCTTGATGGGCCAGATGGATGGGCCCGTGGCTGGATTGGTAAAGGGCAGAGAGCTCCAGTCCGACTCAGATGCCAGCAAGGTGGAGGTGGAGTACTGGTTTGGGCTGGTATCATCAAAGATGAGCTTGTGGGGCCTTTTCGGGTTGAGGATGGAGTCAAGCTCAACTCCCAGTCCTACTGCCAGTTTCTGGAAGACACCTTCTTCAAGCAGTGGTACAGGAAGAAGTCTGCATCCTTCAAGAAAAACATGATTTTCATGCAGGACAATGCTCCATCACACGCGTCCAAGTACTCCACAGCGTGGCTGGCAAGAAAGGGTATAAAAGAAGAAAAACTAATGACATGGTCACCTTGTTCACCTGATCTGAACCCCATTGAGAACCTGTGGTCCATCATCAAATGTGAGATTTACAAGGAGGGAAAACAGTACACCTCTCTGAACAGTGTCTGGGAGGCTGTGGTTGCTGCTGCACGCAATGTTGATGGTGAACAGATCAAAACACTGACAGAATCCATGGATGGCAGGCTTTTGAGTGTCCTTGCAAAGAAAGGTGGCTATATTGGTCGCTGATTTGTTTTTGTTTTATTTTTGAATGTCAGAAATGTATATTTGTGAATGTGGAGATGTTATATTGGTGTCACTGGTAAAAATAAATAATTGAAATGGGTATATATTTGTTTTTTGTTAAGTTGCCTAATAATTATGCACAGTAATAGTCACCTGCACACACAGATATCCCCCTAAAATAGCTAAAACTAAAAACAAACTAAAAACTACTTCCAAAAACATTCAGCTTTGATTTTAATGAGTTTTTTGGGTTCATTGAGAACATGGTTGTTGTTCAATAATAAAATTATTCCTCAAAAATACAACTTGCCTAATAATTCTGCACTCCCTGTATATCTTCTCTTCAAATCAAGTACATTTAAAGGGCTAGAATAAGCCTGAAAATATTAACAGTAGTTACAGCTTGAAGACATTTCCTGATTTAGCGTACCTCTATAATGATTTTGATTTCACTCAAGGCAGAAACAAGGAAGGAGCTGGATCCATTATGTCAGCGGAAACCAGAGGAGAGGACACAAGATGGGGCAGAGCAAAGGGTGTATCAAACAAAGGTACCAGAAGGCAGAAGGCAAAACCTGTGAGTAAGAAAACACATTACACCCTCCTGTCAAAGGGATAATCTACATTAAAATCAACTTTTCTGGTATGACATTAGCATAGGACTGAAAACTATTCTGCTGATGGACAGAATCTTTAAAATTACTTCAGTTTTCTTGGATGGTACAGCTGGGTATGCCACAGGTTTGGAGTATATAGATATACATATTTACAAATACTAATGTGGAAAAATTAATGTTATTTAACCAGCATTTTATTATAAAATCTTATTGGATAACTCTTAGTGTATGAAACAAAAAATATCCCATGTATCAAACTGAGATGATCCAGACACATTTATTGTTTCTTCAATCACCACAATAGTTTCAGTTTGTGCTAAAATGTCTTAAGAAGCTGCTTTGAATGATAAGTTAGGCTTTTACTGTGTTAAACTTGCATTAGATAAGACAATGTACCACTGAACATAGAAGGGATTACTGCTGAAAATGGGTCTCTGAACACCTCTGTAGATATTCTATTAAAAATCATTCATGATTTGTGATCAGTGTTAATATTAAGCATTTATATGATTATTTTGATAAAATGCTGTGATTCAATCTGAAAGCAAATTTGAGTCTATTCAGAAAACAAGACATTTCTAATTGACCTCAGACTTTTGAGCTGTAGTCTACATTGTAATTATAGTGTATGGTTATTGATTAGAGCAGATGATATGAGACTATCAGCAGAGACTGTTAAAAAGTTATGAGCTGTCTTGATGCAGAGAAAGTGGAGTTTGTCATCCTGGAGCTGCTGCCGAGATTGAATGATGGTCTGCCTCTGTGCTCAAGTTCAGACATAGGCTTTAAGCAACCATGAGCCACTGATAAGTGTGTTAGATTAATAAGCATGTATAAAGTGGACTTGTTAAACAGCTCTGATAGGAGAAAGTCAATGAGCACGCAATAAAGTGGACTTGTTAGGGCCAGTTTATCATCAGCCTCGCTAAAGTTTAACTTCATTTGTATTTAAAGACAGACTTTAAAGAAAATTCTTATTTGAAACTGGTGATAAAATCCAGGTCAGATACAGTTACATACAAACATACAGTACACACTACTGCTCAAAGGTCTGAGGTCAGTTAGAAAAGTCCCTGATTGTAATAGAAAATTGGCTTTAATGTAACATCACATGAAGGTTATCAGTAATGTTTTCACAGCTTTAATCAAATCCTTCATCATCCATAAATTGTGATGGAAAAATGTCTGCAAGTGTGCAGGAGCCCAATTTTAGAGACAATCACTCCTGTGTTATTATGTTAATTGAAGTTTATCAGGTCTGATGACCAATAGATGATATTAGTAGTATAGTATTTTTTTTTTCAAACTTTAAAACACTGCACTGGTGTATTCCTAATCTGCTGTTTTCTGTGAATGTTAATAAATGTGGTTGTTTAATAACTCATGAAATTGAAGAAACGCCTTGTAAAACACTTGCCTCATCATTTAAACTGTGGTCCAGTGTAAGTGGGTAATCCGACCACTAGAGTGCACTGTTACCCTACTTAAAATCCAGGGTTCTCTCAAGTCGTTCAAATACAGCGCAGAAGGCAAAATGCTGCGGACTAAGCAATTAACCCCATAATTTAAAGGAAGTGAAACAGATTCTTGTTGAAAACTTAAAACAAATGTGTCTTTCAATGACAACATAGAGCTAGAGATAACCCTATTTGGAGACTTTTCAGAAAAATAAACAACATACAGGTGTGTGGTTGAGACAACTCATGTTTACAATGTTTTGTTATAGCGGAAAAATATAGTTTGCATTTGGCGTCCAAGCTCAGGTGGAGCACGTCATCTACTAATCGGAAGGTTGGTGGTTTGGTTACTGGCTGCTGCAGTCTTCAGGCCAAAATAGCCATAGGAAACCCTATTGTTACTGGATGCCTTCATTGGACTGTGATAGAAACACCGAGGCATAGAAAAAAAAATTGTTGCAAGTTGTATAAAGGGCTTTGAGTAGAAAAGTGCTATATACATACCAGTCCATTTGTCTGTAATCGACCTCATTTTAAGTTTCATGTTAACTTCGTGCATTTTGTCTGTATATCTCCCTGGAGCCTGCAGATTAACTGCCGTGGCGGAAGGGTTGAAACTGCAGGCAGCGATGCAGGGCAGCAGTGCACGGAGGAGAGTGAATGTAAATGTAAAGTGTGTCCGATGTGGTGCAGCTACATTTGCATGCGATCAATATAAAGTTGTATGTGCATGTGATTAAAAATGAACAAACCATAGAATTGAACTTTAAGGAAAACTGAGGAATATAATGAAATTTAATAGCTGATTCCACAATATTCAGAATGGACTTTTTTGAGAGGACTGGGCATCAGGTCAGTGCCAGCTCTGAGTGATAAACACGCTAACTTGCTGAGAAAAACTCAACATTCATGGCAGGTTTCTTGGCAGTCTTTGACAGACAAGAAGTAAATTCACTCGGGCACACTTCACTTTTAAGAAGTAGTAAAACGTCCTAGTTGGTGGTGGGTGAGTGCACTGGATGGAGCAAAATCATTGGTTTTGTCTGTCTTGGTACATTTCTTTTTTCATGCTGAAGTGCTTTTGAGGTTTTTCATTCTGAGGTTTTTACCGAGCAGGAAGTAGGCGTCTGCATCCAGTCAAGAGGTAGAATAGTTTCTATTCCTCCAGGTGGACTGCTCAACATAAAGATTCTCTATCTTAAAAGTACATTATGTGGTTACAGCCAACTTCCTTGTAAATGTTTCCTTCTTTACACCCCCAGCATACTTAGAGCAACTTTATTATCCACATGCCTTGGCGACCCAGTGGATATAGCTCTGCTTTGGTTTCCATTGCATCTTGATGAACTATCTGGAAGCTGCACACTAACGTTCTGTCTCTGTGTCAGTTCCAGCTTGGTGCCATTTGAGAAATTAAACACTTTTCACTAAATTTGAGAAACTAAAATTATGTAGCTGAAGTTAAATGCTGCTTTTGAAAAGCTTATTGCTCCTGCCCTCACTTTTACCTAAAATAGCACAGGATTTCTTGCGGTTTAGGGAGGTGTGCAGATGACAGCACCAGTCTTTTTTTTTTTTCTTAACTGAAAATGGGTAGATCTGATTCTAGAGCAGGGACCTTGGATCACTTTCTCACAATCTTTACATATTTTTAAATTTCTAATGTGTAGTTAGTGTATGTTCCTTTTGTGTGTTTTCATTATATTCACATAGAGATATTGTATATAGATACACTAAATATGTATAGAATATATTCTATTTCTGTACATTGTTTTTCCACCGTGACACCAAGTGAAACGACTGCGAGGGCTTGCCCCACCCTATCACGTGACCTATTGGGGATACACGAGGCCCCCTGAGGCCCCCTGAGTGGGTGTTGAAGGGAAGGGTTGTTTACAAACGGACAAATTTAAAGAAATCCACTTACCTTCTTTTTAAAGCTGTTGTAGCTAGCATGACCTGGAACCTTCTGCAGATATTTTGATGATTTAAAATTGGTCACTGGTCATTGTCGAATCTGCAGCTCACAGCTTAGCAGTGATTTAGCTTTTAATTTGTTCAGTTTTGACTCACTGAGTGCAGTTAAAACGGGAGTTTTTTGATAGAGACCCTCAGCCATAGTGGCACGATGGCACGGTGGTTTGCATCGTTACCTCACAGCAAAAAGGTCTTGAGTTCAATTCAGTCATCAGGCCGGGGTCTTTCTGCGTGGAGTTTGCATGTTCTCCCTGTTTTTGCGTGGGTTCTTTCCAGGTGCTCCAGCTTCCTCTCACACTTCAAAGACATGCAGTTAGTGGGGATAGGTTAATTGGAAACTCTAAATTGCCCATAGTTGTGAATGTGAGTGCGAATGGTTGTCCGTGTCTTTGTGTTAGCCCTGTGACAGACAGGCGACCCGTCCAGGGCTTACCCTGCCTCTAGCCCTAAGACAGCTGGGATAGGCTCCCGCGACCCTGAAAAAAGGATAAGTGGAAGAGAAGGGATATATGGACCCTCAACCATCTGTAGTTATGCTGCTATGGCGTCTCCCCTCTTTTCACTTCCAGTTCATTTTACTAATATCATTAATGTTTGTCTACTCTCTTCTCCTCTTTCTTTTCTCACCACGTGATTACGATGCTGTACTGTTTTTACCTTACAATATAAAATGTCCTAAAATGACTGTTGTGTAAATTAAGTCAGCAGGGATTATTTCACTATAATTAACTCAAAGTCTAATGAAGGTGTAAAGCATGTCTGCACCTTTTTAAATGACAGATGTGTGTCCTATAAGAAGAAGGCTAAAGATTTTATCTATCCTCATCCTCAGAAATCAAGTCCAGATCACTGGCATCTACTTTTTATTGTTTAGGGAGGATAGTGAATATTTCTTGCCTTTGAGTAGAGACAAAATCCTGACATGGTAATTCAAGGTCAGTCTTTAGTCTTGCCAAGAGTCTAAAAGTATCTCACACAATGTTCAGCCTTCCTAGTATAAAGTGCATCATTTTACACTTTGTACTAGTAAAATGATTTCATATAACACAATGTGTTATTGTGTCTGCGTCTAAAGTTGCCGGTCTCCCTTAATCTGTGGAGCAAAACAAGATTACATAAAATCATTTGGAGTCTCAATCTGATCCTGGTTTGCATGATTCATATGCAAAGGGAAACTCACCACATCATTAAATGGCTTTTAACTTTGCTCACAGGGAAACACAATCGCTTGATTTTATGCAATCTTAGGACTGCATAAAATACCTACACGAAATACAAAATACCTTCCTCTCAATCTGATTTGAAGCAAGTAGAGATTGTTGCTTTGAATAAGATGATTTTGGTATTGGATTCTTTTTCATTAGAAATGCAGTAAAGAAAATGGACAAATGTGTTTGCTGATGTACATGGAAGGTAGCCATATTATTACAACTTGCAGTCATAAAAACACAAAAATAACTACAATTATCGTAATCTTTATTCTTTGAATACAACACCACTTTCCTCGAAATGTAACCTATGGGAATTAAAGCTTAAAAACATGGTTTTAAGTAATTGTGTGGGCTGTGGGTTCGCTAGCTATTTATTTTTTTAAAACCTGGATGGTTTTAATTGCTTTTCTGAAGAACAGCCTCACTCCCACATCACAACATGTACCGAAAGAGAATGCGAGGCACGGATCTCGCCAGCAATAAATAACCTCTTCAGCCTGTTACAGGAAACCAGCAGCAAAAGAAAAAAAGAACATGAAGCTGACACACACTCGTACGCACACCCACACACTCTGCAACCTTTTCTTTTCTGCCCGTTTTTCCAGTCTTCCTCTGTTATTACTCTCCGTTGTCATTTGTCTTTTTTTTGTGTGTGTGTAATATCACAACGGAAATTTTATCTCCCGAGTCCACTCACACAGCCTGGAACTCGATAGCATCTGTTAACAAAAACCAGTGAACAGCAGCTTTGGTGAAAATGCAGTTATGTGAGGAAGATTTTTGGATGTATCTGTGACAGCTATATAAATGCGTAGTGGTCCATGACAGCACTCAAGTTAAAAAGGAAAATGAGCACTTTCAATGTTGCTTTAATACATTTATTAATATAAAATCCATTTCATTACAGGTCTGAAAACAGCCAGCGGGGGGGACGGACGACTCAAGGCAGGTCCCATTAGGGTTTTGACACACATGTTAAGTTTCTACAGCCAGGAAATAATTTTAAGGCATTCATCAAACTGAGGAGAAAAAGCAGGGGGTGATTTTTGTGCAGAGAAGAAATAATAACCTGCTTTCCCTATTAGTGGGTTTTACTTATTTAATTTCATTTACTCGCTGTTTGGTCAGAAAAAGTAAGAAAACGCAAACATATGTTCAGAGTGTGCAAGTTATTCTTGACTAATGTTGCATCAATTATATTCTGAACCTGGGTAAAATCATTAGGAAGTGCACTTTTTTTAATAACATCACTAAAAAAATTCACTGAGCAGAGACTTCAGATCTTGGTAATACTATATGTTGGAGCTCTTTTTGTCTTCAGACGTGACGTAGTTCTTCATAGCATAGATTCAACAAGGTGCTGGAAACAAGCCTGACAAATTTTTCTTGTGACCGTGGAAGCCACAGTGAACTCATTGTCATGCTCACAAAACCAGTTTGAGGCAAGACGGATTTAATGTTGTTCATGTCAAATTCTGATCCTACCGTTGCAACGAAAATGAAGATGCATTAGACCAGGCGATGTTTTTACGATCTTCTATTGTCCAGTTTTAATGAGATTTGTAGCTTCAGTTGCATTTTCTTAGCTGGTTTCTCTTTTTTTGCACCACTCTACGTAAAACCTGGAGATGACTGCGTGCAGATCAGCAGTTTGTGAAATATTCAAACCAGCCCAACAACAACGTGAAATTGAGTGCATATTAAAAATGTCTTTCCAAGATCTGCTTTTGTAAAGTAATTTGTCCTGTGTGTGTGTGTGTGTGTGTGTGTGTGTGTGTGTGTGTGTGTGTGTGTGTGTGTGTGTTTCACTGGAGGCCCTGGTACGGGGTAACAGTGTCTGTGTATGAACATTAACTCTGTTTATTCCTCTCAGAAATAGGCGTCGCTGCCCCAGTCTCCACCTGATTCTCCTCTCCAGCAGTATTTACCTTGGCATCTCCTCCCATACATGAATTGTTAAGCTTTCACTGTGGCAGTTTACAGTACTTATACTGTATATAGTAAAGTGCATTTGTCTTATTTTTGCGTATATTTCTCTTGTTTTGTATATATTTTTCCTGTTTGCTATCTATTCTATTCTATTCTATTCTAACAATCTGAACATGGTATATTATTTTGGCTTATTTGTTACACTATTCTCATAATTCTGTATTTTTCATATTTTTTTCCCTACTATATCTCTAATTCACTTTTCCCTCCTGTCCCTTGTGTTCCTTGCTGTAACAAGTGAATTTCCCTAGTGTGAGATTAGACAAATGTGTCCGTGTCTGAAAAAAAAAGGCACATGTGGACATGATCCAGAAACATCGCTGTCTTCTCAAATTCAAATTCAAATTCAAATTTTATTTGTCACACACACACAACCATACACAGTATGACATGGGGGTGAAATGCTTGTAGCTGTACAATGCCCGACCATTAAATGACAGAAGAAAAGTTTTACAATATTTACAATTTACTACAAAAATTTACAGATTAACTTAGGAATTTACAGTAAAGAATGTGCAAATAGCAGAAGAGATTATAAAGATAAGGATTATAAATTATAGGAATTATAGGATTATAGGAAATGTGTGGTGGTGCGTGTGGTGACGTGTGTGAGAGTCCAGTCCTACACCTGGTTCAGGCCCCGAATAGCCTGGGGGAAGAAGCTCCTCTTCATTCTCTCTGTTTTGGCCTTAAGGGAGCGGAAGCGCTTCCCAGACCTCAACAGTGAGAAGAGTCCATTGTTGGGATGGGAGAGGTCCATCATAATCTTCCTAGCTTTGGACTTGCACCGCTTGGTGTAGATGGACAGCAGGTCAGGGAGCTCTGATTGAATGATGCGTTCTGCCGAGCGCACCACCCTTTGCAGATCTCGTCTGTCCTGCTTGGTGCTGTTCCCAAACCAGGTGCAGATGTTTGCCGTCAGGACACTCTCGATGGTGCAGGAGTAGAAGTTCTTGAGCACCTTCAGTGGCAGATGGAAGTCTCTAAGTCTTCTGAGGAAGAAGAGACGCTGACGGGCTTTCTTAACCAGGGTGTTGATGTGACAGGACCATGACAGGTCCTGAGTGATGTGGACACCCAGGTATCGGAAACTGTCCACTCTCTCCACTGGCGTGCCACTGATGATGAGGGGTTTGTAATTCCTCGCCTGCTTTGTAGTGAAGTCCACGATCAGCTCCTTAGTCTTGCTGATGTTTAGGAGGAGGTTATTCTCCTGGCACCAGGTCTCCAGGTTCCTAATCTCCTCCAGGTAGGCCGTCTCGATGTTGTCGGAGATCAGGCCCACAACAGCAGTGTCGTCAGCAAACTTGACAATGGAGGTGGTGTCGGATGTGGCTACACAGTCATAAGTGTACAGTGAGTACAGCAGGGGGCTTAAAACACAGCCCTGAGGCACTCCAGTGCTGAGTGAGATGGAGGGGGAGACTTGTTTTCCTACCCTCACTGATTGGGGTCTGTCTGTGAGGAAGTTGAGGATCCACTGACACAGTGATGAGCTGAGTCCTAGATCCGTCAACTTGGTGAAAAGCTTAGAGGGAATTATTGTGTTGAATGCTGAACTGTAGTCCACGAACAGCATCCTAACATAATTCCCTCTGCCAGTGTCCAGGTGACTCAGGGATGTGTGGAGCAGGTGAGATATGGCATCGTCTGTGGAACGATTAGTCCGGTAAGCAAACTGAAGTGAGTCGATGGTGGGAGGAAGTGAAGAAGTGATGTGATCTCTCATCAGTCTTTCAAAACACTTCATCACAATTGAAGTCAGTGCTACTGGACGGTAGTCATTGTGGCAAGCGGGCTGTTGTTTCTTTGGAACAGGGACAATAATGGACCGTTTGAAGCACGTGGGAACCACAGCTTGGGCCAGGGAGAGGTTGAAGATCTCCGTGAACACCGGTGCTAGTTGATCAGCGCAGGCTCTAAGGACCCGGCCAGGGATTGCATCTGGTCCTGCTGCCTTCCTGGTGTTCACCCTCCTGAAGGTGTTCCTCACGGCATGCTCTGTGATGACGAATGCATTTTCTTCACTGGTGCACTCCGAGCGCGCACAGCCGTTTGTTGTTTTAATTGCTGCGGCGTCGAAGCGAGCATAAAACGTGTTCAGCTCATCAGCCAGTGAAGCATCTGCATTCATCATTGAAGAAGCTGGTCGTTTATAGTCCGTTATAGTCCGCAGTCCTTTCCACAGGCTCCTAGAGTCGCACTGTCGTAGCTGTGACTCTAGTTTTTCCCCGTAGCTCCGCTTTGCCTTTCGGACCGCGCTGCGCACGTTGTAGGACGCAGCCTTGTATAGGTCCATATTACTGGAGACGAGCCCTTCATTGTAGGCAGCGGTGCGTGATCTCAGAGCGTCGCGGATGTTTTTATCCACCCACGGCTTCTGGTTGGGAAACGTTCGGATGATAGTTCTTTCTGCTGTGTCGTCCGCTAGTTTCCCGATAAATCCCACAACCGCTTCCGTAAACATGTTGATGTCATCAGAGCTGCGCCGAAACATGTCCCAGTCTGCGTCATCCAGTGCGTCCTGCAGCGCGGCCACCGATTGGTCCGTCCAGCGAGCGACCTCCCTCCTGATTGGTGGTTGCTGCTTTAGCCTTTGTTTGTAAGCAGGTGTAACCCAGATCATTGAGTATGGGATTTCTGATTATTTGTGGTCACTGAACGCACCACTGTGCCGTGCGCATAGCCACTCTCTAGTCCAGCTACAGAGTTTTTCCTTCCGTTCATCCGATGAGGCGCATGCTGCTCTCGTGCCCTCTACGAGCTGGAAATTCGGGTACAGTAGACATTTGAGTTGCTGTAAATAGTTTTAAAAACCTTTATATGTGAAGCTAATGATTTAATATGTTGTTAGGAAAAAGTCTTGTAGCGGTTACAAACGTGAAGCGGAGCGGAGTCCGACAGCTTTCGCCATTACACGAACTCCTCTGGTGAGTTAGCGTGCAGCTCATGTTCGTATGAAATGTTTTGTGCCTTATTATATTGCAGCGAGGTATCAAATCTACTGCTGTCATGTTGTTAAGAAAGAGGCTAAATATTGTATAACGTGTGTTATCGGCTGACTGTTAGCAAGCTAGCCGTTAAGTGAGCCTAGCTAATGTCCTGAAATGGCGGCCGACACGAGGTCAGTTACAGTGTTATTATGTTATGCCTAAGAGAACAGCATTAATAAGCATTGTTAACAGCATTTATGTTCTGTTATATTTTTATTTTGACAAACCTGTATTATTATAATGGTAAGTCTGTTAAATAAGCCGTTAGTGACATGGACACTGAGTCAGTGGTACTGAGACTTATGAACATTTCAGTTAATTCTTCTGCACACTTGTGTGTAGGCTGGTTTGTTTGCCCTTTTGGTGCCCTGGATCCTACTGGATGAACTGCCTTGTGGAAGTCCTCATCTGATGACTCTGCCGAACCGTCCTGGCAAATAGATGGTCGTTGCTGGATGCTATTATTGGATGCTACACCGTTCCAACAGAGCGGTAGGAACAATTCAAAGGGCCCCAACGATGCGCTTTATTTTTCCCTGAGCTCAGGTGATTTTCTTTTGGCCAAAGGACCTTAAAGGATACATATTTGTTTTTATTTATTTTATTTTTCTTATGACACTGAGTGGAAAGACACTACAAAAAAAAGGGGGTTTATTATTTAAAATTGTGTCTAATAAATGTGTTTATGTTAAGTAAGTGTGGTGTCCATTGTGTGCTGGAAGCCTTATTGTTCCTGTGGTGGAGCAGCTACTACCAATCTCCTTTACAAAACTAGCTTCTGACAGGATACAGGTATTTGGGATACATTTGATTTCTTGTAACCTATTTTTAGAGAAACTGTGATTCTGGGTTAAACATCGGGGTGAAATTGATGACACTGACACCTAGTGAACTGCCCAAGGTCAACAGTCCTGATTTCCACGCATTAAAGGTTTGGCGTAAGTACAGATTGCGTTACAAGTGGCGAGCCAGCCAGGAGATTGGTGAAAAGTAGCACCTTGACTTTCCAGCTCACAACACCTACCTCTTTTCCTTGACCCTATTGTGTTGGACATGGATCTTTGCAGACGTTTTGATGTAGATGGCCAGTGCTCACTTTTTGTGACTGGCGTTGAAGGGATTTACACAGATGATGACATTGCTAGTGTTTTTTCAGTAAATGGTAAAGTTTCTCGGATAGTTCGAATTCCAGATGAATCAAACCAGCCAGAGGGTAGAGTCCTGATACAATATTTGTCCGATCAAGCCATTTCCAAGATCAACCCCCAGATCTTAGGCGACTTGCCGAGCCCCAAGGATCCTGCTATCGGTTGGTCTGTCAAAACCATTCGAGATGTTGCTCAGGAAGAGGTAGGCAAGGAGTTAGCTCGTAGATATTTAGAAGAACTGAAGGCTGTTGGAGATAGTGGTAAAGCAGGTTTCTTGAGTGTTATTCAGAGTGAGGTCAAAGAAGTTCGACATAACTCTGAGATTCCTGACACACAGCCACACACAGCTCAGGATGGTGACACATCCCTCCATGACATTGTAGCTAGTGATCATGATGAACCTAATCACTACACACAGACCCACAATGCACCTGATAGTGCTGTGGTGAACCCTGTTAATATCGACCGCAGTCTCCTTAACCCACCTCAGATTCAAAAAGTTGTCGTTGAGCACGTTATCAGAAATGACTCAACAGCCCCGTGGTCTACACAAACCAGACTGCGCACCTTTTCTGGCCGTGCTCCTAGGCCCAATGGTGAGGTAGACTATGAAACATGGCGCACACAAGTGGACCTTCTTGTCAGTGATTGCTCTCTTAGTGATGTGCAAAAGGTTAGGAAAATACTTGAAAGTTTGCTAAGTCCAGCAGCCGATGTTGTTAAGTTGCTTGGTGTGAGTTCACCACCCAGGGCTTATGTTAGGCAGCTCGATTCCGCTTTCAGTGTTGTAGAGGACGGAGAAGAGTTATTTGCAACCTTTCTCAGCTCCAACCAGAATAGCGGAGAAAAGCCCTCAGCATATTTGAACAGACTCCATAGCCTCCTTACTCGAGCTATTTCTAGAGGGGGAGTCTCTGTCGAAAGTTTGAGCGAACACCTACTCAGACAGTTTATTAGAGGCTGCTGGGACCAGAGTCTCATTATAGCTCTCCAACTAGAAAACAAAAAGAACAGTCCACCAACATTCCCAGATCTACTCCTTATGTTGAGGACCGAGGAAGGTCGTAGATCTGCAAAGCTAGACAGGATGAAAAAACATCTGGGTGCTACAAAAGCAGCTGTACATGCCCACTCCATTTTTGATGTACCCTCCTATGATGATGAGCCCGTTCCGACACAGACTGCAAAGCAGAGCGAAGCATCTAAGCTTGAGAGGAGAATGGATGAGCTTTCAAAGCAGGTAGAGAAACTGAGTCAAAGGTCCAAGAATTCTCCTTTTGACAGTGAGCTTAGTGCAGCGTTAAAACAGAGGCAAGAAGAAACTGTTAAACTTGAAAGCAAAATAGATGAGTTGTCTAAACAACTCAGAGAGCTCACTCAGAACCAAAAATGTCCTAAAGAGAATAATAGTGGCAAAGACTTCCTTACGGCAAGAAATAGCAGTGCCAGGAGACCAGTTAAGGTTCCCTCTATGCCAAAAGCATGGTTCTGCTTTAGATGTGGTGAAGATAACCACATTGCCGCTCGATGCCCAAATGAACCCAACCAGGCACTAGTCCGCCAGAAGAATGCTGAGTTAAAGGAAAAGCAAGGAAGGTTCCAAGCCCAACAGGTTACTGAGCCTTTTGCTTTAAACTTGTAGCGGCTCCTGCTGTGGGACGTCCAGGAGCTGAGACCAGCATTAGTCCCGCCTCAAGTGACCAAAGAATTGATGTTCAGAGCAAAATAAAGACCCAGACAACGGTTCAAGATTTCAGTTCCCAATCCCGCTTGCCACCCGGTCTGATAGGTCCTCGTTGTTCAGCTTCTGTTTTGGTTGAGGGTGTGCAATGCAACTCTATCATGGATAGTGGTTCACAAGTCACTACAATCTCCGAATCATTTCACAAGGATAAGCTGGCACATCTCCCCATTCAGCCCATTCAAGCATTGCTTGAGATTGAGGGTGCAGGTGGACAGCACGTTCCCTACCTTGGTTATGTTGAGACCCACATCACTTTTCCTCACAACATTACAGGCAAAGAGGAAGAGTTGGTTGTTTTGGCTCTTGTTGTGCCTGAGTGCCATTTTAACAGCAGAATACCAGTTTTGATTGGTACCAATGCACTGTTAAGACTCCATGATAAGTTATCTGAACGTGACGGTCCAGATTTCCTTCACAGACTGTGTTCCAGAGATGTAGCACTGGTTCTCCAGCACTTGGCTAAACAAATGGATGATTGCCACATACACCCAGTGAGGTTGCACGGGAAAGTACCAGTCACCATCCCTGCCAACCACAAGTGCTGTTTAATGGGCGATGTTAGGCTGAGAAAGAACACTCCTAACGTAAGTTTCGTCCTTGAACCAAATGAACACGACAAGTTACCTGGTGGTTTATTTCTTGAAACTGCTTTGATAGACATCCCTTACAAAGCTAAGAGTAAGGTTCCAGTCGTCTTGCAGAACTTGAGTGGGCACAGTATTGTATTGCAACCAGGAAGTACAGTTGCCCAGGTATGTGTAGCCCAGCACATTTCACCCCTGGTGCCTGTTTCAAATGCTTCTTTTCATGACAAGTTTGATGGAGAGAAGCTTAAGTTTAATCTTGATGAGTCACCCATCTCTGAAGAATGGAAAGAGCGCATCACCACCAAGCTCAAGTCTATTTCAGAAGTGTTTGCGGTTGATGATCTGTCTTATGGTCACACCACTGTGGTAAAACACCACATTCGGCTGAACGATGACACGCCGTTTAAGGAACGGTCGAGGCCCATCCACCCAAGTGACAGAGAAGCTGTCAAGCAACACCTCAAAGAACTGCTTAATGCAGGGGTTATTAGGGAGTCAGAGAGCCCCTACGCATCTCCAATAGTAGTTGTGCGTAAAAAGGATGGTTCAATCAGGTTGTGCGTTGATTACCGGAAGTTGAACGCACGGACCATTAGGGATGCTTATGCCCTCCCAAACATTGAGGAGACCTTCACGGCCCTTAGTGGTGCCAAGTGGTTCTCGGTCATGGACCTCAAATCAGGCTATTATCAGGTTGAGATGGCCGAGGAAGATAAAGCTAAAACTGCTTTTGTCTGTCCTCTTGGGTTTTATGAGTTTAATCGCCTGCCTCAGGGCGTTACAAATGCCCCAAGTACGTTTCAACGACTGATGGAGAAGTGTGTTGGGGATTTGAACTTGAGTGAGGTACTTGTGTTTTTGGATGATCTGATTGTGTTTTCAGACACCCTGGAGGAACATGAGGTGAGACTCATGAGGGTGCTGAACCGGTTGAGGGACTTTGGGTTGAAGCTGTCCCCAGAAAAATGTCATTTCTTTAGGCCCTCGGTAAAGTACCTTGGCCATGTGGTTGATGCCCAAGGAGTTCACACAGATCCTGATAAGATCTCAGCTTTGAAAACATGGCCTCGTCCTACAAACAAGAGAGAGTTAAAATGTTTCCTAGGCTTTGCCGGTTATTACCGGAGATTCATTGATGGATACTCAAAGATCGCAAAGCCTTTAAATAGTCTCACGGCTGGTTACTACTCACCCAAAAAGAGGGGTAAAGTGTATCTTGGAGAACATTTCAAACAACCATCAAACATTAACTTACCTTTTGGAGAGGAGTGGACACCTGAATGTGAAAATGCGTTTAAGACTTTGATTGAGAGACTGACATCGGCACCTGTCCTTGCTTTTGCCAACCCAGAGCTACCATATGTCGTGCACACTGATGCCAGTCGTGAAGGCTTGGGTGCAGCGCTCTACCAAGAGCAGGATGGGAAGCTGAGAGCTGTGGCTTATGCAAGCAGAGGACTTTCCAAAAGTGAGAGAAACTATCCCACTCACAAGCTTGAATTTCTAGCTTTGAAGTGGGCAGTTTGTGAGAAGTTTAACAGCTACCTTTATGGCGCTAACTTCACCATTGTGACGGATAACAATCCTCTCACGTATGTACTGACATCTGCAAAGTTAGATGCTGCTGGTCATCGCTGGTTAGCTGCGCTGTCTACTTATCAGTTCACCGTTAAGTACAGGGCCGGTCATGCCAATCGCGATGCAGATGGGCTGTCCCGACGACCACAAGCTCCTCCTTTTGAAGATGAGGATTTCATCAAAGAAAGGGAGAGAGTTGATGACATGAAAAACCGTCTTCTAGAGGTGAGCAACGAGATGAGTCACGAGGTGGTATCTGCCTTATGTCAACGCCATCTTGTGGTGTCAAAGATCGAGCACTGTTCAAATCTAGAACAACCTTTGGCTGTAGAGTCTCTTGCTGTTGATCCCTCAACAGTTGCGGATGTATTTGGAGAAGACACATTACCATCTATGACAAGCTCTGACTGGTATAAAGCTCAGAGGGATGACCCGGTTGTCTCACGTGTCATTACCTTCGTTGAAAGAGCTCAAAAGCCCAGCTTCAGAGAAACAAACCTTGAAGTTCCTGATGTTAGGCTCCTTCTCAAGGAGTGGAGAAGACTCGAAATGAGAGATGGAGTATTGTACAGGAAATGGACAAATAGAGACAACACTGTATGGCAGTTAGTCCTACCTGAACAGTTCAGAGGGAAAGCGTTGCGTGGAGTGCATGATGAAGTTGGTCATCTTGGTTTTGAACGAGCACTGCATCTTGCCCGTTCCAGATTCTATTGGCCAATGATGACAAAGTCTGTAGAAGAGAAGTGCAGACAGTGTCCACGCTGTGTCAGGAGGAAAGCAGTGCCTCAGAAGGCAGCGCCTCTTGAAAATATTATAGCAACTTACCCGCTTGAACTCGTCTGTATGGACTATTTGTCAGTTGAGCCAGACAACAGAGACACCCGGAACATATTAGTTATCACTGACCATTTTACAAAGTTTGCTGTGGCAGTGCCAACTAAAGATCAGAAGTCCAGGACCATTGCAAAAGCTCTGTGGGAGAACTTCATAGTTCATTATGGGTTTCCCAGTCGTCTACTCAGTGATCAGGGTAGAGACTTTGAATCTCACACAATCAAAGAGCTATGTGCGTTGATAGGAGCAGACAAAATCCGCACTACACCTTATCATCCTCGCGGAAACCCGGTGGAAAGGTTTAACCGGACGCTTCTTGATATGTTGGGTACGTTGGAAGAGGAAGACAAATCTCACTGGAGAGACTTTGTTAAACCCTTAGTTCATGCGTATAACTGCACGAGGAACGACACAACTGGTTTCTCTCCTTATGAACTGATGTTTGGCAGACAACCCCGACTACCCATTGATTTAGTCTTAGGTATCCAACCTGAAAATGCCAACCATAAGTCTCATTCAGAGTATGTGAACAACCTTCGTCAACGTCTGGAGGAGAGCTACACTCTAGCTGCAAAAAACTCCCAGAAGATCGGAGAAAGGAATAAAGTTAGGTTTGACAAGAGGATTAGAGTGGCCGAGCTCTGTGCAGGTGACAGGGTTTTGGTTAGGAACATGAGTATCAGAGGTAAACACAAAATCTCAGACAGGTGGGAACAGAAAGTACATGTTGTGGTTAAACGAATCAATGATGGCCCTGTCTATGTTGTGGAACCCGAGTTGGGAGACGGACCAAAACGCACCTTACACAGGGATCTCCTTCTACCGTGTGGGTTCTTACCTGTGGAAGAAATGGCAGGGAGCAGATCTCATGGGCCCTCTAAAGGGAAGAAACCAAGGAACAAAGCCGAAAGAGAAGTACAATCTTCTGATAACCCTGATGGTCAGGAAGATGAGGTATACAGTGATGAGGACGAAGTGTATCCAGCTTTTGTGGTTCCAGAAATAATAACCAGAGGTCCTTTTATCCAGACTGAAAGGCAGGTTATCACACCTCAGCTGTCCACTGGGGATGTGCATTCTAGTTTGCCCCGTGCAGAGCCACAAGACGAGTCACACGCACGAGAAACACCCAGTCATGTTTCTGAACCTGAGCCTTTGTTACACTCAGAAAGCAATGAGGTGACCACATCTCCCATTCCATCTGATGAAGGTCCAGGTTGGGTTGTTATTGACATTCCTGAACAAACAGAATCTGTTGAAATGAATCAAGGAAGCAGCGACACTGCTGAGCGGAGTTTAGAGCCAGAGACAGTAGAGTTGCGGCGTTCTGGGAGAGAGAGACGCCAACCTCGTAAACTAACTTATGATGAGTTAGGTGAGCCTTTAATTTTGGCTCTCAGTTCCTTTTTGTCAGAGTTTCGCAATTGTATTCTCTCAGAGCACTTTCCTTCACACACCTGTTAAGTCAAGTGTGCATGCAGAGACTCATGCACTTTAGAGGGGGAGAGTGTAACCCAGATCATTGAGTATGGGATTTCTGATTATTTGTGGTCACTGAACGCACCACTGTGCCGTGCGCATAGCCACTCTCTAGTCCAGCTACAGAGTTTTTCCTTCCGTTCATCCGATGAGGCGCATGCTGCTCTCGTGCCCTCTACGAGCTGGAAATTCGGGTACAGTAGACATTTGAGTTGCTGTAAATAGTTTTAAAAACCTTTATATGTGAAGCTAATGATTTAATATGTTGTTAGGAAAAAGTCTTGTAGCGGTTACAAACGTGAAGCGGAGCGGAGTCCGACAGCTTTCGCCATTACACGAACTCCTCTGGTGAGTTAGCGTGCAGCTCATGTTCGTATGAAATGTTTTGTGCCTTATTATATTGCAGCGAGGTATCAAATCTACTGCTGTCATGTTGTTAAGAAAGAGGCTAAATATTGTATAACGTGTGTTATCGGCTGACTGTTAGCAAGCTAGCCGTTAAGTGAGCCTAGCTAATGTCCTGAAATGGCGGCCGACACGAGGTCAGTTACAGTGTTATTATGTTATGCCTAAGAGAACAGCATTAATAAGCATTGTTAACAGCATTTATGTTCTGTTATATTTTTATTTTGACAAACCTGTATTATTATAATGGTAAGTCTGTTAAATAAGCCGTTAGTGACATGGACACTGAGTCAGTGGTACTGAGACTTATGAACATTTCAGTTAATTCTTCTGCACACTTGTGTGTAGGCTGGTTTGTTTGCCCTTTTGGTGCCCTGGATCCTACTGGATGAACTGCCTTGTGGAAGTCCTCATCTGATGACTCTGCCGAACCGTCCTGGCAAATAGATGGTCGTTGCTGGATGCTATTATTGGATGCTACACCGTTCCAACAGAGCGGTAGGAACAATTCAAAGGGCCCCAACGATGCGCTTTATTTTTCCCTGAGCTCAGGTGATTTTCTTTTGGCCAAAGGACCTTAAAGGATACATATTTGTTTTTATTTATTTTATTTTTCTTATGACACTGAGTGGAAAGACACTACAAAAAAAAGGGGGTTTATTATTTAAAATTGTGTCTAATAAATGTGTTTATGTTAAGTAAGTGTGGTGTCCATTGTGTGCTGGAAGCCTTATTGTTCCTGTGGTGGAGCAGCTACTACCAATCTCCTTTACAAAACTAGCTTCTGACAGGATACAGGTATTTGGGATACATTTGATTTCTTGTAACCTATTTTTAGAGAAACTGTGATTCTGGGTTAAACATCGGGGTGAAATTGATGACACTGACACCTAGTGAACTGCCCAAGGTCAACAGTCCTGATTTCCACGCATTAAAGGTTTGGCGTAAGTACAGATTGCGTTACACAGGTATGAGGAAGATGGCGGAATGGTCCGATTTTCCAAATGCCGGCAGGGGCTGTAACAGTTCTTGAACGGGGTGTAGCAGTGGTCTAATGTCCTCGTGCCCCGGGTGGGGCAGTTGATGTGCTGGTGAAGGTTGTGAAATGTCCGTTTGAGATTCACTCTGTTAAAATCTCCCATAACAATGAGTGCGGCATCTCGGTGAAGTGTTTGTTGATGTGTGAGAGCCTCATGTAGCTCACATAAGGCAGTGTCCGAGTCCGCGTGAGGCGGAATGTAAACAGTGCAGGCAATGACCGCAGTGAATTCCCGAGGGAGATAGAAAGGGCGACACTTAACGATCAAAAGCTCCAGATTGGGCGAGCAAGAGCGTGTGAGTGGGGAGATGTTTGTGCTGTCGCACCATCTGTTGTACACCATCAAACACACTCCACCACCTCTTTTCTTCCCCGACTCCATTGTCCTTACCATGCGGTAAACCGAAAAGAACCCCGTCGGCTGCGCGGCGTGGTCTGGTATTGCTGGGTTCAGCCAAGTCTCGGTGAAGCAGAGGAGGTTGCAGTCCCGAATGTCTCTCTGGAACTTGATTCTGGCTCTGAGGTCATCAAGCTTGTTCTCGATGGATTGAACATTGGCTAGCAGGATACTGGGCATGGGTGCGCGGTGTGCGCGAGCCCGTAGCCTGTTCCTGATGCCGGCTCTTTTACCTCGGGGCCGTCGCTTAGGGTCGCGTCCTTTGTTCTCTCTCAGGATCTCCTTTGGCCAGGTTGGGTCCGGAGTTAAACATGGTGAAATGTTCATGTACTGCAGACCAATAGAAACCAAAGTGTCTCTACTGTAGCGGATTTGTGTGTTTTGCATGATGCCCATGCAAGATTATCGCAGATATAGCAAAAAGTGACGAAAAACTGCAAAAAGTGGAGAAGTTAGGGCAGAGCATCCAGCACGGCAGCCGACCTCACCGGCGCCATTTTGTACTTCTGAGCTAAAGCTTATTTAGAAGGGACTAGAGAAAGTGGAAAACTATTTTCTGGTGAGACAAATTAAATTTTAAATTCTTTTTGGAAAACATTAATGCCACATTATCTGGATGTGAAAAAGAATCAAGCACCTAAGCATGCAGACTGCTTCTACAAACTTTTGTGAAAGATGTCTCACATTCTCGTTTGAAGGCAAATAAGCAGTGTTGGGACCAGAGATGGGCAGTAACGCGTTACTTAAAGTAATCGGATTACAGTAACGCGTTACTTGTAATGCGTTACTGTAATCCGATTACTCGTTACTTGGAAAAAAAGTAAAGTAAGGGATTACTATTGCAAAAACGGTAATTAGATTACCTTTACTTTCCCGTAGGAACGCTGCGTTACTGCGTTACTAAAACCGTGATTTTTTGCGAGAATGTCTCATGTAAGCAAGTGCTATGTTCGTGACAACAGCTGTGCGCAGATCAACAGTGGATCATATATCGAGTACGGGAGAGAGTATGAGCGTGCAGCGTTTAAAGCGTGGAAGTACTGACCTTACTTTAAGTTTGATTCCATAAAACGTGACAAATACATTAGCGTCCATTAGCGTTGTGTGTGGGAAGAAAACTTCTTTTTACAGTGAAAAAAAAAAACCCTAAACTTCCAAGCAAGCTCCGAGTGCGCTACCACGTAATGGGAAATTCACAGAGAAACTGCCGTATCCTTCCACTGACCGCTGCGGCACACCTGCACCAGGGTAAACCTCCGCCTACTCTACTCCTGCTTTACAGGTGAAAATAGAGCAAAAGGACCGCTAGTCTTTGACTTTATTTATTTTCTGCTGTGTTTTACTTGCATCTATTTGAAAGACTGAGTGTAAACACACACAAAAAAAAATTTTATGTGCTGGAATGTGCAGAAAATAGGTTTAAATATTAAACAAATTTCTTCCAGTCAGAGAATGTTGCATATAATTTAATTTTTGCTTGATGCATAAAGTTAAAAGATTAAAACTAATAAAACAAGTTTTAAAAAGGGACTTTTCCATTTGATTACATTTTGTATGATGGATTATGTAGAAAAAGTAGAATTGGGCTGAAAGATCTATCGCTTTATCACCTATTCAGGGTGTAAATCGTGTTTTTAAAAAGTAACTAAGTAACTAAGTAATTAATTACTTTTGAAAATAAGTAATCAGTAAAGTAACGGGATTACTTTTGGGGAAGTAATCAGTAATTAGTTACTGATTACTTTTTTCAGGTAACTTGACCAACACTGGTTGGGACTAACGCGTTATTAAGTAACGCGTTACAGTATCTACGTTATTATTGTGGTAACGAGCACAGTAACTAGTTATTATGCCAAAATCAGGAACGCGTTACTCGTTACTGGGATTTAGATAGGCTCGTTATTCGTTACTTCGTGTGGTGGCTATCGCGGAGCTTCCACAGATTCAATAACATTAGCAAGTGGTGGAAGCCAGCAGGTGGGTGAAGGAAAAGAGAGGCAGGAGGAGGAGAGACCCGAAGCGGCCGCCGGTCCGAGTGTCAGGTGAACTGAACTTCAGGTAAGAAGTTATGACCTGCAGTCTATCTGAGTCAGATATAAACCAAGTTTAGGTGGTGTTTATTTTCGTTATGCTGACTTTTTCGTACTGCGTGCTAGCTAGCATGACGGAGTTTCTATACAGCTGGGTGGGTGCTATGAAGTTAATGAAGTTGAACTTTATTTTGTTCATACGGTTAATTATTAGAGTTGCCAACCGTCCCGTAAAAAACAGAATCGTCTGGTATTCAGAGAAAATATTACGCGTTTCGTATTGAGGTGAAAAGGAACATTTTGTCCCGGACTTCAGCTACAATGAAAAAGACACAAAGCTGGAGTTATTCTGTGTTTACGCTGCACAGCTGCCTCTTCTTCTCTCATTCTCTCCTCTCCTGTTTCTACTTCAATCATGAAAACTGATCAATGATCAGCTGATCGGCTCTCTTGTTTATTTATCGCCCACTTTGCGCCAGAAAGAGGAAACCAGCGGATGTCGCGCTAAACAACAGCAGCACGTTTAAGCTGATGTTAGAATTTATTTAATATTAATTTCTAGTATCAGCTGATGTTTGTTGGAGCCACAGCTGTAAAGCTGCTGGTCATGATGTCGGTTTGGATATGTGGTGAGAGGGAAACATGAAGATGAAACCAGGAGATGTCCTTACTGAATCATCAGAGCTGAACAGGTGATGGAGAAACAGGTTTACCTTTTAGGTCACATGAATGAGTTGAAGGGAAGTTATGAACTGTTTCTGAGAGACAAATAACACCAGGAGCCTTTTTTACGTAGCTGACAGCTGCCAACTGAGTACAATCGAAAGCACCACGACTGCAGTTTTTGTGTTTTTGCGGCGGTCAACGACGGTCCAGGCGTGGGATTTCTCTCATGGAAATGTGCACATTATTTTCTTCCTTTCTATTGGTAGGTGGCACAGTGCACTTGTGGCAAGTGAGCAAGCTAGAAGACTGGCAAACTTGCTGGGTATCCAGTTACGGAAGCAACACATTAACAAGAGAATTCTGAGTAAAACCAAAGTTACTTTCCCTAGTAACTAGTTACTCTGAAAGTAACGAGTAACTTGAAGTAACTGAGTTACTTTTGATAGAAGTAACTAGTAATGTAACTAAGTTACTAATTTAAAGTAACTTACCCAACACTGCATATAAGTGAATAATTTTGACAATATAGTGTATTTCAGCAAGACAATGCTAAACCACATACTGCAGCTACAGTATTACAACTGCATGTGCTGAACTGATCTGCCTCCAGTCCAGGCCTTTCACCAGCTGAAAAACTTATGTTTACAGATTGTTCAAAGAAAAGAGGCTGCTACACACTGGTAAACACAGTGACCCTATCCTAACTTTTTCGAGATGTCACTGATTTCAAAGCAGCACTTTTCCTCCTTTAAATGCACCATTGTAAGTAAAATACCAATTTATGAGATCTGGAAATCATTGCATTCTGTTTTTACATTTCATGCAGCGTCACAATTTAATGAGGGGGATTTTGGGTTTGTATATTCAGTGGCTGGTTCACACAGTTGCTTGGCAAGTGAAAGGTCACTCGATTTCAGCTGGAGACTCAGTTCCCTTTGGGGTTGTGACAGGAAAAGTCCCTGGTGTAAAACTCCCAAAAAACATGCAGAATTCCCTTGTAACAAAGGAGTAACGGAAAGTGGCAGTATAGGGATCGATTATTCATGAATTCACTGAAGGAATGAATTATTGTTGTTCTTTTGGCATTTCAAAGAACAGACCACCAGGCTGTATGTTTTATCATCCAGACTTTCCCTCCTTAGTTTCTGTAATGACTTATGCAGACAGTCCCTTCTTTCAGTCTCCATAATCACCATCATCAATCATCATCAATCTGATGTATTGTGTTGTGCAAATCTTCCTGCAATTAATTCAGCCTCCAGATTACACATTGTAATGCAACAAATATTATTTGGTCATTAAGCACAATAATTCTAATCAAAACAATGTAAAACAATGGTTAAAAAATGTCCTGCTATTTGATTAAGTCAGCTGAATAGACAGCAAACAAGACAGAGAATGTAAATGGAATAAAGCAAAACAGATTTGAAAAAGTGTAGATGTACTTATAAAGATGATTAAAGTTCCCCTGATATATTTGAGGTAAAAAGTGTGATCAGTGTCTCTCAGTGACAAGAACAGTGAGAGAGATCCCGGCTCAAGTTTCAACCAGTAATAACAGACCTTTATTTTAGAAAATTGAGGATATTATAAAATAAATCAACCAATATCCATCTGTGCCTTCTTCAGTGTTGTAAACCCTAAAGGCTATTTTTTGTCATCATTTGGTCATAATCTTTCCTTTTTCTTTTTTGCTGATACCCAGTGTGTGAAGCCAGCTGCCAGAAATGCCCAGCAGTGCACTCAGTGTCACCTCATGTGCCAGGTTGCCACAATAAGAGCAACAACTTCCCACTCTCACTTCTATAAAGCTGCCAGCATGTGATACATGCCCTGTCCCATGGCTTCAGAGGTCAACGTGAACCTCTAACCTTGACAAGACCCTGCCAGCCTGGAGGTCGGGCAGTTTTGATTCCTTGTTTTGGTGTTAAACATCTGGGAATATGTTGATTGACTTTTTTATTTTATGAAGCATTTTATTTATTTATTTTTAAACTCAACATTGAGATGCTGTCAGGCCTTTAATGTTTAGTTTACAGAGAGGTCTTTAATTACATGTAGGGGCATGTGACCCTAGTACATCTTTGGAAGCTGCAGTGTCATGTACAAGCTAGTTTTATAAGTTTATGTAACATCTTAGCCATAAACAGACCCAGGGGCCAGCTGTGAACTAGAGGGCAGATCTTTGGGGTTGTGAGTTTTGAAGGCAGCATAACCCTGTGTGTTCCTCTTACTGATGCATCCATCTCTCCCAGGGCAGAGTGGACTTCTCCTTTCTCTGTGCCAGCTGTTTCCGGACAAAAATGCAATCTTAAAAAACAAAGAAAAAACTGTCCTCCCACCATTATTTTACACATGAACATGCTATTTAAACACAGTCTTAGAACTCACACACAAATATTCATATTATTAATTAAAAGAGAATTTAAAAAAGAATCAGTTTCTCATTTAAAGTAGAAATAACTGCCAGAATCTAATATAGGAATAATACAAATAAGCATGCAAATGTTATATGAACAACTCCTCTTTGACTTTCCCGTTTAAAAGATTTTGATTTTCTCTGTCATCTCATTTAAACAACCCGATGCAAGCAATAGCATAACTAAGCAATAGGCCCAAGGCTGGGCAGCAGCTGTGGTTAAAACAAGTGTTGAATGAATGGTAAATACCAAGTAAACGTCTCTTTTGTTCCACCCAGCCACTCTCACCTCCTACTTCTGCAGATTTTCTGGCTCCGTAAAAACATCACATCATCCAAAGTCCTCGTTACTTGTCGGGAGATAGTAGGACCGATGGTTGAACTACAGTTTGCGTAGTCGACTGCATATTTGTGTAATAAAGACATTCACACAGTTCTGTTAACCTTTAAACTCCAAGTTTAGGCTGAGAAAAAAAGGCATTGTTTTTATTTTTCATATTGTTGCTTCTTTACTGTGCCTATTTGATTAAAAAAAATCTTATTCATGACCGTTTTGCCTCTTTTTAAAAATTCATTTGAAGGTTTGGTCTCAGGGCTATTCTGGATTGTTGGCACACTTGGAAAAATATGTCTCTGTATTGTTTTTAACTTATTCATCCAAGTAAAATTAAATTTGCATATGCTTACTATGTAAATGGTCATATACATAAATATTAGGGTTGTTTTAATTTTTTTGGTCAATGCAAGGCTTGTAAAAGAACTGAGGGACTTTTTTCTGGAATGTAAATGTTTTATGTTTTGCTTTGTATTTTTTTAACTAGCTTTATGCTTTCAAAGTGGATTTTTTCAGCATTTGTTTTTTTCTTAAAAGACACTCCGTTGACTTGGGAACTAATGCTATATTCTGGTATGGCTCATCCATTGTATTCCTTTGCTTTTGCCTTTGATGTTCTCTTAAAAGTGCTTCCTCAGGATTCGAGGATGCTGGTTGTTATATCTTTATGATACAAAGGGTACTTGCTGCAAGTGGTTAAGGACACTTGACCCCTAGACTTCTTGGATCAGTGAAATAGCTCATTCAGATTCATGTTTGTCACTTGGGTTGCACATCTGTGTGTCTCGCTTTCTCTCTCACTCCTTCTCTTTGGATTTGCTTGGACATGTATGACTTTATTTCATGGTTTACTTACACAGAACATGTCCACCAGTGGGCAGATTGCTGATAAACTGCACATACAATATTTGTATTCTTAAATAAAATGTAGTTTTCATATAAATTATGTCTCCACAGTTTGTTCTTAGCCGTGAAAAATTCTTATACTCCGTGTCAGGTTTGGAGTTGGTAGTTCTGTATATGGAGATATCTGTGTTCGATGGACAACTGTTTTGGTACTGGAAGCTTTCTGGTTTACTTTTGCAGTCAGACTGTGCTCCAAGTAGAATTGACCCATGATGTTTGAGCAAACTTTCAGCATGTGTAAACAGCCAAAATGGAAGTCCCGAAAAAACTGCCCACTGCGCCCAGAATCTATTCAGTTTACCAACTAATTGATTTCCAGATGAAATAGTCTCAGACCGTGCAGAAAAAAAGTTAGTCATGTGCCTTTAGTGGTAACTGAGGGTTAAAAGCTCAATTTTGAGGGCAAATTGCTCCTTCAGATCCCAATGAACCAAATTACGTCGTCTTGCACAATTTGCACCTTGTAACCCACGGTGCACTCAGATTTGGTCAGACTGTAAAGACTGTAGTCCATTACCTGGTAATGTCAAATGAGCTTCTGAACCACTGATAGAGTGCACAGCCACAAAATGTAATTACCAAAATTGGATTTTGAGAGGTGCGAAATGGGCGCATCATAATTCTGAATGATTATCCCGGCAGGTGTGGTGGTGGTCGATGACTGAGAAAAGGTTTTATTTTTTTTAACCTTCAGAGAAAATTGCAAGAGTGATAATGCTCTTTTAGAAACACATACTCTGCCCCTCAGATTTTTGGAAGAGCACGTGCAGATGGAGGAACGAAAAAAGTATTTCAGGTACAAGAACTGCATTTTTATAATCGTAGCAGAGCGCCTTTTTGCTTTTCTTACGTCATTTTTTCTGTATTGCCTGATCACTAGAACTGATGAACTTACTGGAACCATACTATGAAGAGTTTTAGGTACCTTTACACGGCTATCCAACCTTTGCTTTATCTCCATACAGGCATTGTAATGTCATGGACACAGTAGCGGTTTTAGATACGGGCGACACGGGCGGTTGCCCGGGGCGGCATCGTGGTGGGGGGCGGCATCACGGGCCTCGGCAAAAAGAAAATGCTCGTACTCATGCTGCCCCGACGTCAGCCAGCGCATACTGGGAATGGTACAGGCACCGATCGGTTTTCTATCGCCCATTTGCTGGGAGTAAGGGCGCCCTCCATTTGCGAGGTGCGCCTGCTGCTTGCGGAACAGGGAGGAGAGGGCGGGGCAGCGGGGGATTCTCTGGCTGGCTGGAGCAGCATCTAATAATCAACTCGCAAAATAAAACAAAATAAAAACAAACCAACAAACACGAAAACACCAGACTAGGGCTGCCACGATTAGTCGACTAGTCACGATTACGTCGACTATCAAAATCGTCGACGACTGATTTAACAGTCAACGCGTCGCTTGAAGCTTTGTAAGATCACAAAAGACGCAGGAATAAGTAGTAGGATTTAAGAGTGTAATAACGGACTGAAACAGAAGATGGCAGCACTGCATATACAAGGATGCCAGCTGCCGTTAAACCCCGAAGTAGCTCTGTCCCAGAATTCATAGCGCAGCCCAGCTCAGTTTCCAACAATGGCGACAGCTAGTTAGTTTTAATATTACTCTTATTATTCTTTCTGGGTCACAAAATAAACGTTTAACATATTTTCAGGCGAGAATGTAGCTGTGTAAACCTCAAATATCTGCTCAGTTTATCAAGACACCACATATTTTCAAAAGCGCTCCGACGTTTTCGGAGACGTCTGTTACCCACTAGCTCGATAGCTAGCCGGGGGCTAGGCTCACTAGAGCCGTGAGAACACCGGACTCCCGGCAAATCGTTTTCAAACCCACCACTGTCTTTCGCTACTCAGGTTAAATATATATAAGTCACTTAGATAACTTACAAATGTTATTGTTTGGCTTTTTTTTTGTATTTTATTTGTTCCTGAGTAAATCGGTTTGGCTGAGATTAAAGTTATAGTTTTTACACAGCTGAATAAACGTCAAGCAGACAGCTGATTATCAGAAGTGTGAGATGCTCGAGAATATACTCCGGTGTCCCGTTATATTTTAGATAGCAAGGAGTTTATTAAACTTTACATCCAATGGATGCATGATCTGATTAGTCGACTAATCGCAAAAATAATCGGTGACTAGTCGACCATCAAAATAATCGTTTGTGGCAGCCCTACACCAGACATTATAATACAGACTTATAATTTGCACCAATGTTTTATCGAAATTCTGTACACGAAAAGTGAGCGCGAGAGCCCTCGGTGCGCCTGCTCGCTGCTAAAGTCAAAGTAAACTTTGTCATCTCCGCTACATACAGTCCAGTATATAGAGAGACGAGACGACGAGGCTCCAGTTACAGCAGTGCAAGTAAACAAACAATATATATAAGAAGAGTAAGAAAATAAATTACACTTTAGGACTCGGGGTAAAGGGATCAATAACAATTTAAAATTTACCGTTTGATGATTTAAGGGGAGGGGGGCCTGCTTCTTCCAAATAGAGCACATTTCATTTATAATGTTGTAAATCCAAGCCCATTATGTATTCATGATTTGAATCCTGGGTTGTGTGAAATCTCAGAAATGCACCCTAGACAAAGTGAATCTGTGAACTAAGGTGTAGGTGTGTTAGATTAAGTTGTGGCGATCCTCGAGTTGGGGGATTTGTGTTCATACTGGAGTGCAAAATTAAAACCAATGGAAGATGGACAAGAAAAGTTCAAAGCCATCAGGTCCTCAGTTTAGAAAAAAGAGAAAAGAAGAGGAAGAGAAACGAGCAAAAGATACAGGTAAGCAGATGTGTCATTGGATAATGGCAGGTCATCCTGAAACAATCAGAATCAGAATACTTTATTAATCCCTAAGGAAATTATGTGGGTTACAGTTGCTCCAAGAAGAAATGGTAAAAAAAAAATAGCAACAGTAACAGACTAAACTCCAAACAATACATTATGTTACAGATTTTAATATTAATTAGTCATTGTCAATTGTTGATTTGTCAGTGAGCCCTGATCTTAACATCTCTGCGTTGGCCCGTCACTGCAAGAAGAGGCAAAAGAAATTGAGACATAAATCCACAGAAGAACTGGCAAGTTCCCTGCGATCCTGGAACAGCCTATTTCCCAAATACCTCGAAAATCTGCACGAAAGTGTACAGAGAGGAACTCGCACTCTTGTGCTGGTAAAACAAAAACTAAGATCTTTTCTGAAAGCCACTTGTGCTTTTGCAGCCATTGCAGGCTACTCTTACATTAACAGAATAAGTGGGATGGTAGATGCAGTAAACTATAGTTGTCTGTTTGTTATTGATATCCTGAGTAACTGGAAGTAAATTGTGGAGTTTGGACAACAAATGATCATTTATAACCTTTACACCAATAGAGCCAACTAATGTACAGTCATCTGAAAAAGAAAACTCTCACCATCCTGTGCCAACTAACTACACCCTTACTACTTTCATATGTAATAGGAGGTTAATTTGTAGCCAGGTGCTGCTAATAAAAAGCTCTCGATTAACTGATCAGCAAGTGCAAACACCTCTATAAAAGCCAAAGTTTGGGCAATTTTTTGGTCTCAACCATTCAGGCCTCAGTTACCATGTTAAATGTTGAAGTTCAGAATAGTTCAACTAGACTGAAGACTGAACAAAAATGGCTTGTTTGGAAGAGTTGCCAGAGAAAGCCTCTTCTTTCTAAAAATAACATGGCGGCATGGCTCATGTTTGCAAAGCTGAATCTGAATATATCACAAGACTTCTGGAGCAATGCCCTTTAGGTAAGTGAGACCAAAGTAGTTATGCTTTGCCATAATTCAAATGCAGCATGTCATTAAAAGCACCTCATGCTAATTGCCACAGACAGTAGTGGAGGGGTGACGATTTGGGCTTGCTTTGTAGCCACCATGAAGTCCTCCACATACCAAATACCTCAAGGTTCCTGATACGAATCAGAAAAGTCATACAGAAAGCAATTACATCAAGTTGTTGCTGCTAATGTTGGTAATAAAAGCTATTAAATCAGCGGGTTAAAAAGACGTTTTCATTGAGTCTGTGCTGTCCTGTGAAAAAAAGTCCTGCAAAACCTATTTATTACAACAATAGCTGTCATTTGAAAACAAATACCAACATTTATTAGGAAAAAGCATTTCTTATACTCCCAGTCGTTATACACAAGATTTGAAAAAAAGCCCAACTACTAAATAATACTTTCTAAAAATATAAAATTGCTCAGGAGGTCAAGAGATATATGAAAAAACAAACAAACCTGAAGGTTAAGAAAAATCCACACAAAGCCAGACAAATATCCTACAACGTGTAATGTTCAGTACACATAAACAAATATTACATTTCTCAATGTAAAATATTATACCTCAGATTTAGTTAATATTCTGTCATTCATTTGACTTCATTTTATGGGAATATTTCTATTGTCTTATCCACTAACGCCAACTAAATCTTTTGCTACTGCATGATTTCTCTTGAAACAATGAATTGTGCACAGCATTGTTTGTTTTCTTTCTTTCACCCCTGGCTGCAGATTCATAAGCAGTTTCCTTTCTGAACTGTCTAATGGTCTAATGAGCTCAGAACTAACTGCACTGAGAGTGCAGGCATCTAACACAGAACTAGCTGAGAAGTGTGTGAGCCCAAATATGCTCTGATGGATAACACATGCACTGACACTAGTCAGTGTTGCAGGGGAACAACACCATAAACAGGCACTTAATGAATGAAGAATTAATGCGTGTCTCCCATTTCTCCTCAGAGCTGACCTAAAGTAGATAACAGCCTCTGGCAGGAATAGTCTCAGTAGATCAGAATGCAGCACAGCTAAAAGACATAAAGACTTTTTTTTCCAGCTGCAACAAATTTAAGCTTTCAGGAACTGAATATAACATGAGAGAAATGTTGGGAATTAACAAGCAATCTGTGAATAATTACATTTAATTAGATCCAGAAAGAATTTAAGGTTGCAATCAGTTACAATATGATCCCAGTATAAATATAAATTTATCTATCTATCTATCTATCTATCTATCTATCTATCTATCTATCTATCTATCTATCTATCTATCTATCTATCTATCTGTGTGTGTATAAAAATAAAAGCATAAAACCCTATACAATATGTTAGCTCTGTGCCTATACTGATAAAAACCCACAAACATATATTTTTTAAGAATCTTAAGATATTTTTTAATTTAGTTTTTGTAGATTTAGTTTTTGGTTTAAGCTCTACTGCATGGTTAAAACTGACTAGATTTAAAACCAGTTACATTCACTTTCACTGGTTGATGGTAAAAACAATAACCACTTAAGGTGTGGTTTATTTTGACGTCTGTGTGTGTTTCCCTGGGCAGTGCCAAGTTTACGCCATAAAATTAAAAACTAAAGGAAATGGGATTTCCTTCATAATAAAAGCATAAAAGTCTTTAAAAATAATATTCTTTATAAAGGTGATCCGGAAAAAATAAAAGTAGCAGCTAATGGCCAGATTGATCAATATACTGTTTTTCTATCATTTTTGCACTCCGTCTATAAAATATGAGACGTGCAAGTATTTTTAAAGTTTTTGCTACTGCTTTATTGTTGAACACTGTTCAAGCAGCACAAAACTGTAAACGTGTCAGTCGTGCAGTGTTAAATACTAGAGTCAATAAAAATGTACATAAATATATAATTCACTGAAGTTAAGAAGGCAAATGTGGGAAAATTAACATTTATTCTTTTTATATGATTGATTCCAAATCTTCAACCTGTATAATTAGTGTGTCTGTATTTATTAGGTTACAAAGAGTCAAATGCGAGACTACCATTCAGCCAGGTGTCTCTTACATTGTCCAGTACAAACGTGTTCTTTGCTTCAGCTTTTATTCAATTGTTACTCGGTCACCCAAATGGCACATTGCTTCAGGGCTGAAAATAAAGTCACTTTCAGTATTTCAGTACTCTTTCTTTTTGTATTGCTCATTCATGGTGGACCTTGAGAACCATTCATATAGCAGTGACACTATTCAAAACCAAATGTTTGGACTCATTATATGCAATGGGAGAATAAAGCAATTAGAGACATACTGCAGTGTAACCGAGTGCACAACAATTCTAACCAAACAAACAGCAAACTTGACATTTCTTTTCATATCAAAAGACATCCAGCAGTTATTAACTACTACTGTGTGAATGTGTGTGTGAATGGGTGGATGACTGGATATGTAAAGCGCTTTGGGGTCCTTAGGGACTAGTAAAAGCACTATATAAATACAGGCCATTTACCATTTTACCATTTACTACAAATATATAATAAGTCATTTTCCACAGTTTGTTTTTCAGTTTTTACTTCATAGTGGTTATCTCTTTTATTTTGAAGGCGCCAGCCGGAACTTCCGCACCTAACTCGCTGTCGCTTGCAGTCATTTCCCTAAACGCTGCTGGTCGTTAGCCTCTGAGCTGAAAGCCGCGGTTCATATCAGCGCAACAGGGCTGTCTGTGAACTCGGAGCTTGGACTTTAAGCGGTTCGTGACAGCCCTATTTAATACTTGACTTTACACTTTTACCCACGCATGACGCCACGAGGGGACTCGGTGGGGTCGGCCTGAAAACTTTCCCCTGCCATTGGTGTTTCTGAAGGAACAGGTAATACTATTTTTCACGCGTTTACATACGTTTTGAAGCAGAGGACGCTCACAGACTCCCCGCTGTCCCTCAGATTTATTGTTGCGGGGTCAAATATCAATGCAACAAGGCCCGCACCTGTAGTAGAAAGCGCATAAAATACAGATAACATAGATAACAGGTGGTCAGAATAAACTCCAGCAAGAAATCACTACATAGGCTTTTAAGGACTTTAGCTGACCAGTGTATTTTAAAAATAACCATTCATAGATCTTAACTGGATGTAATCGATCTTTGAAAAGCTTCTTTAAAAGTTTAAGGTCGTATGGATATGATTTAACTGCAAGGAGGCTATTAATACGCAAACTATCTTACTAGTTCCTTTATCGTTTAAGGTCTGTTAGCCTCCAGTGTATTCTTGGATCATTAGGGCTGTAGGGTCTCTCGTTTCTGTATTTTGCGTGCACTTTTGTGGAGAATCAGTGTTTTCCATTTCAACAAGTCTAATGTGAACACAAGGCCACTTCAAAAAGCACTTATCACTGTGTAAACAAGAGGCTGCTATCGGCCAGCTGTCTGCTCTGCTAGGGTCAAGCTCACAGGAAGAATTTCCTTTCCTTTGTGCATATCATACAAGATATGTAGTTATTTCCAGGGTCGTCTATTTAAACAGTTAGCTCTGGTGCTAATAGGTCAGTTATACTTATCTGGTCCATGGCACAGCAGGTAAGAAGTGAAGCTTAAGATTGTGTGATCTTATTTTTACAGATGATTTGGTGTCATTTTTCTTCCCTTAAGCTTTTTTAAAATTCATTTATTTTAGCTTTGGTCTGGCAAATATAACAAGCTTTTATCCCTCTTTTAATTTTGACAGCTGAATAGCTTTACTTTGACTCCAGCCTGGGTGAGGAAAATGAGGAAATTTTACTTCAGCACACAATTTCAGATAATATGATAATAAGTGCAGTCATTAGTTGTGGCCCTGACTTGTCTCAAGATGTAGACTATTAAATATTAGCAATTAAATTAATATGAGGCCAGTGTGCACTGACTCGACCTAGAGAGAAGTGGTGTTTTATTATCGACTTTTTGAGTTACAGAAGTTGTTCAGGGGAGGTGATCAGAGCTCTCCTCTCACACTTTGTGAGACTTTTCTTTGAAGAAACAACACTTATTTGCAATGATGATCACTTCTACGGCAGGGATTAACATGCCAGATTTATATAAGTAGAGATCTGTGTCCTTCGATTCTAATTGTTGTTATTCTGTTTCTGTCATGATTGATTGTGCATCCTGTATCACCTGTAGCCATGATTTAAATGTCTCTGAGGTACTCCATGTTCCTTGTGTCTGAATAGAGCTATACAAACAAATGTGACTGTTTTTGCTGTTTAGCATGAGGGAAGCGTTAGTTAAAATTAAGGATGCATCAGTTGTGAATTCCTGGGTGGAATACTGATGTTTAAAACAGCAATTTGATAGATAACTGAAGCAGAACAATACCTTTTTTTCCTGTCTATTTTTCCCTTGAATATTAACGTTTTGTGCCAGGAAAACAAATCAGCATAAACAGAGAAGTACTGACCACTAACACAGGTAGATGACGTCTTATTTGTGGAAATGCTTATTTCAGTCAGTAATGCTATTATCTGCTCATACAATTGTCTTAATGCCTAATAATTAGAGAACAGATTAGTATTTCCTATTTCCATTTCATTACGGACCCTAAAATGCCAATAGGAAATAACAATACAGCTAATACCGACTATTACAGTGCAGTTCCTTCAAATTAGTTGAAGGAAATAACTACAGCCACTCAGGAAATGTATCACTTATTACTTCTATTGGAACAGATCTTCAGGTATATTTCTACTTTTTTGTTGTTGATCTATCTGGAATTGTCAGGCAGGTGAAGTTAGTACTGCTTTTGTCTTGGCTTACACTAAATTCAGAAGTCTCCCTTTGTATCTATTAAATCCATCTTGAATAATTGCTGATTATGTTGTACAAATAAGCCTGGAAGATTCAAATGTATTGCATTCTGGATCAATTTAAAGTGTACAGGGAGACTAAGTAATTGAGTTAATTAATGTTTAACTGAGCAAGTGGTGCAAAGAAGCCTCAAATTATGCATTCTAATTGTTGCCGACTGAAGTGTTTAATTTTCTTCTGAAAGGTATTTTCATATCGTCTGAGACAGAACACTTCCCTGGTGCATTTCAGTGAAATATTTTGCACGTTCTCTGGCACTATCCTACACCAACATCCCCACGTATTTGCCGTGTGCAGTAAGGCAGGACTGTTTTTGCAAAGGCCATTTTTTCCTGATTTTTTTAGGGAGGCTGTAAGGTTTTAGGATAAGGGAACGACACGGCCTTGAGATTTTGTTTATTCTGACAAATAATTGGGAACAGATAGTGTTGTTGCTAGTTTAGATTGATTTGACTTTTTTAACGCACGTGTATTTCTATGAGGATTTATAACTATGTAATCTTGAGTCATGTGGGGAAAAAGTACACCTTCTGTGTGTAACTGTAACGTTTTATGTGCAAGAATATAATAAAAATTAAAGCTGCAAGCAGCGTTATGAGGGCCCTCGCACCCCCGGCACGTCGAGCCACTGCCAACACCTCAAACCGGCACGTCCGATGTGATGTCACATTGATGGATTTCATGCTTTTAATCACCAGCTAACATTTCATCTTATTCAACCAGGATTATAGTCATGCCACTAGGTGGCGCTCTAACCATTATTGACAAATAGCATAACAAACATTTCCAAGCTCGAGTCTCATCACACCTGCGACCTTTGGGAGAGATTGGACATTGTGTTTTTTAGTGACAGCAGATTACTGCTTTTTGCGAGTGATTGAAACTCTACGTGCCGCCATGACCACCCCGTTTCCCTGAATGGAAAAAGCTTCGCAATTTAACATCACAAAGGTCTTTAGATTCTACACACTGAAGAATGCTTCAATATGATGAAATCCCTTGGAGGAGTTCGTCAAAGTATGAGGCCTGAAAAGGGGGGAAAATGTCATCAAAATTACACATTAATTTTAAAATGGCTGACTTCCTGTTGGATTTGGGATATTGCTCCAAGAGACTTTTTTGTACATCTTGATATCTTACACAAGCTTACCAAGTGTCAGACTCATAGATGAAACACAGAGCAGGGGCTGATGTTTTGAAATATTGTAGGGGGCGCTGTGGAGCCATTTTGCGCTATTCAAGGAAAATGGTTACATAACAACAATGCCTTCATCCATTTGGAGGTGTGTGCCAAATTTCAAGCCTCTATAAACTTTCCAAGCCCCTCAAAAGCCACTTCATCTTTCATGATGAACCGCGTTGCCACCAGGGTGCGCCGTTCAGTTTAAAGTCACAATTTTTGCACTGAAGCATCACGAGGGACTGATGGTGATATTCACCGCTTTTGAGGTGGCCACGATGAACCTGTGAAAATCAGTACAACAAAGTTAAAGCCATGACATTTCCTGTTGCCACTAGGTGGCGCTGTCCGTATTTCCGACAATGGGCACATCAATCTGTTCAGGGCGGGTCTGACATCATGCCTGTAAAGTCTGGTACTGATCAGACTGGATTTCATTGAGTTATACTAATTTGTTTCTTCATGGCGTGACATCAAAGTTCGCCATGCTGCTGGGGTCACACCCTTTCGCGAAAACTCACAGTTTTCACTGTAACCCAAGACCAACTCCTTAAGGCTTTCCTGGAGAAATTTGAGGCTGCAGATGTCACCCATCACTATACTGTACCCCAAAGTGTAAAACATGACATTTCCTGTTCCCACTAGGTGGCGCTGTCCCTGGTGTCAAATATGGCAGTTGAAATATGTTCAGGGGTGGAGCCTTATCATATGTGTTCACTTTGGTCAAGGTCAGAAAATGTATGACAAAATGAGAGGCAATAAGATTTTGATGGCGAGTCATCGAAATTCGCCATGGCGCCACGGCCTCATAGTATTGTGAAAACTCAAAAGCTCCGCAATTTAACATGGCACAAGGGTGTAGTTGACACTGTCCAAATTTGAAGGTTATGAAATGAAACCCCAAGGAGGAGTTCGCAAAAGTTCGAGGCATGGAAATGGCAAAATTAGAGCCAAAATGTCACCTTCTCTTCCAAATGGCGGACTTCCTGTTGGGTTTGCGTCAATGGGCCCACTGACTTTTTTGTTCGTCTTGGCATGATACACATGTGTGCCAAATTTCATACATGTAGCTCAAACGATGTGGTCGTAGGGCTGCATTTAACAAGGCATAGGTGGCGCTGTAGAGCCATTTCCCAGTGCTCATATGTAAAACCATTAAAATACAAAATTTTTCACCAGACCTGGCATGTGTGCAAAATTTCATGAGTTTTTGAGCATGTTTAGGCCCTCAAAAAGGCCCTTGTTTGGGGTGAATAATAATAATAATAATAATAATAATTAAAGCTGCAAGCAGCGTTATGAGGGCCCTCGCACCCCATCGCGTCGAGCCACGCCCAACACCTACAACCAGCACCTCCGATCTGATGTCACATTGATGGAATTCATGCATTTAACCACCAGCTAACATTTCATCTCATTCAATCATCATTATAGTCGTCCCACTAGGTGGCGCTCTAACCATTACTGACAAATGGCATAACAAACACTTCCAAGCTCGAGTCTCATCACACCTGAGACGTTTGGGAGAGATTGGACATTGTGTTTTTGAGTGACAGCAGATTACTGCTTTTTGGCGAGTGATTCAAACTCTAAGTGCCGCCATAACCACCCCGTTTCCCTGAACGTAAAAAGCTTCGCAATTTAACATCACAAAGGTCTTTAGATTCCACACACTGGAGAATGGTTCAATATGATGAAATCCCTTGGAGGAGTTCGTCAAAGTATGAAGCCTGAAAAGAGGAGAAAATGTCGCCAAAATTGCACATTAATTTTAAAATGGCTGACTTCCTGTTGGATTTGGGATATTGCTCCAAGAGACTTTTTTGTACATCTTGATATTTTCCATAAGCTTACCAGGTTTCAGACTCATAGATGAAACACAGAGCTGGGGCTGATGTTTTGAAATTTTGTAGGGGGCGCTGTGGAGCAATTTCGCGCTATTCAATGAAAATGATCACATAACAACAAAGCCTACATCCATTTGGAGGTGTGTGCCAAATTTAAAGCCTCTATAAACTTGCCAAGACCCTCAAAAGCCACTGCATCTTTCATGTTGAACAGCGTTGCCACCAGGGTGCGCCGTTCAGTTTAAAGTCACAATTTTTGCACTGAAGCATCACGAGGGACTGATGGTGATATTCACCGCTTTTGAGGTGGCCAAGATGAACCTGTGAAAATCAGTACAACAAAATTAAAGCCATGACATTTCCTGTTGCCACTAGGTGGCGCTGTCCGTATTTCCGACAATGGGCACATCAATCTGTTCAGGGCGGGTCTGACATCATGCCTGTAAAGTCTGGTACTGATCAGACTGGATTTCATTGAGTTATACTAATTTGTTTCTTCATGGCGTGACATCAAAGTTCGCCATGCTGCTGGGGTCACACCCTTTTGCGAAAAGTCACAGTTTTCACTGTAACCCAAGACCAACTCCTTAAGGCTTTCCTGGAGAAATTTGAGGCTGCAGATGTCACCCATCACTATACTGTACCCCAAAGTGTAAAACATGACATTTCCTGTTCCCACTAGGTGGCGCTGTACCTGGTGTCAAATATGGCAGTTGAAATATGTTCAGGGGTGGAGCCTTATCATATGTGTTCACTTTGGTCAAGGTCAGAAAATGTATGACAAAATGAGAGGCAATAAGATTTTCATGGCGAGTCATCGAAATTCGCCATGGCGCCACGGCCTCATAGTATTGTGAAAACTCAAAAGCTCCGCAATTTAACATGGCACAAGGGTGTAGTTGACACTGACCAAATATGAAGGTTATGAAACGAAACCCCAAGGAGGAGTTCGCAAAAGTTCGAGGCATGGAAATGGCAAAATTAGAGCCAAAATGTCACCTTCTCTTCCAAATGGCGGACTTCCTGTTGGGTTTGCGTCAATGGGCCCACAGACTTTTTTGTTCGTCTTGGCATGATACACATGTGTGCCAAATTTCATACATGTAGCTCAAACGATGTGGTCGTAGGGCTGCATTTAACAAGGCATAGGTGGCGCTCTAGAGCCATTTCCCAGTGCTCATATGTAAAACCATTAAAATACAAAATTTTTCACCAGACCTGGCATGTGTGCAAAATTTCATGAGTTTTTGAGCATGTTTAGGCCCTCAAAAAGGCCCTTGTTTCGCCTGAATAATAATAATAATAATAATAATAATAATAATAATAATAATAATAAGAAACGGAGCAGATACAATAGGGCCTTCGCACTCTCGGTGCTCGGGCCCTAATAATTAAAGCTGCAAGCAGCGTTATGAGGGCCCTCGCACCCCCGGCACGTCGAGCCACTGCCAACACCTCAAACCGGCACGTCCGATGTGATGTCACATTGATGGATTTCATGCTTTTAATCACCAGCTAACATTTCATCTTATTCAACCAGGATTATAGTCATGCCACTAGGTGGCGCTCTAACCATTATTGACAAATAGCATAACAAACATTTCCAAGCTCGAGTCTCATCACACCTGCGACCTTTGGGAGAAATTGGACATTGTGTTTTTTAGTGACAGCAGATTACTGCTTTTTGCGAGTGATTGAAACTCTACGTGCCGCCATGACCACCCCGTTTCCCTGAACGGAAAAAGCTTCGCAATTTAACATCAGAAAGGTCTTTAGATTCTACACACTGAAGAATGCTTCAATATGATGAAATCCCTTGGAGGACTTCGTCAAAGTATGAAGCCTGAAAAGAGGGGAAAATGTCATCAAAATTACACATTAATTTTAAAATGGCTGACTTCCTGTTGGATTTGGGATATTGCTCCAAGAGACTTTTTTGTACATCTTGATATCTTACACAAGCTTACCAAGTGTCAGACTCATAGATGAAACACAGAGCAGGGGCTGATGTTTTGAAATATTGTAGGGGGCGCTGTGGAGCCATTTTGCGCTATTCAAGGAAAATGGTTACATAACAACAAAGCCTACATCCATTTGGAGGTGTGTGCCAAATTTCAAGCCTCTATAAACTTTCCAAGCCCCTCAAAAGCCACTTCATCTTTCATGATGAACTGCGTTGCCACCAGGGTGCGCCGTTCAGTTTAAAGTCACAATTTTTGCACTGAAGCATCACGAGGGACTGATGGTGATATTCACCGCTTTTGAGGTGGCCACGATCAACCTGTGAAAATCAGTACAACAAAGTTAAAGCCATGACATTTCCTGTTGCCACTAGGTGGCGCTGTCCGTATTTCCGACAATGGGCATATCAATTTGTTCAGGGCGGGTCTGACATCATGCCTGTAAAGTCTGGTACTGATCAGACTGGATTTCATTGAGTTATACTAATTTGTTTCTTCATGGCGTGACATCAAAGTTCGCCATGCTGCTGGGGTCACACCCTTTCGTGAAAAGTCACAGTTTTCACTGTAACCCAAGACCAACTCCTTAAGGCTTTCCTGGAGAAATTTGAGGCTGCAGATGTCACCCATCACAATACTGTACCCCAAAGTGTAAAACATTTCCTGTTCCCACTAGGTGGCGCTGTCCCTGGTGTCAAATATGGCAGTTGAAATATGTTCAGGGGTGGAGCCTTATCATATGTGTTCACTTTGGTCAAGGTCAGAAAATGTATGACAAAATGAGAGGCAATAAGATTTTCATGGCGAGTCATCGAAATTCGCCATGGCGCCACGGCCTCACCGTATTGTGAAAACTCAAAAGCTCCGCAATTTAACATGGCACAAGGGTGTAGTTGACACTGACCAAATATGAAGGTTATGAAATCAAAACCCAAGGAGGAGTTCGCAAAAGTTCGAGGCATGGAAATGGCAAAATTAGAGCCAAAATGTCACCTTCTCTTCCAAATGGCGGACTTCCTGTTGGGTTTGCGTCAATGGGCCCACAGACTTTTTTGTTCGTCTTGGCATGATACACATGTGTGCCAAATTTCATACATGTAGCTCAAACCATGTGGTCGTAGGGCTGCATTTAACAAGGCATAGGTGGCGCTCTAGAGCCATTTCCCAGTGCTCATATGTAAAACCATTAAAATACAAAATTTTTCACCAGACCTGGCATGTCTGCAAAATTTCATGAGTTTTTGAGCATGTTTAGGCCCTCAAAAAGGCCCTTGTTTCGCCTGAATAATAATAATAATAATAATAATAATAATAATAATAATAATAATAATAAGAAACGGAGCAGATACAATAGGGCCTTCGCACTCTCGGTGCTCGGGCCCTAATAATTAAAGCTGCAAGCAGCGTTATGAGGGCCCTCGCACCCCCGGCGCGTCGAGCCACGCCCAACACCTAAAACCAGCACGTCCGATCGATATCACATTGATGGAATTCATGCATTTAACCACCAGCTAACATTTCAACTCATTCATTCATGATTAGCTAGTCGTTCCACTAGGTGGCACTCTAACCATTATGTACAAATGGCATAACAAACATTTCCGAACTCGAGTCTCATTATGCCTGCGACCTTTGGGTGAGATTGGACATTGTGTTTTTGAGTGACAGCAGATTACTTCTTTTTGGCGAGTGATTGAAACTCCACATGCCGCCATGACCACCCCGTTTCCCTGAACGTAAAAAGCTTCGCAATTTAACAACACAAAGGTCTTTGGATTCCACACACTGAAGAATAGTGCAATCTGATGAAATCCCTTGGAGGAGTTCGTCAAAGAACGATGCCTGAAAAGAGGGGAAAATGTTGCCAAAATTGCACATTAATTTTAAAATGGCTGACTTCCTGTTGGATTTGGGATATTGCTCCAAGAGACTTTTTTGTACATCTTGATATCTCCTATAAGCTTACCAGGTTTCAGACTCATACATAAAACACAGAGCAGGGGCTGTGATTTTGAAATTTTGTAGGGGGCGCTGTGGAGCCATTTTGGGATATTCAATGAAAATGATCACATAACAACAAAGCCTTAACCACATTGGAGGTGTGCGCCAAATTTCAAGACTTTTTAAACTTTCCAAGCCCCTCAAAAGCCACTTCATCTTTCATGGTGAACAGCGTTGCCACCAGGGTGCTGCGTTCAGTTTAAAGTCACAATTTTTGCACTGAAGCATCACAAGGGACTGATGGTGATATTCACCGCTTTTGAGGTGGCCACGATGAACCTGTGAAAATCAGTACAACAAAATTAAAGCCATGACATTTCCTGTTGCCACTAGGTGGCGCTGTCCGTATTTCCGACAATGGGCACGTCAATCTGTTCAGGGCGGGTCTGACATCATGCCTGTAAAGTCTGGTACTGATCAGACTGGATTTCATTGAGTTATACTAATTTGTTTCTTCATGGCGTGACATCAAAGTTCGCCATGCTGCTGGGGTCACACCCTTTGGCGAAAACTCACAGTTTTCACTGTAACCCAAGACCAACTCCTTAAGGCTTTCCTGGAGAAATTTGAGGCTGCAGATGTCACCCATCACTATACTGTACCCCAAAGTGTAAAACATGACATTTCCTGTTCCCACTAGGTGGCGCTGTCCTTGATGTCAAATATGGCAGTTGAAATATGTTCAGGGGTGGAGCCTTATCATATGTGTGCTGTTTGGTCCAGATCGGAACATGTATGACAGAATGAGAGGCAATAAGATTTTCATGGCGAGTCATCGAAATTCGCCATGGCGCCACAGCCTCATAGTATTGTGAAAACTCAAAAGCTCCGCAATTTAACATGGCACAAGGGTGTAGTTGACACTGTCCAAATTTGAAGGTTATGAAATGAAACCCCAAGGAGGAGTTCGCAAAAGTTCGAGGCATGGAAATGGCAAAATTAGAGCCAAAATGTCACCTTCTCTTCCAAATGGCGGACTTCCTGTTGGGTTTGCGTCAATGGGCCCACAGACTTTTTTGTTCGTCTTGGCATGATACACATGTGTGCCAAATTTCATACATGTAGCTCAAACCATGTGGTCGTAGGGCTGCATTTAACAAGGCATAGGTGGCGCTCTAGAGCCATTTCCCAGTGCTCATATGTAAAACCATTAAAATACAAAATTTTTCACCAAACCTGGCATGTGTGCAAAATTTCATGAGTTTTTGAGCATGTTTAGGCCCTCAAAAAGGCCCTTGTTTGGGGTGAATAATAATAATAATAATAATAATTAAAGCTGCAAGCAGCGTTATGAGGGCCCTCGCACCCCCGGCGCGTCGAGCCACTGCCAACACCTAAAACCAGCACGTCCGATGTGATGTCACATTGATGGAATTCATGCATTTAACCACCAGCTAACATTTCAACTCATTCATTTATGATTAGTTAGTCGTTCCACTAGGTGGCGCTCTAACCATTATGTACAAATGGCATAACAAACACTTCCAAGCTCGAGTCTCATCACACCTGAGACGTTTGGGAGAGATTGGACATTGTGTTTTTGAGTGACAGCAGATTACTGCTTTTTGGCGAGTGATTGAAACTCTAAGTGCCGCCATAACCACCCCGTTTCCCTGGACGTAAAAAGCTTCGCAATTTAACATCACAAAGGTCTTTAGATTCCACAAACTGCAGATCGGTCCAATCTGATGAAATCCCTTGGAGGAGTTCGTCAAAGTACGGTGCCTGAAAAGATGGGAAAATGTCGCCAAAATTACACATTAACTTTAAAATGGCTGACTTCCTGTTGGATTTGGGATATTGCTCCAAGAGACTTTTTTGTACATCTTAATATCTTCCATGAGCTTACCAAGTTTCAGACTCATAGATAAAACACAGAGTAGGGGCTGATATTTTGAATCTTTGTAGGGGGCGCTGTGGAGCAATTTCGCGCTATTCAATGAAAATGATCACATGACAACAAAGCCTTCATACATTTGGGGGTGTGTGCCAAATTTAAAGCCTCTATAAACTTTCCAAGCCCCTCAAAAGCCACTTCATCTTTCATGTTGAACCGCGTTGCCACCAGGGTGCGCCGTTCAGTGTAAAGTCACAATTTTTGCACTGAAGCATCACGAGGGACTGATGGTGATATTCACCGCTTTTGAGGTGGCCACGATGAACCTGTGAAAATCAGTACAACAAAATTAAAGCCATGACATTTCCTGTGGCCACTAGGTGGCGCTGTCCGTATTTCCGACAATGGGCACGTCAATCTGTTCAGGGCGGGTCTGACATCATGCCTGTAAAGTCTGGTACTGATCAGACTGGATTTCATTGAGTTATACTAATTTGTTTCTTCATGGCGTGACATCAAAGTTCGCCATGCTGCTGGGGTCACACCCTTTTGCGAAAAGTCACAGTTTTCACGGTAACCCAAGACCAACTCCTTAAGGCTTTCCTGGAGAAATTTGAGGCTGCAGGTGTCACCCATCACTATACTGTACCCCAAAGTGTAAAACATGACATTTCCTGTTCCCACTAGGTGGCGCTGTCCCTGGTGTCAAATATGGCAGTTGAAATATGTTCAGGGGTGGAGCCTTATCATATGTGTTCACTTTGGTCAAGGTCAGAAAATGTATGACAAAATGAGAGGCAATAAGATTTTCATGGCGAGTCATCGAAATTCGCCATGGCGCCACGGCCTCATAGTATTGTGAAAACTCAAAAGCTCCGCAATTTAACATGGCACAAGGGTGTAGTTGACACTGTCCAAATTTGAAGGTTATGAAATGAAACCCCAAGGAGGAGTTCGCAAAAGTTCGAGGCATGGAAATGGCAAAATTAGAGCCAAAATGTCACCTTCTCTTCCAAATGGCGGACTTCCTGTTGGGTTTGCGTCAATGGGCCCACAGACTTTTTTGTTCGTCTTGGCATGATACACATGTGTGCCAAATTTCATACATGTAGCTCAAACGATGTGGTCGTAGGGCTGCATTTAACAAGGCATAGGTGGCGCTCTAGAGCCATTTCCCAGTGCTCATATGTAAAACCATTAAAATACAAAATTTTTCACCAGACCTGGCATGTGTGCAAAATTTCATGAGTTTTTGAGCATGTTTAGGCCCTCAAAAAGGCCCTTGTTTCGCCTGAATAATAATAATAATAATAATAATAATAATAAGAAACGGAGCAGATACAATAGGGCCTTCGCACTCTCGGTGCTCGGGCCCTAATTAAAGCTGCAAGCAGCGTTATGAGGGCCCTCGCACCCTGGCGTGTCGAGCCACGCCCAACACCTAAAACCAGCACGTCCAATGTGATGTCACATTGATGGAATTCATGCATTTAACCAACAGCTAACATTTCATCTCATTGAACCATGATTATAGTCGTCCCACTAGGTGGCGCTCTAACTATTACTGACAAATGGCATAACAAACATTTCCGAGCTCAAGTCTCATCACACCTGCGACGTTTGGGAGAGATTGGATATTGTGTTTTTGAGTGACAGCAGATTACTGCTTTTTGGCGAGTGATTCAAACTCTAAGTGCCGCCATAACCACCCCGTTTCCCTGGACGTAAAAAGCTTCGCAATTTAACATCACAAAGGTCTTTAGATTCCACAAACTTCAGATCGGTCCAATCTGATGAAATCCCTTGGAGGAGTTCGTCAAAGTATGAAGCCTGAAAAGAGGGGAAAATGTCGCCAAAATTACACATGAATTTTAAAATGGCTGACTTCCTGTTGGATTTGGGATATTGCTCCAGGAGACTTTTTTGTACATCTTAATATCTTCCATGAGCTTACCAACTTTCAGACTCATAGATAAAACACAGAGCAGGGGCTGATATTTTGAAACTTTGTAGGGGGCGCTGTGGAGCAATTTCGCGCTATTCAATGAAAATGATCACATGACAACAAAGCCTTCATCCATTTGGGGGTGTGTGCCAAATTTCAAGCCTCTATAAACTTTCCAAGCCCCTCAAAAGCCACTTCATCTTTCATGGTGAACCGCGTTGCCACCAGGGTGCGCCGTTCAGTGTAAAGTCACAATTTTTGCACTGAAGCATCACGAGGGACTGATGGTGATATTCACCGCTTTTGAGGTGGCCACGATGAACCTGTGAAAATCAGTACAACAAAATTAAAGCCATGACATTTCCTGTGGCCACTAGGTGGCGCTGTCCGTATTTCCGACAATGGGCACGTCAATCTGTTCAGGGCGGGTCTGACATCATGCCTGTAAAGTCTGGTACTGATCAGACTGGATTTCATTGAGTTATACTAATTTGTTTCTTCATGGCGTGACATCAAAGTTCGCCATGCTGCTGGGGTCACACCCTTTTGCGAAAAGTCACAGTTTTCACTGTAACCCAAGACCAACTCCTTAAGGCTTTCCTGGAGAAATTTGAGGCTGCAGGTGTCACCCATCACTATACTGTACCCCAAAGTGTAAAACATGACATTTCCTGTTCCCACTAGGTGGCGCTGGCCCTTATGTCAAATATGGCAGTTGAAATATGTTCAGGGGTGGAGCCTTATCATATGTGTTCACTTTGGTCAAGGTCAGAAAATGTATGACAAAATGAGAGGCAATAAGATTTTCATGGCGAGTCATCGAAATTCGCCATGGCGCCACGGCCTCATAGTATTGTGAAAACTCAAAAGCTCCGCAATTTAACATGGCCCAGGTGTGTAGTTGACACTGACCAAAGATGAAGCTTATACAACCAAATCCCAAGGAGGAGTTCGTTAAAGTTCGAGGCATGGAAATGGCAAAATTAGAGCCAAAATGTCACCTTCTCTTCCAAATGGCGGACTTCCTGTTGGGTTTGCGTCAATGGGCCCACTGACTTTTTTGTTCGTCTTGGCATGATACACATGTGTGCCAAATTTCATACATGTAGCTCAAACGATGTGGTCGTAGGGCTGCATTTAACAAGGCATAGGTGGCGCTGTAGAGCCATTTCCCAGTGCTCATATGTAAAACCATTAAAATACAAAATTTTTCACCAAACCTGGCATGTGTGCAAAATTTCATGAGTTTTTGAGCATGTTTAGGCCCTCAAAAAGGCCCTTGTTTGGGGTGAATAATAATAATAATAATTAAAGCTGCAAGCAGCGTTATGAGGGCCCTCGCACCCCCGGCGTGTCGAGCCATGCCCAACACCTGAAACCAGCACGTCCGATCTGATGTCACATTGATGGAATTCATGCATTTAACCACCAGCTAACATTTCAACTCATTCATTCATGATTAGTTAGTCGTTCCACTAGGTGGCGCTCTAACCATTATGTACAAATGGCATAACAAACATTTCCGAGCTCGAGTCTCATCACGCCTATGAGCTTTGGGAGAGATTGGACATTGTGTTTTTGAGTGACAGCAGATTACTGCTTTTTGGCGAGTGATTCAAACTCTAAGTGCCGCCATAACCACCCCGTTTCACTGAACGTAAAAAGCTTCGCAATTTAACATCACAAAGGTCTTTAGATTCCACACACTGGAGATTGGTTCAATATGATGAAATCCCTTGGAGGAGTTCGTCAAAGAACGGTGCCTGGAAAGAGGGGAAAATGTTGCCAAAATTACACATTAATTTTAAAATGGCTGACTTCCTGTTGGATTTGGGATATTGCACCAAGAGACTTTTTTGTACATCTTGATATCTCCTATAAGCTTACCAGGTTTCAGAATCATACATAGAACACAGAGCAGGGGCTGTGGTTTTGAAATTTTGTAGGGGGCGCTGTGGAGCAATTTCGAGCTATTCAATGAAAATGATCACATGCCAACAAAGCCTTCATCCATTTGGAGGTGTGTGCCAAATTTCAAGCCTCTATAAACTTGCCAAGACCCTCAAAAGCCACTTCATCTTTCATGTTGAACAGCGTTGCCACCAGGGTGCGCCGTTCAGTTTAAAGTCACAATTTTTGCACTGAAGCATCACGAGGGACTGATGGTGATATTCACCGCTTTTGAGGTGGCCAAGATGAACCTGTGAAAATCAGTACAACAAAATTAAAGCCATGACATTTCCTGTTGCCACTAGGTGGCGCTGTCCGTATTTCCGACAATGGGCACATCAATCTGTTCAGGGCGGGTCTGACATCATGCCTGTAAAGTCTGGTACTGATCAGACTGGATTTCATTGAGTTATACTAATTTGTTTCTTCATGGCGTGACATCAAAGTTCGCCACGCCGCTGGGGTCACACCCTTTTGCGAAAAGTCACAGTTTTCACTGTAACCCAAGACCAACTCCTTAAGGCTTTCCTGGAGAAATTTGAGGCTGCAGATGTCACCCATCACTATACTGTACCCCAAAGTGTAAAACATGACATTTCCTGTTCCCACTAGGTGGCGCTGTCCTTGATGTCAAATATGGCAGTTGAAATATGTTCAGGGGTGGAGCCTTATCATATGTGTGCTCTTTGGTCCAGATCGGAACATGTATGACAGAATGAGAGGCAATAAGATTTTCATGGCGAGTCATCATAATTCGCCATGGCGCCACGGCCTCATACTATTGTGAAAACTCAAAAGCTCCGCAATTTAACATGGCACAAGGGTGTAGTTGACACTGTCCAAATTTGAAGTTTATAGGACCAAATCCCAAGGAGGAGTTCGTTAAAGTACAAGGCATGGAAACGGTAAAATCAGACCCAAAATGTCACCTTCAATCCAAAATGGCGGACTTCCTGTTGGGTTTAGGACATTGCCATAATAGACTTTTTTGTTCGACTCTGAACGTTATATAGGTGTACCGACTTTCAAACGTGTAGGTCATACCTATACCGGGGGCTCGCGTTTTTCATTTTTCTAGGTGGCGCTACTGAGCTAATTTTCCCTGGCCATGTCTGGGAACATTAAAATACGTAAATTTTCACCAGACCTGACGCGTGTGCAAAATTTCATGAGTTTTCGAGCATGTTTAGGCCCTCAAACGGCCAATTCATTTGCCGAAATAATAATAATAATAATAATAATAATAATAATAATAAACAGAGCAATTACAATAGGGCCTTCGCACTGTCAGTGCTCGGGCCCTAATAATAAGAAACGGAGCAGATACAATAGGGCCTTCGCACTATCAGTGCTCGGGCCCTAATAAGAAACGGAGCAGATACAATAGGGCCTTCGCACTCTCAGTGCTCGGGCCCTAATAATAATAAGAAACGGAGCAGATACAATAGGGCCTTCGCACTCTCGGTGCTCGGGCCCTAATAATCTCGTCCTCAGCAAAAGACGGATAAATCCGTCTCAGCTGTACAACAACACATGACATACTACACAGTGTCTTTTTTTTATGATACAAAAATTAAGCCAGAATACAAGTAGTAAGTAGCAGCCAGATGCACTTGATTCAAATGCCCGGGATTACCTGATCAACAAGCAGGGCAGGCGTAAGCACCTCCTATAAAAGCAAAACTTTTGGCAGTTTGCTGGTCTGGATTTTTCAGGTGTGCATTAGAACAACGCCAAACAGGAAAGACAACAGCCATGAGCCTGAAGAAACAACTGTTGCTGCCCATCAATCTGGAAAGGGTTACTCTAGATGTCAGATAGCATGCTAAATTCATGACTGAACACGATGAAAAGATTGAACAGGTATGGCCTGCCAGTAAATATTGACAGGAAAAAGCCTCTTACCTTTCTGAATAACAGCACAACTTAGGTTTGCTAAGTTGCATCTGAACAAACCACAATACTTGTAGAGAAAGTGGAGATGTTTGGCTATAATTCACTGCACCACGGTTGGAGAAAACGAAACACGGCATGTAACCAGAAAATCCTCGTACCAGTCTCAAGTATGGTATTGGATGGGAGATGATTTGGGCTTGAAAGAAGGTATGCTTTCTTTTCCACATGATGCATAGTCTCTGAGGTTTCTGTCTGTATAATCCACCACGCGACATCATTTTTGGTGAGATATCCTTAGCTCTCCTAATGCACTGCAAATGAAAAATATTTATATTCTTTAAATTAATCTTTTATTTATCAAGGCGAAAGAGAGACCTGACCAAGAGGGCCAGCATTCACACTTTAATTGTTTTTGTTGTAAAAATAGAGAAAAGAAGTAGAATAAGTTCCAAACTAGTCAAGATTAGTAGTGCAGCGTTAACCGCTTCCTCGGTCACTCACTATGGGTGCTGTGGAATTATTTGGTTAAGATGCCTTTAGATTAAAACAACATCCATTGCTTAATAAATACTTGCTTCAGTTGGACACAAGTGCTTTTCTCTGACATTTAGAGGACTAAAGCAAACAGCACCCCATCAAATTGGTTTTTAAACTCACAAAGACATGAAAGTGAGGTTTTAGAGATGGCCATAAATCTGCTTCATCATTCAACAAAGATCTTTAAAATTTGAAACCCTTTGTTTTCACGATGCAACAGGTTTTTGTCCTGGCGTCACTGTCACTTTGTAACAGAATTAGCTGGAGATGCAGAAATGGTAATAAGAATCCTTTAGTAAGATTTCCCAACTGCTTGACTTGAAATTTAAAGCCTTATAACCATGTGAGCCGATAGTAGGGGCAGCAAGATGTGCAGGGAGCTTTTCTCCCACAATAAGTTGCCAACTTCTAGAGAGTGTAACAGTGAGGAAGTCTGAAGGCAAGGTCAAAGCTTCAAAGGAAACAAAAACTCTTCCACATCTGCTTTTAGCCAGGATTGGTAATTAAAGAAGAAAAACCTTGCCGCAATCTCTTTTAATGTGACTCATCTGTTTTGGGAGGAACATTCACCATCTACAGACACAAGGTCACAAGAATCACTGTGAGACTAGTTGAAGAAGACAACTAGTCCTCCTTCTCCTGCTCTGTTCTTCTTTAATGCTTTCACCAGCACACATTCCTCAAATTACAGGTAATCAGATGCCGACTCGTTATTGATTTATAGGTTTTTGTGATCCATTGATCTACTTTTAATCATATATCATTCCCCAAGTATTAAGGAGAAACCGATGAGCTGGCAACTAGTCCTCCTTCTCCTGCTCTGTTCTTCTTTAATGCTTTCACCAGCACACATTCCTCAAATTACAGGTAATCAGATGCCGACTCTTTATTGATTTATAGGTTTTTGTGATCCATTGATCTACTTTTAATCATATATCATTCCCCAAGTATTAAGGAGAAACCGATGAGCTGGCAACCAGTGCATTTAAACCTCAGAAATTGGCTCATAGGCTTTGATTTTCAGTCATTCAGGAAAGGAAAGGATTATAAACCCATAGAAGAATCAATTATCTGTCATCAGCTAAGGAGTGGATCATTTATCAAACCAGATATGTTTATAAAAAACCATTCAGTTCGTTGTGTGTCGAGGCTAATTTGGGAGCAAGTGTTTGCCTTAGTTATTGTAAAAATCTCCAAATATACTCAAAGTACATGTGGCACATTTTTGCATTTAGTATAGGGCTGCTCGATTATGGCAAAAATGATAATCACGATTATTTTCACTGAAATTGAGATCTCGATTATTTGACGATATTTATTTAACCCTTTAAGACCTACTATAGAACCAAGTCCGCCAGAGCTTATATTATTTTTTTACATGTTGTAGTGCCATTTGTGGGAGCATTTCAAGTTGCTATACAACTGTTATAGCCCATATTTTAATAATATGTATGCATTAAGTCCATAGTAACTACATTAATTGCAAAAAAGTGCAATAAACTACAAAAAAATTGAAAATCGTTTTTGGTTTTTTTACATATATTTCTACTTGGAGAAATTTAAGAGGTTTATCCCTCAAAACTTTAAATACAAAAAAGTTGCAAAAAATAGTTTACAACAACAGGAAATTTATTTTGAGTATCTTCATAGTTTTATTTTGGCGATACAGCAAATTTTATATACTGCAGGAAAAACGAAAAAACAATCCTATGATGCAAATTTGCAAAGAAAACAGCAGGTGCATCAAAATAAAATATTTCCAGCAGTGCAATTTGAGTTCTAAGCATCCCAGAAACTATTCAGAAAAGTCAAACATGACCAGTATAGGCCTTTAAGGCCAACAAGTAAAAAAAACTACATTTCCGCAAAAATGACGTCACTTCCGGTTTCGGCCAGGAAATGGCGGACATGCGATAGTTCGCGCTGACCTCTGTTTCACTGTGGGAAGTGTTACGAACAGCTGATCGGATCGGCAAAGCGTGTTTCTGGTTTTGTTCCTGCAAGCGCTTTTTATGCAATTTTTGCAAAGCTATATGTGGAAGGACCGAGGACAAGCTGATGGCATAAGATGTAAGTACAACTCCTCCGGTTTCATATGCAAAACAAATTATTGCGCTAGCTTACACGGTTCAGGTTCTACAGGGATTTAAAAATAGTTACACAAAACGGAGCATGCTGCTCTGACCGGCTTTAAAGGGTTAACAATGACTTTAAAAAATAATATAAAATAGTGTGCAACACCACTGAAGTTTTTTTTACCTCTCTTTTGGCAGTCACTCTCCTCTCCAAATAACTTCTGCTTAGCTTTCCGAGCTTCCCTCGGGTCCTCTTAATCAGCGGTCTCCAACCTTTTTTTGCACCACGGACAGGTTTATGCCCGACAATATTTTCACAGACCGGCCTTTAAGGTGTCGCGGATAAATGAGGGAGGGGCTAATAATCGGCTCAGTCATTTTTAATGATCGTTGAAAGCCCAGATCGTAATCGTGATTAAAATTTGATTAATTGAGCAGCCCTAATTTAGTATTTATGAAAATGCAAATTGGTTTTAAGGCAAATTCACCTTCGAATCCGTTGCAGTAACTGATGTTTTTTGGACACTCAAAGGCAGCGAAAACAAGCTGTGGGAACAACAAATATACTGATATGTTCTGTTAAACAGTTGCTTATTTACACGTTCTCTGCAGAAGGAAAAAGTTTAGCATTTATTTGAGCAACATGATTTTATCTTTTGTCTGTTTTTGTTGTTTAGTTTCGCTTTTGGTCTTTGCTCTATTCATCATACATTGTAATTTATCTGTTTGTTTGGAGCCAACTGAACAGATGCCTCAAAATCCACTCGGAGCAAGTACTGAGCTGAATCACTTGGGATTGCAAAATCTAGTCCTATTACCGTATTTTCACGACCATAAGACGCACTGTGCTAAAAGGCGCAGTCTCAGTTATGTGTGCCCTTACTGTATTTAACACACACATAAGGCGCACTGGATCATAGGGCGCATACAAGTACCGTATGCGTATTTAAAAATAAAGCGGGAGCAAACCTGAGTTCGGTACCTTACTCACATTTTTATTACCAGTAATCGTCATCATCAACAACACACAAGCATACAAGTGTGCGTATTTAAAAATAAAGCAGGAGCAAAACAAAGTTTGGTACTCACATTTTTATCATCAATCAAACCCATCGAAGTCCTCATCCTCTGTGTCTGAATTGAACAGCTGCGCTAAATCTCCATCAAACATGCCAGGTTCACTTTCTTCACTGTCAGAGTCACTTTCCGTGCCGTGCGGCTCCTCGGAAATGATGCCGGCTTTTGCGAAAGCTCGAACAACAGTGCCAGCAGACATGTTAGCCCAAGCATCTACAATCCATTGGCAAATTGTGGCGTAACTCGCCGGGCGCTGCCTTCCACTCTTGGTGAAACTGTGGTCTCCATCCGTCATCCATCGCTGGATGTGTTTGTCGCCGATGTGTTTGCTGCAGTAGGAGCGGAAGATGGCCAGCTTTTCCTTATAATCCGCTGGAAGTTGCTGCGCTACCGTAGTCCTGGTCCGGATGGAAAAATGGCACCGTTTCATAAAAAGTGAAAGTGAAACTGCTTTTAGCCGAATGGTGACCGTCGAAACGCTTCTCCCGCTCGTTCTTTGCTCGATGATCCACCGCTCGAGTCTTTCCTCCAACTCGGGCCACCTCGCCTTATGTCCGCGGAAACTCAACTGCGTTTTCTTGACCTGCCGGAGCTTGTTTTCTAGCTTCCTCCATTTGCGAACCATCGATTCGTTAATCTTAAATTCTCTCGCCGCTGCTCGATTTCCATGTTCCTCCGCGTAGCTGATGGCCTTCAGTTTAAACTGTGCTTCGTAAGCGTGTCTCTTTGCCACTTTCAGGGTTGTTAAAACAACGATGTCCTGCATAACGCACATACCTGTTCTTTTATACAGGTATGTGCGATAAAGTCAACGCACACACGTCACCCTTTAGCGTTCTCATGGTGTTCTCTACTACGTCCTCCTTACAACACACAGGGCGCACTGCGCTATAGGGCGCGCCGTACTTTTTGAAGAAAATCTAAGACTTTTAAGTGCGCCTTATGGTTGTGAAAATACGGTAAGTAATCTTCCTGTTTTAAAAAATAGAATAGAATAGAATAGAATTCAACTTTATTGTCATTGCACATGTCACAGGTACAAGGCAACGAAATGCAGTTTGCATCTATCCAGAAGTGCTTTAGCCACGATATAGATATATTACAATATATATTAGCAATAATATAGATATGTGAGTATATTACAGAAATAGGTCTGTTATGGTATGTTATAGTCCTCTCACCACTACTGTTCTCCCTCTACACTAACGACTGCACCTCCAAGAACTCGGCTGTCAAACTCCTAAAGTTTGCAGATGACACCACCGTCATTGGCCTCATTCAAGATGGTGATGAGTCTGCATACCGGCAGGAAGTTGAGCGGCTGGTACTCTGGTGCAGTCAGCACAATCTGGAGCTGAACACTGTAGTCACTGAAGTCTGTAGAGATGACAGTGGACTTCAGGAGACATCCCTCAACTCTGCTCCCCCTCACCATATCAGACAGCCCTGTGTCAACTGTGAAGACCTTCAAGTTCCTGGGTACAACCATCTCCCAGGACCGGAAGTGGGAGACCAACATCAACTCCATCCTCAAAAAGACCCAGCAGAGGATGTACTTCCTGAGACAACTGGGGAAGTACAGTCTTCCACAGGAGCTGCTGATCCAGTTCTACACTGCGGTCACTGAGTCTGTCCTGTGCTCCTCCATCACAGTCTGGTATGGAGCAGCCACTAAACAGGACAGGAGCAGACTGCAGCGGACTGTACGGGCAGCAGAAAGGATCATCAGCGCCCCCCTGCCCTCCATCCAGGATCTGTACCTCTCAAGAACCAGGAAACGGGCAGGGAAAATCATCACAGACCCCTCACTCCCTGCACACAGACTTTTTGATCTGCTGCCCTCTGGCAGACGGTACAGAAGCCTGCAGACCAGGACCACCCGACACAGGAACAGTTTCTTTCCCCTCGCCATCTCCCTTCTTAACAGTTGACCTGTCACACTGCTCCCACTGCCAGACTGCAACTACACCTTATGTACATTTTGTAGTATTCATTCCACCTCATTCATTTCTGTATTTTATGTATATAAGTTTAGATTCGTTATTTATAGTTGGTTTACACAGCTTTGTGTATGTATGTGTAATGTGTGTATATATAGACACGTGTGTGTGTGGTGTGTGTGTGTGTGTGTGATTTACATTGCTGTGCTTGAGAGCCACCATCTACCGGAACCAAATTCCCTGTATGTGTCTGCACATATACTTGGCCAATAAACACGATTCTGATTCTGATTATAGGGCTGGGCTATATCATACCGTTCACGGTAATACCGGTGTAATTTTGGGCAAAGACAAGAAAATGAAATATCGCGATAGGATATGGGTAAAACAAAAAATGGCGGCGACGCAGAATGAGAAGAGCGAAACTGGATCGTTGAATGAAACGGATGAACCAGAACTGGTTTGTAAAAATGCTACAACTTCAGTGGTGTGGAACTGGTTTAGCTTTCATCCGTCAGATACACAACAAAGCACTATTTCTGGTAGAGCATGCTAGCGGGCCGTCGTTATTACCGTGTTTTTTTGGAAAATACGGCACACTTAAAATCAATCCTTTGATTTTTCTGAAAATCGACAGTGCCCCTTATAATCCTGTGTGCCTTATGTATGAATTCTGGTTGTGTTTACTGACCTCGAAACGATTTTATGTCGTACACGGCGCTCGAAAATCTGTCAAATGTTTTAGTATGACTTTGCTAAGCTATGAACCCGCACCGCTTGATGGATTGTCGGAGCATTACGGCTATCGTAGGCAGGAGGCTCGCGGAGTGATACGTACTGTGCTTCAACATAATATTACCGTGTTGTGTGTGTATAACCTCTTTTTAAGTTTTGTGGATGTTATACATGGTTATGCTGAGGATATGTCGGCCAGTTTCCACTGGAAATGCCTTTTGGTTAAACTATCAGCAAGGAATTTGCATTTGCACTGTTACATTTTTATATAACTTTAATGCACATAAAAAACAGCTGCTTGTTTAAGTGAAAATACATTGCTGGGTTTTTTTGCACAAATAAAGTTGTGGAGTTGTAAAGTATTTTGTCTAGTGTCAATTATATCGTTATCGCAAATTTTTAAATGTATATCGTGATAAATATTTTTGGTCATATCACCCTGCTCTAGTATGTTATAATGTACACGGTATGAAGTATGTTATGAATATGCTATAACTATAAGTATGTACAGACTATGAACAGGATATAAATATAAAAAACTATACAGAAATATGAGATATGCAGGTTATAAACAGTTGTTGAATTAAAATTTATTGTATTGTACAGAATGATTATTTACACAGAATTATAAAGTAGTGCAGTTAAGATAAGTGAGATATGTGGATAATTTCTACAGAGGCTATATAAAGCGTTAGTGGTTGTGAGTGGTGGTTCAGTCCATGTTGTTATTATTGTGTGTATGAGGGTACAGTTGTCCATTTTGTGTGTGTGTGTGTGTGTGTAGGTGGTTGTGGGTGTGGGTGTGGGTGTGTGTATGTCCAGTCCATGTGTTTAATGTGAGTCAGGTGTCAGGAGGCAGAGTTCAGGAGTCTGACAGCTGTGGGGAAGAAGCTGTTCCAGTACCTGGTGGTCTTAGTCCGGAGGCTCCTGTAGCGCCTCCCAGAGGGCAGGAGGGTGAAGAGTCCATGTGATGGGTGACTGGGGTCTTTGGTGATTTTCCCAGCCCTTTTCAGACACCGCTTCCTGTAGATGCGTTGGGCAGTTTTCACAACCCTCTGCAACGCCTTCCGGTCCGAGGCAGAGCAGTTCCCGTACCAGACTGTTATACAGTTGGTCAGGATGCTCTCGATGGTGCAGCGATAGAAGTTCACCAGGATGTCTGAGGACAGGTGGTTCTTCCTCAGAGTCCTCAAGAAGAAGAGGCACTGGTGAGCCTTCTTGACCAGCTTGGAGCAGTTGGTCGTCCAGATGAGATCCTCGGAGATGTGAACTCCCAGGAACTTGAAGCTGCTCACACGCTCCACAGCCGTCCCCTTAATGTAGATGGGTGGATGTGGGTCAGCATTCCTCCTGTAGTCCACGATGAGCTCCTTGGTCTTCTCGGTATTAAGCAGCAGGTTGTTTCTGTCGCACCACTCAGCCAGACGATCCACCTCCTCCCTGTACCTCATCGTTGTCGTTGATGAGGCCAATCACCATGGTGTTGTTGTTGTTGTTGTCCTGGTGTGAGAGGACAGAGTGCAGTGCGATGGAGACTGCATCCTCTGTGCTCCTGTTCTGGCAGTATGCGAATCGGTGGGGGTCCAGGGTGTGTGTGTGGGGGGGGGCAGGATTTGAAGTGTTATGTACCTAAAGGCTAAAAGACCCCTGTATTTATAACAAATGTTGGCTTTTCAAACAAGAAAATAAAAAATTCAGATGAACCATTAAACAGGTGCTAAACCATATCAGAGCAAACCAGAGCCATCCCCAGTCGGCTTCTTCCATACCTCATAAAACATCTTCGGACTTTGACTTTGAAATAAAAGAATTTTATCCACTCAGTAAAGTTATGTACTGTGTGAATTTTACCTGCTATTTAGGTCAAAAGAGAAAAAATAGTTGCACATTCACATAAAAAAATGAGGCAGGAAGAACTGAGTGAACAACAGCTCAAACACCGCAGGACTCCAATTTATCGCACGCTGAAAGCTTTAAATTTTGAGCACAACTGTTTCACAAGAGAATAACACACTACTCTGTGCATTATTGTCTGAAACCAAGAACTTTTCCACAGTAAAAATTTCTAATGCTGATGATTATTCAATTAATCAACAGAAACTGGAAACAGTTTTTACGATCCTTTCTTTTAGTGAGTTTTTAAAATCAGAAATCCAGGTTTGAGCTTTATAAATGTGAGGATTTTATGTTTTTTGTACCACATAACTAGGTACATAACCCGTCTTTAGATGTTTTCCCACTTGTTTATAGTCATCAAAATAATAGATTATCTTGAAAATAATTTTAACAAATCAAACCAAAATTGGATGAATCTCTCAACTGCTGGGTGTTTTTCATGTAAATTGTTCATCCTTCAGTGGCCTGTAATGTGTCTACATGTCTTTAGGGCATCATCGGAAAAGTTTGTTTGCAAAACTTCCACAGTAGAGGTCATAACTCTCATGCTTCGTAATAAATCCTTGAGGTCACTGATGAAAATATTATTTTGTGTTTCCCTGCCTTCATTTTTCATTATGTTTTCACAGCTGTAAGAACAGCATTTGCAGGCATGGTTGAATTTCATGTTATAAAAAGGAGAATTCACCTTGGTTTCTTTCAAACTGTCCCAAATAATTAATTGGCACTTATGACAGTTGAAGCTCTGAGTCCATTTACTGCCGTTTCTTTAGCAGTGCTCATTTTACTTGTAGCAGAAGCCTCCAACTACTCCTACGGGTTATCGAGTTTGTTACTCTTCTCTGATATTTACTGAGATTAATTCAGGCGTTTTTCTTGGATAAGTAATGACTTACAGGTGTGGGCTTTATGCCACAAAGGTAGAGACACTGTGTACCAGCGACTGAAGACAGACTCCTGCCACTCAGGAATGATTAACTGCTGGATTTGATTCATCAGATGTGGTAAGAGTAAACCAACGTGTCCTTGGGCTGCACTGTGGTGCGTTACTGTGCACTCGCACTGCATTTATTGATCTTTCAGGTGTTTCTGTCCACAGGGCATCATAAATCACAATTTCTTTTTCCTCTCACCATTTTTGGTAGATACTGCAGGTGTTTTGAAGAAGCAAGTGAAATTGTAGCGTCTACTGATCGTTAGAGCTGACATTTTTATATTTTTTCATCGTTCTGATGGTCACTGTAGTGGCTATATTAATTTCTTAAAGTTCTTCCTTTCTCTTATATGTAATATAACCACACTACTGACGGACAAGCGCCTGTTTTTATGCGTTGTCGTTAGTAACAGCGACGATAACACCTTCGTGTGTGGCTTGTTTATGTTCCACATACACCTTTCACAATAAAGCTCAAGATCCTGTTGAGACTTTTCAAAATAAACTGAATCACGTGAAAGAGCAGATTATTTACAGATGAGAAGTAAAAAATAAACCTTAGACTCAAACGTTAGAACAGGCTTTCCCCGCAGCACGCCGTGTAATAAATACAAAGAAAACGGCGGCCTTTACAACTTGTGTCTATAAATGTATAGTTTCATGCATCGGTTAAAACACTCGACTCCGGGTAAAGGACGCGCAGCTGGAAACACTTCACGCAAGTCGAGCTGCCCGAGATTCACAGAATTTACAGACAATGTTACATTTTTGTGATTTATATCGTTATCGGACGATAGAATTCTTATATCGGGATATGAGATTTTGGTCATATCGCACAGCCCTATAAACCACTACACTGTGCAAAAGTAAGCTTCCGCTGAAGAGAGTGTGGGCTCACTCCTAGAGATGGGGCGAGGGGCTCAGACAGTTAGAAGGGTTCAATTTTGCACCAGTTCCAGTGATTCAGGAATTTCACTAGAATTCCTCCTATGTGCATGCCACGTATAAGCCTAGTATGTGCAGTGTTTGGAGAAATCTATACACCCTGTAGCTTCTCTTTGTGGAGTGGGAGTGGTAGGCTTAGCTGGGACTACTGCTCCCACTCTTTTCGTTCTTTTTGATTCTACTTTTTTCCTTTTTTTCTGTAAACTGATTGTACTCCGATATTATCAGGGGAGCTAAGTATGAAGTTTTACCAAAGTTTAAAAGAAGAGATTGTAAATGAAATATATTTATTTCATCTACAATCGCAGGTCATGCCGTGTATTTCAATATATCAACCTGTCCCTTCTTCTTTCTTGTCCAGGTGGAAAGTTCTGCTGCTTTTACTGATGAAAAACCCATGGCAGGACTGAGAAGGAATAGTGAACATCCCTCCTACCCTGTCTTACACTCCTCTCCTGTAAACCTCCATCTTCTGGACTGTTTCACGAGGATATTCAGTTATGCCGAGCAGAAAGCAAAGTAAAATCCATTTCTCAGCTTTGACCATGTGAGCTCTGAGGTAGCTCTCTTAGCTCTGTTGTTTTTTGGCGACTCTTTCCAGTTGCCGGTAATGTAGTAATTCAAGTGATATTAGAAGCGTTTGGTGTCATGATGGCCGCTGCCTCCTCGCCTGAGAAGCTGCTGCAGCTCGAGGAGATCGACTCCAGCCGAGCTGGTAGCTGCATTCTCTCCCCGATCCTCGGCTCCTCTTCTCCTGGTCTGTCCCATGAAACAAGCCAGCCCATCTGTATCCGCTCACCATATACCGACCTCGGCCATGACTTCACCACCATACCTTTTTACAGTCCAACTATCTTCAGCTACGGTGGTCCGAGCATTTCTGAATGCTCCTCTGTCCATCAGTCTCTGAGCGCCTCTTTATTTTACAGCCGTGTGGGGACGCCCATTACGCTGCACTGCCCCCAGGGTCGATCCCAGCAAGGCCAGTCAGCCCAGACTCCGTGGGACAGTGTTATAACAACCAGGTAGGACTGGGCGCAACACCTTGACTACGCTGTGCTCTTTAATCAGTAGTTGGCCAGCTAATGATTATTCAATTAGTACTTAACCTGTTATTTATTGAACAGCTGTTTTTAGTAACCTTTTTCTCCAGTTTTTTCTTTTTCAACTAAAGCTACAGCAAGCTAAAAATAATCATCTGTAATCACATTACTGATTCAGTGATTTATTACTGTGTATTACTTTTAATCAACTGTTTTGCATACTTAATCTACATGTTTTTGTCTTGGGAAGAAATCATGACTCAAAACTGTCTGTTAGCAAGAGTGTGAGGAGGCGCTCCCAGGAGAGCGAGGAGAGCATGGCGTCTTCAGGTGGGAAGGCAGACCTCCACTACTGTGCTGTGTGTCATGACTATGCTTCAGGCTACCACTATGGAGTCTGGTCGTGTGAGGGGTGTAAGGCCTTCTTCAAGAGGAGCATCCAAGGTGAGACAAAACATACATACGGTTCGAACAATTGCTTGAAATCTTTGAAAATACTTGAATTTTAATACACTTTTCAAGGTTTGAAAAGTGCTTGAATTTCAAATGTGGTGCTTAAAAGTGCTTGAAACTGTATTTCATTCACAACAAATAACTGTCTGACCGAATGGTTTTCTTATCAGATAGAGAAATAAAATGAGTCGCAAAGTTGAAAAGCTAATTTTCTCAGTTGGATGCCTGTTTATTTAAGGGAGATGAATATTACATTCTAATTGTACCTAATTACGGAGCCCCGCAGGGGACATGGGAGAAAAAAAAATTAGGGAGAAAAAAAAAAATTAAGACGGACTTTTGCGAGATCTCGCAAAACAAACTCGGGATCTCGCAAAAGTTGAATTCGAACAATAGCGGCAGCTACTTAGTTGTAATATTACTCTTTCTGGGTCACAAAATACACTTTTAAGATATTTTGAGGCGTGAATGTAGTTGTGTAAACGTCAGATACCTGCTCGGTTTACAAGACATCACATATTTGCAAAAGTGCTCCGACGTTTTTGGAGATCTGACACCCACTAGCTCGAAGCTAACGGGAGGTCGAGACCTACTACAGCCGGGAGGAACACCGCTTTCCCGGCACATCGTGCCTCGACCTCCCGGTCGGCTTCGAGCTGGCGGCCTCCGAAGAATGCGGCTAAAACTTTTGCGAGATCTCGCAATACTTTTGCGAGATCCCGAGTTTGTTTTGCGAGATCTCGCAAAAGTCCGTCTTAATTTTATTTTATTTTCTCCCTAATTTTTTTTTCTCCCATGTCCCCTGCGGGGCTCCGTACCTAATAATATCACAGATGATAAATTAAATAAATAGATTTTAAGTAGATGCTTGTGCATTCTGAAAGTTGAACTGAGTATGTCATCTGTTTAAAGCCTCTCCCAGTCAGTGCTGCTCTCCATGCCTGTCTCGTACATGGTGTTATTAGCACAAACACTTTAAAGGTGATAATTCATGACTTTAACAATAATTCAGACAGCAATGTTATTAAACAACTTACAGTTGGTTTTATTGGGAATTAACTTTTAACCTGTTAGGCCCCCAGGGGCTTTCTGCTTGAAAATGAAATGACCAAAATAAATGGAGTATTTCTCTGCAATTACAAAGTCTGTGTAAACAATCTTGGTATGAAAATAAAGCTAACACTTGTGAGACGTCATCAGAGGTGTAAATATTACTGCAGATTGATTGGTAGAGCAGATGTCCATGCACTACTTAAAACTGTGTCACTGTTGCAAAGTCCTGATTGCTTCTCTCAAATCTAAAGATGTGCAACTTTGCTCTTGTTGGTTGGTGTTTCACACCACTTCTGTTTTATTTTGTACTTTATCTAAGTGTCTTTTTTGTGCTTTTCTGCGCTTTTCTTCACCAGTTTCACATTAATGTCGACGTAACTCCTTTGCGCGTACCCATCCAAATGTTATGTTTATGCCTTGCTGACTTATTAGTAAAGAATAAACTAATAAGTCCTCTAGGATATAACCTTACACCCTAGATCTTGGTGGATTTTGGATGCTCCTGTTTTAATAGTTGGTAGCGCTGACACTGAGTCACTACAGCGCACTTTCTGTGCAGTATTAGCAAGTCTGCGCAGAGCTCCACACGCGTAAATGATCTGATGTCCTCCTGCTGACCTTTGTCTGATGGCTTTGACTCATCCCTGCTGGACCTCGTGGCTCAGTTAGTGGATGTTTTGTGGATAGTGGTCACTATAATTCCCATCTTTATATCTATTATATTAGTACTAGTTCTGCTCTTTTATTCCCATGCTTAATAAAGTTGATAATATTCCACGTTTAAGTACAAATTTGTGACATCCACACTGTTCTCACACAGGCCACAAAACAGCTGGACAAAGAGCAGTTTCCCTGACTTTCATGTGTTTTGTGATGGTTTTATCTACCCATCCAAAACATCATTTCCCCAAACAGCCTTCTTTGGCTCATAGCTGTGTCCTACATGGTATAATTGCTCCCATCTCTATTTGGGGGAGACACGCTGGAGCTATTATCACTTCAGTACGAAGCTTTTCTGGTTGTCACCTGGAGGATTCTACTGATGCTTATCAGGGAAAACTTTGTGCACTTAAACGTCCAGTTTCCCAGAGCTTTTTATACTCGCTGCCTGACAGATTGCCTAGTCAGAGGCTTGCCTGGAACAAATCCACATTCTGTGGTGTCAAGTCATTAACTTCCCATTATAATCAAAATTTATTTCATAATGATAATTTGAAGCTAAAACTTGTATGTTGTCAATTTAAGCTTTATTTTACAGGTGTTATGACATAATCTTGTATTACACAACACTTTGAGCTTTTGAACAAATATATTCAAAACTAGACCATTTAACCATTGCTATACATTAAGGCAAACCAGTATGCGTATATCATGCTAAACTGAATTTAGATGGTAATTTTGGATCACAGTTGACATTTTTCTGAAAATACCACTGTTCAAACAATATGTCTGCCTATGCAAATTAAGTCTTTGAGCAAAATGGCCAGGGTACGGAGAGAGGACTTGAACTGACCACAAAGGACTGCTTGTCATCAATGATTTTTGCTGGAAGCTGCACAAGCTGGAAATTCTCAGTCTGCCTGTCTGTTGTGCAGGGATGCAACTTTGCATTGTATTTTTCTTCATACAACTCATTTTTCATTTTTTCTATCCAACTTTTTATTTTTGTCTCAATGTCTGTCTCTTTGTGTCTTTTTGTTTTAGGACACAATGACTATATCTGCCCGGCAACCAATCAGTGCACTATTGACAAGAACCGCCGCAAGAGCTGCCAGGCATGTCGCCTTCGCAAATGCTATGAAGTTGGCATGACCAAATGTGGTTAGTATGATTATATGTATACATTGTTTCATATTTCTGAAATATGGCTGGGTGGCTGTAGCTCAGGTGGCAGAGCAGGTCAGCCACTAATCAGAAGGTCGGTGGTTCGATCCCAGGCTGCCTCCTGGCTGCATGCCAAATATCCTTGGGCAAGATACTAACCCCATGTTTGCCTACTGGTGGTCAGAGGGCCACCAGTGGCGCCAGTGTCCGGCAGCCTCGCGTCTGTCAGTGCGCCCCAGGGCAGCTGTGGCTACAACGTAGCTTGCCATTACCAGTGTGTGAATGCGTGTGAGAATGGGTGGATGACTGAATGTAGTGTGAAGCGCTTTGGGGTCCTTAGGGACTGAGTAAAGCGCTATACAAATGCAGGCCATTTACCATTTAGTTCTGATAGAAGTTTTTGCATTTTGTTTTTCTGAATCCAGCCAACAGTAACTTGATGTTCTGATTATTACCTAAATAACTTGGTCATCTGATGATGTTTGGTTTATTTTATCTAAAATTTGAATGATGTGATTACTAATTATACAGTATTGATATTATACATATGCTTGAATATATTTTTCTAATGTTCTTGTTTACTTGTAAGATCAGTTAATTTCTATTTTTTCTGTAGAATCGTACAACAACATGACAGAACTATGTTTCATTATAGGCAAGAGCAAGAACAATATATGTTTTAATATTCCATAATGTTTTAGTATTTGTTTGCCTATTAATTCACATTTCATTAAAGAAGTCTTCATTCCTGCATTTGATCTGCTCTTGTAGTGTTTTGGTTAAAACGTGAAGTTTTAATTATGGGTATCACTGCAATGATGCAGGGATATCTGGATAGAAATAAAGTTTAATCCAAATGTTGTTCTTTAATATGGTTCCAGCGCTTTTACTTTAGTTTTTTTTCTACATATGAGAAATGTGATCTGGCTCTAAAAGCCACCACTGGCTCTATTAATCATTTCCACACAAAACAAATCTTTTCAACATCTGTTTGCAGTAAATAGGATTCCCATACTCTAAATTTGGATTTCAGTTTATTCCGACATTTTGTTTTCCAAGTAGGAACTACATGGTGCCAGATCTTGTAGCCTGTTCAGTGATTTCTGTCTGTAACTGATGGACTTGCTACTTGCCATTTTTGCTTTACCCTTCTTAACCCCCCAAAATTGCAATCTTATATAGAAAACAACAGCAAAATTTAACAGATATGGACAGTCTGGAACATGGGTTAAAATTGGCTATAATTTAATGCTTGCCTTGTTACTCACAGGTATTCGAAAGGAGCGTGGAAACTACAGGAATTCGCAGGCAAGGCGGCTAACCCGTCAATCCTCACAGTACATAACAGCTGAACCAAAGGGCATAACTGGACCAGCTGAAGGTTCATTAAATGAGCCCGAAAAACCTGCACTGACCCCAGAGCAGCTAATTGAGCGGATATTGGAGGCGGAGCCGCCAGATATCTACCTCATGAAGGACGCGAAGAGGCCGCTGACCGAAGCAAGCATCATGATGTTGCTCACCAACCTGGCAGATAAAGAGCTGGTTCACATGATTAGCTGGGCCAAGAAGATTCCAGGTGTTTGTTTTTGTGATATTTCAAAAAAAAAAATTAGATGAATTTATATAATTAAAAAATTTTTTTTATCTTCTTCAGGTTATTCAGGTCAACAAAAATTCTAAATGAATGTGGAGAATCAGACCTTCCATTTTCATTGGTCAATCAGAAGAAAATGTATGTGCAGTGTCCCCATTCAAATCTAATAAAACAAAACGGGTCCAAAAATAGGGTTCAAATATCACTTTACCAGCAGATTTTCTCCGACTGTGCATGTGCAAAGTTACATAGCAATGTGGCAATACCACTTAATTAATGGTTCGAGCCAGAGTGCTGACACAAATAAGTGTTTCGCCAATAGAGCAATTCATGTCATGAATAAATAAAGTGTAGTATACACTGATGAAGAAAATATACACTTCTTTTTGTAATTTTTAGGCAACATCAATGTGATTGATTGTGAGTCTCCTATTCAACCAAATCCCAAAGATGTTCTGTTGGTTTAAGATCTGGTGACTGAGGAGGCCATATGAGTACAGTGAGGTCATCGTCATGATCAAGAAACCAGTTTGAGCTTTGTGATGGTGTGTTTGCCTGCTGCAAGCAGCCATGAGATGACGTTGTAGTTAGTACATTATAGTTTCAGTTATGAAGGAATATAAATGGTCAGCCACAAGACTTGGGTAGGTGGTGGCATTTAAACAGGGCTCAGTTGGTACTAAGAAGCCCAAACTTGTACCATTACACCAACCTGAACCTTTGATAGAAGGCAGCATGGATCTGTACGTTCTTGTTGTTTACACCAAATTCTGGCTCTAGCATCTAAAGTTTTGACCAGGAAAAGTTTTTCCAGTCTTTTCTTGTCCGTTATCTTGTGTGAACTTTAATCTTGGCCTCGTGTTTTTAGCTGACAAGAGTGGAACACAGTGAGCTGCTGTAGTCCATCTGCTTCAGAGACATATTGCGGATTCAGAGATGCTCTTTTACAGTTGCTGCTGACTTCTTTTCAGATCACAATGTATTTTCTCTCTTTCAGACTATTTAGACTAGACTAGTGTGGCACCAACAACCATGCCATGTTCAATCACTTACATAACCTTTTTTTCCCCATTCTGATTTTTGGTTTGAACTCTCGCATGTTGACTTCTATACTTTCTTAAAAGCACTGAGTTGCTTCCATTTGAAAGCTGATAAGAGTCAATATTTGCACTTGACAAAAGAGCTGGTGAGTATATAGCACAACACACACAGTAACAAAGTTGCCATCATTAATCGTTAGTTCTCATTTACAACATTTTGATTAGTTGAATCTTGTATTAGATGAAAGCTTTTCTATATAAAACAAGGGCATTTCAAAGTGCTCCTGAAACAGCTGTTATTATGTCTAGTTTTCATGTTTGCTTGAGTTGAGAAATGCAATTGGTTTGAGATTATACAAAGAGTCTTTCTACAACATCAGTAAAAATTACTTTAATGATAACAGATCTAGGTATTTTATTCTCCTCGCTGAGCAGTTCACTGTCTCAAGACAGCTAATGATGTGTTTGTGGCTTGGCACAGTCATTTGTGTCTGCTTTATTTAGCGTTTGAGCCTGTAAAACACAGCAGCAGTGATGGAACTGGAGTCTGGCAGTGAGCTGTGAAATAACAATGTATCACAAAGGGTGGATTTCTGTAGCCTTGTTAATGAATTCTGACTGCTTGTGGTGAATTTAACAAATTTAAGCCTGAAAAAGTGAAATAAATCATTATAGCAAAGAAAATAATTTAATTTCAAGCGTGAATTTCAAAGTGAATTGTCTGAATGCTCATTGTTGTCGTAGCCTGAGTCAGCAGCACAGGCCATACAAGTCTGTGGCACTGAGCAGTTTATTGGGAATGCGTGTTCATATGTATGCATAAATGATCATATTGAACGTGAGAGTAGCAGTACAATAATCTTTGTGTAATTTTGATTCTGACATGATTGTCGGTGCAAGTCGATTTAGTTTACTTGGCGTTTTGCAAAAAGTAATTTAAAGAGTGACAGATCTTGTCAAAGCTCACAGAAAGCTTACGGTAACTTCACACCATCAGAAGACAACTTTCCTTCGCTAGGTGATCACATCGGTGGTCACCCAGTGGGAGGGAACCTCCATCTATCCATCCATTTTCTACCTCTTATCTGAGGCAGGGTCGCAGGGGCAGCAGCCTAAGCAGATGAGCCCTGACCTTCCTCCCTGGCCACCTCCTCCAGCGTTTTCTGGGGGAACACAAATGCAGCACTCTCAGGCCAGTTGAGAGATCTAATTTCTTCAGCGTATCCCAGGTCCAGGCATGTCCCACTTTCTCCTGGTGGGACATGCCTGGAACGCCTCAACCAGGAGGAACCCAGGAAGTGTCCTTGTCAGATGCCTGAAACACCTCCGCTGGCTCCTTTTGATGTGGAGGAGTAGCAACTCTACTCTGAGCCCCTCCTGGATCGGTAATTAGTGACAAAGGGCAGCCCTGGCAGGCCCTGGCACTGTTTGTCCATCGGGAAAAACTCCAGTGTACAGGCAACAAGCCGAGGGGATACTAAGATACCGACCCCAACCCACCGCCTTTCAGCAAGGGCTACTCCAGACTGAGACACAGTCAAGGCCTGTCTCGGGGACACTGGTTCCTGTTTTTTGGGTCTTTTTCATTTATCTAACTCTTAGTAAATTGTGAGGTGCCTCGTAATCAGTACTTGTTATTATGTTTTTTAACCTGTTTGCTGAGACGGTGCCGTGTTTTTGTTTTACCTTGTTGGTTCGTTAATCAGTATCAAGTCTCACATTGCTCTTAATGGCACTGCCTGTAAAAAGGTGGTCTTTTTAGGGGTTTTGCTTGTTTTAGGTTTTATTTTATTGTTTTTTATTTATTTATTTATTTTTTGGTTTGGATATTTTTAGGTCAGCATTCTGTTTTTGCATTTACGGACAATGAGATGGAAAAAATTGCTTCCAACCAAGTTGTTTACCTCCTGTTTCTCTTCATGCTGCTGCCTAGTTGCTCATTAGACTCGTTATTCAGGTTTCTGTGATATGCTTCATCTGCTCACAGCTATGTACTTTATGATTACATCCTTTTCTCAGGGTTTGTGGAGCTTAGTCTCGTAGACCAGGTCCATCTGTTGGAGTCCTGCTGGCTGGAGGTGTTGATGATTGGACTGATGTGGAGGTCAGTGGACCATCCAGGAAAACTCATCTTCTGCCCTGACCTCAGCCTGAGCAGGTACCACCTCCTAAACCTTGTTTCACTCGCCTGATTAGAGGCACTTGCTTCTAAAAAGAGTTATTGGTGGTTCCCAGTGTACTTACACACAATATCTTATGATAATACACCAAACCTCTGTATGTTTGTTTCTGTGTCTGTCAACTCCTCCTAGACCATCAGGGCTTGAGCAACCAAATCTGGCTCCTAAAGGTTCTTAGCTACATCGCATATTACGATGGCATCATGTTGCCTGGCAACCACCTAGCAATAGGCTACAACAACCCATTTTTAGCATTTAAGAACCTAAAACACCTATTCTGGGTTTTTTTTTTTGGTGATCTTTTCTGCCAGCTGAGAGACATCACTAATGTTACTCTCCTTCCTCTTGTGTAAAGTGCTTCAGAGTTAAAACAGCAGATCATCTTTTACTTCTTGGTGGGAGTTACATCTGTGTTATGTCTGGCTAATTTGTGGAGGTAAAAATCAAGAGTGTGATGCAATTAAATAACATTTTTGTCTTTTTAGAGAAGAAGGAAACTGCGTCCAGGGCTTTGTGGAGATCTTTGACATGCTGATAGCTGCCACAACCAGGGTGAGAGAGCTCAGGCTGCACAGGGAGGAGTACGTCTGCCTCAAGGTCATGATCCTCCTCAACTCCAGTGAGTGAGCATGTTTGTGTGGGCGGACATGAGGTCCACTCTCAGTGTCATGTGCTTAATGTGCATGTGCGTAAGTGAGACTGAGACTGTTTGTTTGTCTCCAGAACATGAACCCACAATGGGGTGTTAGATTGGTATCTCAGCATGTAATCTTGTGAGCCTACACATGGTAAGTATGTCCATAAACCAAATAACTAGCAGTGAAGACTGCTAGTTATTTGAAACTACACAGTGTTCCCTGTGTAGTTTCAAATAACACTGTGTAGTTTCAGTCTGTGCTATGAGGACTCAGAGGTTCTGCTAAAGTAGCTGGAGTAGCAGGTGGTACATAAGTGAAGATGAACACGGTCAAGGCCTCTCTGGTGAGATCATTAATGTTTTCTTTTTAATTGCCTCCACAAGCGAAGTCAGACTTTTGTCTGACTTTGCCGACTACAGAGCTGTTTCACCTTCAGCCCCAGAATATAAAAATCAAATGTTATTAAAAGTTTGTTTTTATTAAATCAGAGCTGACTAAAATATGGTTTAGATTCAAGTAAGAGCATTTACTGTCACATAGAAGAAAACCACATGATTCCTTGTGGGACCTAGTCACCCTAAATACATTTAAGATGATCAGATCCCAACAAACTAAATGTGAGGCATGGTGTGTTTTTGTGTAAGAAGTACTCTTAAAGTGTCTTTGAAATGGATCTATCTAGCATTCTTGGACTTGGACACTTAGCAAAAAGCACACTCATGCAATATGAGAATGTAATCAGTGTGAAAGTGTGATTTTTATTTATTTTTATTTGTTTAGGGCACTCAAGCCTCACGTTAGCTGGGATAATGTTAGCCTTTAACCAGCTGCTGTTGTTTAGCTGGCTTGTTGTCAGGATGGATGCATGTCTAATCTGTTGACTGTAAGTAATTGTGACAATATCGGGAATAAAAGAGCATGTTTATGCACGTTTTTGTGTTTTAGCACCCTGACTTTAGTTCAGGAGATGAGGCTTGAGGTGAGTAGGAAGAGGATTAGGTGACAGAGGAGAGAGAGCAGTGATGGAGGAGGAGACATGATAAGAACAAAATGATGAAAAATGTATTTAAATGTTTAGTGTTCACATATAGTTTAAAAAGAACTTTGTGACCTTTAAAATGAACTTATAATGCATGCTATGTATGTGTCCACTCATTCATTTTATTTGTTTTTTTTGGGGGGGGGGGGGGGGTTGGTAGTTGTGCATCCGTACAAGAGCACGCTGCTTTTGGAGCTCAACATTTGTTTTGTAAAAGGAATGAGTAGGTGTTTGCAAACTATATTAAAGGCATTATGTTACGTTGTTATTAAGAAGTTCAACGTCTGGCATAGTTTAAAAGGAAAAAAAGGAGTTTACTTGATTAGTCAGTGGTTTGGGAGAGCAACCAGTTAAACCACCCACCCCACCACTAAGAAACACCTGTGGGTACTGTCGCGTTTTTTGTATGCAGTAAAACTAAGGTGTGTCATCCAGATCTTTGCACTGTACACTCAGAATACACACACACACACACACACACACACACACACACACACACACACACACACACACACACACACACACACACACACACACACACAGAAAATGATCAACAAATGCATGGAGTTGAAGATCATACTACTTTATTTAGTCAATTTAAAGCCAGTCCCTTTGACATCTGCTAATTCAATAGCATGAAAGCCCCAGACCAGAGCCCCTGTGTTACTTACTAACTCTCAAACAGTGGAAAACCCCATCGTGATGTTTTGTGAATAATCTTTTTGTAGCAGTGGAAAAAACTAAAACCAAAGTAGCTCAGAATGTTCCAAAAACAGATTTAAAGTTCTGCTGCCAGAGATAAAAAGCAGAGAGATTCTAACCAAGCAAATGTTTAGACGAGATTTTAATGACCCTCAAAATGAAAACTACTCCTTAAAGACGGAGACAGGGCAGTCCAGTGTGTACAGACAAGGCACCATCTGTGAGACACTGTTGTGTACTCTACAAATATTTGAGCAAACTGTATGTTCGATGCTTTGGCAGGATGTTTCTAAATGTTTGAGCATGTCAGCCCTTTTCAAACTGTATTTGCAAGCACAACAAGTGTTTCTTTAGTGTTGAACAAAACACGGGGATTTTTCAGACTTCTGCTACCAGAAAGTTTCACAGTAGGAAAAGGGCTGCAAAACAAATCAGTTTTTTTTCCCCTGGCTCATAATGCACCTCTGGGCGCAGACTACATGCGTAAGCACCTTTTGATCCGTTTATAGTTGAAGCAAAGAGTCGATGTTACCTTACCAGAAGTCTTTTGCTTCTGTCCTTTGTATTTTATGCCAAAGTAAATTAAAAAAAAACACTTGAAAAATATTTGTATTTATAACACCTGGTTACAATCCTTTGACGGAAGGCCAGTGGTTATTTTCGGGGGTGTTAAATCTTTTGTATGCATTTTAAATAAATTGTGGATAAATTCCATTTAGCTGGTTCAGTCTGATGTTACCGGTGGTGTTGCACACGCTGGTTCTCTGGGTCATCTGTCCTTTTCCTGCTGTGACCGAATCAAGATGTCTGCATGAAAAATCCAGTTATGTTTTTGCACAGTTTACAAAGGATAATGCACTTCAAAATGTTTTATTTACTTTAGCTTCCAACATTAAACTCCTATATTGATATCTGTAATATAGTCTTTACTGTGTAGACACACTTAAAGTGTATTTCTTCCCATTTGCTTTCCAGACATGTGCCTCAGTTCCTCAGACGGCAGCGAGGACCTGCAGAGCCGGTCCAAGCTGCTGCGCCTCCTGGACGCTGTGACAGAAGCTCTGGTGTTGGCCATCAGCAAAACCGGTCTCACCTTCCAGCAGCAGTACACCCGCCTGGCTCACCTGCTCATGCTGCTTTCACATATTCGTCATGTCAGGTAACAGGACCCAACATCATGCTATTAAAACCTGGATATTTTTAAAAAAGGGAGACAGATCTGTAAATGAATTTATTTTACAGCTCAGATTTATTCAAAGCCCTGCAGTGTTATGAAACACATTCATCTGACCAGATTGTTCCCATCAAAAGTCATTACGTTAACCTCTCGCCCAACTTTGTTTTCAATGTGCAGTAACAAAGGCATGGACCACCTCCACTGCATGAAAGTGAAGAACATAGTGCCTCTCTACGACCTGTTGCTGGAGATGTTGGATGCCCACATCATGCACAGCTCTCGTCTGCCTCCTCAGCCTCCTCAGCAGGAGGAAGATCAGAGTGAGGCTCCTGCCCGGCTGCAAAGCTCTGCAAGCGGACCTTCAAATACCTGGATTCCCAGTAGCGCTAGAGCTGGAGGTGAACCCCAGTAGTCAGATCAGAATTCCGATGCGAAAGAATTTTCACTGCTTTGCACAAAACTAGTTCACGGGAATGATGAGTATCTTCGTAGGAACGAGAGCTGGATTCTCTGATCTGTCACTGGTGAATCTTTGACACGCTGTGCACAGTTTCTGGTGAACTTTCAATATCTTCAAAGTTAACCGCATGGAGCACAGATCACGCTTTCAGGATTCTTTGCTTTTCCACTATATTGGCAAAAGACTAAAGCGAAACAGGAACAAACTGTCAAACCTGGTCACTCAGCTGTACTCAGATATGTGACAGGACCATTAAATCAGTCAGTCGACCAATGAAAACCCATGCAGAAAAACAGATCACAACTGATTTGATCACACCTCCCAATGACAGTATGTCTTTTTAAACTGATTAATCAGAGCCTGTACAGTTTGCTGGAACAAGCAGCTTATGTGTAACTGATTCCCAAAAACAAGCACCTGCAGAAAACTCACACTTTAACTCTGAGTTAAAGAAATCTTATACTGTGAAACTTACAGTGCTCACTGGCGTGTTTTCTTCAACAAATCTCAGTTTGTGTTTCGACTTTGTGTGTGTAGATGTTTTAATGCTTAAGTGGCTTTTCTATACACATGGACTTTAATGTCGAGGCTGCAACAAAAGACTGTTGTTACTGATTATTGCTGATTACTTAATCAGTTTATTGTTGGGTCTATGCACTAAAACACTTATGATTTCCCCACAGACCAGGGCCACGGCTTCATCTGCTAAGTTTTGTCCATCCCACAGTTGCAAATGAAAATTTATTTAGTCGATGAATTTCAAAAATCCATTGATTTTTATTCTTATATTTATTTTGAAGATGGAGATGCATGAATAATAATAAAAATGCTGTTTGTACCCATGTTTAGACAACCCAAGGAATTATGACACATACATAAGATAATACTTTATATCCTCGTGTAAGGGATTCAAATTTCATCAAGACTGCAGTATATCATCACCTTATAACACAAAGATAGTTAAACTTCTGGGATATCAATCTGTCCACTTAAGAAGCATAAGCCATTGTGAACATCATCCACTTGCTTTGGTGCAACCAGTTGCGCTGTCTGTGCAACGATGCAACCCCCCTCAACATGAACTGGTTTGGCATGTGGTGGCCTTAGACCACTTCTCTCTCCTTATGCCTCCTTACAGATCTTTCTCTGGTGTGACTTTTTTTACTTGTGTCACTGCTAGTCCTCCAGGATGGCACATTCATACTCGCTATTACAAGAAGGTTTGCCGTGTCTCCAGGAGGATGAATACTAGGAGACGGGCAATTACCCAAGGGGAGCTGGACAGGACAGTAAAAGGGGTATCAATGCAGCAGCTGAACTGATATCGTCTTCTTATTATTGTGAGGAAGAACAGGAGGAGCCCTATAAAATGACCTCCACTGGACTATTCGAGAGCATGTTCCTGGCCAAACTGTCAGATGGTTGATAACGCTCATGCCACCGCCTGCAAAACCATTCCCTTCTTGCAGGGGTTGCCATTTACACCAAAGCAGGTGAAATAGATTGATGATGGATTCTGCTTCCTGACTGAACAGATTGATGTCCCTGAAGTTTACCTGACTATCTCTGATATTGTGATTATTGAGCGTTACCCTCATTTATTTTTTGAGTAGTGTATATGATCATTAAAGGCAGTATTTGCACAAAGCAGTTACTTTGTTAGCATCTCATGTATTTGTTGAATCGCTCACAGAGTTGTTTCATCTGGGTTAAAATTAACGAGAGAACTCCAGCTAAGAAGGTGATTTCTAGCAGAACTTAAGCTAATTGGCAGTGAATGTGGCAACTCTGATTTTCTTCTTTAGCTTAAAAAACAGACATGAAAACAATTCCTCAACTGAATGCTGATTTTTTTTTGTTTTGTTTTTTTGTTTTTGTTAAATACAGTTATTTGAAAAAGAAAAATATCAAGCTGTGTTGAGCTGGTGCCTTCACTTGCTCTCAATGTCTGTGCTTTATTGTCAAAGATGCCTTACTGTTGCTCTTATGCCAACGTAGCACTTCAAAAAAAATTTCTATTTTTGTAGTTTTGAACTTGCTACAGTTGCTCTTTGTGACATGATGCAGCTTCAACAATCAGGATCACTGCAAGGTTCATCAAACAGAGGCCTCTGGACCCTCTGGACTCTGGTCTTTCTGTACAGCCTGTGCTTTTACTCTCATCAGCCTTTGTCACCAAACTGTTTAAGCACTGCACAGATACTTCTTGTTCAATTCTGGGGAAAATGTTTGATGAATGTATAAATCAGTAAAACAATACGAAAGAGGAGCCTTTGTCTTATTTGTTATTTATCAAACGCCGTGTTTTGCCAGCTTGCAAATGATCAGCAGAAGTAAATGTTAATGACTATTTAATTTTGAACACTATCTTTAGTCTAGACTACAAAATTATTTTTTGATAAAACAGAGATACTATAACTACCGGTAGGTAAATTTTAATTTGGAAATTTTTAAAAAAGTATATATAAAATTCACAAACTCGAGAAAGAAAAGCACCAATTCATTTTCTTTAGCCAAAAATGATTGGTGATTTTGGGGCAAACAAAACGAATCCTATACAAAGGGTAGTGTAAGTCACAGAAAACAGATGGCGGTGCCACTCGGATGGAGCGGGTCATGTGTAGCACAGTGTTCTCTGAACCAAATAAAATCTTTTAAAAGAAGGTCCCTCGAGTAGACTTTCCAGAACTTCCAGTCCTAATCTCTAACTGCGATTAACATTGATGTTATCCCTGAGGGTTTTGTTAGTGCAGCAGAGTACTGTGGGCTTGGCTTGATAAATGAAAACGGGTCCTTTTCAGGGACCCCTCTTTAAATCCAGCATCTGATCAGCACTGCTTGAACACCGGCAGAGGCCTCAGATGTAGGATGTAGAAGTAAGAACATGGCAGAGAATGCGCCCAATGATGAAAATAGCAAATAGAACAAAAATGAGTGAAGTGGCCGTCTAAGATGCTGGGTTTTTTTTTTTTTTTTAAACAGCCATGTATTACTTCTGCCAAGTATGTTTTCTTTTAGATAGGATTTGCAAGTGTGCACGCGGTTTGAATGAATTCTAATAAAACTTTGACCTCAGCTGATGGCCTGCCTCTGGCTCCTTGTTTGCAGCTTCTCATCCTCATTACAAAAGTACATTTTGTGACATAAACACACATATGCTCACACCTACAGTAGACAACACAACAAGATTGTTAGTTTGTGTATCCATGTTCGTTCATTTGGTTTTTCTTACAGCTTTGGTAGTTGAAGACACTGTTGTGTTCTTCCACTTGTGCTCTGTCCACTCTATTCTTATCTTATTATCCATTTTCTCCTTTTCCTGTACTCTTTCTGCTTGTTAGCTTGGCACTGCCATAGCACACATGCACTGGGAACACAAACAAGAGGAGCCTATAGAGTCTATAGAGATTTTTAGAAAAGCAAATATGTTTGGCACAAAGGTGCATTCAGGTTCTGATTTAGATTGCAAAAAGCTGACAGACAAGATGCTCTTATAAAAAAAAAAAAAAAAAACTTGTGTAGTTTTTCTGTAGTGTTTCTAGCCAAGGTTTGGCATTTCCCCTGTTTGGTAGCATGGATACCTCAAAAAAATAAAATAAAATAAAGGATAAGCCAGTTTGTTTAAATCAGTCAACATTTACTAGAGGAACAAAAAAATGATTATAAATCCACCTTTCAAGTTATAAATAAGCATTATATTATTGCTTTATGTACATAAACATCATGCTGAATCTACAGTGTTTCAACAGTGCAAGGAGGCGTGGAAATGTCCACTCACAATCTAGTCAAGACAAAATCACATCTAAAAAACTCAGTATACAAGAATGTGTTTTTTCTTTTTTTTTTTAAAAAAAGACTTTCAGCTGGCTTTTTATCAAATACATTCAAATTTAATCAGCGCTGTTCTGCAGAGTTCAGTCGAGCAGGCAGGAAAACATTAAATGAAATGTGAAGAGTTCATGAAGTAAATGAAATATAAACATGCAAATCTTAAAAACACAAGAGTTCAGTGTCTGGCTGGATTAAAAAATAAACAAAAAAAACAGTTTAGTCGGTGAAAAATCAAACTGTATGTAAATGATGGCTGTAGCCACCCTATTGCTTACTTTTTCTTGGTGTTTTGAAGTGGAGGATGATGAATCGTCATATGGTAGCCACTTGTCAGTGACACTGCCCTAATCTGTACTTTAGTTGGGCCTTTCTGTACACAATGAGCATCATGTTCTATTAAAAAAGTGAAAACAAAATGAAAACAAATGAAACTCATCAGAAAAGTGTTTACTGAGATCGCCACTCAATAAGACGTAGGGTCGTTTTCTCATGCACTTCTATATAACCTGACTTTTTTTTGCCACCATTAGAAACGATTCAGGTTTAAGGCACTTGTGCACTTGCTTCACTTTTCAGACTGAGTTTGAAAATCCACTGTGGCTTCGTCATCTGTCGAATGAATCATTATTCATAATACGTAGCTTTTCTTTTTTTTAATGCTGTGATTTACGTGTTCTTACCTAATTAATAGGATAATTACTGTACCTCACTAGAAATAGATTCGGTGACTCGTCCCTCATCTGATGATAATCCTTGTGTTGGAGGATGGTCGGTGGTCTTCGAGTGGCAAAAGTGATTGATTTCCTGAATGATGTTAAAACCTGGGGGTTTTTTTTTGGCATGGTGAGTTTTTTCTTGATGGAAAGACAAAAGAGCTGCTGGCAAATCTTTACAGTTTTCAGTCTTCGGGAAACTGAACATGACAGCATGGTGACATACGTTCATCCGTTTCCTTTAGAAAGTTTCTATTATCGCATGAATATTACAATCAAGTGGGCGGTGGGCCGTTGGTGTAATGCAACATGGGGTAGAAGGACCGGGCGAAGTTATTGGTAAGGGTGCAGCTGGAGTCACTTTCCGACATTGGAATCAGGCAGGGCAGGAGCAGGAGGAGCAGCAGCAGGAGCTGAAGAGGGAAGGCGGCACGCAGGGCCCGGTAGAAGAAGGATCGAGGGGGAGACGATTCCCGCTTCTCTCTGCAAAACACATCATATTTAGTGCAAGAAGACATGAAATACAAACAACGTTATCTGCGCTGCTACTTACCTTTGAGTGGAGGAGCCTTTCTTTGAATTTCCAGCCTCCTGAGAAACACTTTGACACTGGGCGGCTGTAGCAGATTCACAGTCCTGAGGTAAATAAATCGTCTACGTTAATATGCTGTAAAAAAAAACATTCATGACAGCTCTTGGATGTGCAGAAAGAAAATATTTTGAGCTTTTACCAGACGTTGCCGCAGGTTGCTGAGGTCGCCGTCCACCTGCTTCAGGAGCAGCTTCAGCTTGCTCCCCGTCACGTGGAGTTTCTCCCGGGCCTCGTTGCTCTCCTCTGTGCCGTCTTCAGGCTGGAGCTGAGACCACAGAGTCTGAAGGGAGGCCTGATGAGCCTGCCTGTCCTGCAGCTCCTTTTGCAGAGCCTGCAGACCACAACCAACAAAAATAGTAACTATTTCTAGCATCAAGCTGAATAAATGACTGGATAAAACTTTTTGACTTCACATGCTCAGTGTAAACACAGTGTCAGCAGCAGATCTGTGAGGACAGTACTTTTTTTCAATTTGTTGGGTAACCAAACATGCCTCTCTGCTTACAGTGAGGGTGTTGCTGTGCTGTTGCAGCGCTGTGAGAGTCGTGTCTGGGTGGCCGATGTCCACTGCGTAGCGTCTGCTCTCTGCGTGAGCGAGCCACAGCAGCAAAGAGTGGAGGCTTTCATGAAAGTCCTGTATGGGAAAAAGTTAAAGGTCATTTGTTACAGTGAAGCAGTTCAGCTGAAACCTCAGCTCATGTCATTTTTGACATTTTAATTTCTACTTACATCAACTAGATTTTTTTCCCTTCCAAATTATGGTAGGAAAAAAACATTTTTGCCATCTGCTTTTCAAAAATAGTTTTCCTCTTTAACCTCCTAAGACCCGAACTCTTCCATGGCATGCATTTTTAATTTCTCTTTGATACTTGGGCTGATTGGGGCCCGATGAATGTAAAAACAAAGAATTACCAGATTTTTGTTTACCTCATTTTTGTTTTTAAGAAAAATAAGAGCAGTAGATAGAACAGTAGCAGTATAATGTCCTCGTAAGTGGATATCAGGCCCTTGTAGAGCAAAATTGAGTATTTTGGTCTAAACAACCCAAAATGTGATGTCCACATATGTGGACACCAGGTCCTAGGAGGTTAATACTTTGCACACTGTATGCTTTACATGCACCAACTTCACCAAGACCTCACCAGCCACTATATTAGGTACAACTTATTATTAACGCAAGAATCTAATGAGCCAATCACATGGCAGCAAGACAACCTGCTAAATTTCAAAGAGGGCATCAGAAAGGGGAAGAATGGTGATGTTGCATGGTTGTCGGTGCCAGACAGGCTGGTTTCTTGAGTCTTGAAACCTCAGTCTTGTTGCTGACCATGTTCACTTATTTATGCTTTCAGCAATAACCCAGCATGCCACAAAGCTCAGATTATCTCAGTCTGCTTTTGTGAACATGTCAATGAGTTAACTGTACAAAACTGACCTCCACAGTCACCAGATTTCAATCTAAGAGAGCACCTTTGGGATGTGAAGCCGACAAATCTACAGCAAATGTGTGAAGCCATCATGTCAATATGGAGCAAAACCTCTGAGGAATGTTTCCAGCACCTTGATGAATTTATGTCATGATGAATCAGGGCGGTTCTGGAGGCAAAAGAGGGTCCAACCCAGTGCTAACAAGCTGTAACTAATGAAGTGGCCAGTGACTTTATTTGCACCAGCATTTGCATGAAAGTCATTACACAATTATCACTGCATAATTCATAATAACACTTAATACTTAATTAAGATAATACTTAATCTTAATTAAGTATTATTTATTAAAATTGGGAAATAATAATGTTATCAATAAAATTCAAGTTGAAAATAGTTTTGTCACTTTTTTCTTGTCACTTGTCAAAGATTCTGAAACTTCACAAAAATCAGTTACTTGTGAAAGCTTGTTTGAACAGTGAACATTCATCAAAGTGTTAATACTGCTGTTATCCTTAAGTTTAGAAAGGTTTTAAGATGTGAATAAAATATTTTTCAAGTCTTAAAACAAGTCTCGAGTTTTTTTTAATAGTCTGTTGTGGTATTTCCTCTTACCTGGCACTGCATGAGCTTCTTCCTCAGGCTGAGGTCCCACTGCTGGAGGCCAGTACACGCTCTGCTCCAGTCTCTGTTCATACTCGTCAGTCTCTCCTGTGCTTCTGGAGCTTCCTCACTTCGCAGGTTGACTGACAGCATGATAGACTTGTAGTGAGTAAACACTTTCTGCATCTCCTGCGAAAAAAAAAAAAAAAAAGCAATCATCCATTTTTTTATTTTTGCTTTTTTTAATGATCAAAACAAATTCCTCTTTTTTATGTTTAGTATTAAATCTTACCTTTAGTTCTTTAGCTCTGGCCTCCATCTCCTCAATACAGGCTGCTGGGTCAGGCTCCTGAAGGCGGTCCAGCTCCGGGATCACATTTTTTAACCAGGAAGTAATGTTGTCGAGATCACACCTGAGCTGCTGAGGCTCCTCAGAGCTGTCACGCTCACTGCATCTGGACCGTGCCTTGAGCAACTCCCAGCGTTCAATCACACCTAAGAGTACACGAACATCTTTGAATGTAAACATATGCTGAAGATGCTCAAGCTCACAGAAATAAACAGCAGCAAAGGGGCCAGTTAACAGAGGAAACAGAGACCAAACTTGCATTGCTTTTTTCTGGATGCACGTCTGGGTTTAAAATGCTTTCACTGGCTAAACTGCTGCAATGTTTATAATTGTTTCCTGCCAAAGCTCTGCAGTCTAAGCTAATGTTCGTGCACTGATATTAAAGCACTAAACACCACTCAGTGACTCTTGTCCAACCCCTCCCTCTTTTTTTAAACTACTTTCAAGCATTTCTTCAAGTTAGAGACTTTATAAAAAAGATTGATGTAGCTGAAAAGGAAAGCTGATGTGGAAGTGCAAAAGAAGTACTATTTCTAATAGCCAGTAGGGGGCAACCTATTCAGTTTCAAAATGAAGCAATAGTATTCCGTGAGAAAATGAACCTTCTGCTCACTTGATTTATGCGCTAATGCTTCTGTGTTTGGTTTATGATATCACTATTTTGGTCTTACTGAAGACAGTACCAAGCTTATTTATAAATTATGGACACCTCTGGATAAAATAGCAGAAGAAGCAGCATACAATACAGGGCGTGGCTCTAGTCCAATTGCTTACTGATGCTGCGTCTACACAGAAAGTGATTGACAATGAAGTGATGACTCGACACCACAGAGCATTTAGTGATATTTGGCAACTTCAAGTGACTAGAAGCAGAAAAATACACGGCAAGTATTGAAGCGACAAGAAATGAGACCACAAGATACTGCTGACTCACTTAAGAAATGGTAGTAAACACACTGCTCAAAAAAATTTGAGTAACCCTTTTTAATGAGAAAATAGTATCAAGTCAATTAAACTTCTGTGATACTGATCAGTTTCCGCTGCTTCGGTGTTAATGAAATTACCCTCAGTTGCACTGAAGGGGCAACAATGAGGCAACCTTCAAAAACAGGAGTGGTTTTACAGCTGGAAGCCACTGACATTTTTCCTTCCTCAACTTTTCTGACTGTTTTTTCACTAGTTTTGCACTACTGGTAACATGAAGTGATACCTGGACCCTACACAGGTTACGCAGGTAGCTTAACTCCTCCGGGATGGTACAACAATATGTAGTTAGCACAGCCCAGAATGAGCCCTCAGCCATCAAAGAGTGCTAATAATATTATTTAAAAAACAAAAAACAAAAACGCAAACCTGCTTTTGAAAACAGTGTGATGTCACGGTTACTATGGCCTACTATATCCATCATTTACATACAGTTTATAGTTTACCTGATGTTGCTGATTTTTGCAAAGCGTTCAGCATCTTTGAGGCTCACCTGACTGTTTGTCTGAGGCACTCAGTCCCATGAGACCGAACTCCTCCGGCTGCTCCACGTCATCCAGGATCAGCGACACTCTGTTGATGCTCTCTATGCTCCTGCTGCACTCAGACATGAGACTCAGCTGGAAACAAAACAAACACACTTTAAGTTATTACATCTGGAGGAGCACACGGTCTGCATATTTTGTCTCAAATGCATTCCCAAGAGTGAGCTATTATTCGTTTAACTACTAGAGAGAAGTTTTTGAAGCGTACATATCCCGGCTTTAGAGGGGTACTGGTCAGAGTGGGTGTGGCCTCAGTGTGTCCCTCTGTATCAGACTCAGTTTCTCTGTCTCCCAGTGCCTGCCATCTCGGAGAGTCTTGTACAGCCACCGACCTGCTTGATGCTGAGATGCAAAAATAATAAAAAATGAGTCTTTGTCAGTATTTTCCAGTAATGTTACATTTAGATATACTGTATTCTCAATATTATTATAATATTTTTTATTATCTTTTACCTATTTTGACATATTTTTCAGTGTTGGATGTTCACAGTTTTAGATGCTCATTTGCAAATATGCACACACAAAAATGCTCAGGTCTTTCTCAGACTTCTCTTTGGAATAAAAAAAAGTGGAAACATGCTATTTTAATGGAACTGCAGAATAAAAAAAAGGGAGCTGGAAATAAGCATTAGGTCTCCTTTTAACTGCAGGACACCAGCTTTCTGCTAAGAAACCATTTGGTCTTAACTTTCCTTTGTGGGAGTTTTTGGATTGATTCACTGTAAGATCTGCATCTGGCATTTACTACTGTCTCTTTAGCTGATGTGTCTGGTGTGATCAAGCAAACATTCGAGGTTCAACTACAGTGAATCAGATGTATTCAGATCTACTAAATTAAGTACATCTGGAACGTAACTCGAGCAAAAACAAACAAATAACCCTGCAAACAACAAATCAAAGATCTGCATGGTGGTGTTTACTCAGTGCTTATTTCACATGTTTGAGCGGTAAAAAGAGGGATTACAGCACAAAGAGCCAAGTAGGCAAGGCCACAACTGGAAAACACCTGCATAGACTGGTAGGAATTGTTATTTATCAAAGGAAATTGATAAATAACAATAATGTTATGGATGACACAGCACAACATTTTCCTACCTCCTAGTGTTACATGCACTGTAAAGTTCTAGAAACTAGTGGAGGACAGTGAGGTGGGCAAATGTGAGTGTGTTGGAGAATTGCAATATAAAAAAAAGACAATTATAAAAGAGGATGTTGGAAGAGGATGAAAGGATGAAATGAAAGAGGCTGAAATTAACACAACAAAGTTTGGACCGCTGAAAGTAAGATGTAAAAGAGAAAAAGGGAAGACATAAATTCAGATAACGATAAAAAATCTCCTGAAGAAAAAAATAAACCCATTAAAAGTGCAAAAAATATTAAGACCTCAAATAAATCAATCATAAGCAGACCAGGACTTTGAAGTGTAGAGACTTTGGGCATTTATATTACAAATATACAAGAAAAGGACACTCGAGGTGTTTTTTCCTTAAACCAGTAAAGTATCCAAGTGGAAGAGACAGCACAACAAGCATTTGGATGCCAAGTGATACATGAGCAGCAGGAAGCTATTCTCTGGAAATATTTCGGCATGAAGAGCAGAGCGGTGAGTGCTGAAGATGCTCTTGAGCCTACCCAGTGACGAGGCGAGCGGGGCCTCTGAGGCTTCGATAAATTCCTCCAGGGTCTCAGTCAACTCCACCTCTGCGAGGAGAGAGGGGTCAGACTAGAAATCTCTTTAAAACAAGACATCCTTTCTTCCAGAATCCAAACTAAAAACTGAAAAATGAGAGGAAAAGGCTCAAACTTGTCCAAGTCTTTTGGTCTTTTGGATTTCTTTCTTTGTCTGCTTGCCTCCTTTTTTGCAACATTGAACATTGGTCTGCTTTTTAGGGCTCCGATGGATGATGCTGTGGATCGTTTGTCTCCATGCTTATGACTGAGCTGTGGTTTATGAGTCAGTTGTTTTTTGGTAGTGAATAACATTCATTTTCAGCTGGTGTGAAAACTAAACAACCAAACAAAGAAAACTTTACATCTCAGCAACCTGACATTTTTATAATAATACTGATTACTGATTTTTAACTCACAGCCTAAACTACCGAGTTTGAACTGTCAAGGCAGAAATGTACATGTTTATCCTCTCTAATTTATTCAGGACATCTGCAGATTTTCCCTGTTTTTAAAAAATGTGCGCTGGGCTTTCGTCTTTGTCTTCATTGGCAGTTAGTCAAGCAAGTTTCACACAGTGACTCATCACAAAAACGATGCAAGTTAAATGCTGAGTTGCTCTCAGTCTCTAGAACTTGATTTGGCTCTTTGTGATTATGCAGAATGACAGCAGGAGTTACTTGTTAGTTGTATGTTTTGTACCTCTTATTAACTCCCTTTTTAACTTTTATTTTACAGGTCTGGGCTGACCCAGGATGTCTGTCAGCACGACTCTTTGGGGTTAAATTGTTAGAAATAACACTGTAACACTGTTATTTATCTACTACTTATTTATTTTGGTGCTTTGGTATAAATGGGGTTGTCTTTATCTGTGATCAGAGCAGCTGCCTCCCAGTGGCCAATATTGGAGCCTGTGGTGGGCCAGTTCTGCCCCCCGGGCCTTATGTTTGACACCCTTGGAGGCAGACTTTAAAGATACCTGACAGCGCACTGAAGTAAGCTCCCTCTTCCTCGTTCTCTTCCTCTTCCTCATCATCCTCATGTGATGATGACCCTCCTACGTCTACGGTGTGGTCCCACTCCAAAGCCAGTGAATCCGGTGTCTCCCGCCCTGAACGCACCAGGGGTGAGGACAGCAGGAGAGTGGGTGTGGCTGGAAGGCTTCCAAAGCTACGCCCAAGCCACGGTCGGCCAATCAGCTCCAAGCTTGATTCCAGGGAAAAGGTGGTAGAGGGGATCTCTGGTTCTTCTGTGATCTAGGACAGAGAAACCAAGCCAAGTGTGAATGATACATACCTGTCCTTACACTGGTAACACACACCAAGTCCTTGTTAGTTTTAGAACTGCCTCTCACATGTTATGCATAATTTGAAAAAATTGCATAGAATCAAGCAATAAACACGTGCGTATGGATCGGTGCCAAAAACTATGAACATATCTGGAAAATATTCTGCTGGATATTTAAAATAGGTTTAAAAACATGGAACAAAAAACTGCATGCATGTATAAAAGTCATACAAAGGAAAATCTATAAAATGATAAGGGATATTTTTTTATTTATAATATGTTAGACATTTTGTTATATCTGCTTGAATTAGACTGGAATCTGAAAAATGTGTGCGCCTAGGCTTACAGGGGGTTGGCTGAGGCGCTGATGGAAGCGGACCAGTCTCCTGAAAACTTCCTGGCAGTAGGAGTGCAGTTCCTCCAGCTCCTCCTCTATCTTCGCCGCATCCTGCGGTGAGCTCTTCTGGATCAGGCCCTCTCCAAACACAATCAGTCCATCAATGCGCTCAGTGTTCAGGGTGATCTCCTTCTGGAAACTCTGCAGGAAGACGAAGGGATGAATGAGTGGACAGAGATTGAGCCTTTAAACCCAAAGGAACAAAACGCAGCTTCTGATAATATCTGTAAAAGCATTCAACAAATAATTCTTTCCAAAATATTGCCATAGCTAAAGCCAAGACCTTAAGCATCTTAACATGCAATTCTTATAATCACTAGGAGACATGGTTTTGTGTGTGTACAGTACATGAGCTGTGCCTCACATTGAGCTGCCGTATCTTCTGATGGACATCGCTCTCTGAAAAGTGCTCAACGTTGGTGAGCTGCAGATCGAGGTTGGTCAGCCACACCAGCAAACTTTCCCTGGTCCCTTCAAATTCCTCCCTCTGACTGGTGAAATACTGTGAGAGAAGAAAGCAAAGCAGTTCATTACATCCTCTAGTGAAAGCTTGACATTAATGCCAACTTGTCAATTTAAAATAATAAGCCGGAGATTTACAGTAAAATGTGCAACACAAGACAATTTCAGCTTTTATAAAAACAACTGGAAACATTTGACTTTTAAAACGAGGAGAAATCACATGGCGTCAGAATTAAATGTATTTATGACATTTATTAAGAGAAACAGCCCGTTTCATAGATCAACACATTAGCAGGGGGCCTTTTTACAGCTTTACTGATTACACAATTATTATTTCAAACTGTTCTGAACAATGCTGCAACCGAGCAGTCGCGTTACTATAATTTCAGTAAGGACGCACAAACGAATTTGCCTATTAATTAAATGTCAAACAAAGAAAGTAACATTGCCTGCGTGCATCATGTTGTGATTTTGAAATTAGAATAAAACAAAAATACACTCAATGAGTCAGTGGCCTTTATGTGAATCTGACAAACACCAGCTCCATATTAGGACCAAAAATTTAACTAAAACTGAAAATGTACTCTGAAAACTGACTGAAATTAAAATAAATTGAAAAGAAATCTAAAATGAGATTTCAAAAATAAAAGTTTCTGTACCTTGAGCCTGCGGAGGATGGCGGCCACTCTTCGGTGCAGTGTATCCCACCGCCGGTTGCCTTCATGGACCATTGCTTTGAGCTGGCTGGCTCGGTCGGTGCGGTTTTCCCTGGCCAGCCGGCGGTACTGATTGTTGACCAGCTCCAGCTGGGTCAGTCGCTCATGAACCTGCCTTTGGAAACCCTGAAGAAGAGAGAGGAAGCATGGACAATTCAGTGTCTTTATTTCCTCAGTGTGAAGAATTGAAACATCCTCGATTTCTTTATTATATTTTTCTAAGAAAATGAAGAACATTTATCTAAGATTTATTGAAACATGTGCAAACATCAATGGAAATACAATATATAGGGCAAAGACAGAGTTTATATTCTTTTAATGACCTTGAAATTCAATATTTGGGACCACCTTTACTTTTATATAGCCTGAACTATTCTTGCAGTGTCTCAAGGACAATCTATGACTGATAGGGTTCTATTATGTGTTCTATCCAAGTCTACTTTTACTGCATTGGCAGCTCATGCTCACGACAATTTGAACTGATACACTTAAAATTTGGATTCATCACTCCATCAAATGCGTTGCCACGGTTTTTCACTCCAGTTCTTGTGTAATTTGGCATACCTCAGCCTTTTCTCCTTGTCTACCTTCCTTAATAATAGCTTTTTGGTTAAAGACACAATTTAAAATTGGTACTTTGTTTTGCATAAACACAACACTGGTTCATCCCTTGAGTTGCAACGTCCGACTTCAAACTGATAAAGATTACTGATGATCAAACAGAAACAAATCTTCATCAAGCTAACCTCACAACAACTGACCTCAAACTTCTTGAGCTCCTCTTTGGCGACAGCAAAAAGGACATCAGCTGAGTTGGGGTTGGCAGCGGTTCGCTCAGCCATCTTGAGCCAATCCTCAAATCGGGAGTAGTCATTGAGAAACTTACACCAGAGTGTCCACGTCTCCTCAATCCTGCGAGCAGACATCGTGATGGAATATTTGTTTCTGTAATGTTCAGACTCTGCGTACGTCTAAAGCATTAACCTAAAACTTTTAATCAACATGAATTATTATTTAGAAAAGAATCTGTGTCGTGACATCAGTTGAACAGTAACATAAAGAAGACCCCGTGTTAAAAATCATGAGCTTCAAATCGACATTTGGGTCCAGTTTGTTTAATATTTTGTCATATTTCATTTATTATATTTGTGACAGTACAGAAAATTACAGTAACAGACATAGAAGTTTAAACATCAGTATGTTCTTTAGCTCCTACAGTACCTGAGCTTTCGATTCAGAGCCATAGCACAGATGGTCCTCCAGCGCTGGTCCAGGCTGCGGCTGGTCTCCTGCAAGGAGTCGCTCTCCGCCTCAGTGCCACCAGTAGCATCTTCATCCCGCAGCAACACATCGCACAGACTGAGCACGGATGCTACGCCCTCCGTGTGCTTCTCAATGTCCCTCTGCAGCTCCTGGACAGACATAAGGACAGGTATCACATTGGTCCATACTGTGCTACAAACCTCATTTATTAAACATCAGTCCACAGACAGAGGACAGTGAGGCACTGCATGTGACCACCTCTCCCCAAATTAAACAAAGGACAGATATGAATTATTAATCATAAACAGACAAAGAGTTGCAAGGAGTGAAAAAGAACCTTTAAAACAAACAAAAAAGAGAGAAAAAGGGTTTACAAAAAAAAAGGGAAAAAATTAAAAATGTCAAATTGCTTGTTTGACATTAATAATAATAATAATGTCATAAGGTGTTGTGAAGTCCACCTGCTGCTCTGCCAGCCTCCTTTGGATCTCCTGTTCGTGACAGACGCTGTAGGTGATGGGTCTCGACAGCTCGGCCTCGATGCGAGAAAGCCATGAGCGGAGGTTACTCATGTTTTTATCCAACTGCTGGATCGTCACCAGAGTTTCCTTCAGCTTCTTCACCCTGAAAGGACACAACCACATCAATGTAAAAAAAAAAAAAAAAGATAAAAAATCTCTTTGAACGCCTTCATTTGATATTAACAAATAACAATCTGGGGGTTTCAACCCTTATTAAGGTTTAAAATTAAGTGATGAAACTGCTGAACAATCACCTGAGTTTAAAAAACAAAAACCAATAGAAATAAAATTGAATAAAAAGATGGGAATACAAAAAAGTACAGAAGACCACAGAGAATAGTGAAAGAAAAAAAGGATATGAACGAGAAAATAAGGGTAAAGAAAACTAGTGAATGAGAGAAAGACGGAGAAAAAATGATATATAATACAATAAACCTTACAGTAAACAAACTAATTACAAAATTAAAAAAAAATGTGAATAATTAACCTCCTAGGACCTGGCGTATGTGGACATCACGTTTTGGGTTATTTAGACCAAAATACTCAATTTTGCTCTACAAGGGCCTGATATCCACTTACGAGGACATTATACTGCCACTGTTCTATCAAAATTTTAAACGAATATCCTCACATGTGGCTCTCATTTTTCTTAGAAACAAAAATTAGGTTAAAAAAAAAAAAATCTGGTAATTCTTTGTTTTTACATTCATCGGGTCCCAATCAGCCCAAATATCAAAGAGAAATTAAAAATGCATGCCGTGGAAGAGTTCGGGTCTTAGAGGGTTAAAGTAATCAAAGTACTAAACTGATGATTGCTAACCCTTTAAAGCTAAGTGTATCATAGTTATTAAGAGTTTTTGAGACTTCTACATCATCAGGACTATTTTTCCCCAAAAATCTTAAATAAATTGCACAATACATTTTAGGAAATAAAATACATTTAAAAATGCCTGATGTAGCAAATATGATAGAAACTAAAATTCATATATGCACATTTATATTTATTTGTTTATTTATAAATTTCATCAGGAGTTTCAACATTCCCATTGCGAATTTCTAGACTTTTTCTGGCAATTATTTTATAGTCCTGCTTTTCAAGGGTTAAGCATTAACAGTGTAAAGAAGGAAGGAAGCAAAGAAGGAAGGAATGAAGAAGAAAAAGAAGGAGTTCACTAGCCTTCAACCTTCTCAGGTATCCTTACTAGAACTTCTAAAGTAACCATGGCAACTAACACCCGTATGAAAGAACACACACACACGCACACACACACACACACACATAGAGCGCCACAGTGACTGGTGTCATAGCAACGTATGGAACAATAAAAGCTCTCTTCTGAGCATTAAAAGCCTGAAGTGTGCCCCATTTGGGAGTTTGAGTTAATTTACCCATTTGATCCTTCCTCCTCTGCTGACGAGGTCCAGCAGAGCCTGTCAAGGGTGAGAGTGGAGACGCTCTCCACCGAAATAATAAGCACTAAAAAAACAGCTGCAAGTGTGATTGTCTGCCTCAAGAATGTATGAAAGGGTCCCAACAGATAACGGAGAAGTGAGAATGTAAACGAGCGGCATATTTTGAAAACCTAGTTAAGAAAAAGTTGGGATGCTGTGTCAAACCCAAATTGTATTCACAACAGACCGTAGAAAACATCCTAAATATTGAAATAAAACATTTTAACATTTGAGGAGAGAATGTTATGGCAGCAACAGGCCTCAAAAAAGTTGGGAAGTGGCCAACAAAAGGCTGGAAATGTAAGTGGAGCCAAAAAGAAGAAGAAAAAACACCTGGAGGAAAATTTTGTTACTAATTAGTTAAATTGCTGACAGATCAGTAACACGATTAGGTAAAAAAAGAGCAGAGGTTCACTAAAATTATCAGGTTTGCAAATCAATGAATTCATTTTTATTTACATTTTACAAACTGTCTCTTTTTTAAAAAACAGTTTTTTTAAGTATTTGGAAATACATCAAAGTAGTAGTAGAAATGAAAGTGACCTACAAATGGGTCATAGAAACCCATTGTAGGTGGTTGCTAGATAATATGATGTTGTCATTGGACATGGGTGAGGACCTTCATTAGTACTTCTATGCCAAGTTTGTTTGGTCAATTAATAAAGGAGTAAGAGGAATACATGGATATTATTGGGCCAACCAACGTAACGTTTAAGGCAAATATAAAATAACTTTATATTTTCTCTAGTTTATCTAAAGGTTAATGAATCAGTATGAGCAAGCCCTATAATCAAAATAATATTTTCAATGCTAAAATATAATTAGTCATGTCAAATTTACTGTTTTATTAAAAAGCACATTATTAAATAGACACACTTACTGAATGGATTAAAATGGAAAATTAAAAAGAAAAAGAAAAAACCCAAACTCAAACATTTTCCCAGCTTCAGTCAAAACATTAATGTATATTTTGATCGTTTATATGAGAAACTACTGTGGCTTAATACAGTCAGTATAAATTCTGTTCAGAAACACATTCTTCCACTTTGCAGATGCAACCAACTCGGTCCACTAACCAGTCTCTTTCTCCCATTCACTCCTTCTGCACCTCTGACAGGCTAACAAAGGCCAGCAGCTTCACGCCGAGGCCAAACAAAGAAACAAAACCCGGTCAGAGGCACTCGCTCAGGAAAAGGACACGAAGAGAATGGATAGAGAAAATGAAGCAGAAAGGAGCTGGAGGATAAGAGAGGATGCATGGCTATAAAGTACAGCTGACCACAGGAGGGCTCAAAGTTAGCCAGACACTGACCTCCAAAAGGCATCTACTGTTCTTACAGTACTTGTTTAATCCAGTATGATGTTTTTAGATAATTATTCCCTGAACTAAAGATTTAGCTACAAACACGACTATTTAAATCATGCCTACTAGCTATTGAAAATAAAACATAGATAAGGAGCATGAATGCTCCTCATTCGTGCAGAATTTTCACTTCTACAATTTACATACAGAAGTGTATAAAGAAACCTCATAGTTTCACACTTTATTTCTATTAGAAGCATCTAAATTAATTTAGGCTCCAGGACTTTGCTCGGTTAAGTTCACTAGCACACGTTGGCTGACTGTTCTGGGGTTAAAAAGTGCATGCCATGTTTCTAGCAGAGGCAGACAGTTAAAAAAACAGAGATAGTGTAGTTCATCTATTGGCAGACTACAGGATGGCAGAGAAACTCTTCTCCATCAAGAATTCTTGGCTCCCATCTTGTCTACATGTGGTCAAGCCAGCTTAAATCTGCTCACTGGGTCTTTTGAGAGGGCCTCAATTTGAAAATCAGCAATTAATACATACCGACATATGCCTCCCTCCCACCCACCCACCTTCAATAGTTATCCCAGTGACAGGCTACGGGGTGGGGGTGGGGGGGGGTTCAGAGTGGACATATGCTCCCGTCTGAGGCTAGGCGCAGCCAATTTTTTTCATGATAGAGGCGGAGGGGCTAAACAGCAGTGCAAAAAGAGGAGTCTGTATCTCCTGCTCTTCCACAGGACTGTCCATCTGTTTTTAAGGGGTCAGGGGGGGCAGTAACAGTTTACAAACACAGAGGCTTAACCTCTGCAGTCTGAACATTGGAGGCCATGTATTCCTGACAGCTGCAGAGCATAGCTAACGCAGCAGCAGGTGGATGGATACCCAGAAGAGCTGCTGTTTAATTACAGCCTTTTTGGTCCTTAATTATGCCTTTTACTGCTGAGCAGGTTTGATGTGAAAAGTGCTCGGTGGGGGGATAATGATGTGAATTGCTGGTTCTGTACACAATAAACCTGAATCTTCTATAAACCATTGGCCACATGCACAAATACACACTTCATCTTTTATTCTTACCATAACTTTACCTTTAGTCTTTGAAAGGTGCTTCCTGAATGGGGAGCCACACTGTATATACACAATTTGCTTTCTTAAGTGCCTTTTGCAAAGTGTTTAACTGGCATAAATAAACACTTTTGTTAGCAGGTCACACCATGCAGCTTCTGTGGCGGCTGTGGTTGCTCTCACCTGGCTTCGATTTGGTGGAAGAGGTTGTGCCAGCGCTGGTTGACTTCCTGCAGCGACTCGTGGACCTGTGCCTGCTTGGCCTCGTTGCTGGCTAAGAGCAGCTGCTCTCCCAGCTGTTTCAGGTGGCTTTTATTCTCACTAAACAAGTTAATTTCCTCCATACAGTCCTGTAAGGAAACATGAAACGATGCTGATATATGAACATTATATCCTTTGTGAACATTTAGTCCTTAAAACAGCAAGTAACCTTGGAAAACCTGGAAACTATTCCAGTGGTTCTCAAACCACATCAAAACTCATGATTAACGATACAGGGCAATTAGCCAAATGTTGTCTGTTTTTTCTTCATCGGGAAAAAGTTCACACCTAATCAAGTTTTAGTGCAAAGCCATAAAATGGATGAGTTATAGTCATTCAACCTGCCCATTTCCATTCCCTTAAGCACTGGGTTTTTTACCAGAAAGTATTTTCTTTAGCTACTATCTTAATAAAAAGTACTGACAAGGGGCTCCAATTTTCTCCGGTCATCTACAAGCAAAAAAACACAACCTCTAAAATAACTGAAATCATACTTCATCTTGAGACAGGAAGGACAACTGTTGTGAAAAAACAAAAGGCCTATAGATCATCAATTCTAGGCCACCATCTGTTATAAACACAGCACATGTAGTTCATATATGGACTTAAAATAGAGCTTATATGAATGCCTTAGTTCATGAACTAGTTGTTGGAACACACACTTCCTCAAAGTAATGTCAAAATAATACCCATAAACAATCCCTTTGTTGATTGAGGTGATTATTGTCTGTGAAACTCTAGTGTTGGGCAACGCCTCGTACCTTCTTTAGTTTCTCCACCATTTCTTTGATGCTCAGCTCTCCCCGGTGGCACACTTTGTGCTCCATCTGAGTCAGCCAATCACAGAACTCCTTGTTTTTGTCATTGAAGATGGTCCACGCATTGAGACGATCTGCGATTTCCTGCTTGCGCGATGACACCTAAGAAGAGTCAAAGCAATAAAAGTGGTGTTTAAGCAGTGCTATAAGTTAAAGATTACAAGTGTGAACTACCTATTCTCAGATAATCACCATGCTATGTTTGCACATTGGGTATACTGCTACAATATATAAAGCCCCGCTAAAATAATTCACTCTAATAAATCTTCAGTGCTGGCAGTTACAAAGTGCTATGGTGCAGAGCACATCTACTGGTTCTCTAACTAAAACTTTCCAAGATCTTTTACAATGTTTTGTTACAATTAACAAGCAGATCATGGAGAGAAAAATCATCTATAGTTGTAAACGTGGTACTTTCGTTGGCAAATTTACTGTCGACTTGCAGGAAACAACAAAAAGAGTGGTGACGAACCTCTTTATGACTGTCAGTCCAGTCTGAAACAGGGTTAATTGTTTTGACTCCCCTTGGTATGCATCCAAGAAACAGTCTGACCCAAATATAGTGCACAAAAAAGCATTTGTGTGGTTGAACTTGGTGCAACTGGGTGTATAACTGATGAAATTTGTAGGGCACTTCAAAAGCCCCAAAGCATAAAAATGTGTGATTACATGGTATTAAAGATTAAAACGTGGCAAAAATGTTCTCTTGCTACAGTTAAATAGCATTTCATCAGTAATCAACTGAATTGAGAAAAATCCCCAGGAGAGTCTTGATATTTGATGAAATTAACAAGGTCCATTTACCTAATGACAGCTTAATACCATGAAAACACCCCATTTCATTGCTGCGGGGGGTGATAATCTTTTTGAAGCTAAAGGGCTTAGCATGCCCATGGGGCATGTTACATCAGCCATAGTTTATTGCTCAGTGACACTTTTATTTTAAAATGAGCCCCGCTTTGGTTTTAATGAACTGGCATCGGAATGCAGGAGAATTTAGGGTGCATTGTGAGCCGCGGTCACCCTGTGAGGACTTAGTGCTTCCCTGGAACAATAGATCCAGTCCCTTGAATCCCCCTTAGCCCAGCCGAGCCATCTGCTCATCAGACCCATTCCGGTGGCTTCCCCCACCTACCACCTGTTAACTATGCAGAGGAAACTGCAGTGGCTCAGATCCACGCCCCCCGGCCATGTCAGGGATGAATACGGATTAAAAATGTTTGGTGTGATCTATCAGCTGAAACTAACAAAAATTCGTTTTAAGACTACTGTCTAGACTTTTCTATATCAAACTAACAAAAACGATTCAGTACAAAAATCACACACACCTAACTGTGAGTGAGTGGTCTTTACTGGAAGAAATCAGATGGCTTTCAGGCAATTACATGATGGTATTGTGCAAAGTTAAGGTTAACTACTTCAGTTTGCATACAGAAAACAAGAGTACTACACACACAATGCATTCCTGGCTGCTGTTGCTATAACCGTGAAACCCAGTAACTCCTGCCAAGACAGGGGCAGGTGGACTATAATTGGGGACTCTATTAGCATGAGCATAAATTAAACCATAATCCCTGACAAAAATGTATAGAGCTTGTCATAACTGTGTGTTTCTCAAGAAAAAGAGTGATTTTGTGCCTAAGCCGAAAGACTTAGTCGCAGGAATTTGAACCTGTCTGTATACAGCGGAGCTACTTTCTGCAATAATGTAGTTACAGAATTAACCCCCTGTTGTTTTAGACAGCTTCATGTGACTGCTCGTGGTAGCCTGACTTTTTCAAGCTCTCACTTTAAAAAGACTTCTCTTTACTTGGCTGATACGAGCAGAACAAGCTCTGCTGGATACAATCTAAAAACAACCTGTGAGATTCACCAAACTGCAGAGGAAATATTAACAAACAAGTCATTTGGCTTGCAGGGAGGCAAATTGCTGAAAAGGAGACAGATGCAGTTTTCCCTCCATGAACCTGCGCATGCTGGCTCTTTTCTCACACAAATGAGTGTAAGTGTCTGTGTGTGTTTGTGTGCGTGTCTCTGTGTGTGGTGTAAGGCTTTGTGCTGCTGGTCACCGCCAAAACACAGCTGGTAGCAACTTTTCCCTCCTTCTCTCCCCAACCTCTCTTTCTCTCTCTTACCTGTTTCATCTGCAGTCCCTAAGACACACAGTCCCCCCGCTCTCTGTTTACATATAAACTTCTCTGTCAGTTCTCACCTTCATACACAGCTCTTCCCACTGACTGTGGAGTTGCTCCAGCTGCTTCTCCAGCAGAGCCGAGTCACTGGCCGTGACATACTGGGACAGGTCCGTCTTCATGTTGGCCAGTTCCTTCAATCCGATGGCCAAATGCTGCAGAGAGAGCTCAGTCTCCTGCATAACACACACAAGCATGCACACTTGAGCACCCGGTCAGATAGCCATGTACAAGTTGTGTGTGAACACGCTTCTCTCTTTTCGCTCTGACCGTCCAGATTAAAAGGATGTGGACGGGACAGGGGGAGGGTAGAAGGGGTAGAAAGGGGGAGGGGAGTGAAAGCATGGGGATATTAAATAAAGGAGGGGTGGGGGTAAACTCAGGGGTTCTCTGGTGGGATGGGGGTAGCTACTGATGAAATTGAAGTGTTCAGAAACTGGCTAGTTTTCAGACCAGTCCAGAAAACTGCAAATGATTTATTGGGATTTAAATGATAGGTTACTGTCATATAGGTGCCAATGGCATACATAGAGAGATGTCAAATTTTCAGTGTTACAGCAATGACAAAACAGTTTCTGTTCTTCTGTTTCTTTTCAGTAAGTATATTATTTCAGTAAATTACACAATGTCCACTGCTGGCAACCCTCAGTACCTGTTTTTCTGCAGCATGTGGATCTGATTCTGAGAATTAATTTGCAGAGAACGAGGTCCTACTCTGTTAAGACAAAGAGTTTTTCAAAGACTGTTTCCGAAGCAGAGAAGGTGACTGTTCTTGGCGAAAGAAGCCGCAGTACTAAAATGTGAAAACCCTATTATCAGGAATGCAAGTGAAACCCTTGATAGTCCTTGATATATTAAAGCACAAATTTAAATGTATTTTCATGCATTAAAATCTAAATTGAATCTAAACAGAGTTAATCTTCTCTGCACTGACAGAACCAAAGGCCATATTTCTACATATTTGATCTTGATACACTTGTAAATTACAGACTGTGTGTTTTCTAGATAATTTAATGCTTTGGAAAAGTAGCAAACATGCACATTTATTATATATGGAGTTGCATTACTGTTGAAACTTTGTGAAGGCTGATTGCAATAAAACTATAATAAAGCTTAAAAGCTCTTTAACTGCTTTGATGAATAGAGGTAGATTTCATTTGCACAACTGAGTACAAAAGGTTCTATTATGTCTGGAAATCATACAGCATAGCAGCTCATTTTATTATCAAAAATTGCCTTCATTTCTTAAACAGTATGTTATGAAATGTATTTTCACTCCACTGTTAGAAAAGTGGAGCTCTGAAATACCCGCAGCAGTTTTCTACAATTTATATCCCTCTACTTTTCATACATTCACAAACACATGAAAACACATCCTTTACAATATTATATTAAATCACCTGGATAAGAGCGGAGTCCTCCGGTCTTTCACACGTCTGTTGTTTCATCTTTAACTCGTGCATTTCAGACACGATGTTGCTGATTCCATCCTGACACCGAGACCACATCTAGACAAGCAGCGTGACACAGAGCGGTCAGAGATCTCTGGAGTGTGCTTGAAAACACATCAATAAAATGCCTCAGAGAAGACAGGGACAGCTTTAACATGTTAAATTATCAGACACCAAATGTGCCTTCCAAAAATAAATTTAATGAACCTCATAAAAGGAAAAAACTCAGAATGTCATCAGTGTTCTTAGTTTTTTAACAGTCAAGCTTTCAGATGCTGTGATAAATCCTGAGTGAAAAATTTTTTTTTAAATGTTACAAAACCATAGCTCTTTGGGTCCTTAAAAATGTAATATATTATTCTGTATGATGTCTGCAGTAGTCAATTCTGTTTTTCTATCAATCTATGTGTGATCTGACCTTTAAAACGCTGTTCAGAGGGATTTCCCTTGTCCGGGTTGGATCCTGTTGAGCTTAAAGGGGTTAACACAACTTTGCCTGACCTCTCTCTGGTCACGAAACCAGTCAGATGTCATAATTAACACAGCTCACCCAACACAAATGTTAGGGTCTGAATATTCTAATAGTCAGAGAGCAAGCACGCTTAGCAGGACTTGACGAAAAATAATGAAAGGGTGTGCTCATGTATCTGTATTTTTAAAGGTATTTTTAAAGGTATTACTTGTAATACAAGATTAGGGTGGTATTTTGTTCGATGTCTGGTCTGTCTAGGTCTTACAGTAAAGCACTGAAGGAATGAAAGGGGCAGACACTGGCAACCAGCTGTCTCTGGATGTGGATCATGGAGAGATTTGAGTCGCTCTTTGATCCCTCTTGGCAGGAGCTCAGTGCCAGGGCAACACACCAGCCTGAGTGTGTGTGCGTGTGTGTATGTATGGGTTGGTTGGGATCAGGTCCTAGATATGGGTCATGCAAAGCAGACACCTCCTACTCCTTTGTTAGTGCACAGACACACTCTTTTTCTTGATTTTCCTGAAGGTGCAGTTTTCTAAATACTCAAAACATATCAGGCAGTGATATAAATGCAGTTTTAAGGTAAAACCTAATATGCTGTCTCTTGATTAAGCTGGAGAGTGGATGGTAAATGTTTATCTTGCCTTTTATATGTGTAGATTTTCTTTCTCACCTACATCTTTCCATGTTATGCAAAATATTTCCTTTGGTGTTGGAGCCTTGATACAACAGTTGAGGCAATACTTGTTCTATTTTAGAGAGCTACAAGTGTATGTTAGGAGTGTGGTAATAAAACGCACTCATTTTTGTTGTTTGTTATTTATTTTTTTAAATTTGACTTCCTGATACTTTCATTTGATCCTTTGGGTTAGGCTTGATTAGTTTAAATCAAATACAGCAGTTCATGCTGTATTAACATGTTGGGTATGATGTGTTGGGTGCCACAATCCAGTATATCAAGCTCAGCCACCAAAGGACACCTTGTGCATAAAACTGGCAAATGTCTTTGACAGAACAGCGAGAAATGATCCAAGTGAATGAGAACGACTTGCTCTGTCAGCGGCTATAAATCTGTGGGTTGGGCCCTCCTGGTGAGGCTATGGAGTAAAACTAAGCTGAATGAATATGATTCATGCAGTGAAAACCAATGGGAAGGAGTTTGCTGTGCTGACCTTTATTTCACCAAAGTTCAACTTATTCTTTATTGTTAATGATTGATAAAAACCTTTCACGCGGGTGGGCTTTTTTTTGTTAAAAGTGACACATGAATCTGTCTCCTGCAGTTCCCTGATGGTAGTGAATTCCCAGGAAATTATGGCAAATTGACCTCTATGTTTTCTGAATTTTCAGCTTTGGGTTTCTTGGGTCTTTCTGAACTGTATAAAGTCTTTTGACTATTAATCAAAACAGTGAGATTCGGATATGGATTTTACTCGTACACTTTTAAATAACTGATGATTCAGATATAGCATAAAAATGCTAAAAATTAAACACAGGCATGTTACCTCAACAGTGGTGTAAAGCATGTCTCTTCTTTCCCTCAGTAGTGATGTGGTTCGTTGCCAGGCTTCATCTATGGCCTGAAACTCTGACTGCAGTCGACTGTAACACTCTGAGTCCTTCATTGTTTCACACAGATGTTTTCCAGCCTTCAGTGTCTGGGTGTACACAGTGGAGTGCTGATCCAGAGACTCTGTGATACACTTTGAAAAAATGTGGGGAGAAATAGTCTTTAGGGTGAAACTTTTGAGTAAAAACATTAAAAACCTAAAACGTTAAGTTAATATAACTGATCTCCCTTTCAAAGCCCTCTTCTCATGCATCTCTGGGACTTCAGCTGCTCTAGATTGAAGTCCCTTTCTGTCCCCTTTTCCTTCGTTCCTCTCTTCCACAGCATGGCTGTCACGTCTGCTGTGACCCCCAACTGGTCACAGAAGACGGCCGCCCCTCCCTGAGCCTAGTTTTGTTGGAGGTTTCTTCCTGTTAAAAGATCATTTTTTTCTTCCCACTGTTGCCAAAGTGCTTGCTTACAGGGGGTCATTTGATTGTTGGGGTTTTCTCTGTATCATTGCAGGGTCTTTACTTTACAATACAAAGCGCCTTGAGGCAACTATATAAAATAACACTGAGGTTAACTGAATTGAATTGTCTCTGTTGATTCTGGTTTTGAACACATAGACAAATGAGCTAAGCCTGGTGAGTACGGCTGGTTCATCAGCAAAGATTGTGTTGGTTTAGGCAAACAACAACAACTTTTGCATGCTGTCACACAATGGTATGGATTGCCATTCAGACATGTCTTTTGCTGATGTACTCCCGCAGCCATAGGAGGAATTTCTAGTGCACAATCTCGTAAAAAATAACAATGAGCGTTCTCCTGGTAACACGCATGCCCTGATTCAGTGTCTGTGGGTTTGAGAACTGTGAAATCTTCATGAACATAGCAAATCTCCCCACATTTTTATGGGTGGATTACTTAAACTTCATGGTCAGACTTTATATAGAAAAAAACAAAAAAATTTTCTCACTGCATTGTAAAATACATTTTTATACTGACCTGGTAATCATCGACACAGTTCTGCAGCTGATCCACTGCACAGAGAAAGCGTCCAGTTGGGGGCAGCAAAGAGTCAGCGTCCCTCAACAACTTCCACAGATGTTTCAAACCATTCTTGTAGATTCTCCATTGGTGCAGCTGTTCCTTTGTTAAGGTCCGGCTTTGACCAGCCAGAGCCACGGAGCTGAACCAGCCATTCTTTAAACTGACCACTTGTGCCGTGAGCTCAGATCTGTACAAACCAACAAAATACAATTTCAGTTTTTGTGTGTCATTGGGTCCAAAACAATCACCAAAAAGTAAAACCACATAAACAAATAAAATAAAATGGAGGCGATAAAAACTGTGTTACAGTGTGTCCACATACATACACACATAAAAACAAAAAGCATAAAATTTTACAACTAATGCAGCATAAGGACATCTCTGTCACAGCTGATTTATCTGCAATCTATAAATTACCAACTGCAAAATAAGTGGGATCTTAAAAATGTCTTCCAGCTGTGAGCAGCGGTTCCAGCAGCGAGGGAAAATTCCCTCTGGGTTCTTTCAAAATTCTGAAACCGTTCCAAGCTTCTCAAAGAATTCAAAGATGGATTCAAGGACATCGAGGAAAAATACAGCAGTTGTCTGCCATGCACACACACACAGTAATTTATTTTCAGTCAGTTTAAGACCTCAAAACAACCACCTCTCATTAGTCAAATCACCACCCCCATTTGTCTTTTGCAATGGATCCTTGCAGCTGTATTATTTCCCACACAAATCAAAAGGGTATGCACTCTACAAATATTTTCTTTTATGATTATACTTTGACCATTTAATGTCTCATGTATTTAAAGAAAATTCTACTGATACATTTGTTATTTTATTACACTAGCAACAACAAATAAGCATTTTATGTAAAATAATTATATGCAAAGTATTTACTTCTAAGCCTTTTCTTGACTTATCCATCATTTACCTTTTCTCTCCTGTTTCTTTTTCCATGGATTTGATTGCATCACAGAGAAGATGCTGCAGAAGCTGATGTCCAACAATTATGTCAGCCTGAAGTCTCTGTGGGAGCAGAAAAGAGGGCACAATGTGATTCTTACATCACTCTTTATCTTTTTTTAAATAAACACTGTTTATGATTAAACATTTCAAAAGTGTAATAAAATTGTAATTACATTTCTTGCAGCATTACAGCTTTTCTTCAAAATAACATGAAAATTGCTCCAGTGCTGCAATGCTCTCAGTCTCAGCGATAAATGAAATTACTGGGTCGAGGAGGTCATTAGTTTGGCTTCAAAGTGAATTATCAAATTTTTCAAATAGTTACTTATAGGAGGTATAAAGATGATTATCAACTTTGCTGATTAAAATGAGCTAATAGAGCAGTTTTTACATAGTTTTTATAACTAAAAATGAATAAAACATATTCTACCTGATGGACAATCAGCATCTCTTGAAGGCTTGGATAACTCGGGTTTTTTCTGCACACTGCTTCCTGCTCCAGTTTCTCCTTGATCTGTGTGAATCTTCCACTCTTTTCCTGAAAACTCAGGGAACGCTGGCACTCATCCTGCAGTTCTCTAGGAAAGAAATGTAACATACATCAACATGCAAAGCTTTCTTTTACTACAGCGCAGAAAAAGAACACTCAGTGCATCCATTGTCTCCAGAAAATGACACAATAAGTTATTCCTCAGAAGAATTTGGCAATAGACAACAACACTACAAAAAACACCCCCACCTTCAGTTATGAGGCTTTATGTATCAGGACACAATAAAAATAATCTGGTCCATTGCAGAAATTAAAATTAAGTAACTATAAGCTCAAATTAATATATAACATATATAACATATAACATATATGGCATACACCATATATTACTCATTTAACAAAAATGTAATGAATTGCTGCATTAGTGCTTCCCAACAGACGCGGTGTAATATCTCTTGTTGTTCCTCAGAATCAGAATCTTTTATTGCCATTGTAGCAATCAAACACTGAACAACGAAACTGACGTGCAATTCTTACTTTCACAGTCAAAATAAAAATTAAGTAATTTTAATTTTATTTATTTTTAAAAGTGAGTTAAAATTGATAAAAGATAAAAGAGATTGTATTTAGCTAACCTTTACCCTGATAAGAATTATATTTACTGTGTTATAATATGTAAAACCTAAGAATAGAGGGTACACTTTCTGTTTATGATGATTGAACACTGCTATGTGATACATAAATATCTGAATTTGCCTGAAAAACTGTTAAATGTGCAGACAGCTACACATAGATTACTATCTTTGCTTTCTCGTGAATTGAACTTCCTCACCTGTCTGATGAACGAGTCATGACTTTGACCCACTCCCTGATAAGTACGTGCAGTCTCTCTGACTCCTGTTTGTTAAGATTCATGTGGCCACTCATGTCTCTGATGTCCAGCAATGATGGAAACAGACCACAGAGCTCCTGGAGTACCTGCTGCAAACCCAGGTATATTTGAAACAACTGTAGTTTAAGAGCATTTGTTAATAAAGTGTACAGGGATGTAGACAATAGTGAGTCCGACGAACCTTTACAGAGTCTGTGTTATCTTTGCCGGCCTTTAGTTTCTGCTGTAAGTCCTGCATCTGCTTTTTGAACACCTCCAGTTGGGCATGAAATAGTTTACGTTGCTCTAAATCCTCCTGCACATTCAAAGAAATGTAACTGAGTATATATAACAGTTTGAGTTTGAGAAAGTGTCCCTCTGCACTCAGTGTGACGATAATAAATTCTCATACGGTGGGAAGCTAGACTGAAAGAAAACTGCACAGGTAAAATATTTCACATAACTTCCCTCACCTCAACACTCCTCTTTTTCTCTGCAATTGCCTTGTTTAGCAACAGGATGCCACGCGACAGCAGTCTGGTTTCTGATCTTATTAAATTTGCAGGTAGTGGTTCTAGCTGGCCAATAAGAGGCTTGGATGCTGCTAAGACATCTCCCATGATGCTTTGCAGCTCTTCAGCAGCACCCTGCAACTTCTGGATAAAAGAACAAAAAACACAAAATTCTGATTTTTCATATTCATATATATCCATGTAGTGTGTTTAATTTTAAGCAGCAGCTTTAACAGAAAAACTTTTTAACCTTTCAAATTGTTTTCATCTAATTTATTTGAGGATTTTTTTTTAAATAAAGCAGAAGATCAGAGCTTCTTTTTCTAACAAAATACACTTTTCTGTGTATTTTGAAGAAGAAAAACCCCAATATTAATAGCACCGCAAAAGCTTTTTGTTAAAAAAAAAAAAGAAAAAGAAAGAATTTCCAAATTAAACACGTAATACTGCATCAGAATTACGCACGAAGAGGGGACATCAGATGTATGAAACCTGAACAGACCACATTGGATATTTCTGCCAGTAAATGCATGCTGCCTGTTCAGTTCCAAGAATAGAGGATCAGTCATTGAGAAAAACATTTAATTAAATTGTGTATGTAATTCGTGTACTCTCTAAACCAATGCCAGGTACAGGATGAGTCAAAGGGGGAATTTGATGGCTCTAAATACTGAGAATGGCAGATATGAAAAATAAGATCTATTAAATCCTAATAAGCTTATTTGCTTGCTCAAGATAACCTTTAATAATCCCAGAAATAGTTTCAATTCAACCACTTAAATTTATTCATGCTTTCAGATATTTGATCTACTCAGTCTTAAGCTACTTTAAAACCTTATGAAACAAATCCAATAACTTGAATTTTTTTATTATTATGACATAAATCACATTGTGGATAACAGTGGGTTTACTGCTAGAACTTCACACACGCATACTGAAGCATTACATAAGCGTATGAGGCAGCTGATTTCTGCTAACAACCTGTTCTGTATAGACAGTCTAGTAACAGCCCTAAACTCACCTTTACTGAGCCATCTATGGCTTGAGTGTTGTGTCCAGCTGAAAGTGATGACCTTGATAGCTCCTCCCACTCATGCTGCAGGTGTTTCTGCTGTGCAGAGCAGCTACAAGAGAGACGAGTGTATTCCTGCCAGACCAAAAGCGTCTCTTCTGTCTTTATGTTTTCCTCCTTCATCTCCTGCACCGTGTTCTGCCACCTGAGAAGGATGCAATGCTTGATTACTTTGCGGCTGTATAGCGCTAACATGCACAAAGTAAGACCATAGTTGCCTGATTTAGTTGACGATGTGTGCAACTGTAACATGTATAGTTGTTAATTGAAATATTGCTGCGTGCACTGCAACGCAGGCCTCTGACCGTTTTTGTTCTCCTTCCACTTCATCACGTAGTGCCTGTGCCGCTCCATGATGGAGAGACCCTACAAGACTCTGACAGGATTTGTTCACAGCTGCCCAAAGTGCTTCTCCTTTTCCAGCCTCCTCCTGGAGTTGCTGTGGGACATAAAACACATTTCTTTTATATTCCTTCTTACTCTAAACTAAAGCTTAGAGACTGAAAAGCACTGACGGCTTGACATCTGTGAGTGCCTACATCTATTCTAAATCTGTCACAACTAGAATGAGGGGCTTTTAACTTCATACAGCTACAGCTGGTTGGTCAAAAACATTGTTTTTCTAAACTGTTGCTTTAACACTGGCAAATATATAAGGCTTTCAGGAACTGACATGTCAAACTAATTAATATGATAATTGTTAGAATGAAATACAACATGTGATTATTTTTCTTGTAGCTTTGTATGCACACAGTTGGATATAAAGGTTCACCAACAAGGCTTACCAGGAGGAAGTCCACGTATCCCTCTGCCTGCTTCAGCAAGAAGAGAGGAGCTTGTTGATGCTGAAAGGCACAGCGCACCCTGGTGGTGTGCAGAGTCACATCCCTCAGATCTCTGTGGAAACAACTCCACTTTTCCACAACCTGTTGAAGCGCAGGTCTCAGAGCTTTCATCTAGAAAGGCCGCCAGAAACAAGACCATTTATAAAGATAATTTATACTGTAGCTCAGTTCATCTGACATTTGGAATGATTTTTTGAGTACTCCATGCATTCTGTGCAGTTATTGAGCAACTTGTAAGACATATGACTCCACTAAGCACCATGTTTGGCATATGGTGCTGATCAGGGTGAGTTTATCAGAGCTTTGTTTGCTACATCTGGAAAAAGGGACAGAAAAAAGAATAAACCAAGTGAAAGAGTGGAAGGACATAAAGCCAAAACAATAAACTTGAAAACACTTTGCAGAGGGAAAATGCAAAACTGAGTGATGAGTCACTGTGGGTCTATCATGATAAGTGACCCCTTTGTGTATGGAAGTGTTACTCAAGCATAAAGCAATAACTTTACATGTTGTCCAAGGTGTTTCAGGCCGAAATACTTCTCATCATCTGCTCAGGACAGGATTTACAGCTTATAAAGCTTGTGTTTTAATATGCTGTAATCTAGCACTGAATTATAGTAAGACTGACTTTTACCTCTTGACTAAGATCCCGGCAAGCATGACTGATGCCCTCTGCCTCATTAGAAAAGGCAACATCACATGGGCGCTCCTGTTCCCTTTTATCGTACACATGTGTGGTTTTTAACTCTTGTAGAGCTGCAGCCACTTCCTTCACTCTACCCTCAAGAGCCTGACAAAAAAAAACACATTCTCAGATCAGACCAGAGTGGAGGGGATGATACTCTACAAAAGGCCCTCATCTCTTTGCTCCTGTTACTTTACCTCCCACTCCAGCAGAGCCTTATGAGCCAGAGTTTGGCTGGTGGGCTGTTTCCACTGATTCAGCTGCTTCTTCTGCTGCTCTATCCAGACGTGGAGACACTGCAAACGCCTCTCCCTTTCTGCACAAGTGCGATGGATCTGCTCAGCGCCACAAATCTGATGAGAGAAAGCCAAACGGTGGATGAATCATGACAAGCAAAAAAGTCATGAAAAGTTATGTCTTTATAGCCGAGTTCGTGTTAAAAAATGTATTTTCTTGTTCCTGTTGCTGTAAAGTAATATAGATTTATGGCCTCTTTGGGGTTCCAGTGCCGATATAAATCACTGATGCAGCACACTATGAACTCACACACATATTTTTTACATAATAGCCTTTTATCAATGTCCAACTTGAAAAATCTGTTTGCATCAATAAAAATATGATAGATGGATAAACATAGAGGTTACAGTTGCATCAGATTAGTAGTAATCTGCCTGTTTTATTAGTTGCTGAGATAGAGACCTGACTTTCTAGCTCTCTCTGAAAGTGCAGCCACTGCAGCCTGGAGGCACCGAGTTCCTCTGCGAACGTTGTACGCTCAGAGCGGACTGCCTGGATGTCTGCCATCTGAGGCCTGGGCTGACACAGGAAATGAAGGAGGAGCTGCCCATTGGTCACAGCAGCTTTGAATGCCTAAAAAAACAACATAAAAAATGAATAAAACTACGCAAACCGAACCAAAAACCATGCTAGATTCTCCCCTGCTTGAATAGACCAACAAATCTGATTTAATGTAGATGCCTCTGTTGTGCCACTTTTTTTAACTTACATTTTTCATACCTTTCAGTCTTTGAAGAATTAAATCAGTACTGTTTTAGTGGTTTAAATTATAGTGCTTTTACTGCAGGATGTGATTCATAGATGTCACTGACATAACAGCAGAAAGAATAAGAGCCATATCGAGGAGAGAACAGTGAAATGCACCCTTTCAAGGAAAAAGCAACGTATAAATTTCAGATGCTCGCTTGTTGATTGTCAAACAAATTGATGGATGGGTTGCGTCAATTCAAAGTACAGACTGGCACTGAAATAACCTTTCAAATATAACCAATTGAAATAGATGCAGAGGAAAAAGTGAAAACAGAGGTGGTTTAAGTACCTGGAAATTCTGCAGGATTTCAGTGACCTGAGCTGCACTGCTGGCCTTGAGGACTTTTTCTTTCTCCTGGTTCATGCAGTTCTTCATCTGTTTGAGCCAGTCCTCCAGATCAGAGAGAAGCTCCATCGATGGCTGTGCTGCCAGGAGACACTAAAAGGGGAAAAGATAATAAAGAAAGCAGGGAGGTTCACTTTACATGACATATATTCCTAACTTTAGTTAGTTTTTTTAGATTACTTCATATGATTTATCTAACAATGTAATTATATTTTTAAACATCTGCTCCATTACTATCTGACCTTTGTGCACATCCGCATTATTAAATCTTTTTTATCTTCTCTGTGATTGCCAAATTTTTAAACATCAGAATGATTATGAAGCCAAATATCTGGTTCCACTCTCTGGTGATAAATGCTCAGGAGAAATTGAATCGTGGCTGTCTTCTAGATTCATGGTCCTCCCTATCCTCACTCACCCTCATATAGATTTCAGCAGGGTTTAAGGTTGCACTCCCCTAACTGGAGAGGAGTTTTCAGTGCCCAATTATTTTTGAAAACCAACAGTACTTCAATAAATTGGAAACTGGGCCACTATAGAAACCACTAGAAAGGGGCTATTCATCTAACATTCATCTAACAGTTAGGGTCTTTTGAAAACATTCTGCACCTGTTGCAGCTGGTCTTGGGTTTTTGACATGTCAGAGGTCAGCTGGTTCCAGCTGTTCTCTAGTTGGGTAAGCTGAGTTCTCAGTCCAGGGCAGTCAGCCTCCCTCAGCTGGAGGAGCTGAGCAGCATCCTTGGATGCCGAGGTCTTCAGTACAGACATACGTTCCACTTCCATGGAGAAATCCTGGGGACATGTTGAGGTTAACTAATATTAGAAAACAAATCAATATTGTCCAGCAGCCAGTTTAGACCCATATGTCCATCCATTACAAATTTGTGTTAATTTATTTGGACTTTTTGTAGGTGGTGTTTGCCCTTTCTAACTAAAGCTGGGGACAGGATTAAATATTATGTCATGTAAGGAAGCAAATTTTTATTAATTTCTTCATGATCATGTCATAGAATGCAATAAAGGGTTAGGGTTATGGTATCTGCTTATATCAACCTCGTATACCAAAGATTGTAGCGTTCTGTAACATTTTACAAATGCATTTTACGAAGTGCTTGAAAAAGACTTAAACCACAGGAACGATGAGGAATCATTTAATTAAAAAGCAAACTAGTAAGAAAAAGACAGATGTTAGGATGTTAGGGGCAGACTGCAGCGATTCTTTAACTAGGCTGTTATTAATCTTCTTTAGGTCAAAGGCTATTTGATGAGAACACAGAAAAGCCTTACCAGCAGCTTGATGAGATTACTTTGAACACACTCCTGACTCAGGTCAGAGAGATTTACCAGACCTGACAAAGTCTTCAGGTGTTTGTTGGCACCAGCCAGCCATTCACTCACCAAGTCAAAGTTGGAGTGGAATCTGTGGGGAGGATGGAAAAGCACATAGCTCAACCAGTGGGGCAGAACATGACTGTACCTTCATACAGAGTGAGGTAAGGACTTGGGCTTGGATCCACAAGTGATAAATAGGGCTTGTAAATGAGTGGGTTTTTTTTTCTGATGTCTGGGCTGTAGAATACATTCAATGAGAATATAAGGAACTTTCTGTACAACAGATTGTCGAATTGTTGCTGTAGGAACTCATATAGTAATTCTTTGCCTATGTCTGTTTTTCATTTGGCACGTTTTGTGTGGTCTGTGCTTCACTTTTTACTGACTAAGAGCCCAGGCAACATTTCTGAGCATAATTTTTTAAAAAAAACCTAACAACATGAATCCACTAAATGTTCTGTTCAGTCTGTGGAAAGAACATAAGTCACTCAGATATGGATTTCAGGATGCTCCTATAAAGTATGCTACAAAGTTATTTGTTTATATATTCCAGATCATTTTTGCAGGTTGCTAGTTAAAGTGCTGTTAATATTCTTATTAAAAATTGCCATGGCAACTTTTGTGAATCCACTGACAAACATTTGACTAACAGTAATTAGTAGGGATGGGTATCGTTTAGGTTTTATCCGATACCGGTGCCAAATCGGTACTTTTGAAACGGTGCCGTTGCTCAAACGGTGCTCAAACCGGTGCTTAAAGAATGGAGAACACAAAATTGGTCCAAAAACCTCTCATGTTCAGCTGGTTTTTTGTAAAAAGATAACAATGTTAGCCTTTTCTGCAGCTATGGGGCATATATGGTATCACTCTTGGCTGGAAGCAGTGCTTAAACAATGGAAAAAACACAAACTTTATCCAAAAACCTCTCATGTTTAACTGTTTTCCACTTTTTCTTTGGTCATTTTAGCCTTTTTGGCCAGGGTGAAGGGAGTATCTGCCATCAAACAAGAGGACAGCCGCATGTAACTACAACGGCGTTTGCTAGTTCACCTTACTGCATTAATGTAATAACGTGGTTAGCCTACTCAACGTAAATTACACACGAACATTAAGCTACTCACGCAGAGAAGAACGGCTGCTGCTGCATCATCATCCTCATCATTTCTGCTACACTGGCAGGGCTAGGGGCCAGGACTCTCCTCTTCGGGGTTTTTGGGGGATATTGCTAACTCCGGGTCAGATAACAGGCAACCCACACACAGTAGATGCGCTCGGTGTGAGGTCTCGCAGCAAGCTATCATACGGCGCATTTCTCGGCTTTAAAAAAAACGCTATGCGTCGCCAGGTGTTTCATCGGATTTGAGGTGTTACCTCCTTTGACAGTATCACAGTATCAGCTTAAAGCACTTGTTGCAGGCTGTTGAGTTTGCATATTTTGCTGTGAAGTACAGCCAGACTTTTGACCGCTTCGCCTTGGGCTATCCTCAGAAACGTAAAATGATTGGCTAGAAGTGTGTCACAGCTCAGGAAAAAAAAGCACCGAAATAAAGCACCGAAATGTGCCATCATAGCACCGGACACCGGTACCGATCCCTAGTAATTAGTGGTTAACTTCACAATCAAATGATGGAACAATGAATCACTGTGGAAAGACCAAAGAAACACACACAATACCTATACTCTAAACATTTCACACAAGGCCATCAGGTTATACCAGGCTTCATTGTACTTTAGCTTACACACAAATCAATAGAAGACTAAAGACAGCTGGTTGTGAGGCGCTTTTTCACATAGTAAAACTGAAAGGTTGTGAAAGAACATCTTGTTAGGGAGGTCTAAGTTCTTTTTAACAACCTTTTAAAAAGCTCATGCTGGGTAGAAAGAGACTTTTGGCAGATATTTGAACAAAGAACAAATGAAGAAAAAAAAATCAGCAACATTTTTCATTCTGTGCAGGCAACAGTTTAAACTTTAGCCAGTAGATAATAAAGATCCCAGTGAGCCTGGATCACCTGATTTGGCTGTCCTGGATGTCTCTGCAGCGCTGAATCTCTTTCTCTGTTCGCCTGTAGGCATTCCTCCAACGCAGCTCCAGAGCGCCGCCTGTCTGATGGGTTGATGCAGCAAGCAGGGGCTCTGCCTGCAGCACCTTACCCTGATCCAGAATTGCTCCTAAAGTGGCTTTGTTGTCATCCAGCTGGACCAGTGTTTGCTAAGTGGCAAGGAGACTTATCAGTGCTTATGCTTAGAATATCTGGAAACTCGATCTAATGCTCAAAGAGACACTTTAAAAGTCTGACGTGCAAAAATGATACGTGAAAGAGGTAGAGGACAGAAAATCAACAAGTTAATAGCAGATGCAAAAAAAATCATCTCTCATTCTCAGTGCCAATAAAGCAAAATACCACCTAAGCCTTCACTATGGTTGCAGCTCTCTTTATTTCACAGTTCACTCTTTATTACTGTCACTGTTAGCTTCTATTTTCCCATTTTCCCACCAGTATTTTAGCACCATTCGTTCCTTTGTCCTAAATTGACTCAAGTACCTTGGCTCCTCACTCTGTGTCACATACACACATTACTCATTACGATGTGACTGCAGTGAAGAAAAGAGCTCTCACAAATCCTAAAGAAGCTCATTATTCGGTTTCTGTTAAATTTATTGGGGGATGTATTTTCATCACAGTGATTTCAAGTCATGACGCACAGAGGCAGCTGATGGTACAAAACTATCACTTTAGTAATTAGTCTGTGGTGAAATATGCAGTACCAAATGAGATATAAAATCCTAAATAGATTGATGGTTGCTGTCAGCTTTTAGTTTAAATTAATTCTGAGTGTAAACTGGAGAGTCCTGTCCTACTGCTGCCTGTTCATGAAACAATACAACTTGACATAATGTTCAACTAAGATGAGATAAGATAAGATAAGAAGTACTTTATTTATCCCGAGTAAAATTCTTTTGTCATACACATGCTCAATGCAGCAAGAGAGACAGAGAAGCAGAGGAATACGATATACAATATGTACAAGTATATAGTAATATACAGTAGGATAGTGCAAAATATAATATCAAATAACTGTAACAAGTAACAATATAACTATATCCTGAAAAATAAATAGCTTAGCTATCAGTGCAGGTGATTCTAAAAGTGACATAATATTGTGCAAGTGAATAACAGAGTAGCAGCATATGATGGGGAGATGAAACAAACATTCAATGAAAAACTGTTGGGTGATATTGCACGGTCTGAATGGGAACAGAATAGCTTTGTTATAAATCCTCAGGAAAATCACCTACAGAGCGAGGAAGAGTTGTACAATCTTTTGTACTAACCATCTAACCAACTAACCATCTTTGTAGTTTATTGAGGGGCTTTCTGGAAAATACAGGAGACTAGAGCCCAGGATTCTTATTAAAAGAAGCACTTTCTTCTCTTTCTGTCTTTAAAACATTATAAAAAAGAAACCTTTTATGTTAACGTGAACTGATTTCTGTACGAATAATGAAAATAAACCTATCACACTAAAATGAGAAAACTAGCTCCTAGTGACAAACAAACAGATTAAGCTAAGGAGAAAGAAAAAAAGTAACAAAACAACTCTGACTTAGAGAAGTGAGAACAAATTATGTGAAGTGTGACAGGATGTACCTGGCAGGCATCTAGTCTGTGCTGCACTAACTCCTCCTCATCATCATCTCCCTCAGGCTCCCATCTGCTGATGAAGGCTTCAGACTCATCCAGCACTCTCCCCAATCGACCACAATTATCCTCCCAACGGGTCCATTCCTAGAGCAGAGCCAAATATAAATCCAAACCCCTACTTTGAAATTGAATCTATGAATGCATGTTTTTCCAGGAAAAATGAAACAAAAGTGCACATTTGTGAATGTATAAATTCATATGGCCTTCAGCAAATATGGGCTACAAACCTGAAGTCTCCTTTGAGAAGCCATTTCCTGTTCCAGAGCCTGTTGCTGCAGTGATTTGGCCCTGGCTTCCAGGTGTACCCGTTCATTCTCTTGACACTTGAGTGCTTCTGGCTCATGTTGGGATAGATACTGAACAAAAGCCATCTGGGACCTGAGGACCTGCAGAAGCTTCTATATCACCAAGAGACGAGCAAAGCGATGATCAATTAAATAAATGTGGCAACAAACTGGATGTGATTGAGGTCTAAATACTCGGGTGTCTAATGATTAATTAGTGGAGGTTGTGCTTGCAACATGGGGCTCTTTAAAAACCAGGAGTTTGCTTCATACTCTTGAAGTAATGTACCAAACTTAAATCTGCTCTTTGTCTGTGTTTTGAAGAACTTCCTGAAAGTGAGATACCTTGTGTGTGCAGAGAACAGCTTGAAGTTTGCTGCAGCTGTGAACCTGGCTCATCTTTCTCTCTCTTATGCATTCTTCACCCAGTTCCAGGAGCCGAGTTATCCCCTGAAGCAAGGACCTAGAACTGTGTTGCATCTTGGCCTTTTCCCCTGGACTTTCCCTCAGATGTCTGGCCAGCACACACTGCAGAGATACAGATGAGCAGCAGAATTTAAGAAGAATACCACCAACTTTTAAAATACAGATCCTACATCAGTAGCAACTACTAAGTCAGTGAAATGTAATCAGTTAACTATGGCATCCATATAAACTCAGTAAGCACTAATATGTCTGAATAATTGTCAGCAAACTCATTTGTCTGATATCATAACAACTGCCTGTAATGGATGCTTTTCTGTTATATTACTAGCATTTTAATTAGGCCTTCTCTAGTATTGTAACACTAGTGCTATTAATCATGCACACATACGCAGCAAAGCTGTGCAGCAGTGGTTACCTCCAAACTGGGACCATCCTTTAGATTTGGAAAGCCTTGACTCTGCCCAAGTTCAAACTCGTCCAGAAGACACAGCTGATTGGTGGAGATCTCCTATTGAAAGACACAAATAATATGTTAGCTTAAGTGCTGGAAGAAGTACTGAGGTTCTTCACCAACTCAAAATGACTGCATCACATACTTTACATGCAAACAGCTTGACGCTCGAAGTTTGCTATTAGTAATGAATGCTTGGTGTGTAAAATCTAAGCCTGTATGGTGGAAATTAATCAAATTACAAGAATAAAGCACCACAAAATAGAAACTACCTCAGAAACTATATGATGATTATAGTACTTAGAGTAGGAGTGATTTTACTGACATTTAAAAATACTTATACTAATATTCTGAATATTGAGTTACACTGCATAGCTTACTAAAACATGTCAAAGCCCAGCAGTTTTAGTGACACAGTTTCTGCACAACCACAGACATGTAAAACATGTACTATTCACAGAGTCTGTTGTTTCTGAGTGCTACTGTAGAATTTGGGTTTTGCTGCAAGTAAAAATTGCATATTTGATCTAGTCCTGGGAAAGGATGGGAAAGGGGTCGACAGTGAGCTCTAATTTATTTCAAACCTTGCAAGGGTCCTTAAGGCCTGGATCTTCAATAAGCTGATTGTGGGAGGAGGTCAAGACCAGCTGAGCTGTATGAAGACAATCCTGAAGGCAGGTCAAACAGCTGTAAGCATCTGGTTCTTCCTTTGAAAGTTGAGGCCTGGTTTCTGACACTACTTTACTCATCAGTTCAGAGAGGGTCCCCAGCTCAGCTGATATACACTGCACACAAAAACACAAAAAAGGACAAACCGAAAGTAAAAATTCAACCCTGACATTCAATTTTACAGAGAGACAAAAAAAGATATAATAGTAATGGATAGATTCATTGGCCACTGCAACATCTATTCAAATGCTCCGGAAAGCAAATATCAAATCAGTTCACTCTTTATTACTGTCACCATTAGCTTCTATTTTCCCATTTTCCCACCAGTATTTTAGCACCATTCGTTCCTTTATCCCAGATTGACTCAAGTACCTTGGCTCCTCACTCTGTGTCACATACACACATTACTCCATCAGAAATGGGAAGAATGTGGCATGGTTGCGGTGGCAGACAGGCTGATCTAAAAATTTCAGAAACCGCTAATCTACTGGGTTTTTCCCACACAACCATCTTTAGGGTGTTACGAACTTGTATGTCCATGTGTTTGTTTGTGCAGGTGTTGTGTTTTTTCTATGTTAATTTAGCTGTGCCAGGGCCCTGTTCCAATTGGTGCGTGGACATACTGCCCCGGCGTGAGTGGATCCAGCTGGAGGACCCGCCCATTAAAAGGAGGCTGGAGTGCTACAGCGGGAGAGGTCCTCGCGTTTCTCCTCATCACCCAGCAGTAGTCCTGTGGTAGCCGCTGGCTGCAGTATACGCTTGACAGTTGTGGAAGTGGAGTGGGTAGGGGTGAGCTGCCGTTTCTTTTGATCACCCGTTTTCTCCTGTTTTGAGTTAGTTAAGGAGGTTAGACTCTGTCTTTATTTTTGACTTTGTTTTTGGTGAGGTCAGGGGTGCGGGATTTGTGTAGGTTTGTTTTGTTTATTGTTTTGGCCTTGGCTCACCCTGAAGTGTTGACACTCCCGTTTTGGTTCTCTTTATTCACATTGTAAATAAATCACCTCATATCTAACGGATTTGTTTCGTGTAACTGCTTGGGTCTTGGGGGGGAAGCGAGTGCCTCGCTCATGTTATGGCCTGGCCCTAGACGGGTCGTAACAAGGGTTTAAAGAGAACAGTCAGGAAAAAAAGAAAATATCCAGTGAACAGCAGTTCTGTGGATGAAAATGCCTTGTTGATGCAAGACATCAGAGGAGAATGGCTAGACTGCTTTAATAGATAGGAAAGCAACAGTAGCTCGCATAACCACTTGTTACACACAAAGTATGCAGATTTTGTTGCTGACCATGTCCATCCCTTTATGACTGCAATATACCTATCTATGATGGTAGATACCAGCAGGATAACGTGCCATGCGGCAAAGCTCAAATCATCTCAGACTAGTTTCTTGAACATGACTATGAGTTCGCTGCCCTCAAATGTCACAGTCATTAGCTCTGAATCCATGTGGGATCATACATTGTGGATGTGAAGTACGTGTGTAGCAGCTATGTGAGTAGATATGTGAAGAATAAAGGCAGCTCTGATGGCAAAAGGGAACTAACTGAACAGTCACCTCGTGCTGCAGCAGCCTCAGCTGAGGTTCATCTTCAACCGTGCCACCACAAGTCAACAGAAGGTCAGTCAAAGAATCGAGGCAGAGGAGGACCTGCTGTATAGCCTCGTAAAACTCCTCTTTCACACCTGGATGAGAACCATCAGTGGAGCTCACCTGGGAAAAAGCACAATCATCAGTTTAACTTACCACAGTTTTTTAAAGGTCAGATTCTCTGAATATTTTGGCTCATTCTTCTTAATTTAGTGATGTTTACTATTTACTACTATGCTATTCCTACATCCCAACCTGTTGATACTAATGTATAAACAGAGTTAGTAGATCTTATATTCCGTACCGAGATGAAAAACTGGACAAATTGTGTCTAGCATGTTATCTGATTGGATTTTGACTTGAATGACATGAAAAACTTTAAATATTTTCTATGAAAAGAACTGTCCTTAAAAATGGTGTTTCATGATTATAAAGACAAAGCTGCCAGGAAATAGCCAGTCAAGCCTTTTGGTAATTGCTTATTTTGTAGCCCTATTTAAAAAAAATCCATCTTTGTGCCTTCATGTGCTTGAAGTACTTTTCAGAAATACATCTGATTATTTGATTGAGCCTCAGTCCTCCATGTTAGTCAGTTATTTGTGAGAGAGCGTACTACCTGTGTATCTAGATCAATATACTTTCAGCAGGAACGCACTTAAAAAGTCTCTTTCTATTATACATACTATTTTTCTTAGCATAGTGATGGCCTCCTGTGTGTGCTGAAGAGCTGCACAAGTAGATCCAATTGACCTCGACGCCTCATCTGGAACCTAAACACAAAGAGAAAACTGAACTTAAGGTTTAACAGCAGGTGAAGGAAAAAGACAGAATGCAACAAGGGTGTAACTGAGCAGGGGCAGGAGTTACATCCCCTGCTTCATCCTTTCATATTCAGTAATATCGGATCCATAATTTTGCTTCCAGTAAAACAAAATCGGGTCTTTTAGCAGCAGAGGGAACGCTCATAATGATATTCTTTTGCTCATTGTGGGTCCTTTTTCATTGTGGAAGACAAGCAGCTTCACAGATATGAAAACAAAATGAGCTTTGGCACGGAGGACAGGATGAAAGGATTGGCGAACCTTGTAACCTGGTTGCTCTGGTAACAGATGTAATGGCTATGTTGGTGACATCCACATTTTAGAAATAATTTTACTTCTATCACCTCACACCTCATGTACATCATGCAGTCTGACTGAATACTACAGATTCAAGCACTGAATGGTTATTTTCCTGTTTTCTTACCTTTTTTCTGTTCTCTGCATCTTCTCTGTTCTGGCTTTGATGGTTCTCCTTAACTTTTTTCAAAGTGGTAATTTTTTCAGTAATCTGGGAATGAAGGTGACTCCACCTTTGGCGCTTGGGGTTAACATTTTCATGTCCAGGCAAACTAGGGACCACAAAAAGTTTATGAGCCTTTGATATGCTGTGTAAAGAGGAGGTCCAAAACTAAAATACTACAACTGGAATTTTTACCTGATCGGCTCAACAGAAAACTGCTGGGATCCTCCCAAAAAACAACTGGTGCTGACTTCAGTTTGCTCCCTCAGTCTATCAAAAACATCCTGTTAAAACAAACAAAAAAGTTATTAATCTGGTAGTTTAAATACTAATTCTGCAAACTTAGTTTGTTTGCCTGTCTATTTGTAAGCAGTCTAGTGTCCACAGTTTTCAAGAGATCCTTTCAAATGTTGTGTGTTGGTCAAGGTCACACCAAATGTAAAAGTAAAAACTTTTTATTATCCACAATTTTTTATAGAAAGTCTCGAAACTTCACAACAATGGATCTTGGGGGACATGAGTTAGCGCCCAATGTCAAAGTTGACTTTGAGTTATTACTCCAAGTAAGATATATATGTATATTTATTGTTAAATTAAATGTCCATGAAACCATTTACTTAGGCTTAAATAACTTTGATCAACATCTCTTTGAATCTTCAGACAATTACCAGATCTGAATTGGGAGCTGTGGACAGCGACAGCTTCTCCTCCTCTATCAGCTCATCTGATGCTCTTCCAGCAGCAAATGGAGTTATCGGTCTTGAAGGAATCAGCCTTGTATCTTCCGCTCCAGCTGCTGCCTGAGGGGTGTTTGTGCGAGGGTCAGCATCAAAGGCTTTGTGTTTCGGTACATCATGCTGGTGCACAGCAGCAGCTTTAAGCTGGCCTTTTGCTGCAGGGACGGCTGCAGTGTTTAGTGACTGAGCGGTCACAGATTCAGGAGTAAGTGCTACGTCAAAATCAGCTTTAGCGTCAGGTGTTATTATTCCAGCCTCAGCTTGTTTGGCTTCAAAGTTGATATCTAACTCAGGCTTTTCTGCACATTCAGAAGACTGATTAAGCATACCCTCCAGGACCTGAAAGACAAATGAAAGATGATACTAGAAATAACTACAACTTATGGTAGGTATATTAAGATTAGTTTAAAAAAATCTTATGAAAATGTTTATAAAAAAGAGCATATTATTGAAAGAAAAGACAATAAATACTCTTATATATCCAATATGAAACTGATTATTTACCTTCATATGTGACGGTGGCTTATGTTCTCCCATATCCTCCCTTTGCACTTCTGAAAGCTTGAGCGTGTCCTCAGGGTCCTAACATATTGGTTGTATGAATATACAAATGCAAACCAAATCCTTGCACAAACACATATAAATTACTCATGCTATTCTCATCCTGGGTGTGTGTATGAAAGGAAAGGTTTCTGAGGAGCAGCTGCTTCTGACAGCGACAGAGTGGGGTTATCAGCAAACACAATGACCTGCCTCACACAGCTCATTAAGAGCATGCAAAAATCTTCTGGTTTCTTCCACAGCACAGGAAAAAGATAAAGTATTAGTGCTAGAAATTGTGAACAGAATTACATCGAGGGGTCATTCCATGTCAGTTCACCAAATACCTACCACCTGATCATCTCAGATTCACCTGAAAATTTTTCAGGGAAAAAATATACTTTTTAATAGGAATTCTGCAAAATTTCAGGTCCCTGCTGTCATTATTTCTTTTGTCAAAATGAAGCAATTGAAAGAGAGAGTGTTGGGAGTGTTTTTAGATGTTTTTTAGCATAATCTCTGAGGGTCCATCTTAAAATTCTATTATGTAGAAAACTGCTTGAGCTACATCCTTCAATTTATTCAGGCTAAAAGAATCTGGCAGTATGGCTCGCAGGAGTGGAGCTCAGGTTTATATACTGTAGAAGGATGGATGCCTGAAATCACTATTTAGATGAATGATCTCTGACAACAGATGTGGAGACCTGTGGAAACCACAATTTAATATACAACACATATAATATCCTTTAAAAGAGTCCAAATCAAAGCCAATGTTTTCACTGATACTGATGCATGAATATGAGAAAAGAAACATTAGCATCCACTGTCAGTGTAATATTCCAGTTAATGTTTTTAGAAAGAACATGTTTCTCTTTTGTGACGATGTTCTCTCTCAATATGAGTTTTTGTAATACTCATATTTATGTACACCAGGCAAAGACTGTTTGATGTTTTACCCTGACAGCTGAGCAAGAAAAAAGTATCTGCACTGGGTGCCACTGCAATACATTCACTCACTAGCCAGTTAATTAGACACACCACTCCAACAGCTCTTTAACACAAATATCTAATCAGATAGTCACTTGGCAGAAACTTAATGAATATGAGCATGTAAATGTGATTAAGATGACCTCAAACTAGATATCAGAATATGGGAGAAAGTAGCTACACCCTTAATGATCCATATTCATACAGCCATAGAATCTTATAATTGCTTTAAAAAATTTGGACCAAGCTCAAGTAGTTTTCTTATCTTCATCCCTTGAACTAATTTCTTTTCAGAGAACTAAGTACAGCAAGGATGTGGATGTTATATAAAAAGAAATTAAGAATCATTATGTAATTTTTTTCAGGAAAATCTTTGATGGTCACTAATTTGATGAGATGATATGATGGATTGACCACAAGGACCAAATAAAGAAGGAATAATTAGAGTAGAGGAAGCCCAAGACATTCAGAGTTTCATTCCAAAGGACCTAAAATCCTGTGCATTTTTAGAAAATATTTGCTAAGTCTTACACGTTCTGCTGCTGTGGGTGTGTTACTTGAAATTCTGTCAGTGAGCTTAAATAATGAATGTGAAATTGTGGAATGAAACCAAAAAGACAGAGGTACCCAGAGACATGCTCTCATGTGATGTAATTACATCTGATTTACCTCTGGAATACTGCTTGTTAGTGTGTCAGAGGATGACGAGTGACAACTCTCGTCATCCTCATCTTCCTCTTCCTCTGAGTTAGACACCTCAAAAGCCCCCTGCTTTCAGTGATAAGGGTGGATATATGATCAAATTTGTGATTTAAAGGAAAACTGGAAGAAAACACTGCTTTTCTATCGACTCTCATCACTCTTCTTTATCTAACAACAATATCAGTAAATATTGAAGTTAAAGTTTTTATTAGCAGCAGTCACCATTTCATTACTCCTGCACTTTCATTCTATTTTTTGAGTTTTATCTGCAATTTTACAAATATAATTTTCTTTTTGGATAAGGTTAGACCTCTTTAATTTAATCTCAAAACACAGTTATACAGCTTTTTAATACCGTAGTACAATAGTGAAATTCCCCCCTAAAACAAAGATTTTTGGACTTCCTTGAGCCTGATGAACAGCTCAGTATAATTATTTTATAGAGCTGTTGTAAGATCTAGCTTTTTTCATTTGAGGGAATTAGCCAAAATAAAGCCTATCTTATCGAAACAGCATTTTGAGACAGTAATCCATGCCTTTGTTACTTCTAGGCTGGATTATTGTAACGCACTTTATTTTGGGGTTAGTGATGCGTCCATTAGGCGCCTGCAGGTTGTGCAAAATGCTGCAGCACGTCTTTTAACTGGAACAAAAAAGTCTGAGCACATTACCCCAATTTTAATTTCACTCCACGGGCTACCTGTACATTTTAGGATTGTTTTTAAAATTCTCTTATTTGCGTTTAAATCTCTCGGAGCTACTACAACCATATACACCTGCCCGTTCCCTTAGGTCCGCCAATCAGCAGCTCCTTAAGGTACCGAAAACTAAGTATAAATTTAAAGGTGATCGTGCTTTTGCTGTAGTTGCTCCAAAGTTGTGGAATGATCTACCCTTGCATGTTAGGCAGGCCTCTTCTCTTTCTGAATTTAAAAGTCTTCTTAAAACATATTTATTCGCTGAAGTCTTTGGCATTGATTAGAGGGGTTGACTCAATTTGTTTTAACATGTTTCAATTTATTTTAGTTTTTAGTTATTTATTTTATTTTAACTTATCTCATTTTAATTTTCTTTACTTATGCTATTAGCATGTACAGCACTTTGTGAACTCTGGTTTTATGTTAAAGTGCTTTATAAATAAAGGTGGTATGGTATTTTTTTCTCACACAGGATTCTAACAGCAAGGTTCATCTAATCCCAGATAACAGAGTGAAGCGAGTGAATGGGGGATAGTCACTGCACTTGAATGATTCACCAGTTCTACCGGGTTTCTGAGCTCAAAGAACACTTTTAAATTTTGGCAATAAGAAGAAATCTTCTACATTGTGATTTGTTTTTCCTCTCCCAAAACAATTTGATCAAAAGCTGCTGAGAACTGCAAGCACAAAATGATTAGAAGAAGGTTTACTTCAATCACGACAGCAAAGAGCAAAGACCACACAAGTGTTATTTGATTTGTTTAGCTGGTTTAGTTATTTAGCTAAATGTTACCTGGACTAGATGTGTGTCCAGCTGTTGCATTTGTCCAGGAGTATGAGAGCCTGTTGTGATTGCAAGAATCGCACTTGTTTCTTCCTCTTCTCTGATCTTGTTCTAGGTTAGTCAAAGAGACGAGAACATTTAAGAAAGAATGGAAGCGGTGACAGAGGCTCATAAAAAAACAAATCCACTGTGTTGAAACAAGGATCCAGTTGGCGACAAGAATGAGTGTTGCTTCATACAGTAGTGCAACATTAAAGTATATCAGCAAAGTAAGGACAGCATCATAAGCACCTTTTGTTGGACCATTTTTTTCTTTTATAGCAGAACAAAATCTTTATTTTTGCCTGTGTGCTAGGATTCAGACATGCTGTACCTCGAGCAGAGAGGCTTGTTGCTGTGTGAGATGTTCCAGCTCCTCGAGTGACTGCAGGAGCAGCCTGGCTTTGGAGTAGACTTGAAGTCCTTCTTCTGCTCTTTGTGGGATGTGAAGCTCTCCTTTGCATTTTTCTAGATCTTCTAACATCCTCTGCATTGAGCACAAATTATCTTGGATCACCTGAAACACGTGTAAACTGTTAGTTTGACATTTTCCCCCATATATATGAGAGAGATAGCAGATAGGTTTAAGCATTCATCTATGCCACTGCCACTTCTTTACATTTACAAACATTTGTAGCTTAAACTGCTTTATATTTCACTGTATACATATTTACATGTTTCTAGTAAAGATTGAAAGAAATGCGCTGCATTTGTTTCTAAACTTCTTATTGAGAAATCTTCTGGTTGTCCTATGTGTTTTTATAACCACAGATCAATTTATACTCCAGTAGGTCTATTTTGTCTTCAAAAATCATCAAAGTGGACAAACTGCTTTTATTAACTGTGCTTCATACAAATGAACCAAGATGGTAAAATCAGACACACCCTTTAAATGAGTTGATCCAGGAACACTGAGCAGTGTAAATACAAGTGTTTTAATTACACCGATGTCATCTTTTATGTTGTATTTCATTCAATTTATTTCCTTGTAAATTGCTCTCAGTGCCATTCAGTTTAGTAATAACAGTAATATTACTATTATTATACCGGTACTACTGCGACCACACTAAACTATTTAAAAAATAAATAAATCACTATCTAATTGCATTGCTGTACCTGTCTGTTGTGCAAATGTTCTGTCAGGGACATATTGGAGTCGTCCATGGAGGATAAAATTGTTCTGATTTTCAGCACATTTTTCTCCACAGTCTTAAGTTCAGCTTCCATGTCCTCCACCACCTGAAATGAAAATTGTCTTAGACATTTAGCTTTGTATGAACACTGTTGTATATGCCCACCATTATAACTAATGTTTATGACACTTTCTGCTGTCTGTACTGTAAATGCTTGCAATCTTCAAAAATCCAGCTACAATGCAAGTACAGAAATTCCACTCAATGTGCCCCAAACTGGAACACTTGATATCGCTAACAACCCAAAAGTCTGAAGTGTTAACATTCTTACTACAACAGCCTGCAAAAGCTGCTCCAGTGGCTCGAGGATGCTGCCTTGCATTTTGAGGACTTGTTGGTCGTTTTGCTCCAGCCTCTCCTCCTGGGCACTGATGTCACACACCGCAGAAATTTCACCCAGCACCAACCTGAAATCCTGCAGGTTCCCCCTGATCATCTCAGAGTCATCCAGGACCAGCTGTAGATCAGAAATTTAAATCTCATTTAAATTTAACAAGAAACATTTGTTAAAGGGAACCCCTTAGGTTTGTTTTTTAGATCAAAATGTTTATTCTTGGACTCTACTCAGGTAGCTTTGCATGAGTCACAGTTCAAAAATGATCTTTATTATCCTAAACTTCACCTTGGTACAGTACCTCAGTTTATCCAATGTCAAAGTCAAATTAAAGTTGTTTCCCACACCTTTAACATAATAAACATAGTAGATTGTATAGTTTTCTGATTTACTTTACTTACTTTACTTTTATTTGATTTTAATATTATGTTGATATTTTATGACTTGTATATGCTGTTTCATTGCCATTGTGAGGCAATTTGTAAAGTTAATTTTGAAATATATAAGAAATATATACTATATTATTATACTATTATAGTACTTATACTACACTATAATATTGTTTGTGACCATGGAATGGCAATGCATTTTAATACAGGCCTAAATACAGAGGTTTACTGGAGGATACAATCTATGGATACATGTAGGAAAAAATGAAACTATAAAGACATGAAGATTACATAAAACAGATATAAACAAAAGAATTAAGTTAGCGTGCTTCTTCACTGACCTGCAGGGACTTTGCATGATTGTGGAGGCTTTTTGCTGTTGTGAATGAGCAGGGAGCACTGAGCCATGACTGGGCCTCACCTAACCAGCGGGTGGCGCTGTGCAGAATATCTTCTAACTCCTGAAGACACTTTGGGATCTAACATAAAAGACGATATATGGAAAATGAAGCATTCAGTCAAATGGAGTGGTAAGCTAAAATAAATTAAGCATATGTAGCCTACAAATGTTTGTATTTAATATATTTATATTGGTGAGCAGCAATAGTAGTGGCACTAGACCTTGCTGAGAAAGGTTGTACGCTGCTCAACCATCTGTGCTGCATCTTGGTAGAGCTGCTGGGGTTGTGTGAGCTGGTCAATAAGAAGCTGGGCTTGATCCGGCTGCTCTTCTGCAAGATCCTGCACCTCGCTCTCCAGGAGCATCAAGCTGCTGTGCCAGGCATCCAGCTCATCCCACACATGCTGAAGAACAAGACGGTAATGTGGATTAGCATTAGTTCTTAGGAATTTGTAGCTGTTTCATTTGGCTTGAATAAAATTGACAAACAGCTTGTGGAGGTCACTCAAAGTGGCTGGAAGTTGAAGAAAATCTGACTTTATCTTAGTCAGCTATACAACTTGTAACTTTTCAAATGAGATCTGAAGTTAAATAGTTACTCAAATTATAGCATACTTTATAAGTAAAGATAATAATGATAATAAGTAAAGAGCTGTGAATTCAAAGTTGAATTTCACAGTAAAAGACTGGTTCATCAGGTTCATTGCAACAACAAAACTCCCAAACGCAAACTAAACAACATGTATGCTGTGCAGTACAGTGAGGTGTGCCTGTAACTTTATATAGGAGAAACCAAAACAGCTACTGCACAAATATATGGCACAACACAGAAGAGGCACTTCAAAAAGACAAGACTCAGCTCTACAACTACACTTAATGGGTAAAGGTCACACTTTCGAGGATCCCAAAGACAGATAGTTTGAAAGAGGAGTAAAGGAACGACTATCACTGAACAGAGATGCAATGCAATCCTTAGATCCCTTCCCAGATGCTTCCCCACCCACTCACAACAGGTCACAAAAAAAGGTAGGGGAAGGTCTCACAGTGGTAATGATCCACATTTTTGTGAGTGAGAGGTGATGCATCTTTATAAATTTAAAGAAGTCTGGTTGGCTTTTTTTCAGACTGCTACTACTGATCTGGATGACTGAGAACCTACAAAAATACTATAAATGAAAGTGAGCGAGATCACTTTCTCTTCTTTCTTTGCCTCTGCACTAATTTGAATAATTTCAGCTGAGAAGCTTTTGCATAATCTCACTGACAGATGGACACACAAACAGTCAGCACTGAAAATACAGAAAGTTTAAAAAGTTGTTAACAAGACATAATTAAACAGTGGGTTTATTTATTTTTCATACGTGGACACACAAGCAAACAGAAAACAAGGAATACACACACCTTCAGGACATTCTGAGCTTCACTGACTGTTGGACTTCTCTGCTCCAGTAATGCTTTCACCTTCTCCATGCCAGAACCCAACTCCAGCACTCTGCTAGCCAGCTTCTTAACGAGGCTGTTCTCTATGAGCTGTGTGACACATACACAAACACATTTGCACCAACGGACTTTAGCTTAAGATCATTTATCTGTCAGTAACAGATCTCAACAGTTTGAAATCAATTTTCTTGTCACCTTCTCTTCTGCTCTCTGCAGAGACATCTGGAGATCCTGTATTTGCTTGCCTATATCCACAGGAACCTCTGTGTATCGGCTCTGCACACTGTCTGTGATGCACTTAAGCTTGGTCTTCTGGGAAGACAACTCCTTTCTAAGCTCCTGTCAGTGTGGAAAGGACAAAAAATACAGGAATCAGACAGAGACTGGGAGTGTGGGTCAGACATTTAATACTCTACTCCCTCTACTCTACTGCACCCCTGATTTTTTACAAATGAGAGGACCTGGACAGAAGAGTACCTAAAAAAAACAGTTTAAATTGTGTAATTTGCAACTTGACTGTTATATAGCTTGAATTTCTCACTATAATGTGAACAACTTCAAATCTAACACTCATAAGAAAGTAATATTTCATCATTTATGAATAATGACAATAATAAAGTTGGACATGTTAAACACTTAAAGATGATTACTTGTTATTACATGCATATAAGAAGCCATATTATTGTTGTTTTTTAATATCTCTCTCTATAAAATCTCAAATACCAAGTTTCAAACATTAAAAGACGAAGCCCACCTGTCTTTCGCTTGGATTCAAACATGCTTCCAGTGCCGGAAGAATGAGAAACACGTGTTTCTGAATCTGTCCCATCTCTTCTTGAACTTGTCGTCTTTCTCTCTCCTCGGCCTGGGCTGCAGCTACAACCAGCAGGTTTCGTTCTTTTAAGCTGTGGGCAAAAAAGTATCTTCTCAGCATACTCGACATAAATAAATAATCACTTTCTAAATGTATATTAAAGAAGTCCCACCTCCTGACATTATCTTGGATCTTCACCAGCTTTTTGCCAATAGGCCCTGGGGAGCTTGATAAGCTCAGGGCGTGCTCCAGTCGATGCTCCAGGGAGGCCAGGTCCTGCTGCTCCTGCTCCAAACCTGTCTGAAGGATCTCAGCCAGGGCGAGAAGCTCCTGTGGATCCTCTCCAGTGAAGTTCACAGTGGTGGGGTCTCGAACCTCCGCCTGAAGTCTGGCTAAAAAGCTGCAGCACTGCTCCATCTAAGAAAATCAAATTGAAGCATCAATATCTATGGATCACGTCTCTGTCTTTTTAATCAGAAAACAGTAAAAGTCATTTCACATACTAAGTTCTGGTTAGTGAAAAGCAAAAGTTTCAAAAGAGGTAAAAAATATTAATTCAGTTTTAATTTGCCATTTATTTGTTTTTTTTTTAATGTACGAAAGGCTTTATTGAGATTTAAACTTACGCTTGCAGTAATGTCTTTCCACTCCTCTCCTCTCTGCTCTATGCGTACCATCAGGAGGCCAACATCACGAAGTAATGACAACCAGTGCCTCCAGAGGGCACCAACCTCACCATCCTTTCCAACCCCACAACCCTGCATTGGACAAACAGCTCTCAGGTCGTCTATCCTCCCAGCAAGACCGTGAAGATCTTCCATCAGAAGCTTGAAAATGTAATGAAAGTTAAAATTTAAAATCATGAAAGTCAGACAGATAATGAAATATTTTAAGTAGCCAAAGTCAGCTAGACTAGCACTGTCTTTCTTAAAGCATTTTTGCAAGCATGGCTAAACAGTTAACAATTCTATGCTGTCAAAGTGATTAAATGCCAGGTTCAAACAGATACAATACGTAGAGATAATGACATAAAGCTGACTCTAACCTACCTGAGCTCTTCTTTGTTGGGCAACACATTTGTCATATGATGTCACATGTTCTGCAGCACATTCTGAAAGCCTTTCCTCAAACTGTGAAAGATGTTGACAAATGTCTTTGTGGCACTTTTGGTGACTTTGCTGTCTCAATTCACACCTATGAGAACAAGAAATGTGAAGAAAATACATAAGACGCAAAGGTACAGAGATTTACATTTAGAAATTGAGAACAGCCAAGTACCTTTGCAAGGTCTCAAGCCTGAGCTGCGCCTGGGCCTCCAGTATGGCTCTTCCAACCATTAGCTGGCTGAGGATGTTGATGTGGAGCTGCTCGGTCATTGGGAAGGAAAGGCAGGGTTCACGAGGTACCCGTTCAACAAGGTGGCAAATATGAGCGTGAAAACCTTTTTCAAGAGTTTCTAAAGCCTCTTGGGTCTGTCTTTGTTCCTCAGCGCAATCCAAAAACCCTCCAGTAGCTGACAAGAATGTTGCCTCAGCATTGTGTAGGAAGCCTATTGCTCCTTGAGCAGCCCAGTGATAATCTTTCAAGGAATCTCTAGCTTGTGATAGCATGACCTGTTGAACAGATGTTACACAATAAAGAAGAGTTTTTGAAAACACCCAAACATGAACCCAAAATATGAACTATATATGAAATATCTAAATAATTTAAGCTTACCATCTGCGAGTGACATTCTTGCATGACTGAATCTCGAAGTGAATATAGTTCCTTGTAGTTCCTCAGGTCAGTTTTTTCTTTCTGTCCCAGATTTTCCAAAACTCGCATCCCAGACTCCATACTTCGCCAAATGACCCAGTATCGTTGTAGTGCAATATCTATGGCTGTTTCTTCTGGACTGACTGGTTCAGTTCCTTCCAGCTCGACTCTTGTGCTTTCTAAGAGTTCTATATAAGCAGGAAGCTCTGAGTCAAACTGTAAACCTAGCAGGAGCTGAGCTTCTAGGTTTTTGATATCATCTGTGCCAAGAGTCTCCCAAGACTCCAAAGTATCAACTATATGATGAATCCTTTCCCTCTCTAAATGAAGAACAGATGGGTGCAACTCCTGAGCTATAACCTCCAGTTGATCTGTTGCTTCTTGACTTTGTGTTTTGACTAAAGGAATCTCAACGAGGACTGTTTGGCATAGTTTAAACCTCTCATCCACACCGAGTGCTTTGTTTTTGGCATTCTGGATTTGCTCTTTGACAATATCTTTAGATTCCTCCATTTGTGTCTTTAGGTGCAGAAACTTTTCTTGTTCAAAGGCACTTATGCTAAGAGCTTTGAACTGGTCTTCCAGTTCCCCGATAAAACACAGAACAGAGCTTCGCTTGGGCTCCAGGCAATGCTGAAGCTCCTGGATTTGACATTGATGCTCCATTAGCATGTGTTTCCATTGTGCAATCACTGAAAGGGTTTCTTGGGTCAAAGGGATCTTCAGCTGCTCTAGATCAGCAGAAATTTGCTTTAAACTAGCCTGAATGGAAGATAACTCTTCATCTGAAGTAGTGCACTCATGAATCAGCTCCTTTAATTCCCAGCTGGTGGCTTTCTCATGAGCTAGCAATCCATCTAATTCTGTCCAAAGGCCTGAAAGTCTGTTGACAAGATAGCGGCTCTCTGCTGGACTCAACCCTATGGCTATTTTCCTGCAACTTTCTGACATCACTTCCACCAGTTCTAGCTGGCTCTCTATATCCACTGTGGCTAATTCATGACTTTTCAGGTCGTTCTCTAGCTTTTTGAGGTCCACTTTTGAAATATTCTCAATGTGAGCGCAGGGGTTTCTTTTAGCATGCGTTTCTGCTAACCAGGCATCCATGCTAGCAAGCTCGCATAACAGTTTCTCTCTCTGTTTAAGATCTTTTTCCATGGTGTCAAGAACAAGATCCAAACTGTCAGCAATAGCTTCATAAAGGTCTTCTACTGTCCTCAACACTTGGTCACTTTCTTCATTTTCCATATTAGAGGCCAAGTCTTTCATCTCGTCAACTTGTACTCTCATCTTGGACTGTCTAGATAAAATATCAGCCTGAAATTTCCTCATTTCGACAATCTGAATACGAGCCTCCTCTGGGAAAAGAGCTAACTTTTTCCCAATAGAGATATGATTTTCTGCCTGCTTAGCCCATACAATCAAGTCTCGTAGCTGTTTGTTGATCTTAGTTGGAGAACTGTCACCACAGCTAAGTGTGACAGAATCAAGTTTCTTTTTGGTGACCCCGAGCAAGGAAGCCAATTCCTGAAGACTATGCTCGATTTCATCTTTCTCCTTCTGACCTAGAGAAAAATTGTTGAGAGCATCTGACTGGGACTGTAAATGTATGTAAAGCTGGTTATATAGTTTTAGGTCTGTGGTCAGACAAACACATTCCAAGGCACTTTTGCTGTTAAGGTTTTGACAGTCGGATTTCTGGAGAGCTTCGAGTTTGGCTTTTAGCTGTTCGGCTTCTTTCAAAAGAAGGGAGGATTGACAGGTGGAGTTGGAGGCATGCCGCAGAGCTCTTTTGATACTTCCTTTTAGAAGCCGCCATTCTTCCTGAACATTTCCAAGCTGACCAAGAAGAGCACCTGAACTTTCAGTGTCACTCAAGTGCACTGACAACTGTCTACTTAAGCGTAGCAAACCTTCCATCATAGCTTTCTTGTGTTCCATTGTTTGCAGGAGCACATGAAGCTTTTCAGCCTGTAGTGCACTGCTTCCCAAAGAGTGTCTAACGAAATCCAGAACAAAAAAACAACAATTAGTTAACAGTATCAAATGCCAAGTGCACAAAATCCAGCTCACAAGTTTACTCACAAGCTTGTTTTTTCCTCCTCAGCGGCTATAACCTCCAGAAAAGCTCTGGTGAGCTTCATCTGCTTGTGGTACTGTTTGACCTGCTCCAGTTGTGCTGCTTTGACCTGCACTGTGGCAGAAGCATCTAGCAGTGCTGCGCTCCATTGGCCTGCAGCACTGTTTAAGGCACTTGGTTCACAAGCCTTAGAGGCACCTGAGTTTTTTAAAGTAGCAACTTGTTCCTGCACAGTGCGCTGGTACTCCTGCAGTACACAGATGAGACATTTATAGATATTTGTGCATTTTTTAATTTTAACAAATCTGCATATTCTTGCAAGAAAGACGTAAATACAACTAGAGTGTATACCTTTGCTTCCTCCAGTTGTTTGGTCATAGCTATGACACTGAGTTGGGCTGGTTGATATCGACATGCGAGAATCTTTTGAACAGTTCGTACCAACTGAATCTGTTGTTCACCAGGAGAAGACTTCAGATACCAGTTTAAATCTATATGTGGTGTTCTCTAAAAAAAAAAGAGCAATACAAGAGTTAGACACAAAAAATATTATGTTACAGAAAGTAATGTAAGTGAAAAAATAATATAAAATAGCTACATTTAAGTAATCCAGAATTGTTTACCACATTATACAGCTGGGAAAAATGGACTGAAGAATTATGTTTATAAAAACATGTACTGAAAGGACATAGCTGTAATAACAGATAGGGCAGTGAAACCAAGAAAACCAAGAAACTGTGTATATATTGTAAAGACAGCAAATACAAACATTCAATATAAATTATCATAGCGATCTAGTTTAGTCTGGTTGGTTTACACTGTTATAACATTTATAACTTTTACCAGGGATCTTTGTGATTAATTATCATTGTCAATTTATAAACTATTTCAGCTTTCCGTGAACAAACACTCAAACTAGGATGATGGAAGCTAAAAAAAAATCCAACAGCTGTATATTGTGTGCAATTAGACTTCCTAACTACAAACAGGAAATCATTGTATCTCATAGATACTTCCTGTCAGTAGCATCAAGGGAACCCACAGGCATCAATCAAAACACTGCCTTTCTTATCTGCTCACTGTCCCATGCACTTGCTATTTTTAGACACATGCATCTGTACTGAAAATCACACAGAAAAAGTAAAAAATATATAGATGCATGTTATATTTCCATGCTATCTTGCTATGTATTATTTGCTAATGCAGATTTATGAGATTTATGACATAAATATAAACAGTAAAGCTCACTTAACTTTAATTCCCTCAGTCCGAATGTTTTGTTCTGACTTTTACAAGTAGCATTTATTAAATGTTCAGCACAGCAAGCCTACAGTAATGCAGTATATTATTATAATTAAAACTGGTTGATACTCACATTTATTATGTTACTTCTTTCCACCACATTCTGGATATCAGAAAAAATATCCTGCATGGTGTGCTTTTCTTTTCCGGAGTTTGCCGGTCCACCTGGTGTCTCTTTAGAACCCAGATCAGCTGGTGAACCCGGGGCCGTCCTCTCAGGCTCCATGCTCTCTGGGATCTGACACTGAAGACACAGAAGACAGGGGTGGTGTCACATTTTAGCTTTCTTCTTCCCACATGTTTGTCTGTGCATAATGACAGAACTTCCTGTTCTCTCCCTGCTCCACCAGTGCTAAATATTATTACGTTTGACGGTAGCCCGGCGAGTCGGTACAGTTAACACAAGAATGTGCCTGAGAAATAAGCAGTCTGCCCTGGGGGACAAGGGCTCCTTTTATGCTCTCCTGCTAACTTCTTTTAGGAAATAAATGATTTGTTATAGCTTGCCTAGACAAGAAAACAAACACTAAAACAAGGCATGGGATGCTAGGTTACAAACAGGGAGGTGCTTTTTTAAAATATCTTGGACATGACTAAGGTGTATACCACCAGGAGGGTGGAGCTGAACGATGATATGAAAACATCCTGCACGTTTTATGTTTCTAGCACAATACAAAAGATAATTTTTTACACTCAAACACAAGCTTGCCTGAATGGCAAAATGTTATAATAACATTAATGTTCTTCAATGAAATGGTGCACAACCGGCAATGAGTGGTTGTAAATGTTTTGTGTATGACTTTATCAGTCTCTTGCATCATTTCAGAGGAATTCTACTCCACTCTCCTTTACAGCACTGCCTCAATTTCATCGAGGTTTCCATCCATTCATTTCTGCACAGTTCTCTTTAGGTCTTTTTGTTGTAGATTGGCTGCTGTGATTGGGATCACTGTCCCGTTGCATAGGGCAGTTGTGGCCAAGCTTTAGCTGTTAGGCAGATGGCCTCATATTTGGCTCTAGAATACTTTTATTTACCAAAGATTTCACAGTTGAGTGAAAGAATGCAAGGTGCCCGGGTCCTTTGGCCCAAATCATCAGCCCTCCAATGTTGTGCTTGACAAATGATATGAGTTATTTGACAAATAACTGGTATGTGGTGCTTTGCATTATAGCCAAACATCTTTTGGTCTCATTAATCCAAAGGACATTGTTCCAGAAGTCTTGTGGTTTGTTCACATGCAGCTTTATAAACTTAAACTTTATAAACTCCTGGCATCATTTCCAAACAGGCCATACTTGTTTAGTCGTTTTTCTAATGTTATGTGATGAAATGTAACATGGTAAATAGACTGGTTCTTATGTAGCGCTTTTCTATTCTACCTGAGCACTTTACACAACATGTCTCATTCACACAAGCACTTTTTTCTATGCTTAAGTCTCTGCCTGATATTTAAACTCCAACGCATGCATCAGAGAACAACCTGGATTTAGTGTCTTGCCCTAGGATGTTAGCCATGCAAACTGGAGAAGTCAGGGATTAATCCACCAACTGTTAAGTAAGTATTAAGTATTACATGGTGTGACCTTTGATTGAATTTGCTGGTCCACTCTTGAGAAGTTGTTGCTACAGTTGCTACAGTACATTGTGTTAACACACACCTGAATGCTCCAGATGAGCAAAGTGCCCAAAACTTCTGCTTTTATAGCAGAGGTCACACTTGCTGGTGACCAGTTAATCAAGTGCATCCAATTATAAATAAACAACGTGGCTTTTATTTGTCCTTTTAATTTATGTGAAAACATTACGTGTGTGCTGAGTTTTCACAGAATTGCAGTCCTGTGAAAGTTATGACAAGGTCAGATGGTCAATGTGCTTGTGTAATAATCTGGGAACTTTGTAACTGACTGTTCTATTAAAAATGCTTTAATTATGCCGATAATGAAAACATCGAGTTGTCTTAAAAATATGATTCCAAGCCTGGTGTCAGTTTCATTTACACCTTTTTTCATCCTCTTGTCTGTCGTATCTAATGTCTTATCTTCTTTTGGAGCTGCTGCAAGCAGGGCACAGGCATGCAGCTGATATCACAAGAAAATCCCAAAAATCTTGTGGAGGCTTGCAAATGTGTGTACTTGCATGCTGCATAACTTTAGTTTGTGTAAAACACAGTGACAGCCAGTTTATTCGTTTCACTGTGAATTTCCCATAAAGAAGTTTGAAGGGATTTGAGCAAAATGGTGGCATTTGAATGGAAAGTGTGAAAAGAAAAAATGTATTTAAAGAACACAAATTCCCACTAAATTTAGGACAAACTTTTTTGATAACTTCACAGTTGCAAAATGTCAGAAACACAGCTTCTCTCTCCCACACACATATTCTCTAGCGTTAAGGCAACATAGGGAAATAACAATGGTTGTTAAATGTCAAACAAGCTTCATGTAATTTTAGAAAAAAGGTACAGATGAATCACCTAGAAAGTTTGGGTTATTCATCATCAGGAAGTTCAAATGCAAATTAACACTTTTTATGGAAAGTTCCAGAGACTGTCAGCTTACAGATCACAGCATTAAGCAGCTCTGAATTTATTTACAGGTATTTACAGTCACTGACGCCTTCTAACTGCAAACAGGGGGAGTTCCAGTCTTTCCAGCCACCTGCTGGTTTACCACCTGCTATGCCAGAATTACAGCATCTAACCAAATTACCACTGATGATGATAAGTGAAAAAAAAATTAGAAAAACATAATGGCTTTTAATGCCTGTCTGTTAGAATATATATATATATATATATATATGTCGATTGCCTAGCTTCTTAGACATATTAAGTCCGGAAAGAGCAGAACTGTGAGGAAAAATCCAGTCAGTAAAATTTTCAAATGGCACCTACCTGTTCCTGTGTTACTCCCATGTCCTCTAGTGCTGCAGGCAACTTCCCCTCATTTTTGTCTTTTGGAATCGAAGCAATGTCTCGTTTTACTGGCAATTCTGAAACTTTACATTCTGTGCTTTCAAATTCATTTGCTTCCTCTGTGTTTTCTCCCTTTGGCACCTCCTCATATGCTGCTTCTGTGTTACATACAGTGGTATCAGGTGTCACTTGTTTCTTGCCAGAAGCAAATATATGTGTGCCATTTAAGGCCTCCCCACTTTCCACAGAATCATCCACTGTGCTCTCTGTTTGCTCCCCAGAGTCACAGAAATCTGTTGTCTCCTCTAATTTGACATCTGGAAATGTTGTTTCTGCTGTCTGTGCACCAGCATGCTGACATTCAGCAACAGCGCAACATGATTTAGAGGATTTCGACACCTTGTTAAGCTTTAAACCATGGGTTTTGTGGTTTTCTCTGCATGGTAATTTGGCACTTGAACAGTTTGCTTCTTCCAAAACTGTATTCACTAACACCGAGGGGTTTGATTCAGGACTTGTACAAGAGTTTGGGAAGATAACCTCATCTGATCCAGCACTAATTAATGTGGTAAAGTGCCCTGACTTATTCTGAGGAAATGCTCTGCTGGAAACCTCTGCAGGCCTAGCATTAGAAAACTGTGTTTCCTGTGAATATCCGAGTAAATCAGGGCTGTTGGCTTTTTCACGTTTCTGCGTGTCGAATGGCTGCGGCTCAATGTCTAACACTATGGTAAATACCTTTGCTGGGCTACTTTTGACACATTTAGAGAAATTCTCCTTTTCTTGCACATCGGCGGCTGCCTCACAAGTCTCTGATTGTGCTTCAAATGTGCACTGTTGCAATCCTTTGTCTGATTCCTGACTGTTTGACGTCATAAAGACTTCAGTTTTCATCTCTGGGAATCCTGTACCTGAATATTGTGTGTTTTTTTCATCCGAGAACCTCGCTTCCTGGGAGCATAAACCAGAATTGTCCCTTTGCTGTATGTCCTGTGGGTCCATATCCAATACAACAGTGAACACGACACCATCGTCCTTACAGTGTTTTCCCTGAGCATTTGTATTTGCCTTGAATGTCTCCAATTGTGGTTCTAGATGATTAGACACAGTATGTTCAGAGGCAGTAGTGGGGAAGTTGTCTGGCTTTGTTGGTGGTAATTCTATCAAGGATGTGACACAGTGTGCTGAATCGATTGCTTTAGTGTTGTCTGCACCTACAGCTGAGAATTCTGAGACAGCGGTGAAGGTGGTGTCACTCTGCAATGGTGTGTTTTCTTCCTGAGCTATTAAGCTTTTGTTAAGCGTAGGATGTGAGTCTGGCACTAATGCCCCTCTGTCATTTCCAGAAAGTGCCCTGAGTGCACGATTATCTTTTAACCCAAGATAAGACTTCAAGTGTAATTCTTGTGGTGTTAAGTGGCGAGATTCTAGCTGGGTCTTTAAAACATTGGGAGTTTCTGAACATGTGGCTAAGGCATCATCTTCAGTTTTTACCACGGCTGCTTGTTCTTGTTTTGTGGCATCGGCTTCCACATTTGAACCTCCTGATACTTCTGTATGAAGTTTGGTGCCTTTGGTTTGACTTTTGTTGTCATTCTGATTAGTTTCAGAGTTTTCCTGGCTGTGTGGTGCACAAGAGAAAGGCGAAGCTGTAAGACCCACTGCTGTAGTTTTATCACTTGATGCCAAATGAGGTGCTCCACTTTCATTTCTTAGACTGTCTTGTTCACTTCTGCTTGGCAAATCTTTGTTTTCCAGTTGCACATTGCCATGAACGCGAATGACCTTTGAAATAAACAATATTAAAAACAATAGTAATGTTATGGCCATAAATTCACCAAACTGTACATTTCTATGACAAGGGAGACACTCACCAGGTGTTTAGATTGGGTTTCAAGTGCAGACTGGCTTTCAGTGAGTGCACCTGAAGCATTTTTCTCCAATTCCTGTGCCACATTTGTTCCCAGGCAATTAAGTAGAAAATCTTGCTCTGAGAGTACATTATAAAGTGCTTGTTGAAGCTGCAAACCTTCATCCAGAGCTCCCTGTGACAGCACAGACAGATACACAAGCTAAAAAAAAAAGAAGGGTAAAACAGAAACCACGCACTGCAAAAACATCTGGTTTAATCAAGATTCGTATCTTATCTAACTGTAAACTCTTATTGATCCCGATTGTTTTGGTTTGAGGTCACAGTGTGCCTTTTAAGACTGCTTAACCTCACCACGGGAGATCTCACTCACTGTAATTTTGCTTCTGTGTCAACAACAAGCGACAAGTCAAGGTGTTTTTTCCACCTGAATTACTTTTGTATTTCCCAATATGCTTATCCCCTAATCCATATGACAGAAGATGTACTGATCCGGTTCAGTTATAATACACTATCATTTAAGGAGACACTTTACTGATGCTAGAGAAACGAAAGATGACATGAAATATCAATTATGACAGGTGCACTGTAAATACACAGCAGGGAGAATACAGCAGCTTCAATACAGTGGTCAAACAGCCCAACCATGTCCTGTTATATTACAGCTGTAATAAAGTGTCGGTATTGTGGGGAGATATTGCAGGGAGATTTGCTGAGATGGAGAGTGCAGACAAACTGTTCGTTTAGACAAACATAACATTTATACAGAAATATTCAAGTGTTTTTCACATTCTTCACCATGCATGACTCTCTGAATACAAGAGGGTGCATATGTGGCAAAGAAGGCGTGTTAACACATATAGGTTCTATACATATACATTTTTGACCAAGGTGATGGTCAACACTGATGTTAGATGAGAAGCCCTGGCTTGCCGTCTCTGCTCTAATTCATCGCAAACGTGTTCTATCGGGTTGAAGCCATGATTCTGTACAGGCCAGTTCTTCCATGTCAGACTTGCTCATCCATGTCTTTATGGACCATGTAGACATGTTGGAACAGGAAGGGCCCATCCCCAAACTGTTCCTACAAGGTTAGGAGCATTAAATTGCCCAAAATATCTTGGTATTCCTAAGTAGTAAGAGTTCCTTTCATTGGAACTAAGAAGCCGAGCCCAACTTCTGAAAAACAACTCCACACCACAATCCTCCGTCCACCAATCACTCTCTCCATGTCTCCACTGCTCTAGAGCCCAGTTGCGGCATGCTTTACACCACTGCATCTGACCCTTTACATTGTGCTTGGTGATGTAAGGCTGATGTAAGGATGTTCTTGAGCTAATCCAAAGGCCACATGAAGTTTAAAGGTCTTTAGGATTGACTCTGCAGAAAGCTAGCGATCTCTGCGCACTATGCAGCATCTGCTAATTTCGTTCGAGGATATTACGTGTCCTACTACTTTGTGGATGAGTTGCTGTCATTCCCAATCACTTCATCTTTGTTACACCATGAACAGATAACTGGAATATTTAGTATTGTGGAAATTTCAAGACTATACATGTTGCATTCTGTCACAGTACCATGCTGAAATTCACTGAGCTCCTGAGAGCAAACCATTCTTTTACAAATGTTTGTAGAAGCAATCCGCATGCCTTGGTGCTTGATTTTATATACCTTTAGAAGTGAATGGAACACCTGAATTCAATGATTTGGATGGGTGAGTGAATACTTTTGGCTACTCACTCAGGCATTCATTTGCAGATTTTAAAAAACAAAAGGCAGACAACAAAAGGTTTACCTGTGCATATGAACCAAAGCTTACATTTGTTTTGAAACTTTTGTTTATTAATTAATTAATTTATTTATTTATTTATTCCATGTATCAGAAAAAAATACTGAACACGCTGAGCTTTACCTGGCTATGCGTTGATGGTTCAGCTTGTACTCTTTGGCACCACTCTTGCATCTGGTTGGTGAGCTCTCTCACTCTGTTTGCAGTGTTTTCTGCAAAATCCTGCTTCTTTTGCAAAAAAACAGACCTGAGGCTGGAGCGAGACCACAAGCAGTGAATGAGCCGTACAGTATTTAGAACGAGTGCATTTTCAAAATAACCCTCATATTCCCTCACATATTCAGAGGATGTGTAAACCCTCATATATCTTCACTGCAACAATACTGATGATGAACTAAGTCATGTTCACCATCAACCCAAGTTACGTTCTGCTTCAAATAGTGCAAGTTTCGCACAAGTCTTTTCTTGTTATCTGTTGGTAGGCCACTTTAATTGTTTTCTTGATACTAAATTAATATTTTCATCTTCATTTTACTTTGAGAGCAGTCTTAAAATCCCCAGAAATTTCTAAAAGTCAAAGTTAACAAATCATTTCTCACAATTAGCACTGCATATTCAGTTGATAAGATGAATAAATACAGGAATGATTAATTATTCCATTTTAGAATGAAGTAAAGCACCTGCCAAGGTCTTCAGAAATGGCACTGACAGTCAAAATGATATCTGCAGGAAGGGCTTCCTGTGTGCTGGTCGACTCTCTGGCCCTCTGCAGGTCTTCAGCTCTTGCTGCCAGCTCTGTCAGGCTGCTATCACAGCTCTGAGAGACACACAAGTCCTTCTGTTTAAATATTGTGAGCTGTCTTTTTCCAATTTTTATTTTTCAGATATATATCAACATTTTGAAGTATATGTTCATGTTACCTGTATCATACACCACTGTTGTTTCAGCTGGCTGATATCAGGCAAAGCTTCATGGGTATTGGAAAGATTGCAGACACCTTCAGCCAGGTCTTTAAGAGCTGTCTGCACATACAAGGCTTCTTTTTTAACTCGCTGAATGCTTTCATCACTGTTCACTTGAAGCTGTGCCAGAGTCTCTCTGATTTTACTCTCTAGTGCCCTCTTGTGGTTTTGAAGGTTGCTGACTTGTTGGGTGAGACTTATTTGGGCCTCAGCTGCTAAACTAACTGTGATGGAGTCCTTGAGAGTTACAAGCTGAAGAAGATCTTTTTCAGTGCCAGTTACTTCTTGTAGCAAAACCTAAAAACAGTGACAAAAAACCCCCAAAAACAGTGACTATAGGAGAAACCCCTGATAGATGATTACATTTTTGCATATCCAACATTTCTTCAGTGTAAATTCTTTTTTAATATTGTTAAACAATGATTTTTTTAAATGTAAGAGCTTGTACACAGCTCATCTGGTCTGTTTACTTAATGCATCTCACCTCCAGAGCTGCTATGTCAGTGTTTGTTCCTGCTGAGTTTTCTTTCTGGCCTTGACAGGCTGATATCCTTTCCTGTAGGGACATCAATTTGTGGCAACAGCGCTGCAGCAAGTGGCCAAATTGTTCCTCGTTACTCGCACCTTCCTCAAGGCGGGAACACACTCCCTGTGGATGATAGAGGTAAAACAAGCCACACTCAGAAGGCTTACACACAAATAGACTGAAACACAACCCATTAACTGACCACACGTCATGCTCCAAAAGTGTTCATATCACATTATGATAAAGTGGATGAAACACAACCTGCTGCTGTATGTATTGTGACTTTAATGCCAGAGTCCTGGCCCAAAGGAAATGAGCAACCCCTGGTAACACTGTCTATCACACAAGGAAAATAAGAAATGAATGAATGATGCTAATGTACATTTAATTTATCCCTATCATGTCATATTATACTACAAGAGCATAGAATTTAAAAAAGAAAAAATAAGTAAACAAATAAAACTCTTTACTCTGAACTCTGAGAAATAAAGTTAGGTCCATAATTCGCTGCACAAAGACAGTTCTTGTAGGTGATTTTTAATCAAACAGCCAAGATTTTATTCAGACTTTCAGCTGTAGCAGCAGACGTAATATCTGAAATACATTCAAAATATTGACTTTCAGTTTTATAGCTTTCTTTTCTTTCATCTTCAAAGAGATGTCAGCACGAGTGAAGGAGGTCATTATTATGCAGAAAAACCAAAATAAACCTATTAGAGAGACAGCAAAAACTGTAGGAGCGGACAAATTAGCAAGCTGGTAAATTCTTAAAAAGAATGAATGCACTGACCAGCTCAGCCACACCAAAAGTCCTGAAACACCACGTAAGAAAACTCAAGTACATGATGACAGAATTACTGTCAACATCTTCAAATCAAGTCAAGAACACAATCAAGAAGAAAGACATATCATTGTCAACCAGTAAAACCTGCCTGCATGAATGGAAATGCAGAGGGTTTACAGCAAAGGGCAAAGGACTGGTTACACTGAAGAACATCAATAGTAGGAAGACCAGATTAGACTTTGCCAGAAATCATCTAAAAGAGACAGAACAGTCCTGAAAACGATTTTTTTTGGACAGATGAATGCAAGATTAAGTTGTACCAGAGTGACACAAAGAGGAAAGTATGGAGGAGAGAAACAGCTCGTGATCTGAAGCATACCACATTATCTCTGGTCTGATGGTGAAGGGGGCGTTATAGCATGGGCTGGCAGTGGAACCAGGGCACTAGTGTTTATTGATGATGTGACTGATGATAGAAGCATTAGGATGGATTGTGAACTGTACATGAGTATACTCTCTGCTCAGATTCAGACAAATGCTGCAAAACTGATCAGACACAGTTTCACAGCGCAAATTGACAATGATCCAAAGCATACAGCAAAAGCAACAAAAGAGTTTCTCAAGGGCAAGGAATTGGATATTCTTCAATGGCCAAGTCAGCCACCTGATAAGACAGAAGGCAGAAAGACCCACAAACAAGCAACAGCTGAGAGTGGCAGCAGTAAACAGGAAGAGCATTTTATTGGAGGAAACAGCATTTGGTGAGTTCTAGACTTCAGGCGCTTCTGTTTGTTTTTCTAATTATTCTTCAGCCTCTAACACATAGAGCACTGTATATAAAATTGGCTGCAAATCCCAAATAATATGATTTTCCCCCCTGAACTTTTGGTTTTAAAGTGGAAACTCATTGATTGTTTTTATGATTTTTTTTTTATTTAAACTCCACTGCAGTGCCAAAACTACAAACACTGTGACAAAAAATTTATCTTGTGATCTTACCACATCGTTACCACCTAACAATGTGCAAATAGTGTTAGCTCAGAGACATTGTTGAATAGACATCAGTTAACTATTATAAGTGTAATTTTACCTTTAGTTCTGCCATCAGTGTTGACCAGTGGGTGTAAAGCAGATCCCAGGAAGAATCTTTCCAGATGCTGTCTCTGGTTTGCTCAATCAGCTCATTTCTCCTCTTAGACAGGCTGCTAAGCATTAACTGCAAGGATTCAGTTTCCTCCTGCAGTTGAAGGGCAAGACGGCATCCTTGTTTACGCTCAGCTGTGCCAGGACAGGGAAATAAAGTGGGAAGCTGATCTTTTTGGCGCTGCAGCACTTCCACTTTGTGGCAAAGCTCCCTCCTTTGGTCCAGGTAAAAACAAGTGACCTCTGGATCAGCTTTTAGAGCGCTTAAGAACAATAAGAACAAGAGATTAGAACCATTTCTGACTAAAACTGGACCATGAAAATTATTTAGTTAAATCCCAGGATTTATAGCTGTTATTATGTAATGTGTAATAATTTTACTGCTTAGTTTCATTAGATATTAGATTCAGGAAAGGTCCACCTGTTTTAAACGGACTGAGTCTATTATGGTGCTTTTCTACTCTCCCTCAGCACTCGAAGCACTTTATACAACATGCCACATGACCCTTTCACACAAGCACTTTCTTCTATGCTTTTAGGTGCTTTCTAGGTAACATTCATACGCATTTATATTCTAATAGATGCATCAGAGAGCAACTTGGGGTTAGCATCTTTCCCAAGGATATTTGGCATGCAGATTGGAGGATCGAACCACCAACCTTCTGATCAGTAGATGACCCGCTCTACCTCACTCACCTGTAATACGGTTCAACTGACTGCAAAGTCTCCCGCCACTTCTCCTCTGCTCTCTGAACAGTGTCCTGAACTTCCCTCTTCAGGTCATCTTCATTCAACACCCTGTGGCACAGACCATCTCCAGTAACTCTGAGCTCTTCCAGGCGAGCCTCCCCCTCTAACTCGGCACTCAACACTGCCTGCAATGGATTTTGTAGGGTTTACAAGTCAGTATATAACCTTAGTAAAACAAAAAAGCAGTTATAAAAAATCTCCAGGATTCTGCCTGTATGACAGATACTGTCAGCTTTGAGACACACATATAGATTCCAGAAAGTTCCCTGAATCTAACATCAGCTCTGCACAGCAAATGTACACTCCTTAGTTTTGAACAAGTTGGAACAAATGTAGAGAAAAAGAAAGCACCTACATCACGCCCTCATGTGACATTACACACAACTGTAGGCACACCCACGTCACAATCACTTATATGAGAGTAAGAAGATTTGTTGTTCAATATTCCACAAGCAATCAAGCCTTTCTGTCACCTCTCCACACAGGTACTTAGCACATGCATGTATGTATGATACAGAGCATACTTTCTTATAAAATGCGCTAAATAAAATCTGTGATCTAAATGACATAGTGAAACTGAGTATCTTAGTATGTGCAGGCAACATTTTCTTACTTGAGCAGAGTGAAGTTTTTGCTCTAATGGAGTCTGAATCCAGGGGCTTTCAGCAAGTGGAGAGTCTACAGCTTGTCTCAGATCACTGATCCATGATTGTGTGGACTTGAATAAAGCCTGAAACACCTCGATTTCCTCCCTCAGAGAGGAATGCGTCTCCTTACAGTCACCTTGTATTTTAATGTGTGAGTTGTTGTATCGTTCCAACAGCTTTTTACTGTTCTCCACCACCGCCAGCTGCTGAAGGTTGCTTCTTTGTAAAGATGACACAAGCTGACTGAGGAGCTCTGTCCTCACCCTGCAGAGAAATCAAAGCTGTAAATGCTAATAATGGGGTCAAATCTAATGTTTCCATGCTAGAGTCAAAGCACACTGAAGTGGTAGATACTACTGTGTGGACTTCTGTGTGTGATATTAAGCTGATAAAAAATAAAAGTGATAGTAGTTCATCAGCATTACATCATTGCATTTTTTAAATTAAAAAATTTACTCCAGCTCGAATATAAAATATATGTAAAACAAGTGCTTTTTATCTACAATATAACAGACCTTTGCGTAATTAAAACACACATGGAGTAAAGAATGAGTCACCTGACAAAACAATACACAGTTTCCAAGATTCCTGACACTTTGGTGAGCATTAGTCAAAATCACAGCACTGAACACTTGCATGTTTTTTTTAGGTTTGTTTGTCTTTACTGTCACTCTGCTATTCTCACGTTTTCACATTTCTGCCTGATATGTAGCACTGGCAGCACTGTCACTTTCCATCCTTCAAAAGTCTAAAGTAAACACATCAGCCTCCATATCTTTATTTGTAATCAGGAACCTCCAACATATTAAAATATGTGTGAATTTAAAATACATTGGAATACTTCAACAATAATATCAATACTGCTCATATGTATTGTTGTAAATAAAAAAATAAAACAGTCAGGTAAATGTTTAAAGCATATTTTCAATTATACTGCAAAGTATACATATACTATATGTTATCAGGCAGTATATACGGGCCATGAACACATACAAGTTGTTGCAAATCTACATTGAGAGTGACACACCTTCAGGAGAAAGGTTTACCTTTGTTGAAGCGCTTCTTCTTCCAGAAGACTTTGATCCTCTTCCTTTGCTGTTTTTTCCTCAGCAGCATGAAGCCACTGCTCCAGATGGTCCCTCTCTATTTGCAGCCTGAAACACACAAACAGCATAAATACGTCCCATGTGCATACCACAAACACATTAATTTGCTCAATGCTCAATGCTATACGTTCAAACGACATTACAGTGAAAAAATGGTTCTGCCACATAATTCATGACTGACTCAGGAAACCAGACGAACCTGTTTTGATGTCTTTCTTCTCTTTGGTTTAAGCACTGTGACTCTGTAAGACTTTTTCTGCTTACAGCTGTTTTACGTACAGAGTAAGAGCAAATTTGACTGGATGGTAAGTTTCAAGGATGACTCTGATGAGCGATTAATTTTTTTTGTTTTGTTTCTAAATCCCCCAAAAGATCGAACCTTAGTAATAATAGGAAAACAAACTGAGGCCAAATGATGATCATTTTATCTTCTGGTCTGAGACGTAGGTCATTGTTGGCATAATAACAGCAATAAAAAACTTCCTCTGGAAATTTTCAGGCACAAGGATTGAAAAGCAGCCAATGTCTAAAGTAAAACTTTGAAAGTCTTGAAAAGTGACTCAAGATTATTGCACAACACTGCACAAGCATGCACTGTTTTCAAAATGTTTGGCACAACAATATTACTCTTAAACAAACTTCCTAATATAATTTATTTCCTGTTTTCTTTATGACAATTCCATCCATCCATTCGCTTCCGCTTATCCTTTTCAGGATCGCGGGGGGCGCTGGAGCCTATCCCAGCTGTCATAGGGCGAGAGGCAGGGTACACCCTGGACAGGTCGCCAGTCTGTTGCAGGGCCAACACACAGGGACAGACAACCATTCGCACATTCACACCTAGTGACAATTTGGATTATCCAATTAACCTATCCCCATAAGCTGCATGTCTTTGGACCGTGGGAGGAAGCCGGAGTACCCGGAGGGAACCCACGCAAACACGGGGAGAACATGCAAACTTCACACAGAAAGACCCCGGCCTGATGTTGGAATTGAACTCAGGACCTTCTTGCTGTGCGGCAACAGTGCTAACCACCGTGCCACCGTGCTGCCGTATGACAATTCCATGATGACAAATTGTCAAGTCACCAAGCACGTGTTAGACAAAAATTCCTGCCCAGCAGCTCTCTTAAGTTTGCTTACATGCCACATTAATGAGTGGAGGCTTCAATTTCCTTTTCATTGTAGATGCATGTATCTGTACACATTACACAACACAGATGCACCGCAACACTGTTCTGTATGTGATGTCTATTACCTGTCCAGATCACGCATATTCCTCTCAGTCTGTTCTTCTACTTCAGAGAAGAGCTGATGGGTCTTTCTGACTTTTTCCTGTAGCTGGATCCCTTCCACGGATAGACTCTGTAAGCTATCTGGACCTGTAATAGAGGCCAAGACATGCACGTCCTCCAACAAGCTCTCTGCCTGCTCATCCTGGGACTGGAGCTGCTGACACAACTCCTGCAACAGATAAAAGACAATGCTAATTTGATATTATCTTGTATCTATTGGTGTGTTTTATGTGTTTTCATTATTTCATATGTCTTATTTAAGCCCTTACCTTAAGTTTTGCAAGCACGTCTGCAACATCAGGACCACAAAGAGTAAGGAGGGAGTTTTCAATCTTCTGCAGGGAGTTGAAACACTCTTCCATCCTCCCAGTGATTTGCCCTTTAGTAATCACCATCTGCTTGTAAACATCCTCAGCTTCAGAAACGAGCTCCTTCAACTGCTCTATCTTCTTCCTCATCTGGGTTCCTACCACCTTGACAAATCAAAATGAATCATAAGAACTGATGAGCAAAAAACCCTTTGTAATAGTGAAAATGACTAAACAACTGAAAATGTAATCTAGATTCAAGCAGGAAATAAGTTCACAATTTCAAACAAAACTTGGGACATATTTCATTCAAAGTAGATCATATGAAAACATAGAAAACACATCAAATGTTTAACTCTTTCCTGCCTGGATGCCTACTGGGGGGTAACCCTTGTTTCTCTTTTTGAAACTGAGAGTTTTCTGTCATATTTCAGGCCTGCCTCCGCAGTAAAGAGACTGGGTGTGCATCAGAGATTAGTGAGGGTTACCTCTGTCTATACAACGTTCTAAGGCTACGCTTGGAAAAATCAGGTCTTATTCTAATGGTCATCAAACCACATCTGAAAAAAAGTTGTGACAGGGCCATGTTCACCATTGTGTAGGATCCCCTCTTCTTTAACTTTTCCAACCTTCTTTTGCCCCATCACAACTTATTTTTAGATGTGTTCCTTATTTAAACATTTGATGTGTTTTCTTTGTGTGAAAAAAGATAAGGTGTTGCATTTTGTCTACATTTTACACAGTCAAATATTTCTGGAAGTGAAACAAAAAACCAAAACTACTGTGTTTGTCTTTATTTCTGTCTAAATAAAGAAAATAACACCAGAGGAACAATGCCTACCTGAAGCTCCGGAGGGGACTCTGCGCTCTGAAGCAGTGTCTGAATCTCAGTGGCTCTACGGTGGAAATGCTGTATACTTTCCTCTTGAAGCACAATCTCATTCTGGTAACAGTGCGAGTGAGGTAAACATCATTATAGTTTAACTTTGAGATCATAACATAACTGAATGATACACAAGAGCTCCGTTTTACCTGTAGTGTCTTGATGTCATCCTCACACTGAAAGGACGGGCACTGAGCAAACACAGCTACTTTATCGCTGGTCCAGCGCTCCACTTCTGACCCCTGCTGAAGGACCCCGTCCCACAGAGTCAAGGCTAGATGTAGGTTTTCAAGGCAGGACTCTGTTCTTTCTGATAACTGCAAATAAGTTAAATATCAGCAAAGTTAACAACCTAGACCTACAATAATATGCATCTTTATCTATCTCATTTAAGATCAGCAACATTCGAAAATAATAGGAAATAATAGGAAATTGGGTGTAGTCAGGTTAATGTATATTATTACAAAAACCTATTATTTCAATTACAATGTCAAATAATCAAGCACAAAGGTTAAACAAGCGCTTTTGTGTTTTGCTGTAGCTTTGCTATTTTTTATCTTGTTAGAAACAGCTGCCCTCTCATTTCTGAAAAGCGATCATTTTGCACCAGGTTCTGCCTCTTAGTATCCTCTTTTCCCTTAGATTGCTTTTACAGTTACATCCTCACATCACCAGCTCTTCTTGGAGAATGCAACAGATTGAATGTGATATCACTGGAGTTAAAAAATAACTTTCATATCACAAAAAGAATAAGTCAAACCTCCAAAGTTATGGAAAATAAATCTTTTTAAAACAAAACATGCAAAAAAAAAAAGACAAAACTAATTTTTTTTAAAAGACAAAGTTAACAGTGTAAAGTGGATAAGCTTACATCCAGCCAGTGATCCATGACAGCATCAGCTTCGCTCTCAAATGGGATGCATGTGCATTCTGGTATCTGCCGTAGGTGAGTGTGAAGCTGTCTGCAGACACTGCGGACCTCCTCTATACCATCTCCAAGGCTGTTCAGCTCTGCTTTTGTTTCCTGGACCTTTAAAACCACAGACACACAAAAATATGGATTATGCCTAAATGATAAGTTTTCAGCACAAAGAGAAAAGTCAATGCTGTGATATCTTTGTGTTCATTAGTCAAGCTTAACAGTGTGACTTACCTTAGTGTGTAGTCTCTGCAGTTTTTCTTTCCCCATGTAGGAGGTTTTTTCACTCACAGCGCTTTCTGCTCGCTGCAGTGTCGCGCTCAGCTTACCACGAATGCTCTGAAACCTCTTCAGCAGCTCTGTTAGGACACCACACTGCTCCAGTCTGTATGTGACCCATAACACAACACAGAAAAGCTCAGCAGAGTAACACAACTACGAAAGAGCTGCAGAAACAATCAAAGTTACAAACGTTAATAACCACACACTACGCTGGATTTTACTTTTGAGTTACAGCCTTTGTTGCCTCCTCCCAGAGATCCTCCACCTCTCTGTTTTGACTCTCATCAGGGATTTCTGACCGTGACGATGCACCTCGTACGTACTGCACTTCAGAGAGGAGGTCAGCGAGGTGACTTTCCAACTCTGTCAAGGTACGTGTCCTGCAGATAACAAAACAGGATATGGAGAGAAGAAGCTACTGACATTCTGAAAGAATTTAGGAGTTATTATTGTATGGAGCCTCCAGCTACTTATAGAAATAGCAAAAGCTGACCTTTGTATAAAAGTTAGTCAATATTAATCTGCCCATTAGTGTACCATAAAATCTGATATTATTATAACTTAGAGATTATTGGAAACCTTTGGGATGATGCGTTTGTTTTGATGAGTGTTTAGATGTTTTTCTGGTAGTGTGGATCATGTTGGATATTTTTGATACGCCACTTAAATTAAAGAAAATAAAAGTACGTTGTTGTACCAGCTCGGTGTTGTACCTGTGTTGCAGAGCAGGCAGAGTGGGCTCCTGCAGGCTCAGCTCCTCAGCTGCCTTCTTTGTCTCCCTCAGTGTTGCTAACAGGTTTGCTCTCCTCCGAACCAAATTCTCCATTTTTTCTCCGTCTTTCTTAACCTGGGTGGTTCTTCCCATTTGTCTCTGGTCTTTAGTTTCTAGGAGATCTTCTCTAGGTCTCCATGCTTGAGTCTTGTGCTCTTTCTCCACTTGAGTCTCTCCTTCCAGCTTACGCCTTTTGGCCTCCAAACCTGACTCCTCATCTGGCTCACTTGAAGTGGGATCTTCTTGCATGTCCTGTTGCTGTAGGGAAGCATTACCAGACTTTGTCTGACATGTCTCCACAGTTTTAGATTTCTCGTCGTCCTGTATGTTCCGTTCTTCTGGGAGAATTATAGCTTTTGCTCCCCATTTTTCCATCTCCACAACATGTACTGTGATGCATTTCACCACATCCTGACATGTTGCAAGTGCACCATCCATGGTCAGACTAATCCCCACTGCCTTTAAATTACTGTCCACAGAATCAGATTGCTCAGTAGCAGCCTGCAACCTCTGCATTGTTGCATCCAATGAAGGTTTCTCCTGCTCCCAGTCTGCCTCATGTTTCTGCTTGCTCAGGTCTTGGTTTGCCAGCACAGTTTGGATCTCAGTCTTGACTTCTCTCACTGTGGTCAGGAAGCGATCCAGAGCACAAACAGCTGACTGAACTTTCTCCAGTTGCTGTCTGAGCTGCTTGAAATGATGGATGCTACTGTGGAGGCCCCTGCAGAGGGATGAGGCGGATGTGGCTTCTGGCCCCTGACTTTCCTCTTTGGTGCTTTTTTCTGTTAGCATCCTCATTCCAGCCTGCAGCCTGTTGTCCATCTCCTATTCAAGAGACCAGGGATTCAAAATAATATTATACTCTTCATATCATAAGCACTAATTGTTTGAGCACATGGTTTTAAACCTATACCTTTAAATCATGTAATATTGTTGAATCAGCCAAAGTCAGAGAAGAGATATCCACAGGCTGTCCGGTTATCTGGTTAAGTTGTTGTGTGATCAGCGTCTTCTGGTCATCTGCAGACTTCATCAGGTCAGCAATGTTCTCCAGAGATGCCATTCTGACCCAAACACAAAGCAGAAGCAAAACTGAAAAATTTTGCCCTTTGTGAAATAGTCCAAGGAATTTGTGATAGTGGTTGTGGTACTAGGTAGTATAGCCACTGTGTTTGCACTAACTTGCCATTAGGGCTACCTTAACTCATTCACTGCCAGCCATTTTCAAATGGCTGTCAGTGAAACACAACAAGACTTGCACCACATTTTTGTCTCACTGCGCAATCCCTTACGTGCGCAAACCCTGCACCTCCTTGCAGGTCTACTTTTACTGCTGGTGGGCTTCAGTTCAACTTACGTTGACTGCCAATGGCGTCTATAGACGTCAATGGCAGTCAACGTAAGTTTTTCAATTGACGTCTATAGACGTCAATGGCAGTGAATGAGTTAAGAACGTTGTGTCAAACATGCTAATACTGCTGTAAATCTGTTAGCATTTAACAGTCTTTCAACAAGAACGCTGTAAACACTGAACAAACTAAACTAAATGGAGCAACTTATCACTAACTGCATACTTCCACAAACAAACCATATGTCCCACAGACCATATGTCAGTTCATGCAGCCTAGTAGAGTGCATGCACATATAAACACATGCATATAATATCTGTTTTCATGTAGTAGTCGCTTTATATCTCTTTAGCTTCAACATTAACACCCGATTTCTGCATATGCTCTGTGTTGTTACTGTAAAATAAACTTAAAGTAAGTCTTTAAATGGGCAAGAAAGTAGCTACTTTAATTTAAAATTGTCTAATATTTGCAAGGAAAGCACTAACTGTATGAAACGCACATTAAAATTGCTAATTTTTTTTATTTAAGAGGGTAGCTGCACCTGGTCTGTAGGCACACTTGTTGTTCTCTCCACTGCTGATTCAGATACCCCTGCTCTCGTTCCACTTCACTCCAACCCTCCTCCCTGGTCATCGGCTGGGCAAACTGGGAAAACTGGGTATACTGGAGCTCAACATCAAACCAAAGTGCTTCTGTCTCTTTTTTCAAGGTCTGTTGAGGTGAAACATGTTTATGAAACAATCACAGCAATAATATTTTAAGCCAAAAGTTAGAGCTTACAAATAAATTCATGCTTAACAATTGTAAAAACATTCTAGTATGTAGAAGACCACAGTTAAGACATAATAATGAACACATATGTAAGAGTAGGACTTTAAAATGAGAATTCTGGTAAAAGTAAGTGCTCAAACTTGCCTGTAGATGCTTCTTTTGGTTCTGCAGGGCAAGGATAGAGACTGGATCTGGGATAAATGACTCCAAAAGTAGCTTGTTCTCCTGAAGCTGAGATTTAAATGCTGAGCAGAGCTTTCTATAACTTGAGAGAGATTTACACATTGTTTCATTACTAAAATTTCTGAGACTGACTGGGAAGTAAATATGATGCAAAATCAGTGACGTCTAGTAAATCTTACTAGCATATTAGTATTTTACAAGCTGTCAGTTCTAAAAACAACACCAATGTGTAATAAAGTGGGATAGTGAAGCATACCTCTCCTGCACTTCCTGTTCAGAGGGATGTTCTTTTTGAGATGGAGCAGCTGGCTCTGGGATGATGGTCCACTGTGCTTCCTGCTTGGTCTCCACCGTGTTGCTCCTAACAACTGCCTGCGAGGTGAGAGAGTTGCATAGTAACAGTCCAGTAAAGAAAAGAGGAAAAGATGGAGCAGTGAGCCTATCCAATTACCAAGGATTAGCACTCTGCAGCCGGTGCTTTTCCTTGTCCAGCCAATAAAACTGCTGAATTGGTTTCTGGCTAGGAAGGTTTCTTTAAATGAACAAAGTAAATGACATTTAATAGAGTTATTAATGTTTTACCTCTGTAGTCTGCTGCATTTTTTATGAACTGTCAGATATTCAAATATTAATGTCTGCAAGCTCTTCCAGAATGAAACTGTTCATTTATAGTGCCTACTGTAATTTAGAGCAATTTTGTGACTGTAAAATATAATTTTGTAATCTAGGTTCATAGTCCTGGAGCTGGGATTGGTATACAATAGATTTTCTAATACAGTACTATTAGCTGCATAAACATTTTGTCACTATGAAATATAGCATTATATACAAAGATTCTCTTTCTTGGTGTTTTCAAATTATGAAAAATCATGGAGAAAAGAATACACCAGCTGAGTCTGAGTCATGGTGGCACACTGCTAGCACTGTCCACATTCAAAAACACTGGACACCACATCACAGTTTCTTCTTAGTCAGAGTCTGGACAAAACACAGAATGACTGAAATACCCATCCATCCTTTTTCTCTTGCTGTTCTGGATCATGTTCATGTACTATGGCTTTTTCTCTAATTCTTTGTATAACAGAGTCCCAAATTTGGGAGGTTTGTGGTTGTAAATCGTGTAGAATATTAGAATTAGTTATAAAATCGCAATTTAAAGCTAGCGGCTGATCAAATAAAAGGAGATAGTCATCATTTAAAATACAGTCTTGCTATTGCTATGACAAAAGATATCTGTACACAAAAAGTAGTCATAGATTTGCAGTGTTGTTTCATTCCTGCTGTCTAATCCATAGACCCACCACCAAGTCTGGCCAATTTTCACATCTTTCAGTTCAGATTCCACTCTGATTAGCATCCTAAACAAAACTTTTGAATAAATATTTTAATAACAAATCTAATTTTCTTGCAATTCAACATTTATCTTTGTGTTCCTAGATTTAATTTTTGAATTTAAATATCTTGACTTGATTGCATAAAAAAACAATAACTCCATATTACTAGTTTTATTCTCAGAGCTCACAAAGTACCAAAACATAGAATTGAGAAACTGAAGAAAAACAAAATTGAAGCAGATCAGTGATGTAATCTGAGCATACCTGTGCATGAGTTTGGATTTGCTGACTGCTCTCTGCGTAGTGCAGTAGACGGGCTTTCAGCAGCTGCTCTTTGGCTCGAAGTGAAGGCTTTGGATTTTGTTCTGACCTGCCGTCTCTGTTTTTTGTCAGGTGGACCTCACTCTCTGTTGGGACTTCCTGAACTTTCAGTTTGAGGATATCACCATGAGGCTGCACTGACACAACATGAGAAACGGGCGCGAGGTCTTCATGTGGGCTGTCATCGCTTTGTTTCTGTGGGAGATTGTTGCTCGGCTGTGTGTTGGCCGACACGTCAGTCGCGCTCAGTGGGGCGTCTCCCCCAGGCTGCCGTCCCCTGCTGAGATAAGAAATGTTTATCGGGGGGATGTCAGGGGCAGCCAGTTCGAACCGCTCATTCAAACAGACATCTGATTAAGATTAATAGACCGGAAGGATTACAGAGTGACAATTGTAAATAAGAAACGGTCTTCTTCAAGTAAATCGCTTTGAATTCAAGTCACAATTCTAATAACTTGAAAAATGATTTAAGGGTAAGTTCAAACGCAACAAGATTCTAATCAAGTTCTGTCTAATTTAGGCAAATAGAGTTTTCACAATCTAAATTAGACCTTCTTCCTGCAATTTTAACTTCCTTTTGAGTCTGAGCTTCCTTTGTGAAACCCAGAGGAATTTCATCAGTGTTGCCCGTGTCTAACTTTCAGCAAACTTACAAAGAAAACTACCAAGCCGATAGGCATGAACATTGTTGGAGAAATGGCGCCACTTTCTTTGAAACTGCAAAATAGGGCCTCGCCTTTGTAGTTTTCAAATCAAACAGAGCATCAAACTGAAAATTATTTCTAGATGTAGGAAATAAAAGTCTGACAATAATGATTAAAACAGTTTCCATTAAAGAAAAAGGCAACTCTAACAAAAGGTCACATTGAAGAACATTTCTGATTTCTGTTTCTTTCTTAACGTTAGCGTTTTCAGACCTGTTAGCTGGGACTGCAGCATCCCTTGGTTGTGTTTCCTCTACTTCATCTGACTCGCTCAGCTGGTCTGTAGCGAGGCAGGAGGATTTTTTTGGCGTCAGTGTTTCGCACAGCTCTCTGAGGGATTCAACACGTTCCTCAATAGATGCGGCTCCCTCAGTGACAGCCTGGGAGAAATATGAGCTCCTGAGAAGCTGAAGGCAAATCTTTCTTTCTACAGTAATTTGACCATCTGCCAGGCAGATACAAACACAGCACAGTCCCATGTTAATACTATGTTAGAGACAAGTACCTGCTGCTGCTGCAAAGAATCATCGTCAGTCTGGTCAGTGTGGACAGTGTTAGTATGCGTTTCACACTGCACAACAGAAAATGACTGCTTCCCTTCTCTGATCTTTGACCACAAGATCGGAATAAAAGCAGCCATTTCTCTGCGTGCATCCTGTGCATGACAAAAGCAAGCAGAAAAAATTTTAACCAAAGTTTTTAGGAAAAAAATAGAATATATCAAATTTATCAGATTAATTTGTGAAGACGCTCACACACAAAAAGATTCTTGAAAAGTCCAAAACAAATCCTGTATGACTGGATCGTATTTGACCTATTATTACGTGTTATTTTCCACTATATAAAAACATTCACTGTTTTATGCCTATGACCAAAAAGCAAACCAAAAGAATATCACAGAATGACTTCATTATAACTGAGATGTAGTCTGTTTCTTTTAACACTAGAATAAATATAATCCCCTTTTAGGTAGTGATACTGATTATAATGCAAAGTAAGAAAGATCTACATGTGCTTGTGAATGATTTAGGTATTTGGTTCAGGTCTTTACATTAGATTTAACTCTGAATAAAAATGACTGGATCAGTCAGTCAATTACAGACTATGTGTGCAGTTCCTGTCATACCTCCCACTGATTTCTCACTGAGTCAGAGAGGAGCATCAAGTCCTGGAGCTGGGATCCAGAGCAGAAAGCCCCAAAACCTTCCACTGCACAAAGGAACTCTTCGAGCATGGCAGGCTGCAGAATTTTTAAAGCTTTCTGCACAGAAAGACATATAGCTGTAAAGAGATGCACAAACGATACTGGTAGCAACACAAATCAAAATACCAGAGACCTTGAAAGAAAGTGTTTGAATTATGAATATTCAGGCACGTTTCAAGGCCTTGGTGTTTCAGCACTGAAAGCATCTAAATTATATTAAAGCCTCTGTTTTAAACATTTAATAAGCAACAATTGGGTGGATTTCTGCCTTTAAACTCACCTTGAAATGTTGTCAAAGTAATAAACCGAGAAAATAATAAGCAAATCAGCTGTGTGATCACTAGTAATTCAATTACATTTGTTGATTTGAGTCAAAAAACTGAAGTGACAGTTGAAAACATCTGTTAAAGATAGTGACGGCCTTCTTAATTTGTTCTGTGATGTTTGGTAGCGTACCTGTTTCTTCTTGGCTTCCGACTCTGAAATCTCTTTGCCACCAAATAACTTCATCGCTTGCTGGATGCGTCCCTGCAGACGAAACCGGGCCTTCTCCAGCCTGCTTCTCGCCATTGACTGGGCTTTTGAATGGACTTCCCTGTGGACCATAACTGGTGGTTGTGGAGGTTTACTGCTCTGTATAGAGCTCGGTCCTGTGTTCTTGTGCTTGGTTTGAAATTGGCAAGGTAAACTTCCTCCATATTTAGCGGGAACTGGACTCTCTGAAAACTTTCCCTTAATAGAAGTTTGAGTCGTAGCAGGTAGCGGCTGATCATTTTCACTGAAACTTGAAGCTAGGGGATGTGATTTAGAAAATGACTGTGGCTGGATCAAAAGCTCAGATTCAGCTTCTTTTGCAGATTGAAGAAAATGAGATTGAATATAAGTTACAGGTGGGTAACTGGTGACTATTTTGGGTGTAATAATATCTTTTTCATCATGTAATTTTCCCTGGAGATCTCTTGTCCTTTGTTGAGGAGTGGAAGCTGAAAGCTGATTTGAGTGCTGAGATTGGAGCATGATGTTCCCAATGTTCTCTACATGTTTGCTTCTGGCCACAACTAATAACTCAATCTCAGGCTGTTTCTTTGTCCGAAAGATTGTTTCAACGGCTGGTTGATTCTTAGGAAATTCACCAACTTCCTGCTTATACCCAAGAGAACTAAACATCCCCAGAATGTCCTAAAAAATGCAAAGCATACAAATGAATAAAAGGGACTATTATGGGACTGAAAAAAAGTTATTACATCTATTGTTTTACTTTACCTGGCAGTAGGAGACTGCTTCTGTGACCCTGTCCTTCAGGCTAGAGGTGCTGAGGTGCTGCAGAGGAGAGGTTTTCTGTAGTATTGCAACAAGGCCTTGAAGATCCTGTTCCTCGGTTTTAACCTGGTTTGCCAACTGGAAGCCTCGAGAGATTAGCCCCTGGAAGTGTTAAAGTGTGTATTGAATTTAACAGCTTCATATATGCTTTATATTTTCCCTCTCTAACAAAACGCCTAATTAGAAACAACATGAAGCTTTGGTTTGCTGACTTTTGCTGTAGGCTCCATTGTAGGGTGTCCTCTGTGACTTTTTTCCTTTAGGTGATTGTAACAGTCCATCGCATCAGTGCTCCAACGATCCAGCTCAGCCAGACCACCTTCCAGCCTGGATGCAGCCTGCTGCAGCTCCCCACAGGCCCCCTCTGCTTCAACAAGCATCTACAGTACAAATAAACAGTCAGACTGTTCTTTGTTTGCTATAATTCAACATAGGAGAACTGGACTCTAGTAAATTTGCACAATGTTTGCCTGTGCGCTGATTTAATATTCTAGGAATATTAAAGAGAATTTCCCTGCATCTCAGTGAGCATCCTACCTGTGGGAGAGTTTTCTGGATCTTTTCAAAGTAGCTTGTTTGAAAGTCGGGAGAAGAGCTAAGAGATGACACGTTCACTTCTGCCATCTTTTTACTCAGTAACTGAAATATTATAAAGTATGAGACAGTAGCTCAAATAACAAAAAGATTTGTTTGTTTATTTATTATTTACTGATCAATTCAGCCTTTTGAAATTTTACTAACCTGTAATTTCTGTCTGATAGCCTTTAGTGGCACTGAGGCCACCTCAAGTGGCTGTCTGAGGAGCAGGCTGGCCTCCTGGGTCATTGAATGCACCATTTGAAGACATGATGCACCACTACAGGGCTCTGATGATACCTCCTAAAAGACAAAATCTTTATGTCTAACACGCTCCTTTATTTTTAATGTCTCCTTATGTCAAATACAAAATAACAAACAGAACTAGACCTGCATAAAAGACATATTGTTAATAGATGAATACTTACAAACATAGCCTTCTTCATGTATTCAGCCCACTGAATGTTGACTTTGCTCAACTGTTCGACCAGACTGAGACTGACTGACGTTTCCGTCACTTCTATGAGATAGTTCCCTGCCTCATTTAATTGAGCTTGATGTGAAGTCCACTCACTAACATCCTACAGTATCCAAGTATTTTAAAAAGCAAAGAAAAACCAGCAACAATGAGGATATTTTGAAATCATTTTTTTAAATGATGATGATAGGAGAAGAAAGGAGATTTTTAAGTTACACAACAGTTACTACAGGACAAACAGGGTAAAGTTACCTGTGTTGCAGCTGGGGACTGAATTCGTTTCTCCTGCGCCAGCCACGCCTGTAGAGAAGCAAGGTTTTTGTTGTACGTCTCCCATGCACACAAAACTCTCTCCATGGTACCCCTAGTAGCAGTCACAGCCTGTTTGACCATTTCAACTTCACTCTCTGCTTCCTTCACCTGACGAGTAACAAGCTGGAAATTTTCGCCTGGGGTGTGAAAAGTGTGTGAAAGTCAAATCTCGTCTTAAAAAAAACCCTAATTACTTGATTACATTTCTATTGAGTTCATGACAATATGATTTTATGTTTACTCCATACTTAGCGCTGCTTTGCTGGTATAAACATTCGCCTTCTCCTTCAGGGTGTGCAGAGCGCTTGTCAGAGTGAAAAGCAGGTCTTGATGCTCAATTGTTTCCTAGAAAACAAATCACAGAAAATAATAATTTTTTGTTTCCTTTTTGTCTTTCAGGAAGAATTTGATCCCAAATGACTCACTGGATATATCCTATTTAAATTGTAAGGGCCTGGCCTTGAAGTAACATGTAATAGAATATATGCCATTCACTGTTAGTCATCATTGGAATTAGTAATAGAAGCTTTTACATATTACTCTCTCAGATATACACTCACATGCCAGTCCTGCAGAAGAACATGTGTGGTCTCCTGAGACCTGTAGGGTGTTTTCCAGGACTGGACCTTGGCACCGATCTGGCTCAGGAGGTCCAGGATGGTGTGACGGGACTCCTGGTATTCCAGCTTGATCCCTCGATACTTGGTTGAGACCCGAATGCTGGTTAAACTGTTTGAAAATTAAGATGCAAACAAACTGCTTTTTTCTTTTCAAACACAAGACTTGGAGATTTGTGCCTTTAAACCTGCATATAGTGATAAAAAAATCATAATACATTCAATAATTATAGGATTTTAACAATTGGGTCACATACCGTTTTCTTATCTCATCAAACTTTTCAAGGGGGACCACTATGTTCCCCGAGTCGTCCATGTTGTGATAAGTCTCAAGAATATTGACATAATGGCCCATTTCTTTATTTATATTCTGAAAAGTGAAAAAACACAGTAAACAAGATTTTTAAGCTTTAATCTGAATAATGTTGCTCTTCAGAGTTTCAGGACACTGTTATCAAGTTTTGTCACAAGATCACATTTTCTTTCTTTGTATGTAGCTTCAACACAAACGAACCTTTAGGCTATCCTGCTGAGCTCTTGCTTCTTTAGCGGCATCTGAATGGTCTTTCACTTTCCCTGCGTCTTCTGCAAGCCCTGCCTCTGCACGCTGCAGCCATGCAACAACAGAGTCCAGAGGAGGAGGAAGACTCAGGTCCAAGTCTGCTTTACACCTCTGCAGCTGCAGAACGACACACATATACAAACAACTTGATATGAGCAATCTGCTTCACTAAAACGAGCAGTTTTCTATACTGACGACTTTCCGTAAATATTAAAATAATGTGGCGTTATTGTTAGGTGACTCTTCACTGTTCCTGTTAATGCTACAGTGTAAAATCACTGACAGTTGTTGTTTGATGGAAAGAGATGCTATACCATGAGTGAGTTCATGTGCGGGGTTATTGACCCCGTGAAGCATAATGTAGTACAGCAAAACTGTTCAATAAAAAGCCCCTTTCTGCTTGGGGTAGAACAGCAGGCTCAACCTCTGTTGTAAAGATTCCTCAACTCACCACAATATTTTAAAATAATGTCCCCACAAATGTCCCCAACAGCTTAACAAAAAAATACCAAGGTTAAAAACTAAAACCCTGAATGTAACCTTGCTTCTTATTATGCAAAAATACATTTCCTGACCTCTTCCTCCAGTTGATCCCACGCTGTCCTGAGAAAACACTGCTGCTGACTCAGCTCAGGGCGGCGTCTTAGGGCAGCCAGGAGGGTCATCACTGGTCTCCGTTGCTCAGTGAAAGAGCCAGCGAGGCTCTGAAGCACCTGATAAATCAAACATGATAACTCCTTAACCTTACAACCTACACACGCTGAACATGTAATTTAATCCTTAATACTGCATTACCTGATATTTTTCAGCATAACTTGAGTTCTCTGCAGCCTTCCATGAATCTGACAGTTCCTGATAGGCTTGTTCCAGCCAGCATGTCACTTGCTGTGCTCGTTCACTTGGAGAAACCTAAATTTTCATAACCAAAGCTGTCAGTAACGACCATTGCAGTGTTAGAATAAGTTGTCAGGGCCACGCGATCAAGCAGTTCATGCCATTACACGAGACTTAGACAGTTATGAACATTAATAAGTACCATTATTTAATAGAGAAAAGAAAGACTTCCGTAACAAAAGTGACAGAGTGTTAAAGGATTCATTGTGTACCTCGTGTACTGGTGAGACAGCAATTGCTGGAGTAAAGTGTGCAGGCAGAGTCTCAGGTGAGCAAAAGGAGGGCTGGGCCAAAGGAAACAGCTATAGCACCACCACCAGATCAAACCATGAAAAACAGTATTGAAAGGAGGAGGACAGAAAGATGGTTGACCACCCTTACATTCATGAAGGTTCTTGTAGAAGACCAAAAGACAGCAGGATGTGCTGAAAAAATGAGAAATGTGATCTCATCGCTAACCTGGAGGTGGTCATCAGGTGCTGGCATGTCGCTGGAGTATTGCAGAAATTGGGCCACATAGGTCATGATAGACTTTTCATCAGGACTGCTAACATCAACATCTGAGGTGAAAGGCAATGAGAACAATTTGATTCAAAATTCTCCCATTAGTTTGCTTTTGTTTTCTTTTTTGTATAATACTCAAGTTTTCAAGTTTGCCTATTGCAGAATCAAAGCTTAGTTTTGGGGGGGGGGGGGGGGGGGGTTGTTTTGTTTTTTTTAATCAATCTAAACCTTTTGGAGTCATTCCTTCATTCCTGAGAAAAGGTCATCATATTATCCAGAATTACAACAAATATCACTGTGAAATGCCCCCTAACATTTTATCAGACTCACCCTGAGGTTCCAGCAGGCGGGGTATATGCAGCTCTTGCTCAGCAAGGTGAAATGCTTCTTCCAGGTTCTCCTGGTTGCTTCTGGATTGGACCAGTGAGAGATCAACCAACTGAGGCCTGAGAGAAGACAGGATGGCCAGGAAGACCTCTCCACTTCTCCAGCTTGACTTAAAGTCCTTCACATTAACAGAGCAATGAACTCTAGAAAGAGGAAGACAAGGTCCACAACCTTTAGATGACTAACGCATTGATCACTTAGATGGATCGCACTGAGAAGATTAAAAAATGACAAAAAAGAATATTATTAATCATTAAAAACTCAAGATACCAGTGTAAAAAAAATGGTTACAGCATAAACATTGTAAATATTAAAATTTATACAATATAAAGAAAAACCCTCACTTTTTGCATTGGTCCCTGACCCACATGAGCAGGGCCTTCTTGGCAGATACACGGAAACGTCTGTGGAGCGGTGATGTCCGACCTGCGGGGACTGGACTAGCTGGAACAGGGCTGCCGGACCAGGAGTCCAGGCTGGAGAGAGAGTCGAGGGAGGAATGACGCGAGCTAAAGGAGAGCGCACTGGCCAGCTCCTCAATCTAAAACAAACAGAGATGGTAAACATATTGTGCATTAACTGATCAATACCTTCATAAAGTTAAACTTAGAATCAGTGCAAGGATTTTTAAACAACTGTGATAAATCTTAACATGTTTTGTTAAGATGTCCTGCCATTAGTATCTGAGTAATGCTTCATTCCACTGTACTCACGTGACAGTGGAGTATGACGGTCCATACGAGGCCTAGGATGATGGACGGCCGCCCATCTATGATATCTGGGATGTTAATGTTCACCAGTTTGACCTGAAGCACACCGAACAACAGCGGCAAAAGCATTAAACACACTACAGACACACATATATTATATTGTAATGTTTTTCAGTGTGCAAACGTACATTTTTTTTCTTGAGAAATTTTAATGCCGTCTCAATATTGGCCCTCTGCTGGAAAACCCCACGACCTTTTTGTCTTTTCTATAATGACAGTGGCAGACAATTCTCAATATCAGTTATGCCATTTTATCTTCCCAATAGTTGTCTTCACATAAGGAGAAAATTAGAATTTATTCATTTCACTGATGTTAAAACTCACCATCATCTGGCCACTCATCACCTCCAGCAGGTCGAGCAGCTTTGACCCATCTCTGAGATCACAAAATAGGTCTGACACAAATGAGGGCGGGCTTCCCTGTAGCAATGCACAAAATATAGTTTTACTGATTTTATCTGCACAATGTAGCAAAGTAAACAAGCAGGTGTGTTTGTATAAAAGCTATTTCCTGTTTTTAGAACCACAGAAATACGCAGTGAGTTTAAGCTGACAGTGACACCTAAAGTTGAATTACGTATATTATTTTATATAATTTTGCAATTATAATAAAATCTTTGATCTAAACAACTCTTGGTCACACTGGGTGTTAAACTGAATGATAATTATAGAAAAGAGAATTTTTTTAGTGCTTCCATGTGTCAAAGAAGCTGATGAAAATATCATTTCTGACCTTAACTGACATCAAGTGCAGCAGGAAGCACAAAGGTTAATAGAAGTTGTCTTCTTCATTGGGCAATGTCCAAAGTGTGTATGCCACTTTTTATTGCACAGTAACTTGAAAATTTACATGCTACACACAAAATATACAGCACGAACCAAGCTGATCCACATTTTAATGTTTCGAAGCTGCAATGCGTTTATATAAAAGCATTTTCTTGTTCACAGTGGCAAACACTGACCTCTACGTATAAAGGAAGTACCTCGGGTTTGCTAGTTTTGATTTCGGCTTGGAGCACAGTCATGTGGACATGAGCTGCCTCGGTTCATGTTACATGTTGTTCAGCTCTACTGAGCACTATTTATACCCCAGACTGGTGTCAGCAGCTCAAGGTCTCTTTCCCATGAGATCCATGAGTTGCTTCCCTGCTCTCACCAGTGAGTAAGCATGTTACGCTCTCCAGCTAACATGCAGCTAACCTTTCAACCACAGCATGAAGTCATGTTAATCTGTATTGCTGATAAAGCATCTGCAACATTTACTTTTTGACTGTTTATGTCGCATAAAAAAGTGCATTGAGGACAAGCAATGCAATTTGCTGTTTTCTTTGTACATGTATTATGCAGATGGCATGCCTAGAAGTATATATACCATTTTCACCAATTTCCTAACTACTATAGTCTTTAAACATCCATATTCCCAACCAAACTGTTAATAAAGCACCAGGAATTACTTTAAAAGCAAGGATTTGTCAGTTATTTGGCACTACCTCAAGCATAAAATATCTCAAATTTGAATTTACAGCTGCATAGTCTTCCTGCAGTTTGCCATTCCCTTTGCTAAACAAATAAATATAGTTAAATTCATTGTGCACCTTACACAGATATAACACCTTAACATACCTTAGCAAGTTGAGCATTTATCCAGTTGGTGAATGTCCTTTTCTGAATCTGTTCATGCTCCACTGTTAGGGAAATATAGATAGAAATTGTTGATAGAATGTATAGATTTCTTTGATTAGAACAGTACTTAAGTATTAGACACTAAAAAGAGATACTGTTATGCTAAAGAGAAATGAAAACACAGTCAAGCTGGCTGATTTATGCAAAAGCTTCACTCAAACGCAGCAAAAGCCTCAAAAGTGTCTAGTTCTGTTCTTGTCTCTAGGTCTGTGTGAGCCATCAGTTTTAACACCTAATGCACTAAATGCACAATATCAACAAATACATTACGGCGTATTCCCCAAAGCACCATTATTATTATTCCTTTACTGTCCATATCAGGATCAAGCTGATGTAACGTCCATAACAAAGCTGTAGTTTATAACTGCAAAGGGACCTTTGTTGTGAGTTACAATCACGAGGAGGTCATAAACTACTCACCGACATCAGAAAAAGAGAAACATTTTTGACCCTCCATTCTTATAATGAATAATTAACAAACCCATGAATAATGATTTTAGGTGTCCACAACATAAAGCTTCTGCCTTGGCCACCAGATAATCCTGGTGTCAAAAGCTTCTTCTTTAAGCTAAAGACATGCTAAATGCTAGGATCTCCCTAACAGATGGGACAGCTTCCAAGTCACAGTCATAGATACTGGGGCATGCGCACACACACACGCAGAGCAAATATACACACAGGAACATTCACAGTAACAACAAATGCCCAGACTGACACATGTACGCACACACAGAGTGAGATATTTTGGATCAAATGATGCTTGATGCGCACAAGAACACATCCTAAACTCCCACTGCCAAACCTTTGCACTTTTTACTGTAAATAACATCAGACTGCTTTCCTACAGTAATCAGAAAATGAAGAAAAGCATGAAATTATCAGGGAGTAGTTGCCTGTTTCCATCTCAAGTCTAACCACAATAAGTTACATAACAGTCAACGAGACCCGAAAGCAAGCTGTTGACAGTAGCCTTAAGGAAATATAATATATTGATATTTTGTCTGACAGAAACAAAAAAGCCCACAGACACTTGTTTTGGACTCGTTTCCTGGTATCAATTTTGACCAAGAATCTGAGCAACTAATGCTTCTGTTTGTTTAAGAGCTTGCCAAAACAGGCCACTCCCGAGCATTTGAAACACTGAACTCCACCCACCTCACCTGGCATTGGCGGCATAAAGGCGTCACCACATTAACGCCTGAAGCCCTCATTGGATTTTTTTCCTTTTTTAAATCCCTGGATTTAGTTGGTTACAGCTCTGGAACTCTAAGGCCTAAATGAACCACCTTGGACTCTACAGAAAGCGAAACTTGCAAGAATTTTAAAATACAGTAATTCCCCTGTATGTAATTTTCTTATCACAAGACAACAGTGAGGTTTTCACTTTCACCAAATCAAAACTTCCTGTTCTCAGTTCATTTTTGAGTAGGCATTAGCTAAATATGCTTTTCCAGGTCAAATCACAGTGATTGAGGCAAATGTTTACAAGTGATTCTGAGTTTAAGGCGTGGGCATATGAGCAGCACTGATTACATCACAACTAATTTGGTATAATATGCGGTTTACACATGTAGAAACTTGAGGTTTCCATTGCACATACATAGGAAATGGGAGAAATCTTGTATCCAGTAGTTAAACTTCGAATCTGAAAACAATACTTGCTTATTTATAGATGTTTTGATCAGATTAATGAATGGAGTCATATTAGTTTTTTCTTCAACTGAGACACAATTACAAAGACTAAGCGATCCTGACGTAGACCCTGATGAAGAGTCTTGTTTTTCAATTGTTGCCAGTCTACTCATAGAATAACTTTAACTACAATTTTACTTGAAAACAGAACTGCTTTCTGCAGTTATACCCCTTGTGGGATCAGCTATCAAGGCCATGCAACCTTTGGTAAATGATGTGTAAGATTTTGGTGATATTTTTAGTATCAATGCTGAGTGACTCTATGATGTACTATTTGCCATGATGCTCACACACTGCTTATATGCGTGTTTTGGTACATAGCTGATATCAAATATTCCTAGATGCAAATAAATGGAGACAAAACAGATAAGAAAAAAAGCATAGTGTTTCTTCCTTTTTAAAATGGGCATGAGTCACATACACATAATTTATTTGGGAAATTAAAACAGAGTCAATAATAATTGGAGTTCTCTTGATAAAAGGTGAAGTTTAATGCAGACTTGATGGTGTGGATCAAATGAAGCCGAGCAGATAGATTGCTTTTATTGAAAGGTTATTTGTCATGAATCTTCAAAGTAAAAGACTAAGACGCAACAAAGTGCCAAACCCTCCTTTTAACTGCAGATTATCTTCTGAACTGGGGTAGTGAAAGTGCTGTGGTCTGCGTGTGTTTTATTATACAGCTTTAAAAAAAATACGCCTACACTAGAAAAACGTGAGCACAACATTAAACACTTTCTAAGCACGATTCAGTCTTCGGGCTGGAGTTGTGCTTTTCACACTTTCACTTTCATTACACTACCAGTTCTGTAGTTTAGAACTGGAATGCTAACTTCACAAGTAACTGTGATGGAAAATAAAGTGAAGCAGAATTTTTTTATCTATGCAATTTTGTAATGTTTCTCCAAAATTATTGGTCTTTAATGAGTAGCTGATCTCAGAGAGTTGCTCACCACCACAGTGACTCCCTGCGACAGCACATCACATGTCACAACATCTATGTAAGTGCAAAAATAGCCTGACCTTGGAGAAGCATGTGCACATTGTCGATGTCCAGTGGAATCCCTCCATCGCCTTCTTCTGCTTCACCTGAAGCCATGCAGTCTCCGCAGCAGAGCCCAGAATTGACTTCAGGAAAGTCTAGGAGAAAAATATTAGTAAATCATCTGCTCGGGGGGAAGACCGCAACACTGAGGTTTTTCTTCTAAAACATTTTTCTACTCACTGGTTAGTCATGTTAGGAACACACCTATCCACACCCTTGCTTTTCTGCAGGCAGACAGGCTCAGGCACACACTCTCTGAGCTGAAAAAAGTAAAAACTCTGGCGTCCATAATGAGCTACCAACACACTGCCATAGTGTGGACATACAAAAATAGATGACCTGGTCACAAATCTTTAACATACCTGTAAGCAGGGCTGTAGTCACTGCAGACAGCTACTGCAGGGCATGGCAGTGAAGAACCCAGATGAGAGTTAAGAGTGTACAATAAATCTCCTCAGCTGTGTCCTTTGAATATGGCAAAACAGTGTTGAGTGTCTTCAAATAGGATATGGCCTTTAGTGCTCATAAATGAAACAAGGTGCTTTGCTTGTTGGTGGGAGAGAACAGCAAAGAGTGGAAAGTCCCGCCCTGTCTGGCTGTATAAGCAAATCATTTACGCAGACTCTCAGACAAACCCAGCAGCCTTTGGCTACAAAACAATCAAACACTGTAAAATCGTAAGGTGAGCTTCTTTAGTGTTCAGCTCTATTTATTAAAGCAAATAATTGTATTTCAGGAATCAAAAGTGCTTCTACTTAAATATTTTTTATAGGACAGCTGGGAATCACTAGGAAAGTAGTGTCATTCCAACAGTGAGCAGTGAATAATCTTTCTCATCAGGTTTCATATTGAGTGTAAAACACATGGATGACCGGGAGAAGCACAGTTACAAAATTTCTGACCTGAAAAGAATAATCACCATATCGTGAGCTAAAATGTCTCATTGCTTGTTATTTACTTGTCTCACCTAAAGAGAAGGTAGGAGTTTTGAATGGGAGAACATGATACACAATGCCATTTTTACCCTTGAGAGAGGTGCCAGTGTTTTATTTGTTATTTCACTATGGTGAGCAGTGGAAAGTCTTTGTGCCCCGGCAGCTGCACCCTTACCTCAAATTCCCACCTGTTATGGCTGTGGCAGAAAAAGGTAATGTTTGAAAGCGGAGCAGGCTTTAAGGTTTATCTGCTATTCTTTAGCTAAACGCAGACAAGGTACACTTTGAGAGTTAAAATTTAAAGTTAGGAAGTTAGTCTTCCAGCTCAGTACGCTGACTTTTAACACTTATAAGTTGCTGTCTACTTAAACCCATGGGTTGTCAAGAACTCAAACGCAAAGAAACCGAGCCAACTGTTTGCATTTGATCTTATCTTAAAACATACTTCTGGCTTACCAAGCAATAATCAACTGATTATGAATATTCAATTCAGTTCAATTCCATTCTGTTTTATTTAGACAGCACCAAATCACAACAATAGTCGCCTCAAGGCACTTTATAATGTAAGGTAGACCCTACAATAATACATACAGAGAAACACCCAACAATCATATGATCCCCTATGAGCAAGTACTTTGGCGACAGTGGGAAGGAAAAACTCCCTTTTAACAGGAAGAAACCTGCGGCAGAACCAGGCTCGGGGAGGGGCAGCCATCTGCTGCGACCAGTTGGGCTGAGAGAAGGAAGACAGGATAAAAGGCGTGCTGTGGAAGAAAGCTAGAGATTAATAACAAGTATGATTCAGTGCAGAGAGGTCTAATTACACATAGTGAGTGAGAAAGGTGACTGAAGAGGAAATAGTGAATGCAAGAAATAGTCAATATGAGGCTAGACTTGCAATTGCAATGCAAAAAGTACACTTTGCAGTCCATACCACTTATTTTAAATATTTAGTTACACATTACTGCAGACCTTAAAAAGATAAATCTACTAGAAAAAATATACAATAACATATAGATAAACTATTACTATAGATACTGTATAACTAGATATATATATTATAGATCTTTTACACGTCACAGTCTACCTGAGTATCAATGCTGACCATGTCCACCCCTTTATGATCACAGTGTACCCATGGCTGCTTTCAGCAGGAAAATGCACCGTGTCACAAAGCTTAGTTTGTCTCAAACTGGTCCCTCCATTCGGTGGCACTACGGAGCAAAAACGTACCGGAAGTACTACGCTGTTGAAAGTAGAAGAAGCTTTCCCCCACGACTTTGACGTTTAGCAGCAGCGCTGTCTTGACCTTCCTTCTGCAGCGTGACAAACTAAAATGTAAGGGTGGATTTCATTTTTATTTAGCAAGGTTACTTTAACGATAACATAACAACACTCAGTGCATCACGATAGGTATTTAAAATAAAGCTGGATGACTAACTGTGGACATGTATGCTGCCTTTCCAGGTGTTTCTTGCTAGCTAGCGTCTTGCTAAGGCTAGTTGGCGTTCTTTGTAGTTCTACAGAAAAGATGCTAATCTGTCCGTCACGGGCCGTTTTATTGAATGAAATAGTTAGCTTCTCGCGCTAAGCTGTTATTTATTTACGTGTAAACTTTCTCTTTTTTCTCGTATTAGCGACATGTATGTATTTATTATTACACGTAACGGGTAACTAAAAGCTTGCTAGCAGGCAGGTCGGTATCAGCAGGGACATTAACCCAACAAGTCAGTTAATCAGTAGTATAATAAAGTTTAGAAAAATGTTTCTTTAACGCATCTTTTCTTTGGTGGCCATAGTCATCAGATAGACCTCCGTGTTGAGGGTCAAGGTGTCACTCTGTGCGAATTAATTTCTGATTAACTGGCTTCTGAGAGTTAGCTATAGTCGAAATTGGTGCTGACTGAATGTTAGTTTAGTGTTCATGCAGCTTCGGGTTAGATATTCAGATTATGCAAGGTGGGTTTTTTTTGTTTTGTTTTTTTTGTTTGTTTGTTTGTTTGTTTGTTTTTGTTTTTTGAGGATTTTAACAGAGGACCTGTAATTTCATACTTTGCTGCTGCTTCCTCCTTCAGATGGCTGGACGTGCGTTTGCAAGCTGGTGGTCCCTGATGAGCCCTTACTACACTAAGGCATACCAAGAGATGTGGGCTGGTGTTGGCATCATGACATACCTGTACTACAAAGTTTCCTATGGGGGTGAGTTCAAAAATTCATTATTATTATTATTATTTATAACATTATATTAGATGTCATCTACTAGAAGTGCAGATAAAATATGACATGCAAACTTAAAATGACCCTTTGAACCTGTATTGTAACTGCCTTTTTTTTTTTAGTAAACAGACTGATTGAAACAACCTGTTAGGCATCAGTCTGCAGTTTCTATGCCAAAATCTTCAAATTAATATTCGCTTTTGTGTGATTTGTGAGGTGCTTTCATACAGTCTCTTAATTGCAATTTGTATTTTACTGCTATGTGAATGCTTTGGTCCTTTATTGAAAAGCTGTTAGTAAAAAATCATTAAAGTATTACTGACAATCTAGATGGGTTGTTTCATTGTATTTGTTAAACAAATCTTTTTGGTTTTCTGTCATCTCAGGCAAGAAGAAGGCTGTGAAGGACAGTAAGTACTAACTTATTTTACCAATACTATAATTCAAGTTCAAGAAATGTGACTTTAAGTGTGGTGACATAAGTTTGTCTGCAGTGCTGGGAGCTATACCAAATCGCCACTGAGCTTTGTAAGCACTATGTGGCATTTATTTTTATTCAGTAATGCTTAACAAGAATATTAAATGTATTGGCTATTTTAATTGCCAGATTATCTTGATATTTCCATCTTAAGACGCATAATACAACATAAAATATACCATGACAGTCTCTAAAAATCTTTGTGACAAAGATGAGTTATGGTAAATGGCCTGTATTTGTATAGCGTATTTGTATAAGGACCCCAAAGCGCTTTACACATCCACACATTCACACACACATTCACACACTGGTGATGGCAAGCTACGTTGTAGCCACAGCCACCCTGGGGCGCACTGACAGAGGCGAGGCTGCCGGACACTGGCGCCACCGGGCCCTCTGACCACCATCAGTAGGCAACGGGTGAAGTGTCTTGCCCAAGGACACAACAACCAAGACTGTCCAAGCCGGGGCTCGAACCGGCAACCTTCCAATTACAAGGCGAACTCACAACTCTTGAGCCACGATCGCCAACCCATTGTTAAATTCATTAAAATGAATATTCCCATTCACAGGCCACCATACATATATTTAAAATGAAGCTGTAAATTAGTTAATCTGGTTAGTTTGTGAAAAGCACACAATTACAGCTTTAACCAAGAACATCTGTACCATAAAGTGGTGCAAAAACGCAGATTCAGACTTACTCAGAATGAGCTGTATATAAGAAAATGGCTTAAAGTTGCTGTTAGTGACCACTGTCATATTTAGAATAGAGGAAATATTTGTGAATGTGTAAATGTAATGAAAAATCTGATTTAGACTTGATCTGAGATTGAGTGGTAGAGCAATGAACATGATCTGTACCACTCTGGAAAAAGTCAAGTTATTCTGTTAGATGGTGTGCTGTTGCATGTGTTTACCTCCAGATGTCACTAGCGGGTTACTTGGACAATCTTGTTATTTCTTGGTGATATTTGTTGCTGCAATATATTGACTGTAATCTCATCTTGCATGGTTGGACAGGACTTACTGACTTTTACTGATTAAACATTTTCCTCTCTTTATTTTTTTTCCCCCAGAGCCCCACCATTGAGCTTTCCACCATGCAGACCAACCCTCCACCTGTTGTGAAATAATACCCCCCAATCCAGAGGCTCAGCTTCATATTAGAATTTTTGTTAATATGGAACAAATAAAGTTGTTTTCCTCAACTTTGGTTAATTTGGCTTTCTCTCTCTCTCTCTCTCTCTCTCTCTCTCTCTCTCTCTCTCTCTCTCTCTCTCTTTTCATAAAGCAACAGCACTAGATTTTCTTTTTCCTGTGGTGACCGTAGACACACAAAGACTAACCAAAATAAGATCACAATCAAGAGAAGGGTATATAAATGATCCTTAAGCTCTTCTCTGAACAAAACCATGAGAAGACTTAAGTGTCTGCACTGTTTTTAAATAAAAAGGCCTCTTGATGATTACATTGAGGTCAATACATTCTTAAAAGTATACAAGTGGGACTAGTTTATTCACATTGTTGTTGATGCTTTGTAATACAAATATTGCAAGTCCACCAACTATATTGAGCTTGCATTGCTTTATGGTTAGACTCTAAATTCAAAATGAACTATGAACTGTCACATCCCAATTAAGGTTTTACATTATTTAGTCAGGCTTGTACTGTTTTGGACAGTTGTATCCTTTTGCACTTTAGTGTTTCCTTTTGGAAGGAGGAGGGGAAAAGCTGGGAATAAGTGAGCTATTTATAGCCAGTGAATCGCAGTTTGGGTTTGCATTTTAACTAACTGAATTGGGAATAAGTTGCAGCACTACTATATTTGGCAATGAGTGGGTGTTAAGAGTGGTCAGTCATTCTTGGAAACCAGGAATCTCGGTTTTTGATGTGCTGAGGTCACTTGATAAAGCTAAGAACTTACAATTGTATATCCAGCATTGGTTACATTATTCTTGTGAAGTCCACACTCATCTGTTCAGCTGCACAGTGAATTGTAGCATCATGACTGATGTGTTGACAAAAAATCAATAGGAAATAAATAGGTTTGTGTGTACAGTTATGTTCAGTGAACTGAATGAGTTGACTGGAGTCCTGCCTCAGGCCACAAATTAAGTGCTGTGTGAGGAAGTGTGGCGTCTTTTTGGGTGTTTAAAAAAAGTTATGAACGTTATGATCATTTTGGAGGTTTGTGCTGCAGTTAACATACAAGCAAACTCTAGGAGACTATTACAGCAATACTGAAGCCCACAGCCTTGATGATGGCAGTACTTACTGCAGTGCTGCTGAATTAGACTATATTGTTTTAAGACAGATGTGCCCAACGAGATGCCAAGGGAGTGTATATCATTACAGTAAATGACAGGCTGTGGATGAGGTCTATCTGTGGCCAAAGGCTTTTGGGTATTGAAAATGAATCTGCAGCTGACGAAAACCAGACCTAATGCTTGCCAAAGGTCCCTGCTTCTAACATCATGTACCACCTACACGGTTTAACCTCAGCGGACAAAGTGATGTAATAAATAAAGTGGAAAAACACGAGTTACAAACCAGGACAGTCAGAGTGGACATCGGCGCATTTCACCTCCTTTCTGATCATTTTGAGTCCTACTACTAGTTTGACTGGGTTTCGGATTCACTTGTATATGAGGGTGGTGGTGGACAAACAGTGGCTGATAGAGGGGGAGAATGAACGAGAGAGGGCTCGCGCTCCCTCCCTCCCCCTCTCTCCTCTCGAGCGCACCGACTGTGACTCCGCTCCCTCTCTCCTACATTCAAACATGGCGAAACTCTTTGCCATTATACCACCACCGTCACCCTCACCTTTCTCCAGTCCATCGCTGTCATCACCACCAACGCCATCACCATCTTCGCCACCATCGTCACCGTTATCTCCGGTAGCGTGATGACCCGCGAGGATGGAGAAGTTGTCGGCGAGCCTGTCGGAGATCACTTGGAGCCCGTTGGCGCTGCCGCTGGACGCGGTGGTCAGCAAGTTCCGTCTGCCCACTCTGGTCCGCCTGGCCCACGGTAAGAGACATAAACCTGCTTCACTGGGTGATTTTACCTCCGACACGACCATAAGAAACTTTTTACACTTTTTTTGTTGTTGAATTCTTTTGCCAACTGTTGTTAGTTAACGCTGAGGCTCCTTATCACTACAATTATCGTAACCGTGACGCTAGTGAAGAAAAATGATGACGAGTAATGAAGAAAAGGGTGAAAATATAAATAAAGTGTGTTTGTGGGAAGCTTTAGAGTATAACGTTCGGTGGGGTTTAAAACAAGTGTCCAAATTTAATGGAGAACGTGTGAAGTGCTTTAATGGCATCAAGGTCGGCAGAAAAAAATACCTTTTCCGGTTTTAACTTTCAAAATAAATGTTCGCATTCGTCAGCGCGTTTAGTAAGAGGGAAAACTTGAAATGCAAAAAACTGTAAGCAGCTAACTTGAGCAAAACCAACAAATCTATGAGCACAACGAATTGAATTACTCTTTAATTTAGGCAGATGTTTTGTATAGATGAGTGCAATAGAGCAGATTAAAATAAATGAATTTAAAAGAAAAACATTGGCTTTTAAATAAAAACAGTATAAATAAAAAATGTGTTTTACTGGTCTGCTAATATTAAAATGCGATTACAGTAAACTTAAGGCACTACAGATTAGTAGAGGATATATTACATGCTCAACATACGCTTTCATTTACATGTCCAGTATATTATATCTTTGTTACGTTGCTCATGTCTATGTCACAAAAATAAATAAATAAGTACATACATCAATGGTAATACGGGATTAAGAGTTAATAGGTTTTATTGTTGATCCCAGTCGCCAGTGCCAGGTTCTTGCTCTTACTTTGAAACCAATCTGATGGTGTTTCCGTTAATATTTTAGTTCAGACTGGCCACCTTGATACACCCGCTGCACCCGTGCCGCACTAGTTCACTGACACGGGCAAGACGCGTTTTAACGTTAGTGTCAAGTTTTCTATTAATTTCTCATGTTTTTCGTTGCCAGCGTGATCCTTCACGTTCACCTTCACCAGATTCGGTGTCTTTAATTTGGAAACGGGCGACGGGTGTCGTGGCCAAAGTTGTTCCAGTCTCAGCGAGGCCTGGAAAGCAACAAAGTATCTGTTGTGCTGTTGAAGTGCTGCTCAATTCTATTCATATGCAAATGCTGTAATCTGTCGGCGAATGTAGTGAATACTAACGAGAAGCAACTCTGGAGAAGAAAAAACCCCTCCAAGTTTCCCCGCTGCACAAAAGCGCGCACCCGAAGCCGTGTCACAGTCCCGGAAAAATTACGCACCTTACTCCCGGCAGCGCGCCTGAACATCGCATAGAGAGACCTCCCGTAGGTGTTTATTAACTGCACTGTAGTTACCCCACTCGTGATGCCTCCTTTTTTGCATATCCAGCCAGCCCAGATGGTAGTTAGTTATTTACAGCAGGGCATGATGACAGCTCCGTTTCAGGGCAGCGTCAACAAACAACTACAGTGTTTATCCATATGGTGTGTGTGTGTGTGTGTGTGTGTGTGTGTGTGTGTGTGTGTGTGTGTGTGTGTGTGTGTGTGTGTTCTCCGGCAAGAGTGGGTAAAGATGTAATTGAGTGTGATGGGCTGCAATATGAACGCTGCAGACTGCAAATTAAATAGCCACCCAACTGACTGCATTGAGGCTACACAAGGAAAGTTTTCAACCTGTCTGACTCCCTTAGAATATATCAGAGTGGTTAGTAGTGGAAGTGTTTGTGGGGTTTGTCTCAGAACCTAGAAAAAAATAAATGGGTATAACACTTCTCCTAAATTGAAAGGAAACTTCAAAAAGGCATTTATCACAGACCCTTTCAAAGCTCCCTCCCAACTAAAGAAATACCTAGGTGCAAAAATCAAAGTTTAAAACAAAACAGTGGCCCAAACATTGAGGTTTTGAACAGGGAGAAATGTTAAGATAACAGAGAATTACTACATCCTCAGGCAAGAGCGATATAAGACATACTAACATCACAGTTTAGTACGAAGCATTGAATTGGAATGAGCAAAACTTCCTGAAGAAAGCTAACATTGTTTCAGTAGATAATGTGCTTTATTTCTTCCAAGTATCCTTTTCTGTGTTTATAGTCAGCCATCTAGCAACATGATTGTTTGACTCAAAGGCTTGGGAGTAACATTGTGTTGCGTGATTGAATTGTACTGCTGTGCTATCAGCAGAAATCAATGCCACTGTGCTACACAGCTCTTGTGAAAGCCGGACTGCCCTGTTTGTGTGTTTGTGTATGGGGGCTGTGTAATTGTAGGTTGCCAGTTGCATAGCAGGGTCCTGATGAGTAGGTTAGCGGGGGGTGATCCATCACTGATTGTGGTAATTATGTGTGCTTTTTACGAGGGTGTTTTAATGTTTTCCACTGCTGAGTTGCTAAGTGTGACCTTAGAATTGAGAAACCTGAGACTTGCACACTATTTGCCTATTCCTTTCTGAGTGTGTGTTTGTTTGCTGCAGGTGAATGTGTGGAGGGTCTGTCAGAGGACGATGTGGTGCTCTTACACTCCTGCCGTCAGTGGACCACAGTGACGGCCCACAGCTTAGAGGAGGGTCACTATGTAATTGGTCCCAAAATTGACATCCCTCTGCAGTATCAGGGTGAGCATGCATCTGCACATACACTTTGCTTTTATACATCAGCGGGGAGAAAACCTTTGTCCTAAATATATAGATTTTCCATAAAATGTTCATTTGCTGCAGGAGTAAAAAACAGGTCAAGAATTTCTACAGGATTCTTTTTCTCTGAAAGCATCTACAAACAAAATAGCTGTGGATCAATAAGCTGAAAGTTCAATATGTTATTTTCTTTGTGTTGTTCCTTCAAATCTTATAATACCATTTAATTAAAGTGTTAAGATTTAATTAAGCTTAATATACAGTACTGTGCAAAAGTCTTGAGTCTCGAGTCCTATTTTAACTTTCTTCTCATCTTTTAAAGTTGTCTTGAGCAGTAGTTCTTCAGGCTGTCTGAAGATTTTTCAAAGCTTTTCTTTGGAAATTGGCTGTTTTTCACTCATTGTCAGTCTCTTCCTTGTAGCTGGCTATTTCCTGAGAATTCTTTTGATTGTTAAGCCACTTAACACTGACCTATGAATCATTCAAAGATCAAAAGGCACCTCAACTCCACGAATGGACCAGTGTTGTGTCTACACATAACAGACAACTTAGCAAAGAACCAAAGCAGCCTGTCACCAAAATGCATTATTTGTTACAGTTTCTTCAGTTATATCTATGCAAAATTCTACAGATAACACATTTTGAGAGATATAAAATAGCAATTTTGCACTAAAAAGGTTATTTTCAAAGTACTGCTAGCTGAAAATTTGGCATATCACAGCATGGTGTGTACAGGCAAGAAAAATTATAGCAGATGAACCACACCTGAAAGTCATGTCCATGAGAAATAGGAAACAAATCTAGCAAACACCTGACTTGGGACCTGAGATGTGCATCTGCACAGTCTACTGTTTGCTGAGGCCTCATCAGAAATGGTCTCAATGGAAGGGTGGCGGTCAAGAAGCCATTCTTAGAAGGGAAACAGGGAGAAAAGGTTAAGAAAAGAACTGGACTAAAAATCAGTGGCAACAGATCTTATGGAGTGACGAATCCAAACTTGTGGAGAGTGGAGGAGGTCAGGAGCAAGCAACAAAGATTGTCTAGAACCATCTGTAAAACATGATGTCTCTGTCCTGGTTTTGGGCTGCATTTCAGTCCGTGTTGTTCAGCATCTTGTCAAAATTGACGGAATCATGAATGCAGAAAAGCACAATCAGATTTTGAGCCACCGTGCAATACCATCTGCAAAGCATCCGATTGGCAACAGCTTCATTTTTCAGCATGATAGTATTTACAAACACATTATTGCCAACCAAGTAAAAACATACCTGTATTTAAAAAAAAAGACCAGTGTCTCAAGACTTTTGCGCAATACTCACTATGACTGCATCCTGTGTTTGACACAACACAGTTTGCCAGCATGCTCTAGGGATAAATTGTGCAGCTGTATTTCTACTTAAGAACAGCTTCAAGCACAGTGCTCAGTAGTTTTTTTCCTACATCTATCAAGAAATAAAAAAGTTTCACATAATTGTCATAAACGAACTGAATTTATATTAATAACGACCCTCCCCAACTCCTCCCTCCAGGGTTGATTGGAAACTTCCCTTCTTTGTGTGTTATGTCAGTAAAAACCACTCCTTATTAATGTGAGGTAATTCATAATTAATAATAGAATTGCTGATGCTCCAGTTCATTCAGGAGAGTTCACACTCTTGTTCAAGAAAATGAAAACACCTTGAAACACACAAACCTTCCCCTGACCCTGTTAGTACCAGTAGAAATGTTAGCGGACATCCTACACTTTCCAATCTATTCCAGTAATTCTGTCAGTTTTCTGCTAAGTAATAAAAAAATAACACAATAATCTGGAGCCATTAATTTAACTTTTATTCTTCAAATCTATCAGAGTACCTCTAAACGAATTACAAACTAAAATAATCAGTTATTTAATTTATACTGGGTCTTGGTGTAGTCAAGCTATTCTTAGCTCCTCCCCATTTCAAAACAACTTTTATCTGATTGGTTGTCCCTCACAAACAGAATGTTTAAAAGAGAGATGTGCGGGGGTCATCTTTTGACATTCAGAGCCTTGTGCCTGAGGTGGCCATATTATGGACATCCACGCACTCTGATATTATACAGATCCAAAAGTTGAAATACTCTAAACAAGTTTACTTAAACCAGAGATTTCGTCCCTCATTATGCAGTATAAAACCTTTCCTGTCCTTAATATGATCATCTGCCATTGTAACAGACAGGGAATGAATAAAAGCATAATAGAATCTCTTTGCGGAGGAGTTGCGTACTTTAAACTCTTAATGTACAGATGAGCACATCTTCTACTACCACCTTCATTCACACATTCACTCGTGTACCATGTGACCTTGTCTGACTCCAGTTGTCCATTGACTCGCGTCTTCCTGCTGAATGAGTCTAGCCAGCATGACCTCACCGGAGCTCATCCCCACCATCCCATTGTTCCGACTCTCAACCCAGTCACATTATTCTCAGTGTAACTGGATCTTAATGCCTTCTCTCCATTGCTTCCTCCACTGATGGAGTGCTGATGTCACCTCACGCTACAACATTTGGCTGGGAGGGGGGAGTATGTTGAGATCATTCAGCATTTCATATCTGAAACACGTGACAGCTAGTATTTCCCAGAGATTAGAAACACAGAAAGTAATAAAATAGCAAATATATATATATTACCAAGTAGAATAAAGAATGCCCAATAAAGGTAACAACGATTCACTAGTTTGTTCAGTTTCTTTGTTTTTTAAACTTATTTTATTGGTTTAGTGTTGAGATTGGATTGAAAGCTATAAATTATAATACGCACAATAAAGGCAAGCTTTTGTTTTATTCTTATATTCATGAATGCTTATTAAAGATGGTGAAATATTTTAATTAATAAGGTCAGCTTAAGTCCTGTGAGCCAAAGAGCTCCGGCTTCAGACTCAGCTCAGGCTTTTTCTTTTCACTCTTGGCTCTGCATGATGTCATGGAGAGGGGATATCCTTCCTATAGTCATAACTAAGGAGGTGCAAGGCTCATTAAAGGATAACTGGGAATTACTTTGGACTGACTGTTTAAAGCTGCTCTAGTAAACTCCTAGATGTATAAATAAATCAATCTATGCAGAGTCGGAGATATGCAGATTTTTTTTCAACTTAATGGCATTGTTCATTAGCATTGGTTATTTTTTCCAACGTTTCTGTTTATATCCGTTTTAATGTAGAACTTTTGGGGTGTTATCAGTATAAACAGGAAAGATCTGTATAGCCTCTTGTAAGCTCAAAAAGTGGTTAATATTAATGCCTAATTTCAGGATCTGGGAGAGTGAGTTGTTCTTTTATGTTCTCACTCCCAGCGGGTAACGGCCCTCAATTAATTGCTTGAATAATCAGAAGACAGTCTTTTATATGACTTGACTTTCACATTGTAATCTTAGGCAGAGCTCTGACAAAAATCAACACACAACAAACAGACTGTATTGTCTGCTTCTCCCAGCCAGCTGTGACCCCCTATTTTTCTCTTTTCCTCTTGCAAGAATTGCACAAAGTAATGTTGCCCCTCTCTCTTCTTCACTACACTAAACACAGCAACAATGGACAAACTCAACCAAAGGTCCCTTGCTTACATTCAGTGGGTTTAGAGCCCTTGTTGTGGCCAGTCAGCTCATCCGTGCAGTTCAAACATAAAAGTTCTGGCCACGGAGAAAAGCTGATTAAAACATGCTGTGTGCTTCCAAGATTTAATTAAAAAGGAGTATCTGTCCAGCTTTAAAGATAGAAGGCTGCAGCTCCATAATTCTTTTAGTGACCTATTCTGGCTGTAATCCTTGACTTTACTTGTGTTGTTTTGTTTGTTTGTTTGCAATAAATATAGTTGTTTCTTATTTGTGTCTAATCAGTTTGCAATCGTGAAAAAGTGTGTTCGTAATCAAAGAGTGGTTTTTTATGTGATGAAATCAAATAGGAGACCCTGAAGCAAATCATCAGCCTGACATCCTCTTTACTTAATGATGCATTCCAACAGATCCGAAAAAGACGCATTTACATGAACGCATCCTTTTAGCACTACTTTTGTGTCCCTTTAAATATGTTAGATGAGTTGCTTTGGAATCACAGGCCATCGTCTGTGATGAGCTAATGTCTGTGTGATGACTTCATACAGGAAGTCTAAATAAGCGTAGGATGAGTGCAATATAGGTTTCCCCGTGGGGATGGACAACAGGATGCCTCCCTCCTTCTTCTCCTCCCTGCTTGTCTGCATCCTCGTCTACCCATCACTGAGAGGCTGGGATGACAGAGGACAGAAAAGCTGAATGATCACTTATCATGAATGGGATTAAGGGAAGCAACTGAGGCTGCAACCACCCTTGTAAGGTGGACCCAGTGGCCAAAAGCCTTATGTGGAAGCCTTTACAAATACCAGCCTGCTTTATCATATAGCAAGAGCAGCTTTTTAATATGACGTCACATCTGTGTTCTGTTGCCTATCAGCGACATTTGGAATCTCACTTTTGACTAAATATACATTTCCAGAATTGAGCAGGGCTTTGTTTAGGTTGGTGGTAAACCTTGTTTTATTTCCAACTCCTACTCTTTGAGGGGGTGGTGGGTTGTGTTGAAAAGTGGGATTTTGCTGGTATTGTTAGGTGGGTGGAAGCTCCTTATCCTAGGGGCTCATTTTGAATTGGAAAGTGGGGGGTGGAAGAAAAAGAGAATGAGAGAGCTTCTGGCGTAGATGATGGTGGAGTTTGGTATTCTACTCTGTCTACCAGACAAAAAAACCCAAAAAACCCCCCAAAAAACTTCTCTTGTTCATTCAAACTCTGACTCTGTGAAAAGAAGGAGGATCCTCGAAAGGATGTAGTCGTTCCATTGCAGTCTGATAAACTGGCCAACAGGAGCAAAGCATTTAAAATGTCCTTTGAACAATGTCGGTTTGGTTTACGGGCTGTTAAATGACTCTTTTCAATGTTGAAAAGAGGCAAAAAGGCAAAAAAAAAATATTTACAGCTTCAACAGCACAAAACTTAAGTTCAGGAGGGTGAAAGATTTACAGACGAGGGGATGAGCAAGGGACAGAAAGAGTCAAAGAGAGAGAGGGATGAGTTTGTGTGTGTGCGTGACAGTGTATGTGTAAGTGTCTCCATGGTGATGTGTCTCTGCTCTGCGTGAGAATGGGGGTCCTTTATTCGTTACTGTGGCAACCCAGTCGGCTGTCGATTGGGAAAGAGCTGGTGCCAGGTCATAGGTCACCGAGGTGTCTTTATATTCCTCTGCTGCAGATGTGTGTGCTTTTATAGTGAAACTATAAGCAGCCGAAAAGGAACTTTTCACCCGCTCTTTTTCCCCGCCTCTGGCTTTTTCCTAACTCGCTCTCCCCTTCCACTCTTCTCTTCCTACCTCTTTTCACTGTTTCTCTTCTCCCATCTCTCAACATAATCTTCTTCTGTCCTCTCTCTCATTTCCTTTGCCACTCTTCACCCCTTTCTTTCCTCCTGTATCACACCGATCTTCTCTATAGGCAAATTCAAGTTGCTGGATGAAGACCGGGACGTCAGGGATCCAGTCCAGTATTTCTCTAGTGTGGAGGAGGTTGCTGGTGCCTTTCCAGACCGAGTTTTTGTCATGGAGACGATCACTTTCAGTGTCAAAGTAAGGCACGCCTATAATGAATTTCCACTTCAGCTTTGCCCTATTTACCACCACAGCAAAAACGTGTTTGAAAGAAAGCGAACAGACACTGAATAGACAATAAAGACAGCTTTAATGAAATCTAAACAGCATTAAGATTTGGTCAAAACTGAAAGGTGAAAAGCCTTCTTCTAAGGTGTTTGAAAAGTGAAGGGACACTCTTCCTTCTCAACATTTCTGCAACCTCCTCAGACTGTGCACTCGAAGTGGATGCTTGAAGTGTGGCTGTCTGATCACAGTCATTTCATATCTAAATATGTTATAACAAATGAAAAAACAAAGGCAAGGATGTTTGTATTACTGAAACAAAAACTAGGTGTAAAACATGAAATGGTGGGTGAAATCTAGTTGCATTGAAGTTTTCCATAATAGCCTCAAAAGAGGACTTTTCACTTTTGTTTAACCAAATTTAGATATAGACTTCTTTTTTCGAGGCCATGATTGGCTGACGAGAATTTGGTCCAAAAAAAAAGGTCCATGGATGGGGAGTGGCTTTTAACTACAGGTAGTTAACTAACCACAACAGTACTTTTATAGTAATTAATCCCTGAGTCATGCAATATCTTATACACATATACATCCATGTCTGTGTTGCAGGTTGTTTCAGGGGAATTTAGTGAAGACAGTGAGCCCTACAGTTTCACTCTGCAGGCTGGAGATGAGCTGTCGCTCATGGGGAAAGCAGAGCTTCTCTGTGCCACTCCCTCAAAGGAAAAGACGGGACTGAGCGCGCTTCTTAGACGACTAGGAAAGACTCCCAGAAGTAAGTCAGGCTGAACTATTGAGCTGTAAAGTTATGAAGCGCCGTTTCAGTTGTAGAACATGCACACGAGAACGAGGAAAACAAAAGCACTGGCAGAACTGAAGGTTGCTGAAGTTCATTCCTTTTTTTTTTTTTTGAAGAATACCAGTCAGCCGCAACATTTAAGCCTCCTGCCTAATATTGTTTAGGTGTCCTTCATGCCGCAAAAGACAGCTTTGACCTGTCGCAGCATGGACACAGGTTCCCTGGGGCTGTTCGTTGGCAGAAGATCATATGGGTCCTGTGGATTGCAGGGTAGGGCCTTGATGAGTCCTGCGGATTGGGAGTCCAGACCCGGCAGTGAACACATTGGACTCTTTGTGTGGTCCTAGAGCCATTCTCGAGCATTTTTTACAGCGTGGCTGGGCACATTGTCCTGCTAGTGGAGGTCACTTGTGTTGAAGATATCCTGTTGCTATTGGTGGGTGGGAGGGGGTGGTATTTGGCGCATGTGAAAATAACTTTCAGAACCCAGAGTTTCCCAGCAGAACATTGCGCTGTAACAAGAAGATCAAAGGTATTCACTTCACATTGAAATCTGTGGATTTGTGGTTCAAACATAGACATTTTTGAAAAAGTTAAAATTGTATTATTGTTGTGTTAGGACTGATCCACCCGTGAACTCCTAAATATCTTCTTTGTCTCTTCAGGTAAAACGCCCTGCCTGGTCTGCATGAACCATCGCACCAATCAAAGTGTCAGTTTGCCCTTTGGCTGCCGTGGACGCTTCTGCACACGCTCTCCACTGGAGCAAGGCATGCTGGGGGGGGAGCACACGGTGCGCAGCATCATCGAGAGAGTCCGCCTCCCCGTCAACGTGTCTGTGCCGTCGAGGCCGCCACGAAACCCCTACGACCGTCACGCAGTACGAGAGGGCCACCGCTACAAGCTGCTCAACATAGTCAGCAAGACGGTGGTGCTCTGCATGGTTCTCCGCCATCAGGAAGTCTCCCCCTCCCACTTTTTGTTGCTGCGTTGCATGCCCCGGTTTAATGTGGCCGAGGCCTCCGTGCACAAAGCAGCATTGGAGAGCCTTCTTCTGCGACATGCATTTGACCCAGATGCCTACTCTCGTGCTGTTAGAGAAACTCGGCCAGAATTGGAGTGTATGACTGAGGAGTGTGTGAGCCCACGGCGCTCTCGCGTGTGCGTGTCGAGCCAGGACTCATTGGCACCGGCACTGCAGCGTCTCTCAATGTGCGGGTATGTTGGTGGAGTCTCAGACAGCGTATCTCAGCGCTGCAGGGACTCCCTTGGAGAGCGGCTAGGGGAGGGGCCAGGTGAGGAGAGGGAGTATGTGACTCCTGAATGGACTGAGGGTGAAATGAGGACCGCTGAGGAAATCCCTTATGAGGAACTCTGGACCAATCAAAATGCAGAGGGCTTAGGAAAGGAGCCAAACCTCATATCCTTCCATTCATCTTCCTCACTGGATGGTTCTCTTGGTACCGTGGTGACAAGAGTGTCTACCCCGCCACCTGTACCTCCAAAATCTGATGCTGTGAGTTGCAGTCCTTGCCTCCCATCCATCTTCTCGTTCTTCAGTCTGTCATCCTTCTTATCTGTCCACAGTAGCATCCGGCTGTTAAAAGTCAGGATGGCTGCCTTGAATTATTCATACACAACAGCTCTTAAACCCCACTGATACACTCAACGCAAATACAAGCGCACACTGACTGTAATGCACACTGACTGGAAATGCTGCAATACACCACCCTTACTCTTATAGCACATACAGATATACATAGATAGATAGAGATACATAAGCTGGTCAGCCTCAACATAAAAACCACGTACACAGTGTTGTGTAAGCCCATTTGTGCTGCCAAAATGGCTCTAACCTGTTTCTCCATAGACATGGGATCCCTTAAGATGTCCTAGAACAAAGGTAGTGGATCCTCTGGGAATGTTCTGGCACATTACACAGCTCAGATTGGGATCTGTCATGTCTGGATAACCAGTCAGTGTCTTTGTATTTTTTCCATGTTCTCGAGGAGTTTTTGCAGTGTTTCGGGGAGGATTGTTCTTTTAGGAGAAACCACTATCATCAGTTCCACATTGCCATGGGAGCTGTTATTGACCTGGGTTGGTCGTACGTGTCTACTTATCTCCATCAATGTAAGGACCCAGGATTTCCAAGCAGAACTAGAGAGAATCAGTGCTGTCGTTCACTTCACTCATTAGTGGTTTTTAGGTTGTGGCTGATTATTTCTAATGAATTGAACCGAAAGCTAAAGCTATTAAGACTGCTGAAGCTTTTTAATGTGATTGCTATAAATCAGCACTACAACTCCTAGGAGAAATTTCTTAAACATATAGAGCATTTCAGTTTTTTAATATTATAAGGATTACTTGGATTATGGATTATTGTGTGAATTAACTTGCTGAGACCAGAAGAAAAAAATCTGTCTGAAAATAACCAAAGGAAATTAATTTCCACAGACTTGATTGGCATGGTTGTTTTAGTTTGCTCTTTTTAATATCATATGCAGCAAGGTCCTAACTTCAATAGCAGAGTGGTTATTCATCAGCTAAGCCCTAGTCTTTCCTAAGCTAGCATGTGTCATTGATTTTCTCTCTTTAAATAACATAGAAATTCAAAGATGTGTGACTAACACATTACCTTTACTGTAAATGGACTGATCATGCTTCCATGCATAGTCACCCCTTCAAGTTCCCATTTGGAGCCAGGAAATCTCCCATTAAAGTCTCATTGACTGGCTCCATCAGAGTTCCCAGGGTTTGGCTTGACATTGAGTTACAGAAAAGTCTGAGAAGGTCATACCTAGGAATTTTTTTTCTTCAGAAAATAAGCATTGCAGGTGATATATTGTTAGCTTTCTTTGTACATTTTTGTGAATTTGTGGTATTTTTTACTTTTGCTTTTGGTGAGACCAAATAACTGTTGTTCTACTGATTACAAATGAATTAATCACCTCTACTGTTTTCGCCTAAATGCTGCTGTACAGCAAAAATGCAGACTTGCCTTAAAATATTCCTTTTGTAGCGCATAATGAAATTTATAACGTGCATTACATGATGTATAATGAAATTTACTAGATTAATTTTAACACTCAAACTGGTGCAAGTCAGGCTTTATGTAGACTATAAAGGTTCTTTTTTAATATGGTAATGCATTTTCTGTACAGCTCTAGTGTTGACCTTAAAGCTGGGGGTCGACCAGCACTTCCATGAATTAAAACATCTCTTTTTTCTTGTCTTTTTAAAGAGGAAATGGTGTCCTATTGAAAACGATGTTGTTTTACCTAGTGAGCTGTTTCACATTTCTAAGAGTCTTCCCAGGCAATGGTGTCCATGTGTAACTGTGTATGTTGTTTGTAAAGCGCACATTTTCATGCTTTTGTTTTGTTTAACTTTTTTTCCCTTTTAAAGTGAGGGCAGCGGAACAGAAAGGTTTGTGTGGGTGTTGACGTCTCCTCTGCAACTGGATTATACCCTGTCACACATAGCGTTCTCCTGATATTTAGCCTGCCAAGACACTGTGTGTGTGTGTGTGTGTGTGTGTGTGTGTGTGTGTGTGTGTGTGTGTGTGTATCTAGATGCTGCTACTGTGTGTAAGGACTTTGTTTGAGTTGTAAAGGTCACAAAGTTTGACATTTACTATGTGTTGCACGCACACACTTGCACAAAGCCTCCTGAGAAGTCTATTTTTAAGATTAACCTTTTTTTATTTGGCTGTTGTGTGTGTTATTGTTATGCTTATGTTTCTGTGTGTGTGGTTTGTGCTTGCAGGTGAGAGAGGAGTGTCGCTATTTGATCGCCCCTCCAGTTCCCCCTCGTTGCTCCAAAGGAGGCTCCATCTCCAGTCCAGCTCCCAGCCCTCCTGTTCCACCTCGCTTCCCCAAAACGTCCACCTCCCCGAGACCAAACATCTCCTTTTACTCCTCTGGACTACAGGACAGGTACAGTATAAAACACGTAATGTGTAAATCCTTATTTTGACATACTGGTATCATTTTAGAGAGGATTGAAAGCCTTTTCTGGTTTCACTGCTTGACATGATTGATTACACGAAAAGGGAGAGAATGAAGTTCCTCGAGTTCCAAACTACTGCAAGAGTCCAAATACTGTAGCTTCAAACAGAGCTACTGCAATGGCTGTTTCCAAATAAATTGCAATGAAAAATGTCCAAAAGATATGGATGTAGACACCCATTAGTTTGTGGACTTCTATTTTCAAGTCTCAAGTTTAGATTGTTTTTTCCTTAGTGCAACCCACCTGACGAGCAATAATATTTGTCTGATAAGTCACCAACATGCGGGGAAGTCTTTTTTTTTTTGGCTGCATTTTTCAGCTCTGAAAGGTTACTGCTTACAGATTTCCCGTTCTTGCCCTTTAAAGAAGATTATAAGGTATATGGAAAGAAAGTATGGGAAGGTTATCTAATCTGAACTGACAGAAGCACAGAAAGCAATGCCATTTTACAATATGAAGCTCCATATTGATTGTTTGCTTGTTCTATAAATAGACGATATATGGAATGATACATTTTTTATGAATTGACAGCAAGCTAAGGAGAATTTTTCAGCAGGTAGCTGCTGGAACTTGAAATATGGTCATTTAAATACTTTTGTAAATATGATATGTAGCTGATATGTAACATTTCCATTTTCTCTGTCTTGTCCCAGTTGCTCCCCCTCCCCCGATGCCTCCCTCTACTGTTACCCGTGCTCTTGGGGTGACTGCTCTGCCCCTAATCCTACTAGTCCTGAGCCTGTCTCTGGCATCCCTACAGACAACACAGCCAATCCTCAGCCTGCACAAGCCACCTGGGCAGAGCCATGGGTGGATTCCTTCACTTCCTCTGGACTTCGACTCAGACCGCCACCCCCACAGAGTCGATTTGCTCCCTTTGGGGCGTTGAACCCCTTCAACCGCCAGTCCCCTTGTCCCTCGCCTGAGCCTGCTCCCAATTCCACAACAGATTCTTCCAGAGGCGCGGAGGGTGGTGGGACATCAACAGGAGTCCCTGAGGGGTTGTCCCCGCTCCCTGACCCTACCTGGCGACCTCCCGCTGACCTGTCTGCTCTGTCATTGGAGGAAGTCTCAGCTTGCCTGCGGTTTATTGGCCTATCAGAGGCAGCGGTGTCCGTGTTCCAAAGGGAGCGAATCGATGGCAGCTTGCTGGTGCAGCTGACTGAAGATATCTTGTCACATGACTTCCACCTGAGCCGACTCCATGTGACCAAGATCACACAATTCATACAGGGCTGGAGGCCCAAAATCTAATATACACACTGTCCTGAGAATGTGCCTGTTGGCTGCTGAGCCTCCCTGAATGTGCCTTCCACTGTGACCAACTGGCTGCTGAGCCCAATGAATGAAACTGAAGGAAACAACGCCACACTGTGGTCAAACTGTAGAATTGACACTTGACTGGCTCTAATGCTCAAAGTCAGACTGACATGTTTCCTGTCTGAATCACAGTCTGGCACTACTTTACTAACAAATGGCTACAACAGAGAGCTCCAGGATAAAAGTGCCCTCTTTGGAACTTAAAGTCTGATTTAAACAATGTGTGGCGTTCACACCGTTCAACTTAGAATTTGATATGCAGGGGAAATTTCTATCATTTTACTTTAAATGAGATTTGATGAATGAACAGAATTTCAGCACTTTTTAGACACTTTATTTAGTCATCAATAGGTGTTAAATTAATTTCAAGACAAGGTAATTTAAGGAATTGTAACATTTTGACCCTATACAGGTCATTTAGACATCCTTCTTTATTCACTGAGTTTCAGTGGAATGTAATTGGCACAGATAAAGTGGGAGGTTGTTGTAAATTAAAACTACCTTCAAAAGAACAATGAGGAAAATATGAAAAATATCAGACCTCTGAGCAGTCATTGACAAAATTACTGAGGTTTTGGACTGATTTTTTTTGGTACAGGTCAGTCTATGCTTCGGGAGGGATGATATTTTTATTAACAGTCCCTTTAAAGGTAACAATGAGTGTTATAGTAAAACTCAGAAATGGAGTTGTAAGAGTACCTCAGATTTCTCATCCACATAGATTGATCAAAGTCCTACAATATCAGGAATTGTCACCACTCAGTTTCCTTGGAAAGCTAATATTTCTGCCACTACCTTTGCTGCCTTTTTCACCCACTGTTTTAGATCCATCTGTGAGTGCTTTGTTTCTGTTATAATCTCTTGTAACATCTGCAGATGACCTAAAATAAAGACAGAAAAGCAACAGCGAGAGAGACAGGGGAGAATTCTTCATTGAACTTGCTCCACCTGGCCGAGCATGAGGTTATCAGCACAAACCTCATCTTCAGATAGCAGACATTAGAAACTGATAATGAATGTAGTCGAATTTTATAATAAGTTAACACAGCTACTCTTTGCTTTTCTACATAGCATAAAAAAGCCCAAGTTATTAAGTCTTGGACAGAACAGCTGTGAAGTTTGTTCAATGAATTAAAAAGAAACTCACATAAAAATGTATAATAAATAAACAAAAAAAAATTCTACCTAAAATCACTGAGTCAGAAAAATGATAATAAGCACAACACTTCAGTTTCTCTTCTTAGAGCATTAAAAATGAGATGTTTTTACTAGAGATGGACCGATCCGATATTACGTATCGGTATCGGTCCGATACTGACCTAAATTACTGGATCGGATATCGGAGAAAAATAAAAAATGTAATCCGATCCATTAAATATCACGAAAGCACCTCACAAAACTTGCAACAGGCCGTAACTCACCTCAGAACGTTAGCACGTCGGAGCAGTATGCATCACGTGATAGAGCGGCTGTGGCATGCGGGACCTGTCGGTGGTCTGGATAGCATTTGGAGCTTCGCTAGCAACCCGGCATTTCATCTCCGACAAAGTTATCCCGAGAGAAGTAAAGCAAGTGTGTAAGTCCATCTCTGAATGTTTGTAAAGCATTCCTGCGTTAAGCTTAACGAGCGACTGCCTCTTGCTCTCCGGCTGCTACTTCAATCATGAAACTGCTTAATGATCAGCTGATCGGCTTTTCTGTCGCGAGTCCGTGTCTCTTGTTTGTTTTTGGCCCACTTTGCACCAGAAAGAGGAAACCAGCGGCTGAACAACAGCAGCACGTTTAAGCTTGATCAGCTGTTGTTAGAATGTATTTAATATTACTTTCTACTCGAGGATCTTTTTCTACGTAGCTGACGCTGGTAACTGTGCAGGGGCGGATCTAGCAAAGTTTAGCCAGGGGGGCCGATAGGGCATGAACAGGGAAAAGGGGGCACAAAGACATACTTTTCTTTCTTATTCTCATTTAAGATGTCTCGCTTTTAATTATTTAATATTTATCTGAATCTTACACCCAAAGTTTTAATCTGATGTAAAATGTATAGAAGTCCATTACTGTATATAGTGACTATTAAGTCTAATATATATACCCTAGTAAGCTATAGTACTTTTTCCTTTGGGAAGGTACCATCTGTGCAGTCTGCAATTTTGTTGAAGAAAGATGTTGAATCTATTTAATATTTCTTGAAAAATAATTGATTTCCGTGCATTTTTTTTCACACTGCATCAAATTAAGGTTGATTACGTCGATTAAGCATCATGAGGTGGAGCGTGAGGGGTGGTTCCCTATTTTTTATTTATTTATTTTTGTTGTTGCTGGGAGTTGGAACCCTATTAGTTAGGTTGCTTAATATTTATGCTAAGTACTCTTTAAAATACCAGAATAGGGAGGATGGTGTAGGTTTAAGTTTATTAGATTGATCAGTATTGCTGAACTATGAAATATTTTTTTTTGCATACAGGTATAACAGAATAGCTTTAGTGTAGTTGTTGTTTTAAACTTGAGTATGAACTTATACAAAATGCAGCAAGATATTTAAAAAACAGTTTTGTTGATTAAAAAACACTATATCGGATTCATATCGGTATCGGCAGATATCCAAATTTATGATATCGGTATCGGTATCGGACATAAAAAAGTGGTATCGTGCCATCTCTAGTTTTTACACCTTGGTATTCAGAAGTATTAATTCTTTGTAGCATAGATTCAACAAGGTGCTGGAAAATTTGGCTTACATTGACATGATTTGTTGACTACACATCTGTGATGTGAATCTCCTTTTTCACCACATGCCAAAAATGCCATCTGAGTACAGCAAACTCATTGGTGTGTTCAAAAACCACAGTTTGAAGTTTTTATCCTGTTGGAATTAGCCATCAGATTAATACACTGTGCCCATAAAGGCATAGACATGGTCAGCAATGTTGCTATTAAGGTTATCCCCTACACCATTACACCACCAGCAGGAGCCTGAGAAGTTGTTATGAGCCAGGATAGATTCATGCTTTCATGTTTATGCAAATTCTGACCCTGCCATCTGAATGTCACAGCAGAAATTGAGATTCAGGCAGAGTTTTTTCAGTCTTTTGTTATCCAATTTTGGTGAGCCCATATAAACTGTAGCCTGAGTTTCATTTTAGCTGACACCTACTGCTGTAGCCCATCTGCTTAAATGTTCGACTTGTTGTGCATTCAGGGGTTTTCTTCTGTGTACTTTGGTTGTAATGAGTTGTTACATGAGTTATTGTTGGTTTCCTGTCAGCTTGAAGCATTCTGGTTGTTCTCGGACCTCTGGCACCAAACAAGGCAACTGCTGCTTAGTAGATATTTTCCCTTTAAAAAAAACAACACTACTCTGTAAATCCTAGAGATGGTTGTGTGGCAAAAATCCCAATAGATCAGTTTCTGAAATACCCAAACCAGCCCATCTGGCACCAACAATCATGCCACATTTAGAGTCACTTTAATCATCTTCCTTCCATATTCTGATGCTCAATTTAAAGTTCAGGAGGTCATCTTTGCTATGTTTACATGCATAAATACACTAAGTTGCTGTCATGTGGTTGACTAGATATTTGTGTTACTGAGCCGTTGAACAAATCTGCTAATGTACAAATCTGCTGAGAGAGGGGCAGATGCCCCCCGGCCCCAAACTAGATCTCTGCTCTTACCTGTGTGTTCTATTTGAGGGGTGTATCCTGAGGACAGTATTGTAATATAACTGGCTACACTGAGGGCAATCACAAAGCAAGATCATCCAAATGATCCAAATAACTGACAATGCAATTTATGTTGTTGTGAATCACTACCTGTAATTTTTTTTACTATTATCCCCAGATTTGATGGGTTTCAGCCAGGGCAAAAGCTGAAGTAAAGTTTCACTCTGATCTACTACACTCATGTAATACTGATCTACTCTGCAATCTTGTAACTACAAAGCCACTGAAGAAATAAAGGAGAGATCAAAAAAATAAACCGAATGACACCTGATGTTTTAATGCAACCTTCACTTTTTATTTTGGTTGTTGGGAGTTTGAGTTAACACTGGTGCCAGATAGAATCCAGATAGCTGCAACATCTGGGCTTCATTTGGTCATGTTGCGGGCCAAAATGGGTTATGGCTAATTTAGCATAGGTCAGGGGAGGTTGGACACATTACCACAATTTGTATAAAAAAATATAAATAAATTAAAAGAAAGAAAACACCCCAAAAAGATGAAAAGAAAAAGTTTGGTGGTCACACCCACTTGAGCCATAACACATAATACATGAAAGTATCACTTTCTGATTATATAAATGATGTAAGCGGAAATCTGTAAAGCTGGTAGATAGTTATAATAGACCATTTGGTCTCCTAGAAATGTTGTTTGTAGTTATACAATTATTTTTTAATAGCAGCTTATTTTCATAAATGAGCTGTTACCTTATTCTGAAATCTTTCCTTGGATTATTTTAGGTTGATTCCTTTAGTTTGATCTTAGAAGACATATTTGCTGCTCTAACAGTTCAGACATACCAAAGGGGGGACTACTAGTCCCTCTCTCAAAACGCTAAGTTGTTTTTAGTATTGAAGCAGGGAGGGGGATGATTGGTAAAACCTTTTGCTGGGGTCTTTGGTGTGGTCTAGTAGAAGCTGGCAGGGTGTAAACTGGTTTCCATAAACATCCTCAAAACGTTTCATGAGGCTCACAAGGCGCTCTGCACCAAATGTGTCAACAAATCTGAACGGACCTGATAAATGTAGGAATAACAAAAGGTCGATTAGCACCAACACAATCGATAACCATCAGTTTACTAATATAAATATCTAGTTCAAAAGTATACAAATGTTGGAGACATACCACTGTGCATGGGAGGAAACCCATATCCAAACACTGCTCCAATGTCTCCTTCTAGAGGGCTTTGTATTATTCCCTCCTGGAGACACATTAACGACTCGTTTATGCAGCGAGACAGCAGCCGGTACTGCATGTCGTATTCTGAAGAACTGCAGCAAACACATAACTTCAGAGAGACAGATCAGAACAGGGCAATTAGTAGATCAGACGAGAGGCTGTTTTCTTACATTGCAGAGGGAGCAGTCACTTGATGGTTCTTGAGAATTTCTTCTACTTCAGGATTCACACTCTTAGTCTTTCCATAGAGAAAGAATCCTTTTCCAGATTTACAACCTATAATTTAAAAATAAAGCATTAGAATCGTGTTTGTGTGAATGGTAAGCTGATCCTCAAACGTGTTCCTCAGTCTTAGAAACCTGTGCCCTTACAGGGTTAGATTTTAGAAATCAGGTAGCAAGATAAATCCATTTTTGATTATATTAAAGTCACCATTTTAGGGTAACAGTTCCTGTTATAGAAAAATTCATCTCAATGATATTCTTAACCCTTAATATTTAAACTAAGTCTGCCCTAAGACAGCTGGGATAGGCTCCAGCCCAAGAAGTCATAAATTGGAACACACTTCAGCATCATCTCCTTAGCTAAGGCAGAACACAAACATCACTTTTATCAGCAGTTAACAAATGTGTCCATTGTAACCTCTCTTTCTTCTTAGGAGTTCATGGTAGAGTCCATTTGACTTTTCTGAATGTAAAACTGATGTAGGTAGACGATGTCTGACTTTACATTTGACCACTCAAAATGCAATTCATTTAAAAAAAATTTAATGTCTTTGATATGCTGCTTTAAGGTGGTGATGAGTCTCAAAGCGAAGTCAGAGAACAGAATGAAAATCCATAAAAGAATCAAATCAAATAGTAAAAATCAGTAATATCACTAATGCAATCGGAATCGCTAAATTCTCATCAATTCCAATACTTAGGCATGAGTGCGTGACAAATTAGTAGTGAGTGATAATGCCCCTATTTTAATGTGAAATGTTTTAACCTTTGAGGCCTTTTTCCAACATGGTCTTGACAATCTCCAGGCTTCCTCCTTCATAACGGGAACCGAAGGCTTTGCACAGCATCTAAATCCAACAATAAACACAGAATACAAAATCCCATCTGTCCCAAAAATCTAAATCAACAAAGTAAGTGAAAGATTACCTCTGAAATATGTAATCCTATGTCAACACCGACTTCATCAGTGACTGCGAAAGGTCCGACATTAAAACCAAAGCTTGTTGCCAGGAAATCGCTTTTTGTTGCGGTCACACCTTCCTGTGGAACAAAATGTGGGTTATTTTAAAGCAAATGTAAAAAGATAAAAATAAATGCTTTAAATAATTACTGGGACCTGATGCTCAACCATTTCTTTAGCAGGGAAAAATTGGCAACACTATTATTTCTCCAAGTCTTTGATTACCTGAAGAAGTCTCAGAGACTCCATAAGCAAGCAACCCATGCAGCGCGTGGTGTAAAAGCCCGGACCATCCTGTAGTTCAGTGGGTTTCGAGGCAGAAAGAGAGCAACACAAGATGGAGACATGCACCAAGATATAATAGAACAATGAGCAAAATGACTAAGATGAAAATAAGATTCACATAGGCTGAAATACTGACTGAAGAACACTTTCAGAGTTGCCATCACCTTGACAGTGACGACAATCTTTCCCTGTTTCAGGGCCACGCTGACAGCAGCAGCCAGCGTGTCCTTAGATGTCTTATCTGTGGTGACAATCTCCACCAGTTGCATCTTGTCCACTGGGGAGAAATAGTGTATGCCAATCACCTGCACAGGCACATATGCAAATTGGTCAAACATCACACAGGAAATAAAGATTCTTAATAATATGTTGAGAAGCCATTATTTTAAAGCCACGATAATAATCACCAAGAAAGTCAAGTGAAAATTAAGGTAGAACTCAACTGTGCAAGCATGAATCAACATTACATTTTTTTTAAATTACTGTAACACTGAAGATATGTTGAAAGTAAAAGTTTGGAGCATTTCTGACTTTTTCAGGGCGTTTGCTGGCAGCAGCGATGTCTCTGACGGGTAGAGCTGAGGTGTTGGTCGCAAATATGCAGTGTGGTGGGGTAACCTGGGCGGGAGGGGGAAGAGTACATTTCCTTATAACTTTAGCTATCTGGACATTATTCTGGAAAGTAGCAGTAGCAGCCAAGATAGCCATAGTCAGCTAGTGAATTCACATTCCACATGCCAGTGATTACTTAGTAATGCAAATAAGTCTTAGACAGAAAATAACTGTTAAACAGCTAATATAGCTATGCTAGAATAATAATGACATAATACTACCTGCATGCAACCAAAAGCTTCTCAAAAATGATTGAAACTCCAAACAAGAAAAGGAAAGCCTCATCTACATCAATCCCACTAAGTTCTTTAACAGTTACTTTGGGTTGGCCTGAGAATTTTCTCAAGTTAAAACCTAAATTAAGGCGAGATTTCTCCAAACAGGTTAGTTCTGCACCAGTTCTTGCTCAAAGTAATTTAGAAGTTCTTAGATGCCCATTTATTGTAATACATTTTCAATGCCAATTTAACCACCTCTAACTAAAACAGTTAAAGACAGAGTAGTTCAAGCAAAACTGCACTCACTGCCTCCACCTCCTTGAGGACTTTATGTTTAATGTTGAGGTCTTCAAACACAGCCTCTATCACCATGTCAGCAGACTCAAAACCAGAGTAATCCGTCTGAATCGACAGATTAGACATAATGGCGTCACGCTCAAATGATATCATGGCTTTCTTCTTCACCCTGGTGTCGAAACTGAAGATCAAGAACATTTTGAGGAGAAAAAAAAAAACCCCCCAAACAAACAAAAATACTTCAAACTGTAAAGCCACTTTTATTTTTCAATAAATAAAATAAATAAATAAATAAATAAATAGTATAGAATGCGTTTATATTACCTTTTATAAACCTTTTCATATCCTTTGCTGATGGCATCCTCTGTGGTGTCCTTTAGGATGCTGGTGAGGCCTTTATCTACAGATACCTGTGCTATACCTGCTCCCATTAGCCCTGCACCCAGAATGGCCAGCTTTCTGTTGCAAACATTTTGTACAGGTGTCTTACTACTATCGCTGAGGCAACTGTATATAGACAGCAAATGTATATGGCAACATAAATCACCCCTGTTTACAGTTCTTACTTTACTTCCTTTTCTGGGGGACCAAATCGGTTCTTCTTACACAACAAACGACCATTGTGAAGTCCAATCAAAGCTTTGGATTCAGAAGTCATCACCAACTTACCAAAGCTCTATGAAGGGTTAAAAGCAACAAGAATTTAACAAATACAATTAGTCTCTTTAACAACAACAAATCCAAAAACTTGATTATAGAGTCATCAATGAAACCCACAAGCCTAAACTGTTAAGCAGCCCATTCTCATTCCCGGGACATCAATTAATGCCATTTTGTCAAAGCTCTTGGCATGACTCGTTTAGGCCTAAGGTGTTCATTGGTGATGGGGCTTTATGCACATACTTATGGCATTAGTGAGAGGAGTCTGTCACTCCACATTCATCATTTGATGAATGAGGAAGGTTCCTGTTGTAACCCAAACTCTGCTCTTTTCCCAACACTAACTACAGAGTGAAAAAACAAAACAGAAAAAACACCCAGCAAAACACAAAAGGTCACAATGGTCAAAATGCAGCACATGTATGACATCTACCAAAAGGCCAGGAGGATTTTTTTTAAAAATCCATCTGACTGAGAAAAAAAAAAAAATTCCTGTTAGTCCAACTCACCTGAGCTTCAGCCAAATAACCTGCGTTACTGCCGTGCTCTATGCCAGTTTTAACACACTGCACATTAAAATAAGACAGCATGAGACACTCAGCAGCAACATCATGCGCTAATGTGTTTATCTTCACCCATAAGTGTACTCTTTACCTCAATAATCTGGAACGGAGCAGGGTAGAGGTTTTTAGTTTGTTTCTGGACTCTTTTAGTGACAGTGCTGTAGATGATCTTCCTCACTGGACCCAGGCCCGTGACTGCGTCCCACAGCTCTGCACACACACGTTTACAGTGACAGGTTTTCATTTTTTGTTGTGTAAATGTGTACAGCTGGTATTTGCCAATTAGAAGATACCATAGACAGTTTATCAGTTAAAATTTTAAATGATAAAACTGAAATTTGACAACCTCCTTGAATTCTCAATGGTGTGTTTTGACACCTTAATGTAAAATCAATAAAGACGTGGTTTGACAACCACTAAAATGGGCTGCAGGTTTTTCTAAGGGAACTAGTAAGGCAGCGTACTCGCCATTAAGGGTACATGGGAGGTTATCACTACATTCTGATGCACACCCATTCATTTTGTTCAGGCCTGAAATATGACAGAAACCTCTGAAGACTCTGCCATTGCCGGTCCCAAGCCCGGATGAGAAAGGAGGAGGGCTGGGCGTGGGGCTAGCAACCCCACCCTGTAAAAACTCCAATTGCTACGGAAACAGCAAGTGAATCTCAGTATCGACTGAATCAGGGAGTTCAACTCGAATTGAGAAACCACTTCCAGCTCCTTGCTGCGGAAGGAAATAACAACAAAAATCCAGATACACTCTGGGATGAGCTAAAAGAGGCTGTGGTCGGTGCAGCAGAATCGAAGATTGGTCGCCGATGGGGCGGCTTTAAGGAGCGCTGGATCTCCGACCGTTCATGGGAACTTATAGATCAACGTCGCTTGGCAAAGTCAGTTCGGGACCAGGTGGCCTTTGACCCACATGCTTCTGCAGACCAGCGTGAGAGGGCCATGGCCACCTACCAAGACCTTGCCCGACAGGTCAAACGCAGCTGCCGGCGTGACAAGCATGAATGGATCGAAGCTAAAGGCATCGAAGCCCAAGAAGCAGCCGATCGGAACGATACCCGAACCTTATATCGCATTGTACGAGATCTAACTGGGGCTCGTGGTGGCCGCGGTGTTCCAATCCGAGACAAAAATGGACGTGTCCTCCTTACTGCAGCTGAACAAGAACAACGATGGGTCGAACACTTCCGCGATACTCTGAACCAACCTGAGCCACCCCAACGGTTCGAGGCCGAAAACCTGGCACCTTCCATGGATCTTCTTCCTGTCGATATCGGACAAATCAGCATCACTGAAGTCAAGACAGCGATCCGACTCCTCAAGAGTGGAAAGGCCGCAGGCCTGGACGAAATCCTCGCCGAAATGCTGAAGTATGGTGGACCCCATCTTGAAGCCGCCCTTACAAGACTCCTAAACGCCTGCTGGTCAACATCACATGTACCCGATGATTGGACAAAAGGCACCATTATCAAACTTCCAAAAAAAGGTGATTTGGGTGACTGTAACAACTGGCGGGGCATCACGTTGCTGTCGGTACCCAGGAAAGTGTTTTGCCTCGCTCTTTTGAATCGGCTACGACACGCTGTGAACGAACGATTGCGAGAAGAGCAGGCTGGGTTTCGGAGTGGCTGGTCATGCGTCGAGCAAATCTTCACCCTCCGCATGATCATTGAACAAACATTGGAATACCAAAAGAAGATTTCTATTAATTTCATTGACTTCGAGAAGGCTTTTGACAGCGTCCACCGGCCGACTCTATGGGCTATCCTACGCCACTATGGAGTCCCTCAGCAGTTTGTAGATGCCTTTCGTTGTCTCTACTCCAACTCCCGTTGCTGCGTCCGGACGGATGACGGCTGCACAGCCTTCTTCAAGATCAATACTGGCGTCCGACAAGGATGCGTGCTATCCCCTTTCCTCTTCCTGTTGGTAATTGACTTCATCATGCGACGATCAGTTGACCAAGCTGGCATCGGTGTGTCCTGGCACGAAGCGCGTAATCTCACTGACTTGGACTTCGCAGATGACATCGCCCTGCTGGGCTCGACTCAGGAAGACCTCCAAAAGTTGACCGCGGCCCTGCAGAGGGAGGCAACGAAAGTTGGATTAAGAATCAGTGCCAAAAAACCAAGGTACTCCGAGTTGGCTATGCACGTGCCCGCATTCCTGTCATGATCAACCAACAACGTGCTGAAGAGGTGGAGAATTTTACATATCTTGGCAGCATCATCTCGAATGACGGGGTCTCTGATCGGGATGTCGATGCCAGAGTAGGGAAGGCAGTTGGTGTCCTGCGACGTCTCCAACCTATTTGGAACTCGACCTCCCTGAATGTAAGGGTCAAGATCAGACTACTGAACTCTATAGTCTTCCCTACTGCACGTTACGCTAGTGAAACCTGGCGCTCAACAAGTGCAATTATTCAACACCTGAACGTGCTTCAACAACGTGGCTTGCGGCGAATCCTGAGAATTTCCTACCGGGACCGAATAACAAATGAGGAGGTCCTACGAAGAGCAGGCACCTGCCCATTAGCCGATGTTGTTGCAGAAAGGCGCTTTCGCTTTGCGGGACATATTTTACGCCTACCCCCTCATCGCCCAGCTAAGATTGCCATGACATGGCGTCCACGCACTGGCAAGCGAAAGCAAGGCCGACCAAAGATCACATGGCGTCGAACATTTATGGACGATCTGAGAACTGTCGACATTGCCTGGGACGAAGCTGAAGCAGTCGCTGCTGACCGACATCGATGGAGATCACTAGCTGCCCGATGCGCCGCTCGGCGTAGGAGGAACTAAGTACTAAGTAAATACCTCTGAAGAGGGAAAGAATTAATCACCGGTTTGAAATGTGTTAGTAATTTTTTTTTTTTGTTTGAAGAGACCAAAGACATTTTTTATACTACCTGTGGGCATTTTTTTCCCTGCTGTATGGCCGAACATTTTGAAATTTAGTCTTTGGGAATTGACTTTCTTTTGGAGTCGGCCTCAAGTGGCCATTCAAGAAACTGCAGTTGGTGGCCCCAACCGCTGGGACTGAAAAAACAAGCCAGTTGCAAATGATTTCATGGAACAAATCCTTGGCGGTATAAAGACAACTGGGCTGAACACGAGTTCACTCACTCAGTCTAAATCTTTTTTCCCTAGTAAGGGGAATCTTTTTGTTGGCCAAGTCATTGGCAACACCCACTGCAACTTCCTCAAGGTATTCCATCGTTCGTTCCTCTGGAGACTTCAGACCAGGACCTGAAATATAAATATAAAAGAAGCACAGAGAAAAATGAAACATGTCACTAATTGAAGGCTCAGTCTTGAGCTGCTAAAAAGTTTAATTCCCCACCACCCTCTCCCTTAAGATTACAACAGAAAAACGGTACATTCATTGAAGAAATGCCACATGTATAACATACCCAGAGGGTCCACAAGCTGGTCCACTAGACCCATCTTCTTGGCTTCGTCTGCTGTGATGTTCTTGCCTGACAGCAGCATATCAAAAGCTCCCAGGAGACCCACCTAAACATGTGCAACAAGCAGAATTGAAGACAGTGAGCTGGTATTGGCCCAAGTGAGAGTCTTGACCTTATTATACTCCTGTGTACTGCAGTAGCCACTAGCACAAGACTGCAGCAATGCTTTCAAGACTTTCACTGAGGAACTGATTAATATGAGTGTGTGCATTTATACCATTTTAGGTAGTCTCTGAGTGCCACCTGCTCCCGGCAGCAGTCCCAACATGACCTCCGGAGTCCCCAGGACTGTTTCTTTACTCTTCGTGGCAATTCTGTAGTGGCAGGCTGTTGCAAGCTACAGAAAAGTTACAAAACTGAGAGTTACTGCCCATTTTTTAAGCCAAATTGGCATTTTGACACAAACTGTTGTACCTCAAGGCCTCGACTCACGCATGAGCCATGGATAGCGGCGACAATGGGGACACGAGACTGCTCAATTCTCCTAAACAACTTCTGAGCTTCCTCACAGAGACTGGCGACCTCCTCACTAGTTGTACAGGACTGAAGCATACTGAGAGCAAAGAAAAGAAAAAAAATCAAGATAAATTACTCACTTTTCAATTAAGCATATTAAATTTGATCCATTTGACTTTTTTCGTAAAATACGTCCTGGTTTATTTGCACTTTTACACTTACAAAACAAACAAACAAAACAAAAAGCAACACAGAATACACCACACACATCAGAGACTGTGAAAGCCCTCAAAAGCCTACTTGCTATCTGCTCCAGCAAGGAAACAGCCGGGTTTGCCTGAAATGAGGACAACACTTTTTGAAGATCTATAAAGCCAGATGTCTCCCAACACGTCAGCAAACTCATGCAACTGCAGAGACTGTTTGTTCACCTACACACACAAAACAACAAAATTATGTCATTTCAAGAGTGAAACATGTAGTCAGAACTGTTACAAACTTAATCTCTCTCTAAGACGTGTACTGTTTCATATCCACAAACAGACGCACACACCTTCGATGCTGGGTCATTGAATCGTATAACAGCCACATCGTCCTTGTACTCGAAGCTGATATGTTTATGAGCTAAAAAAGAGAAAACAGCAATTAAAGAATGAGATAGATTACAATAATATTTTTTTGTATAAGCAGATATTTTACTCAAAAAAAAGTGAGAATTTTGTAACGCTTAAGTTTCTTTTTTTTATAAAACTTTACTTCCCTTTACAACTTTTAATCTGTTTTATTAGATTTAGGCAATTCCATGCATACAGTTTCATGTTCTTAAGCACTGAATTTAAACTTTATTTTGAAGTATTATCTAAATTAACTGCCCAAATAATTACTGAGAGACACTTTGATATGACCTCTGAGGAATGGGACTTGCTTGTAGAAAGACTTTGGTTTAACACTCCAGCCTTGTTTTGCTTGTACTGTGCATGCATATGCTAATGAAACAGAATGGAGCAACATTGTTACCAATAGTTTCACATTATTCTCGTAAACTATAATGAGCAGTAACAAGTCAAGCTATAACAAGATAGGAAAGAAAGTACAATGCAGATTTTAAAGATAAATGTTTGCAGAACAGCTGTGCAAAAACCTGTTTTGCTAATCTTTAACAAGAACTAAAGTATGCAAACAGTTCATCTAAATGAGTCAACACTATATGAATATTACTTTTGTTTAAGATAGCACATGGATGTTGGGGGAACACAGACCACACTAAATTAATACAGCTGAACCTTTACTAAAGAATCGTTGGTTCTTTAGTAAACCACCGATTTGTGATGGATGTGAGTGTACTCTTGGGTATTTGGTGCACCGATCATCATCAAAACCCTCTTTACCTGCCAAATGTGATGATACAGAGAAAATCCATCTGGCATGACCTAAGAGCAGAAAGAGGCAATAAGAATTTTGAGTGCTCCTGAATAAAAAGGAGAGGCCCTTGACTTTCCTCTAGGACAAGTTTCCCCTAACATAAGGAAAAGAACAAGTTAATACAATTCTGCTAAAGTTAGTCGTGACTGAGCAGAAAGACAGAAATTAAGACAGTAACTTAGTATTGCAGCCCTGTATGCTGTTATCACCAAAAAACTAAAAACTCTAACATTAAACCTTTTACTACAACAGACAGTAAACACAGGCGTTACTAACGTCAGTGCAGAATATCTAATTATATGCCAGCTTTTAATAATTAATGTAATTAAAAATGTTTTACCCACAGTTCCATTTGAAAAATATCTCCCTTTACAACGTTTTTTTTAAACCACTTGAGTAATTTTTCAAGAAAAAAAAAGCAAATTCTGAGTTATTATATTTTCAGTTATCCACTAACAGCTTGAGGTCAAATGCTACCATCGAGTACAAATTCGACAAAGAGTAAATTAAAACGACAAAAATTAAATTAAAGTACCTTCAACAACAACAACAAAAGATGAGTGATTTTAAATATACCTGACAATAAAGGGTGTTTGCCTGTTGCAAACTTGGAGAAAACACCTGCTGCACGAGTGACTGCCATTTCCACCTGAAGCGTTAGTAAAGCGTCAACCGCAACATACATACAAGTGCAATCAACAAAATCTATTACGATGACTGACCGGTGAGGGCGCAAGAGTACCGTTTAATATAGGCCGCCGGTGGGGCTTGAAAAGTGTCTTAGTTTAAAAGATTAATATTTCAAGTCATTATTTTTTAGTTTTAGAGAAGGACCTAGTTGTGATGCAGGTTATAATGAATGTGAACAGCAGTGTAATTTAGTAATATTAATGTGTGCTTTATTGTTTTGCTTCAGGCACACCGTTGGTCGGCTTAGTCACTGGGTGGGTCCTTTAAAGCAGTTTTTGTAGTCCTGGTGGGTCTGGCCGGTCATTAGACAGGGAAGCAGTGTGCTGGGATATAAACCATAAAAACAGGTGAGCTTAAACGTATCTGGTGAGGTTAGAAAGTTAAAAGCTGTTATACGGGTTCTGCAAACTGATTTTTTTCATCTCAAACACAGCGGCAGGAATTTTTGCTGATTAAATTTTAGCTCACAAGTAGCTAGCTAGTTGAGCTAGTCTTGCATGCAGCTTCCAGCTAAATCGCTGTTTTTATTTTAGATTTCGTCGATACTATAAGGTTATATTTTGTTGCTTTATTTGGACTTATATAATTTGTCGATACGCAGTCAGTATTAGTCTTGTGATTCTGCACATAGGGCTCTGTCATTCTCCAGGAGAGAAATCTAGGTGAAGGGTCAAAGCTAGGGTAGAGGGGGTTGGGCAAGGTGACCGTTGTTGTATGACAAATTAAAGGAAAGTAGTAAACTCCTGAGCCCCAAAATTAGTGGAAGTGGTGGTTCTTATGTGCTATAAGGTGCATTTATTAGTTGTTGTTTTTTTTGGCATAGTTTGGATCGACTTATGCTCTGAGAAGGAACAGTGACCGAAATCAAGAGGTCATGAGTTCTGACTGATCACCTTTATTCACCTACCTTTTCAGGATGACAGTGCCCCTATCCATAGAGTTTCCGGGGGTAACTGAATGTTTTCATAATTGTGAAAATGATCAGCAGTGCTCTCTGCCAAATATATTTTGGAAGAATGTGTGCATCCTTTCCTATAACCTTCCACAGATTAGCAGAGTCAAAGTCTAGGCACATTGAAACGGTTTTGGTGATGCTTGGTGATTCAGTAATTTTTCAGTTTTATTCATTGAACCACATAATAAAATATAAAAATCCCTGTATACTGAAAAAAGATTAAAAAAAAATAAGAATTGATAGGAGCAAATTCTAAAGAGGTGTTGTTTAAGATATATGGCAAAGTGATTTTAGTCAAACAAAACCAGGACTCAGACATGAAAGTAGAACGGAGTATGATCTGAGAGGTTGTGGTTGTGTAGCACTCCTGCCCATGCAATAAGGCTACAATATAATAGTAATAAATATATCCTCCATGGATTGTGTGGTTTCAGGAATAATTTTTTTTTTAAGTCGTTGTGAATTCACACAAAAAAAGTAAGGAATTCTAAGAAAAACACAAAGAAGTCCTAAAATATCCAAGTTAATTTAAAATGTTTTGAATCTGAAATGTTAAACATTTCCATAAACTTTGCAGTAACATTTCTTGCCACAGAGAACAGAATGGCTTCCATGTTGATGAACCCAATTCGGAGCTGCTCAGTCAGCTCTTCCTGGGCAGTGCGATTTGGTAAGTTGTCATTTGTTCCCATAACAGTTTAATATATTTCAAATATCCATAAGTAATTAAGGAAATACATGACTAAGAGTCAGAAATTAAAGATGCAGTACAGCTGCTTCCAGTTCAATATTAGCATTTAAAATCTGGTACTTTTAGGTTTATAATGATAATTTCTTTATTTTTCTTTGTCTAAGGTGCACGATCTCTCAGTACAACAGCCCAGCTTCAGTCTCAAGGTAAGTTTTTTACTAGAATGATAATTTTTATCCAGATTATGGCTATGTGTATTATAGATTTTTTTTGAAAGCAGAATGGTAACCAAAGCCTTTAATCGCTGATTTATTTGCCTGGACATAATATGTATAAACCTACTTCCCCTAGCAGATGCTGAGATGCCCTTGCTGTAAGTCTTATTTTTAATTATTTTCTTTCAGTTCAAACAAAGAGCAAGAAGACGCTGGCTCGACCTGGTGTAAAGAACATAGTGCTGGTGGAAGGAGTTCGAACCCCTTTCCTGTCGTCTGGAACCACGTATGTCTCGGCTCTTTTCTTTGTGTTCTCACTTTACGTTTATTGTATTGTGCTACACGGAGTACTGAACACTTAAAAAACAGTCAAGAACATTTTGTAGTGGAAAATAATTTGTGGCTTAAACAAAAGAAAAAACTTTTTGGTTGGTCTCTACAGGTATGCTGACCTAATGCCACATGACCTGGCCAGAGCAGCTCTGCAGTAAGTCTATGGTTGCATTGTTTTTCTGATGACTGTCTGTTGAGACCAGCAAAGTCAATGTCAAATGTTTATCTGCAAATTAAATAATAGTTTGCAGATCCAGTTTTGAACTTGTTCTAACTGAATCAGAGGTTTAAATGGGTAAATGCTTGCAGGGTTTTTTGCTCCACAAAGAAACCCTGCAAAAATAATTGTATATTTGGACACTTTTTAGACAAGGCTACCATGATTTGAATGAATGATTTTTAAAAACTACTTTTCATTTATATGTTGTACTGTGTCACTCTGAACTGCTGATGATCTGTTAAAATATCTCTTAGACTCTTCTAGTCATTATGAAGCAGTAAACATTGTAAGCTTTAAAAGTAATGTGAGGGCAAAGTGCAATGGAGCTGAATGAAGTATATCAGTTTACACTAGAAAGAGATGAAGGAAGGCCAGAACAATGATCTGACAGATCATTGTACAAGGTCTTTATGAACAAATATTTATGTTTGTCCCTCGTTAGCAAAAAAAATAAAATTACTCATTCTGTGTGTTTGTTTATATCTTCTTCTTTTTTTTTCTTTTATATAGGGGCCTGGTAAAACGGACAGGTATACCAAAAGATGCTGTAGACCACATCATATATGGAACAGTCATTCAAGAGGTTAAAACCAGCAACGTAGCAAGAGAGGTATGCACACATAAGCACTCTCCCATACACATATCACATATTGTAAATGTTAACTTTAACTTTGTTATTGCGTACTAAAATATAATTGTGGTGCATTTATTATCTGTAAATGCATAATACAATTACATTTGTGTATAATGTGGCTCTATGTTTACTTTGATTTCAGGCAGCACTGGGTGCAGGCTTCTCTGACAAAATCCCAGCTCACACAATCACCATGGCCTGCATCTCCTCCAACCAGGCAATGACCTCAGGTATGTCCGGAAAAGAAGCCTCTTCACTGAGACTCTGTATAATTTGTTCTAAATATCATTATTATTATTATTATTGATATTCAGTGTAGTCCTGCATTGCAGTTGCAAAACAGTTGTGTACACTGCAACAGTGATAAACTGCTATATGCGCTTTTTAGTTGTTTACAGCTCCTATGGGCAAGGAGCAAGATGAATAAAATTTAATCCTAAATGAAAAAGGGCATCCGGTCTTAATGTTTAAGCATCAAAATAAACTGTCATACACCAACATTTGGCAGGTTGGAGGTGAAGTCTGTAAAAATGACAGGGGGAGTAGTATACTGATCAGATGTGTCCTCTTGTGTTAAACCAAATCACATTCATTATATTAGGAAAAGTAGGTAAAGCCTATGGATCTTGACCTATTTTCATGCAATTCTTTGATTTTACTTTCGGTTTTTAATGGTTGTTTTAATCTTTCATCTTCATCTTCTTTATCCATCTCTCCAGGCGTTGGTCTGATTGCTGCCAGTCAGTGTGATGCTGTTGTAGCAGGCGGAGTGGAATTCATGTCAGACGTTCCCATTCGTCACAGCCGTAAGATGAGGAAAACCATGTTCTCCCTAAACAAGGCAAAGACACTCGGCCAGAGGCTCAGTCTGATTGGCAGCATCCGGCTTGCACACCTCTCCCCGGAGGTATATATGATTTAACAACTTTCAGTTTTAGTTGATTTCAGAGTGGCTTACTTCTGTTCACACCATATAGTATTTAACCCTCAAATTGTCCGTTGTGCCGTACTAGCTTCCTGCTGTTGCGGAGTTCTCCACAGCAGAAATAATGGGCCACAGTGCTGATCGTCTGGCTGCTGCATTTGGGGTCTCCAGAGTGGAGCAGGATGAGTTTGCACTGCGATCACACACACTGGCTAAAAAAGCCCAGGACGAAGGGCTGCTGCAGGATGTCATCTCCTTTAAAGTGCCAGGTAAACCCAGCTTTACTGTAGATTATGTTATACATTGACTCATTTAGAATATATAAAGACTTCATATTGGCTTTGAGAAATTTTGAATTATACATTTTGATTTTTTATGTTTTTTGCATGATATGGACTAATTCTATCTGAAATAAATATAATTAATAATTAGCAGAAGCTAAAATAATCTGACTGCGCTTGGACATCTATCACTTTTGAAAAAATCGCTTTCAGTCAATTTGGAAAGTAGAGTTAGGGTTCAAATTGAAAATATTAGTTATTATCGAACAAAATATAAGAGGAATGGGCTAGACTTTAGGCTTTCCTCTTTAAAAAAAAAAAAAAAAAAATGTTTACAATAGAGTGGCATTCATGTCTCCTCAGGTCGTGATATTGTGTCAAAGGACAACGGCATACGGCCATCATCCATGGATCAAATGGCCAAACTAAAGCCTGCCTTCGTTAAACCTCATGGAACAGTCACTCCTGCGAACTCTTCTTTCCTGGTAAAGACACAGAAACGGCGCTAATTGTTTCTTTTGTGTATCTGGGTTAAAGATATGTTTGGTTTTGACAAAATCTTATTCTTTATTAGGAAATAACTTAAAAATCTTTAATCAGGTGCACCCACACTTTATTCAGGAAATTCATTAAAAAACAATCATTACATATACTTTGTGTGAATGAAGCAGCTTCTTCTGCAAGTTCCTCATCCTGTGGTTGAACACCAATTCCACCATCCTAGCAGCTGGCGATAGTAGTCCTTATGCTCTGCAGACTCTTTCATCTCAGTTGAGCAAACACCTGAACCAGTTCTCCACTTGGTGCAAGTTCTGATTAGAGTGGTCCGCCAGCTCACATTGGACCCTCAGATCATAAAGGGGACTAACATCACCAGCTGCAGTCCATCATGGTGGAGAAACTCTGGAGACTGCCACAAAAGACCTAACTGCACAGATGATGAGGATGAGCAGGCACAGCTCTCATTGGTTAGCAGTCATCAAACTTCAAAATAAAAGCGAAGGGATTGTCCAACTCTGTCATTTTGTCTGATAAAAAATGGGGAACAAAATAGATTTTTTTTAAGTTTCCTATACTTGACTTAGGTTGCCCAAAGTCAATATTATATATATGGGAAACCCTTTTATCCTAAACCCTCTTGTTCACTTGTGTCACCATGCTCAAACTAGTTCTTCCAAATTTTCAGTTTTGGAAACTGTTCTTGGATCATGAAGTTGAGATTCTTGTTTGTGTGTCCTCAGACCGATGGTGCCTCTGCTGTGCTTGTCATGTCTGAAGAGAAAGCTTTGGCTATGGGTTACAAGCCTAAAGCCTACCTCAGGTATCTAAACCCTGTCTTCTTGGTAGATTAACAATAACTTCTATAATAATGCTAGATTGCACAATATGCTTATTTAAATATTTTATCCTGGCAGAGACTTTGTCTATGTGTCTCAGGACCCCAAAGATCAGCTGCTTTTGGGGTGAGTTACTACTTCTTACTCAGTAGATTTGATTAGATGGTGGTTTCTTAATTGTCTTGAGGACTATTAAAAAAAAGAAGACTTATTCTACCTCCATGCTTTCTCTGTTTGATTATTTTAGGCCAACGTACGCTACACCTAAAGTCCTGGAACGTGCCGGCTTGTCCATGAGTGATATTGACGTCTTTGAGTTTCACGAGGCATTCGCAGTAAGTTATTACAATATATTTCAGGGGGGGAAAAGTATGTGAGTCTATGTGATCCATCAATATTCTGTCCGTCTCCACCAACATTTTTGTGTTTGCCTCTAATCGAGTTTCAGCATGTTGTCATGTACAGTATAAATGTTGTCCACATGCAGGAGTAAAATTTGACATGTCTGCTTCATACTCAACACAGTTGGATCAATACAGATCAATTTCCAGGCTGGTTTCCATGGTAACTCGGTGGATATATATTTGTGTGTGTTTTTCAGGCTCAGATCATGGCAAATTTGAAGGCTATGGACTCGGATTGGTTTGCTCAGACGTACATGGGCAGGAAATCGAAGGTAAAGATGGCCGTTGGTCATCTGTTTGCTTTTTCTCAAAAACTAGATCCATGCAGCTCACCTTGATGCTTGCAGCACACTGCAAAACATGAACAGCCACAAAGAATTGAATATGCTTGGATAACAATTATTTTTACACAATCGCATCAAGTATTGTAATGCCTTTCTCACTTTAACTGGGGTCATATAAAAGTTCATCTGAAAGCAGGGAGCTGCCTGATGATTTAGCTTCTTGGGAAAACTGCCAGTGTTATAAGGTGATCAAGCTGTCATAGACCGATTATTAAGTTATGGGCTTCTCTTACCTAGCTTGGTTAGCGCACTGCATCCAAAGTTAGCAATCTTAATACAGCCTTGAAACATTTTAAAAGGGGAGCTGAAACGACCACTGAAGGAGCTGGAGTTTTTGGCACTGTGGCCCTTCCTTTATTTTATAGCCCCAAAGATTGCAGATTGGTGGATATGTGGATAATGTCTGGGCCTTCATTTTTTGTTAACAGCATCAACAATTTTTTCTGTTGAGGTCAAGTGGACATCCTCAGCTGAAATCCATTCACCTGAGCTGATGTCCTGTTGAGTTTTCACTGGTGTTTACATCACTCATGACCTGATGGTCGCTGTGTGTGCAGGTTGGGACTCCTGCCATGGAGAAGTTCAATCTGTGGGGCGGTTCTCTGTCTTTGGGTCACCCATTCGGTGCCACTGGCTGCAGACTGGCAACCACAGTAGCAAACAGACTGAAGAAGGAGGGAGGACAGTATGGGCTCGTAGCAGCCTGTGCTGCTGGAGGACTGGTAACACACTCTGATTTTACATTTTGAAATTCAAAACTCCCAAAGTGATAAGATTTGTTGTGACTGAGAGATTAACATTTAATAGACCTCAGAGTAATATATTTGTATTAAGACTAACATAGTCGCTATTTTGTAGTGTAATTTCTTCTTTTCTTGTCTATTCCAGGGTCATGCCATGGTGATCGAGGCTTACCCCCAGTAACACAGTTAAAAACCATTGGACAGACAACTACACATACATTCTCTCTCTCACTCACACACACACACACACGTACACACACACACACATCGATAAAAGAGAGTGTACATATGGCCACCACTTTGCCTGTATGGGAGAACAGTCAGATACAGTATGAGTGTCTCTGAAGGATCTCTTGTAAATGTAACTTTGCTTAGGGGCTTTTGAATTGAAGCAGATTGTCGATGAGGAATGTTTTTTTTTGTTTTGTGGACTCGAGCAGTGTCTCGAGAGCATTATCAGCGAGTCCAACATAACATAACAAAGTTTTAGCTCTAAGAAGAGCAACAGTGAGCCTAATGTAATGTTTCTAATACGCTGTAATAATTTTTTTTCTTACTGACTGTTGGAATTAAACGGTGTGTTAATTACACTGGGACTCATTTCTGTTGTTCCTGCTTAACTTTTGTACTAAATGCATCTGATTTTGGCTAGCGGTAAGAAACAAGTTGTAACTAGTAATAGAATAGAAAACTGTGGATCTGATCAATTTCTAATGGCCAGCAGCTGGCAAATCCTCTGGTTGTTTTTCATAGTTTCAGGTTGAATTTAATCAAACAGGAAGTCCATTAAAGGTCAGAGAGGATGATTGTCCAGAGATACTGGCATTTTTATAATGTGTGTGGTGAGAAAGGATGATGCTAAAAGTGCATTTTTGTTTAAACACAAATATAGCTTATGTGTTCTGAGCATTAAGGCTGGGAGCGCAATGCTCAGGATGGGAAAGTGACTGAAAAATGTCATTTTCATTGTATAAGCATTTAATATTTTGTAACAAGAATGTATGTATCACAGAATGTATCAGTTTTGAAGAAACAGTTGAGTTGAACTCTGCAATATAGGTACAGATGCAAACAGAAAATGAAACAGTCTATCTTTTAATCATGTAGAATTTCATATATTAACAACATTGGTCTTTGTTCCTAACATTTTGTCTCCCTTCTTGGTGAGATTTGCATTTTTTCTGCTGATAGAAGGCCTCGATGCACGGACAACAACTTCAAGCAATGTGTTGATGATCTATGTTTTATTCAGCAGGGACTGAAACTGTTGTGAGGAGGGGAAAAAGATCAATGTATAGAAAGCTTTGTGCTGCAGATAACAGAATTTGGGTAGAGGGGGTGCAGAGTCTACTCTTAAAGTCTTAACAGCTTCCTAAATTTGCATTGCCAAATTTCTTTCTTTTCTTTTCTTTTTTTTTTTTTTTATTTGCATTTGCATCCCGGCCTTGTTCCAAGATGTGTCAGCAGTAGACTGTCTTCGGATGCAGCTGCACTTAATTGATGGTGAATAATGCTGTCTGCTTCTGACGAGACGACTGATGTTAATGAGGAGCTAAAGAGGGATTGCTCAGGCTTCCTGGTGATTTAAAACAACATGAATATGGAAAATTGGGAATATGACTGGCAGGTGACTTAAAAAGTTCAGGTTGCAGTGGTATCATCCTGATATTCGGATGTTCAAATTGTGGGGAAAAGCTGAACTTTTAGTGTTTGTCTAATTGACAGCGGGATGGGTAAATGTATAACAACACATTGCCTCGTTTCTGCCTTGTGTGTGTGTGTGCGATCCCCTCATCGCTCACCGGGGACTGTGCTCAATACACACACCTCTCAGGTTGGGGGCTTGTTAACATAACTTCAGTCAGACATTTCCGTTTAAAATGTATTTAAAGATTTAATTCTTCCAGTTTAAGGAATCCTTGACTCTGAGCGGGAGGAGCTGATTAATGCAGCCGAGCCTGTCACAAGGGCTACAGGCAGAGGGAATAAAACCAATGTTTTATTGCCAAGGCAAAACGGAGCTCAAATGTAAATAGCAGGGAGATAGACAGAGAGGGGTTTTGTGTTTATAGAGCTTCAAAACCGCCTCAACCCTGCGAGACACCGGAGACACGCAGACACTCACCGATATAGCGGGCCGCCTCCCTGCCACAGCAGGGCTTTGATCAGACGGAACCTTTTATGGAGAATGACTGGCGAATGCACCCGCTGCTGTCACTACAAATCTACCTCACGGAGCGCGTGGGGAAGCGGGGAGGGTGTGTGTGGGGATGGATGGATGGAGGGTGCGGGGAGAAAGGGGGGAGTCGGCGTGTTCGCGCGGTGCAGGGAGGGGAGGGAGCCGGGGAGAGATCGGGAGTTGCAGCGGTGTCTTTCATCTCGTCCTAGCCGGCTCACACGCGGGGCGGCACCTGCTGAAAGCTGCGCTTGACTCACCTGCTCCCGTGCGCTCAGTGTGTGCGCGTGCACGCGTGTGTTGTGAAACAAGTGTCAGAGCGCTGTACTGTAGCACTGCACCGGGGAAGAAAGCAGTGATTGTGGCACAGAAGACGACCGAAGCCACTAAATATTAATATAATATATGTATTTGTGTTTAATGCTAAATATATAATGCTTTTTTTGTAAGTCATCGGCATAGAAGCTTGCGGTTAATTTTAAAATACATGGTTGAATTTAAAGTTATACATTTACAAAAAGCAAAACTACTCACCGCAGCCACTGTTGTTATGACACTACCTACTACAGATAGACGGATTGATCCAAATATCGATCTTATCGCAAATTCATCAACACTAACGCTTAATATCGATACTTTGTTTCCAGCTTCAAAGTTCAGTATGTAGCCCTTTTTAAAATATTTTTTTATTTTCTTTTTGGAAATAAAAAAATATTGCTGCCTGTCAGCCAGTATCTTAAAAAAGTATTAAATATTGGTGAACGTGTGTACTTAAACATATTCTGTATATAAACGTTAAACGCAGCTTCGCCAATGGGAGGTGCTTTAAACCTGCGCTGAGTGTAATGGGCAGCAGGGGGCGGCGACTCTGGATGCAAAAAGACGTGGATATATCAGACATTTTGTTTCCAAGACAAGTCTTAAAGAAAAGCCAAGATTTCAAAACATACTTTTGTTATAATTTTTATTTATTTATATAAGTGTTATATAGTAGTTTGCCCCCACCACTTTATAAGAAGTGGTGGGGGCCCCTGGTTCAGATCCACCATTGATAAGTCTTTTTTTTTTTTTTTCAGAAATGATGTCTGATTTATAAGTGCTTCCTTAGTTTCTTTGGTACTTGTAATTGATGATCATTTGCAGCTACAGTGGGCTCGTGTTTGGGGAAGTGTTATATCCACTCACGGCAGAAAGGCCTTGACATCCCCCCACAAACCTAAACAAGCAAAACAGGAGGGTATCACAATCCCGCAATCACTGCCAATTAAAAAACATTAAAATGTAATGTCAAGATTTATATGAGAAAGTTATTACCGCTGTCATACAACTAATGTGAAATCATTTGCATTAAGTAACCTGTCCAAAGACAGATTTAACAGAGCATTCAAATCAATGCGTCTAAACCTCATAAATTAAAGTGTGGATTTGGGTTTTTATTGTGTGTGTTTTTTGTACAAATGTGTCACACGATACACATCAAGCATAAAACAATTAAATATGAAACAATTGGCCCATGAGTACAAACAACTATTATTAAAAACGCGTGTTATCCACTAATTAGACTGAAACCACCATTGTCATTTTTTTCTTTTTGCTCAGCTAGCAGATGAGCTAAACAACAACAACAACCTTATTCATGATGAAAGCAGGACACCAACTGCTGGTAAATAGTAAGCATAACAACTCATAGTTGACCTCTTCAGATTAATCTGTTCTCGTTCACAATCATCTGATAAGAAGTTAAAATAGTCATGCTGACAACATGCAGTGAGCATAAGAAAATTATTTGACTGGGCGTTTTAAGCATAAAGCCATAGCTTCAAATTATTATTACCATTATTTTATTTATTTATTTATTTATTTGGTCAGCTCGTGTTTCTAGTTTTTTTGTTTTTTTTTTTTTTTTTTGCCTGACGTCTTAAACGATCTGTCAGTTATTTTGTGAGCTGATTTTGATAATGATAATATTCCCATTCAGATCTTTGACAAGTTTAAATTTTTTAGATAATCGGAGCCCAAGTGTGTCTTTGGACTGTGGGAGGAAACCGGTGTACCCAGAAAAAAACCCACAGAGAGTCCCCAACCTGAAAGTGACTTGAACCTCAGATCTTCTCGCTGTGAGGCAACAGTGCTAACCACTGCACATAATAGAGTTAAGGTGATATTTATAATGATTACATGGTGTAATGTCAGAATGACTTAAACACAGAGTGGGGCAGAAAACTTCGGGCCTCCTGGCTACATCTAAACAACAACTCTCAGAGTGTAAACATGCTCCAGGGGCCCTGTCTGGCTCTGAGTGCCATTAAATCAGGATCTACCTCTCCTTCACCTCGCCAAGATTTGGGGTGTAATAATATCTGACCTTTCATAAGATGTACATTATTTTCTAATCTCTTCAGTGATCTCTTGCCTCTATTTCACTACTAGCCAGAATATATTTCCTAATGCACAATATATTTGAAGACAAGAACAAAAATGAGTTTCTTTTATGACTAATGATTAAATTGCATCTGTGTGTGTGTCCTCATAGTATGTTGGTTTGACCATAATTATGATCAGCAACATCTTGATCAGAGTTTTAGCGTGAAGTCATGGTTTAAAATTACAGTAGAGCCAAGTCTCATGGCAAATTACGAAGCATGAAAGAAATACCACCTCTTTATTTGTGTACATGGACACAAAAAATATTTCATCACAGAAGTCAGAGCGACTCTGGAGGGACGTTTCACCCATTCAACTTATTGAAAAGAGATGTGAAGCAAGTGGTAAACATTGTATTTTAACCTAAAGCATGATGTTTTACTAAACCTAATTGAATAGTTTTATTTCAAAAAACCTAACCAAACATCAAACTACAACACAAAACTGAAAATGACATTAAAAATCTCAAAACTAAGGACAAAAAGAAAACAGAAAAAACATTTTATATTAGAATTCTCCTCTCTTGCAGATTTAAACAAAGACTTTGAAGCACAACGTGTTCATGTACATATGTTTTTATATGAACAAGAGTATTTCACAGACTGCTGTGAGACTGTTGCACTGTAATTTTCCAAGAAATAAATGTATGTCAATGCAATATCCTCTCCAGTGATAGAAATGTTCTGGGCAGGTGGATGAAATGAAGCCCAGTTGGTTAGTCTGTTAGTTAGAAACCCTGTAGACAAGTCATAATAATAATAATAATAATAATAATAATAATAATAATACAATATTTGCAGCTGTCCATAAACTCATTATTGTTGACTCTGTATTGCAGTCATGAAACATTTAAAGAGAAAGACTTTGTTTGTATGTTACACTATTTAGTTGCCCCTTTGAACGCAAGAGGAGAACAATTGTAACATTAAGCCAGACTAGCACAATAATAAATTGAGTTTCTGAAATTGCTAACCCCGCTGCATAACTACACAATTAGCATGTAGCCTTTATTAATGTAATTCAAAGTTGTAGTGTTATGTGTAGTGAGTAGCGTTTCCTCCATACGGAATATTTGTTTGCTGTTTCAAAGAATTATGAAGTGCTGAACATTACTGTACACGGACAAGACAATGACTGTTTGCAGCAATGTGTGAGAATTCAACCCTTAGTTCTGCAATGTTTCATTTTATTCACCACATTGATCAAAAACCTCCTGACACGTTCACTTGCCAAGACACAAAATCTCGCAAGTCACACCAACCAAGCGGATCCTAATTCTCACTTTGATGGAAAATGTAAGCCTGGCACCTTTATCTCCATCTTCAACGGATTCTGCAGTGTTTGATTTAATAACACCCTGAGACATTAAACAGAGTACAGTTGCAGCTAAACCCACTGAACTGAGGTAAACCAGTGATGCTGATCTGATCAGGGGCCCGTTGTGCTTAAAAACATTGTATCTTTGCGGATTCTGGTGGGAACTTCCATCTTCAGCAACCCGCACCCTCATATACACAATCTCACACTCAAATACATCTCGACGTCTGTCGGTTGTACACCAGCTGTACACAGGTGGATGGTAGAGGCTGTGTGTGGAGCAAGTGGATTATGAGGAACGGTAATTGGATGTCCAGAGAAGCTGCCCATACGCATCTGTATGTGTGTGTGTGTGTGTGTGCGTGTGCTCTGTCTGGAGGTCATCATGTTCTCATAACGGTCAGTTAGGGTTGTCCGCCAGGCTCGATCTCCTGTCGGGATTGTAAATGTTATTGATCAGACGCATGCACCGCATCCACAACGAGAGCTGAGACACTGTTTTCACTGTCTCTCTCTCTCTCTCTCTCTCTCTCTCACACACACACACACACACAGGCGTACAGCTCATTAGAAGCCGTACACACTCATAGACATATCCTCATTAACACTCCCTAGTCACACACACTAAACATCCATACACATCTAGTTGTCAGACAGCACACACACACTCGTGCACACACAGACTGGTTTTGTTGAGTGAGATGAGGAAGAGTTATGGATGGGGGCACAAAATGTGGACATGAATGGTGTGTGTGCAGCATGTCAGCCTGTGTGAGTGTGCATGGTCATGTGTGTCTGTATCGCGAGCATGACATTTGTGTTAGTCTATGGCTATGCGCAGCAGTGTGCTTCCGAATGTGTGTGTGTCTGAGTGTGTGTGTGTGGGGTGCATGTCGGAGTCTGTCAGCCCCAGCATCTCGTGTCAGGGCGAGAGGCAAGACATTAACAACTTCTGTCATTCTGCTGACAAAATGGTGGCAGAAGATTTCCCATGGTGCCCTGATGACTGCTGGCGTTTGTCAACAAGCCCTGTCACCGCCGCGATGAGGGGAGGGTGAGGTGGTGGGGAGAAACGGGGTAGAGGGAGTGGGGGAGGGTTAGTGACAGGCCCCGGACCCGTTCCCATGAGCACCGGGGAAAGAGAGGTTTTGTGTGTCTGTGTGCGAATGTGTATATGTGTGTATATGACTGTGAGAGTGTGTGTATGTGTTTGTGTAAAGGGAGGAGGGAAAGTTGGGAGGCAGGAGGGAGGGAAGGGCTGTCTCTCAGCAGCTTTCATACATAGACCATGAAAAAAACCAAAATGAGCTGTCACTGCAATTCCCAGGATGCCTTGCTGTTTAGCATAGCAGTAACAGCAGCAGCAGCATGAACATTGTGTGTGTGGGCCGGTAAGCTGATAAGCTATCTCTCTCTCTCTCTCTCTCTCTCTCTCACACACACACACACACACACACACACACACACACACACACACACACACACACACGGATAATTAAGCAGAGCAGAAGCTCCCCCTGACGCGAGGCAGAGCTCATCTGCATTTTGGCCTCCGGCACGCAGTTAGGAGCAACGCCTGATGGAGGGAGAGAGAGAGGGCAACCGAGGGAAGGAGAGAAGGATGGTGGGAGGCAGGTAGAGGGAGAGAGTGAGGGAAAGAGAGGGTGAGAGCAAGAGGGAGAACCAGGGTAAGGAGCCAATTAGCCAGCTGGATGGATGAGTGACTGACAGCGCTCTTGACACACTGCTATCTGGGCTTTTCTGTTGCGCACACACACAGACACACACGCACGCAAACACCTTTCTCCCCATCTCTCCTTCCTTCTTTCCATCCATCTCTCTCGTCTCAGCCTGCTCCTCTCTCTATATCTGTTCATGCTGTGTGGGTGTCTCTTGTTTTTACCTGCATCCCGTGCTCTGCACAGAGCTCACGGTCCAATCACATCCCCCTGCCGCGCTCCGATGTCCAATGACCTTGCCCAATGAGCGCACCCACAGTGCTGCGGGTCCCGCCTCTTAGGTGTTGAACTCAAAAGGGGGTCAAAGGCCATCACTCCCACCGTTCTGCAGACATAAACTGAGAGCTGAAGTCGTGACATTGCACCTCACGGCAATCTCTAATTTATTTATTTTTAAATAAATCTTTGTAGATCTTTATGATCAAATGAAATATGTTCTTGGGGATTATGTTCTATAGTCTTCAACAAATTACCCTTTGTAAAAGTTATCATAACAAACTTAATCCTAGTCATTTTAACAAGGATAAATAATGATTAATTCATCTGGAAACAAAAATCTACAGCTTACAACAAGAATCTACAAACACAACAACCCAGCTACTTAGAAAATCCCAACATGGCTTCACACATGTCGATAGAACATGACAAAGCTTTCTTCTGATTTTCTTTTTGATGTCTGACAACTTCCACAGACTATTCCTCCTTGTCCTACAGACATACATGAACTACACGCAACCCCTAGACTCACTCGTGGACTTTTCTTTTGAGTCTGTTTAGCTTGTTTGTGGGATTTAATGAAAGTGACGTAAACAAATGAAAAAACAACAACAACAACAACAAATACTGACTAAACACTGATATGTAATGGATGCTCTTGTCTCACCTTGCGCTAAATCGAGTTTGACATTACAGAAATAGCGATGACGCTGCTGATTTTCCTCTTTGAGTTTTTTTTTGCCAGTTGAGCTATTTTGGACTCACACCTTTTTGGAGCTGCTGTATGAACCTCATTGTAGGTTCAGTTTACGTTTTTTCATGCCAGCAGTGCAATGTGTTGTTCAAGATGTTTCCAGTCATCACGGGGTGTGTAGATTGCTACTCATCCTCCTTTAAATCTTGAATGAATGGGACTGGTGGTTTAGGCTAATTTGATTAGGCAGAAATGTAAACACTGTAACTAGACTGAACATACGGAAATATAATTAATAAAATCTCTGTATTGCTCAAAAACTCATTTCCAGTCAGTACTGCAGAAAATGGTGGCAGGAAGGTGTTGACGTGACAGATTGCTGACCATGCACTAATCAAAGTTCTCTGAGAAAGTTTTTGCAGTTTTATGAAGAATCCCATTTTGAGTTTGTGCAAACTGTAATGCAAAACTACCGTACCAGAACACAAACTGGTAGAAATAATGCAATTTACCAAAAGTTACCAGAAATCTGGTAGATAAGATAGCCATAGACCTAGTGACATCACCACTGGTTTATGGAGTACAATTTTATATCCTTGGGTTTGGCCATCACCATCATGTGCAAGGAGTCGATCCAACTGGACAGACACGACTCATGCATATGGCAGTGAGACCCTAAAGAATGCCAGTCATTATTATCTATTATTACTCTATCAGTATGATCAATAATAATAATAATAACTGCACTAATTACTCTTTGAATTTAGCAATTAAGTACATGAACTCAGTTTAACCTCACAGCTGAGGTCGGAAATGATTGGTTTATTACAGAATATGGGTTGTGTTTGGCATCTGGGCTTCAAGCCCATACAACTCCCCGCAAATATGCAGGCCAGTCTCGTAGAAAAACATGAAAGCAATCATGCTGATGGGCACTCATCTATCATGGTGCAGAGGAAGTGGGCATCTGCTGTACTTCAAGCCAAACCATGATCATTTTCAAAATCTACTCAATCCCATTTTAGTCCCTTAACCCATCCCAGTTGTTTTTCACCAAGCCACATATAGTTAACTAATAGCATATTTAAAAAATTTACAAATGAAGTCAGAAGTCTGTGACGCACGCAGTAAGAAGTGAAATGATTCACTCCACCACCGGTCCTTATGACTTCCTTTCAATTGCTTTTTAAAGTGGAACATTCATTTTGTGTACGTGGAAGAATCTGTACAATTGAGCGGAGACTGATCAAAGTCATTTTCAGGGACATGACAACAATGCTGAAAAGTTGTGTCCACAAATCTAAATCTGTAGATTAAAGATTTTTGCACAAATTGGCATGAGACTGCGATCAAATATGATACACAGAAATTTAAGAAGTGGTGAGTAATCATCCCTCTAGAGGTTACAGGTGGATTCTGGGGAGGTGAAGGGATTGAAACAGCAGGCAGCGATTCTGTTTGGCAGCAGCGCTGACATGAGAGTGATGGGGAAATTCAACAGCTTAAATAAAGCATTACATTGAGAGGGTGTATTTTGCATATAATGAGAGGAGTGAAGTGTGTATGACATGGTGCAGCTTGAGTTGCTTGCTTGAGTATGAAGGCTTCCTACTATTAAGAAAATGTTAGGTGATTGAAAACTTGTGTAATTTGTGTAATAGACATTCATGTGTAAAACATGATCAGCTTCCAGGTCAGAAAAATGTACCTGTTAAGGAAGGCCACCAGATGGTGATAGCTATGGTTGCAAAAAGGTGCAAAAATGTATTCCACTACAGATTACAGAATAAATGCCCCAAAATGTATTTTGTAACATATTCCATTACATTACTCAATGAGAGTAATGTATTCTGAATACTTTGGATTACTTAATATGAGTTGACATGGGCCGCAAGATTGAGACACAGGCATTAGAGCCTCTAATTTAGAGCCTCTTGATGCGTGTTTTGTTTGGGTTTCCACCGGCATGGAAACTAAAAATAGAGCATGTGAAACAGGAAAATACTGCTGTGTAATCCATTTATTTCAGCAAAGTAACTGTAGTCTGAATACCACCTTTTTAAACGGTAACTTTAACGGAATACAGTTACTCATATTTTGTATTTTAAATACGTAACGGCGGTACATGTATTCCGTTACTCCCCAACACTGACTGTGTGTGGATGCAAGAGCAGGACCACTTGTCATTGTGCCCAGCGCTAACGCGTTAAAGAGCTAACCGCGCTAAAGTGTTGACGCCCTGCAGCCCCACGCACGGGGCGATCCGCGCTAACTCGCTAACGGAGATTTGCCATGTTAATGCGGTTATAGCATTAATGTCATTTTAACGAGATTAACGCTGACAGCACTAATATATACATATGTTAACCCCTCGGCCCATAGATCCTCTGGGTTGTAGCACTGTCTCTACTTTTCAAAGTAATTCAATTTTATTTATACAGCGCCAAATCTCAACAACAGTTGCCTCGAGGCGCTTTATATTGTAAGGTAGACCCTACAATAATACATACAGAGAAAAACCCCACAATCATATGACCCCCTGTAAGCAAGCACTTTGGCGACAGTGGGAAGGAAAAACTCCCTTTTAACAGGAAGCAACCTCCAGGAGAACCAGGCTCAGGGAGGGGCGGCCACCTGTTGGGGAGAGAGATGTGGTCACCCACTCAAAGCATTGAACTAAACGGGCACCGAAAAAACCTCATGTTTAGGGTGAATCCAGACTGTAATATACCTCCATCTTTTATGTACAGTTTATGGTTTAGCGTTAGACCTCATTGGGCACTAAACAAACTATTACCGTGAACTTTAGGCTGTACCATCTGTGAGAAGTTAAAATTACAAATCCCTTTGCTGAACCTTTCAGCGGCACTTCCCTTTGAGGTTTCACTGACTATGTAATTTGTCGCTCTATATATGCTGAATGTAAAACTTTGTAAAAAATGTAAAACAACGCTCTAGTTATTCTCCAGTTCAGTCTTTGAATCCAGTTGGGTTCAGCTTATTCCCATTTTGGACCATTTTGATTACATTTTGTTAAAAACTAAGCATATAGAAGCAGTTTGTAAGGTCAGTTTATATAAAACAACTGTTAGTCAGTATCAGTTTAGGTGAATTAAATCAGTTCTGTTTAAGGTCTTTAACAGATTAATTTATTAATTTACACCACGAAAATCTATTAAACCAGGCATCCACCTATGTATGCCACCTCATGTTGAAATTTGGTTAAATATGATAAAGCCTGTTAGAACCAACTATAAACCTGTACATACCATCCATAGCACAGAATACAAGCGGTGAAAAAAGCTGGTACATCCACACATTAACAGGGACTTGTATCAAAAGTGGACTTGTTCCTCACTAGAGAAGTTCACAAGAATCTCCCCACACCACCTAGAAAAATTTGATCCAATATTTAACCATTATTATTATTATTATTATTATTATTATTATAAACAATTTTCTGTTTGGGCCTGTATCAACTCCTTTTGTTAACGCAAATTGATATTTAGACTAAAGACAATGTTTTTAAGGATGCAGATGGAAATATTTCTTTATTATTATTATTATTATTATTATTATTATTATTATTATTATTATTATTATTATTATTATCCTGCCAGATCTGAACTCTTTCAGAACTTGCGGTATCAAATGGGCTTTTAAACATAGCCCCAAGAGTCTGAAAATTGGTTTGTAAGGCCTGTCCTGCTGGTCCAGATGCTAAAAAAATGAAAAAGAGTGAAAAAGAGGAAGAATCCTACTGTAAATAATTTCTTCTTTGAAACATTGAACAGTGCTACTTTTTATGGTTTCTATTATTTGTACATACGATCTAAACAAGGGTACGACATTCAACACAAGGGAATTACGTGCTATATTTATTTTTTAAAATGCTTTTGTGTCATCAGCGCACGGCTTTATGTTAAAGTAAGACATAGTTGGGCTATATATACTGGAAATTGAAGCTTGCCACCGTTTCCCAGTATCACTGTCTTGTTTTATGTCTAAGCACAGTGAATTATTTTCTGCATTCTTTCACGTACGTATTTACACTGGCTTTGGTGGTGCAGTGTAGTCATTTCTCAGAGGGAGTCTGTTAGAAAACCTGACACCAAAGTTCCACCAGCAAAGTGGTTTTCTTCTTTTTTCTTATGTGTGCTGTGATCAAACATACTATCTTCATGCTGCTTCCTCCCATCATTGCATGTGAAAGTACACAGTGTGCACTTCTAGAAGGATTTCTCCCCTCTCTAGTCATTTTACTGACTTTCTTTGGGAAAAAAAAAAACTAAAGAAGCGCTGGCAGTGTACAATGACGTGCAGCAAAGGAGAGAACTTGTGTTTCCATTGAAACCAGAGGAATTAAAAGCTAACCATTAGTGATGCATGAATTCCACACAGTGCTCTGCAATTTTGTGGGGGAACACATTATACCTTCTAGCATATTATTAAGATGTACTCAGCTGTAATATTACAGAAAGCTACGTCAGATTTGAAAATTCATCTATCAGAATTTGTATAAGGGCACAAATGCAAATAAAGGGTAAGCTGTTTTTCAACTGTACTGTTTTTACTCTATATGTTCTCCTTGTCGCTTCATTAAAAACTGAAGTTGCCACTCCTGATTTTCTCTAAGGTTAGGATATTTACACAGTGACTAACTCTAAGAGACGCTCTAACATAAATCTGAACTCTTAACAGTGTTATAATGACAGTGTGACAACATATCTTAATAATTAATGGTGGAATTAAAGCTATTGCACAACAGCTGGCTCCTCGCTCTTGTTCTGCTACACTGATAGCCAACATGACACCTGTTCTGGTGCTCTTTAAGTCATCATGCATAAAGGAAAAGGCTGATAAGAAATGAGTAAAAGTGACACCTTATATGAAACGAATAGTAAAAAACAGGAACCAGATATAAAAGTCAAATTTCCAAAAATAGAAATACAGCATCACTAAACACGCATGCAAAGAAAGACACTTATTTGTAATTTAATAATTAAGACCTGTTCTAAGACCTCAGGCAGAGGTCTGTTTATTCTGATCCAAATATTAATGGGAGAAACATTTGCTTTTCCTTTTTTAGGAACACAAACTCTGAGATACAGTTTCACCATCTGTCCGCTTTTGCCGGTCACAAGAGTCTACAAGTGAAAATCAATGACGAGATAAAGGAATAAATTCAAAGACTATCTGAAGGAATGAAGGAGCGTCAGATACCTTAGGCATTGCAAACTGATGTGAAAATGCTGTGGCTGCAAATGAAGCCAGTCATTAATTTCCTGGGTATATCATAACAGTAAAAGTGAATGGAGAAGAAATGTAACTGTCATAATCTCCTTTATGATTTGTAAACCTAAAACTTAGGGTGACTGCACTGGTTGCACAAGAGGTCACTTGATTCATTACCTCATGCAACATGGTATTATTGTATTATACTGTAAAAATGTACAGTAGCATGGTTTTATATGTTTTTACTCAAGGACTGACTGGATTATTATGTTACTCTAGAACATTTCATTTTATTTTTTCAGTTTACTACCAATCATAATGGTCATTTTGTAAATTAGGGCACCATTCGGAGTGAAATAGATAATAAACCAGGATATGGCTGTTCAGTCAGAGTCACCCCTTGTTCGTAAAAAGTCTGTTTTTTATTACCTGACTCACAGCACCTGCGTATCCCATTAGTGTGGTTTTTTTATGCAGGTTTGAACACAGTAATTACATTCGGGTGTCCTTCAGTTCTTCTTAAGCTCCTAAGACTAAAAAGTTATTGAAAAGTTTATGAAAGTTTGATAATGATGCTTGGCACTGTCATATTTGCTCCAACTATTTACTTTCTGCACTTCTTTCTTAATCAAGATCTGTGAGCTGCTTTTTTATACTTAGTCAATATAACTTTTTTAGGTCCTGTAGTTCACAGCAGCGCTGGACTATTCTTTAAATTATCCAGTGGAGTTTTCTGGGAGAATAAAAATGTCCAACACCTGACTGGACCTTAAACAGTCTTTACCCTGTCAGCTCTTCAGTACAAGTTCTATATAATGCCCAACTGTCCCTTGTCAAAAATAGCGCAAAGTGAGCTTCATGTGTCCTGACTCCTTACTCAGAAAACACTCTAAGATAAACAGTGTTTTCTGTAGTGAGAAACATGTCTTACTCACACAGTGCACAAATGTGATTCTCAGATTTTCACAGGCTCACAACAACTGACTGGAAAAACTAACATAATTTAAAAAATAAGGATTGTTTTTGATGTTTGCATGAAAATACTTTACAGTCTGTGACTACCTGAAGTCTCGAAGCCACATCACCAAAGGCTGTTTGCACACTTGAGATGTTCTGCGAAGGCTTTACTGCAGCTGCCTTCAGTTGCTGCTTGTTTTTGGGTCTTTCTTCCTTTGGTTTTGTGATGGGGAAAGAAGATGCGTGTGCTTCAGATGATGAGTTGTTTCTCTTCGTTTCCATTCTTCCCATCATTCTGGAACAAGTTACTCTTGATTTGATCTGTCTGCATTTTTTGTAGAAACACCTCTTCTGGTCTTCTAGTTCATGAGTGTAACCAGTGGTTTTAAACTTGCTTTAAACCCTTCACATTTGCTTTCATTAAGGCAAAAATGATACACCTGCCTTCTCGAGAGTGTTCCTCACTTTGTTAGGTGTTTAAAGGTCGTTTTTCTTATCCATGGAAATAATTCTGTCATCATTGACTTTAGTTGAATCTACTTCAGATATCACGTCTGTGTTATTTCTCTTGAAATAACAGAGGAACAGACATCATGTGATCTTGTCAGTTAATTTTCCAATGCATTTTGAACTTCTGGATTTAAATTCCAGCGTGGTGGTCTAAGGCAAAAACCCCAAATATACTCTGAGTTACTGTAAACAATGAAACCTTTCTATTATAAAAGCCAAATTTAGGGTTGAGAAAATGACTTGATCATATCAAAATGAGCCACAGATGGCATTAAACACCTGTTGATCATCACACAAAAACTGACCTTAAAGTGTAAAAGTGGTAGGAGACTTCCTTTGATTTTATCTTCTTGTCATTTTAAATACAACTCATTGCACAAATTGCACACATAGGGCCAAATGTTGTGTTTGAATGTGTGATGAGAGGCATTTTGCTGAACATTTGCTCAAACTAAAGTGAGGAGACGTTTCACCTCAGCGTTACAATTCCAGTCAAGCAGTGACAGGCGCAGACAACAGGAGAGGATATGAGTCTGTTTCTGTAAACTGTATGCAAATTTGTAACCAGAAGACACCAAAACACAGTGAGTAGCAGATGTAGGATACGTGTGGGTGGAAGTGAACATTTGGAAAAGGGATGTATCGCCGGTGGTTGACAGGAACGCAGTTGGCGGGGCTGGAACAGGAGGCCTCATGACAAGCTGCTGTTGCTTCCTGTTGGCCCACGGAAAGATGCCCGAGGAGCAAGAGGGGGAAGACGGAGGGTGGAGAAAACTGGTGGAAGAGTCACAGCTGGAGCAAGCGAGCAGACACATGTGCTTGACAGTGAATAGAAGAGAGAGCAAGAGAGGAAAATTAGTGTTGGAAAAGGAATTGAAAAGTAAATTAATCCTAATTAATACATAGACTTCTTCAGCTGTGAAGAGGTAATCTGCACAGAAAGTCTGAATATTGATTTAAAGAGTGCTGTGGTGTGACTATACAGGGATATATAAAAGTTGGCATGAGCTTATAATATTTTATTTAAAAAGAACCAACATATTTGATTAAAAGATATATTTTAAACAGGAACAATTTCTATTAAACAATAACGCGATGAAGTAATAAAACATGAACTATGTTATTATGAGGTCATATAATCACAGCGACATTCACCTCAAGGCACTTTATATCGTAAAGTAAAGACACTACAAAATAATAACAAAATAACAAGCTGAAATTTTTTTGCTCATTTGTATCATTCAGTGTACTATATGCACATGTGATTCAGTAAAGTCTTGCACTGTTTTAAAGAGAAGTGCAGATAAGCAAGGTCACCCAGAGTGCCCACCAATTATCTGCTGCATTCATTTTTGACAAAAATGAGAAACTGTCCAAAGCAAAGAAATTGAAACTTTGAAAAGTGACTGTGCTACAGTGGAAATGATCTCTTAAGAATCCTGTTGTGACGTGTAAATGCCAAGAAGGTGTCTCTTTATTATAATTCTTGAAAGGCCTAAAGGTGCAAAAGAAAGACATATTGTAAATAAAACCTACAGCTGTGGTGACTTTTTTTCTTTTTCTAAAATACGGAAACAAATGTAACACAAGCGCTTTAGTGTTCATGCATTATAGTGTTGTTTGGCGTTTAGGTATTTTCCCACTAAATCCTTAAATTAACCCTAAAAAAACTGATTGGTGTTGTCTGTCACTCTTTTTATTAGTTTTTATTAGCTTTTTCCCCAATGTTAAAAAATAATTTTGAAGCACTTCAAGCTCAATACTTCTAAGACATCATTTAAATCGTTCTTTGTTTAACAAAACTCACCAGTCATTAGGTTCAAATACATTTACTGATTTCTTATTTTCTAAAATGAATGTTTGTGTTTGGACGATATGAAATTTGTTTCCCCCCTTTTTGGCTCTTCTGCATTTAATTTACAGGATCTTGTACTTACAGTACACACTATGCGTCCTAATTCTTACAGGTGACCAGAAGATTGTGTAATCTTAATGTAGAAAAAGAATAGATACTCCTTACTACTTATTTTCACAATCTAAAAGGTAATTAAAATATTTAGTGGAACCAGCCATTTGAACAAAAGGTAGAAACTACTGAAATGTTCTATATTTTCCAATACTTTCAGGGAAGTTGAAAAAACAAAATAATACTAATGGGAAGTAAAAACAAAATCACACACAAATCTTTTTGCGCCGATCCTACAATGACAATAACTCCCACATTGCAGTTTTTATACATCAAACCACTGACCAACATTTCCTTTTGTCACAATTATGTGTACTCTGCTTCTGTGCAGACGAGTAGCGTTCAACTGGTTCAGAGAAGTATGACGAGGACTGGAAGACACCGGGAGGAATGAGCGAGCGATGGACAAGTGATGAAGGTGGAGAAGAGGAGGAGGTGAGGGTGAGCTGAGTAGAGAGGCGGTGGTGTGTGTCTTATACGAAGGGATGGAGGGAGTAAATCCTTTTCTTCATCATTACCTCGTCTCTGCCAGTGCCCTCACCTTAATTAGTCTCAGAGCAGCTCGCCTGGCCAGAACTCTGCCTCATCACTCCATCCATCCCTCTACCCCCTTTAAAACCCTGCGCCACCATCCCTCCTCCCGCCTCATCCCTTTCACCTCCATGTCTTTCTTCCTATGCTCTCTCTATTTCCTCCAGCGATTTCCACACTTCCTCTGTCTCTCGTGCGTTGTGCTTCATCTTTGTCTCTGTGGAAATTGACTGAAATACCAAACCCCTAACCCCACAATATCAACAGCTGTGCATCTACACACACATGCAACACAAAGAGCTTAATGTTGGTAAATACCGCAGACACACACGCACGCACGTGCACGCACGCGCACGCACACACACTGAGACATACGTGGCTGCTCCAGGCTTGGCAGCTATAAATACAGAGGATTGCAAAGAGGAGGAAACTCGGTTAAAAAGTTAAGTGGGGAAAAAAGCGGCGCTGTGAGATTGACACCCCGACGTCTCAGCTCTCTAGAGGCTAAATTAGGAGATCCACAGCTCCACACACACATACACACACATCTGTGTGCACCCACTGACAGACAAGCACACCTTGAGTGAATGTACATTCACACAAACTCATAGTTTTGCGAAGTGCATGCAGTTGTGTGTATGTTTTGTGTGAGTGTCCCTGTCACGTCAGTCTCCATGGGCCTATCCAATGTCCATGTTTTGCTCTCACCAGCTGAATGCTGATGGCCACTGGGACATTAAAATGGTGGGAGATGCGGCACATGGCATACACAGCACTATGTGCCGTTTTCTTATCTATTACTCTGTTATACTGTATATTTAAGGGATCTACCATTATAATCACAATGCATGACCTATAAATAAACTATATTGCACAGTGAGCTGAGCTACACATCACAATATATATTTGGGCTTGTTGTATTTTGGTATTGCATTCAAATATTTGCACCTTTCTTGGGAAAATGTGCAAAAATGTCTATGTTCACACACTAGTTTCACAGCTTTCATGCTTCCTGTTTATGTCTGAAACAGGAAAAAATGGATTCCTGTCTGCAGAAGCAAATGCTTTGAGAGCGTGAACACGCAAATAAAAATCCCCAAACTCATGCGACAGGAACATAAAAACGTCAGGAAAATAAAGGTGGAGACAAACAAGTGGCACAAACAAGAATACACAGGTAGCCACTTTGCTGTATCTTTCCCAAGCCCTTTAAACCACAGAGATTTTCTCCTCTTTACTGGATTGCAGACAGGCGTATTTTCCCATACACACAGTAAACAAGTGCTGATCAGGCAAACAAGAAAGAAGAAAACGCAAACCACACGACCGTTTTGCTGTACAATTTTCCTTTAAAAATCTAGTTTTTTTCTAACAGTATGTTTGAAACTTTTCTTATCTTATTTCTATATTCACAGTGTGAATATAGAAATAGGTGTGTTTTTGTTCTGTGTTTAAAGTTGTGTTTGCCTAACATCTATGCAATAACGCAGGTCACTTGCTTCCTGAACTCTTTTAATGTACATGCTATTAAAGTAGCTGTAAGTTGAACAGCAGATATATTTAAATCAAACTAGTTAAGCAACAGAACTTATTTTAGTCGATGACCTTCAGTGAGTCATTTCAGCAGTTGTATAGCTCCTCTCGCATTTGACGCACAAAGAGTATAAATTAAACCGAGGTAAAGCTGAGTGGAGCCTCGTATGCCTCTCACAAGAGTGCATGAGTTTAAATGTCACTGCCAAGATGTAGCCAACACAGTTTTAAAATAATAATGCTCTGATCCAATCTCTATGTTACAAGGACTTATAGCTTCCCCCTGCAGGGGGTGCTGTTGACATGAAAGTCGCTGCATTTGTGACCTCTGATACTGTTGCTGAAGCAGTATTTCAGCGGCCTCCAGCTTCATCCACTAGATGGCATTCAGGCTCTTCACAGACTGAAGCAGCTTCTCTGTTTGTCTGTCTCCTTTGGATTCTGGGTTAAATTTGTCAGATGTAGCTGTGGCCTCAGTTTATACAAACCTCAGACGGGTCCACCTTAAGGTTTCAGTCTCGGGAAGTAAATTTTGATTGTTCAGCATTGCAAGTCGTGGTCTGACACACTCAGCTGTGGGTTGCAGAAAGGAAGGTCTAATTAGGACAAAATTAAACAAGTAGTGTGAAGAATATTTGTGGTTTTGTGCACGATTGTGTTTGTGATGCCCTACAATCAAAACAACACAGAGCAAATAATGTGCCTGCTATATAAGCAAGAAGTCGCAAAAGCTATTTTAACTTGCAGTCACTAATAGCATTACAAATATCAAGTACACAGCATCATCAACTAGAATTTCAAGCAATGGAATTGAAAGGAACTTGGACTACAGTTTAAAAGAAGACAAAGGTCAATAATGAAGAGTAAAAATAAAATGACAGAATGAAAAAAAACAGCAATAGAAAATTAAAAAACACACAAAAATACACACATGCAGTCACACTACATATGACGAAGAAACACTAACAACGGTACATTTCTTTAAAGCACCTAAATACACTGGTAGACTGCAGACAGTAAAATGGATTTTGTTATTTATAAGCATCAAAGGATGGGTTAAATCTGTTATTGTCTATGGCTGGGAGAGGACACTGCAGCTTTGTATTGGAGTATGCTATTTAAATGGGGTGCCCACACACACACACACACACACACAGTCACACACACACACGTACATGCGCATGCATTTGCACACACTCATGCAGAAAGAGACAGAAACTATTCAGCCCATTCTTGCGTAAATCACTTGGCCTCAGGGCTCTCTTAACCCTTTCTCTGTGCGAGTGAGTGTGTGGTTGTGTGGCGGTGTGCGGGTGTGACTTAGATGTCCCTTTGAAAAGAGTAATGCCGGTGGACAGTCTTACTCTCTGCTGTGATGATGCTGAATGTGAGCATCTACTGAATGTGCATTAAATTCTAATGCACCATTAGAACTATTAAGGCAAAAGATCAGAGGAAACTTGGTGCACCATGATAACACTGAAGATCTAATATTTTTGTAAAGGTTTTAACAGTTCATATGTATTTAGCCAAGAAAAGAAAAATATATTTCTAATTTAAAATAATATTAAAACTCATCTCAGAAGAAAGGTTAATAAATGTTCATTTTGTACTTATGCTAAAACATTTTTTATATTAAACTATAACTATAAGTACACCGAGATGCTTTCAACTTAAACTCATCAACTTTATTCTCTTTTCTTCTCGGCTTGACAGACGCTTTTTCTGAAGCAAATTACAAACTCAAAGGATCCAGAAAAAAATGTCAAAAGGAGTTGGATTTATAAAATCGGCTAACAGCTAAAAGCAAACTTTGTAAAGTTTTAAGAATAAAAAGTTTAATCTCACTGATGTTAAATATATAGATAAATAAAGAATATTTTTTAGGTGACAGCGTGTAAGTCTCATCCTCGTGTTACTGTCTTCCTCTGAACTACTGCAAACCTTTATGAAATAAACATTCTTTAAATATCCCCATACACTCTCCGGATAAATGTCAGAGTGTTTTTTATTTGTTTTTTTATTTTAGGTTTGGTTGTATTTAACAGCTGTCTGATACACATTCTATTATCTGCCGCAACTCTTCTTGAAAACATTCACCTGTAACGGCGTTCTGCATTTCGGTTTTCACGATTGCGTTTAATGTTAGAGAAATTTTCCTATATCAATCCTCCTTTCACACGAATTGAAATTAGTTTGTTGGACTTCATTCACTCTGCTGTGTTTGACAGCAATTCCATTCGTGCCATTCTTTTGTGCAAAGCAGCTCTTTGGGAAACACTCTAACGGTATTGTAATTGCTCTTTGTGACTTATAAAATTACCTTTAACTTACTTTTTTATACAGAAAAAAATCTCATTTACTTCTGACTTTGTCTTTAGAAACTGGCTCGTTTTGACAGCATGCAGTTCAGATTCTCGCTGGCTTTATCATCATTTTTCCCATCATTTGTACAACTTTATTTAGATTTTTTAAACATTTTTTTTTTACATTCTATAAAGTACAATATCTTATTTTGATGTGACCTTATATTTGTGACCTTTGCTCCTGTGGTTTGTTGCAATATTTAGATTGTTTGCGATGACTATGAAGTTAAATGTACTTTTATGAGTTTTTTAAAAAGTTATCCTGCTTAAAAAACAGCATTAAACTTTAAGAATGTAAAATATTACCAACATTATTTTGAATGCCGACATTTAGTAGTTTAACGAGGATTACAAAGTTTCTTTGTCCTTTCATTTCACGTGAACTGAGACTAGTCAGGATCTGGTGGAGTGATTAATAACACTGATTGATGCAGCAGGTTTGTGTGTAGGAGGAAAAACAGAATCTACATTGACCCAGAAGGCATGGAGTCAGATAGGATCTGTTGGCTGTTTCACAGCAAGAGATCTTATTTAAAGGCAAGAAAATCATGCTGGTATTGGCATTACCTAGACACACACACACACACACTGGCACAGACTTCACTACCAGCAACTTGTCTCTGGCTTGCTGAACCCCCGTAAAGCTACCTATTAGCAGCTTCAGTTAAAATGGCATTTCATCAGGCAGCTGACAAGTGAATTATCCCTCCCTTTTTCCTCCCTATTTCCCTGCCTTTTTCTCTCTCCCTCGCTACCTCTCTCTCTCTCTCTCTCTCTCTCTCCCTCTGTCTGTCTGCCTCGGTCTCCCACTCTCCCCCCGGCTCAGTGACAGTAGCCTTAGGCCTGAGATAAAGAGGAGGCGCGGCGCTCGGCGCTCTCACACACACTCGGCAGAACTGAAGTGACATCCTGTCAAAACAATAGTTTACTACAGCAGGAACTTGTGTGTTCTGTCAGACACAGGCTGAACTTCAACTTTGGGACATATAGATTCCTCTTTCATATTGATCTCCCCCCACTTTGGGTGTGCGCACATGTGTTTGAGTATTTGTATGTGTGTTTGTGAACGTGTGTTCCATTTGGGCCAGTCTCTTTGGATCCCAGCCCAGAATCAGAGAGTGTATGTGTAGATAAAAACTCAGAGGACAGTTTAGATACTGTTCATCATACAAGCGTCTGTAGTGCTCCGGGGAGGAATTGCCATCGTTGACAAATCTCCTCCAGAGCTCAACTGCACTGGCGAAGATTTCTCTGCTATTTCCTGTCTCACTTTTAAAAATATGACTTTCCATTCCTGTATTATACCCAGTAGTGTAGCTGTATGCAGGGGAGTGGAAAAGAGTAGTGGTTCCCAAACCCTTTTCAGCTTATCTAACTTCTTAACCTCTTGTCAAATATGAGATTAGTGACCCTAAAGTATTCAACATCTCACAGCAAAAGAAAAAAAAACATAGTTGGGCAAATAAACACTGTAAAAGTAATGTGTGGAACAAATGCATTTTGTTTTGTTAACCAAATATGTTTTGTCTCTCTTCTTTTTTGCTCTAATGAGGGCCTTTGTGACCAAACGCTTAGATAATAAAACTGAAGATTTTTAAAAATTTTTTTTTACCACCTCATAGCATTCTTTGTTTGTAGTAATGCGCAGCAGTTTGAAAAAGTTTGTCTTTATTCCTGCATGTTAATCATCTTGCAGCCCTTCAGGTTTATCTTGTGAACTCATGGCAGATACCAGCCCTCAGGTTGGAAGTGCCTCGACTAGAGTAAAGTCACATTATCTCCACAAACAACCGATCTCCTCTTTCTTTCCTTTCTCCTGACAATCATTTTTAACTCACTGATTTTACCTAATAATATCTTCCATTAAGGAAAGATTAAAAAACGTGATATAAATGCCTTGAAGCAACTTTTTACAGGATGGAGTTCCTAAGGTTATTTCTTTCACTGATAGGTCATCTGCAGCCTTCCCCTGTGAAACTTTTCAGAAAGTTGCCTGTGTGTCCCATAAATCCAGACAGATCTGGTTGTAGCCACTAGGGGCTGCTGTAGAACGGGGTGCAGATTAGCGGAAGCACTCTGGTAAACAGACCTCAGCCTTTTTGAGACAGGAAAATAGGACAAAAAGAGAATGACCCCTTGATGGTCCACAGCCAAAAGTACATTTAGATGTTAATTAGGGGTAATAAAAAAGCCTTTATTTATTCTATATTTCAGCCTATAGTTTCAAAGAAAAGATTTTCTGGTGTTATACTTGCTAGGTCCTTTTCCCGCTGCTACTACTGCTGCTTAGGACCAGATGTATCTGACTATGTTACAGTGTTAACATATCAGCTTGTGTCCCTCAAATCCAAGGCCAGTACCTGTCATGTTAAATTCCACATTTCTCATTTTCCAGTCTCTCTCAGAACACGTATATCAACTTCACCTATACAGGAACGCAGCCTAGAAACCTCAGCTAACTGCAGCCGTGATAAGGATGTCTATTACTCGAAACGTTCAGGGCTGACAGTTCCACCTCTTCCTAGCTCTTTCTAATCAAAGGAGGTATTTGGAGGCCAAAAAATGGAGGTGGACTGATGGGTTAAATCGAAGCTGACGATGGCATTCGGCTGTTTTGTGGGCCAAACCGTGCATCTTCCACAACAATAGGAGGTAGAAGGTGTGTTTGTTGGTTTGTATGTGGAGCTCTGTGCAATTCAGAGTGTATGAGTGCACAACGGTCAGATGGCAAAACCACACACAAAAACGAACACAAAGAAAGGCCCCCACACATGGACAGACAGGAACAGACAGAGAGACGGACACATGGATCCATATATAATATATTCGTGTGTGTGTGTGTGTGTGTGTGTGCGTGCGTGCAGGCACAAATATATGATGTGTGTGTGTGTGTGTGTGTGTGAGTGGGGTGTGTTATGTGTGTTACATGTGTGCACGATACCTGGCCAGCAGTGGTAACAGGCTCTGAGGCCTTTAATGGGATTTAGCCTGAGGCTGTTTTATTAAGATGTCGGCTTTCCCTGCTGCCTCTGCAGCTGACACCATTCCCCACTGATACCCCCCCTCCCCACCCCACCGCACACCAGCCTCCAAGCTGCACTCCCCTCCCCCTCCCCCCTTGCATCACACCCAGCCTTCACCCCACGCAAATCCCCTCAACCGTCACCCCCGCCGTCCCCCCCTCCCACCGGCCTGACGCCCCCTCTTCCACACTATTCTACACCCTATAATGACCCCGCTATCACCAAATACCCCGGCTCACCTCCCCTCCCTCCCCTATTCCTCACCCCATCCCTGTGTTCTCCGGGTTACTGCATATTTCATTAATTTTATTTTTGATGCGGGAGCTAATTATCATTAATCGTCATGAAAATATCCTATGCAGGAAAAAATCTATCTATCTATCTATCTATCTATCTATCTATCTATCTATCTATCTATCTATCTATCTATCTATCTATCTATCTATCTATCTATCTATATATCATAGATAGACAGAAAAATCCTTCCAACATTTTTTCTCTGAGCTGCTCTGAAACTTCAATTTATTTATTTACTTGTTGGCGTCTTCATATGCTGACATGATGTAATAGAAAGTGAGAGAAAACTCTTGTCAGGATCTACAAGGGGTCAACAACCAAGTGAGACCCACAGGCAAATCGAAAAGCGATGGAGTCGACTTTTCAAACAAGCCCGGGAGTCTCTTTTCTCTAATCCTCTGTCAGTGAGATACACCTGAGCGGCAGGTTGATGATTTGACTCGGATAGCACTCATAGATTCACAAATCTGCAGTTTCCCAGACTGATGCGGTTACAATTTGATAATTTTTCCAGCAAGCAGCTTGAGCTCCATACTGTAGTTTTGGCCCCGGCATTGCATAATTAGGCTGCATAGGAAAGAAAGAGCCTCCTCGCTGCTGTGTGTGACAGGTGGCGTTTCATCACAGGGCAGTTTTGAGGGCGTCTTTGAGTTTACACGTAGGCAGCAGGGTTCAAATAAAAGTCACGAAAAAAAGCAGAAGTTTGTGCTTTGACTTGTTACCATCAAACTTTATATGCTTTAAACCTTTTTATGCTGGGCTTCCATTGTAATAACTTGCCTTCTTCTGTGGAAGCATTGTGCAATGTATGAAAACAGATGGTGTACACATGTGCATCAGGTAAATGTGGTGTCGAAATGTAGCAGAATTCCCCCTGGTTAGTGTTTTATGATCACGTACTTTATTACTGCATCATTTTTTCCCCTAGTGTCTTTATTATGTAAAACAACAAAACTCATATTGTCAAATGAAATATTCCCATTTCTCATGCTGTTCCAGCATGGACAACAAACAACACAACAAAAACAGGGCAAAGCTTAGTCTGCTCTAGTGCTGATTATTGCTTTTACGCTTTGCTTTCATGGGGGAAGAATTAACAGTAATTTATCATATCACACTGACCGGGTGGGTGGATGTACATCATCAGCATGTAGGATCGAAATAAGTACAGCTTACAACATGATATGTAGCAGTTTTTTCTCGTAACCAAACAAGGAGCCGACACCAATACATTGATTACATCACTAACCTGATGCTGAAGTATCTTTATATCTGTTTGACCAGACGACCAGAATTGTTTTCATTAATGGACATAAAATCATTGTAAGCCTCGAAGTGTCATACAGAAATCAATTTTAAAAAATGTTGTGCAGCTTAACAATCATTTCATGCACAATGTTTACATCGAATTGAAGAAGTATGAAGATGGAAGACATACCATTTTTCTCAAGTACCTACAGTTGGTACTTTTGGCATAACGAGAGTGGAACGGTTACAGAAATATGCTGAAGTGAGGAAATTATTAGCATTTTAATCAGTTCAGCTGACTGACAGAAAATGACTAATCATTAGATTTATTGACAAAGAATTAAGTTTTTCTTTAAAAACCTGCAAAAAAACGAGTGAGTGTTTGGTGATAACTTTATAGATGAATTATGTATTACTGTGATTTATCAAAGCAAAAACAAAAAATGTTCAGTTCTCCTTACCTCTGAAGTATCGAGGTCTGCTCTGTTGTTGTAACTATTGAACGTTTAGGTTTTAGACTGTGGATGTCTTAAAGTTGTCTTAAAGTTCTTTCCAATGCAAAATTTGAAATAAATTTAAAAAAATAAAATAATCAAAAATGTAGCTAACCTATTTTTTCTTTTTACCATCGTCTCTTGTAAGGCTCCATAACTCCATAACAGACATACATCCCATTTGATATGTTTTAGTTAACCTGGCAACAAAAAGGCTCCTAAACATCAAATCAAGGTGACAAGAAAAGGCTTGAAAAATGTGTAATTCTTACACTGATTTGTGTTCACTGTCTAATTTCCATGGTTTCATCCTCCTAACAACATTTCTTCTGCTCTTACACTTCCTCTGGAAACACTTAGCCCCGATTCTTACCCTTTAACGGAGCCGATAGCAGTGAATGTGTTTTGCGCTGGACCTCTAGGCATTTCCCCTGACTGCTACCCCCAAGGTGCTTACTTCCTGTGCCCTATACCCTGTAGCTCCCACCCTAAGGTCCCACCCCCTGCAGGCACTGGTGCAATTCTAAGAAGATCAGTGGCAAAGACGAGTTTTGGCTTTGTAGTCACTGCTTGTAGCTGGTCTAGTGTCTGCACAGCTAATAGGTGCTAATATTTTGGCTATTGATGAATGTCATAATTATGGTGACTTTATATTGTAGAATTCCACCAGCTCCTCGTGTGTGCTCCTGCCAAAGCAATTCTTTATCTGAGTGGATGCTAGCTTGGAGGGAGTTTTAATGCATGCAGAAGTACACTGAGTGTGTGTTTTGTAGCTCTACGTGCCTGTTAGTGTTTGTCTATGTTTATGTGTATGTGTGTGTGTGTGTGTGTGTGTGTGTGTTTTCCTCTGGCCGGTCTTGAGTGCTTTTGCTATTTTTCCCTGGCAGGCTGTTCTGATTGGCTGGCCCTGGGGAAGGGAGATATCATGTTTAGCCCCAAACCAACATGCATCCCTCATCCACCATCTACTGCCGCCACAATTGAGAGTTTGTGTGTGTGTGTGTGTGTGAGAAAGAAAGCAAGAGAAAGAGAATGTCAGAGGGAGGTCTGTGCGTTCAGGCGATCACACACTCTGCTCTTTCTGCTAAAGTGCTTCTCGTCTCCTTGGCGAAGGCTGATGAGGTATGACATCACAGCACTTTGTTTTATCTTTAAAAGATGAGCAGGGAGCCCTTCACTTCCCCTTAATGAGGCTGAGGTGCCCACAGAATATATGGAAGGTGTGCGTGTACAGTATGTGTGTATTCATGCCCGCTCGCATCCTTGCTTCTCCTTATTTCTTTGCATGCAAGCAATGTGCATAGGTGTGGGTGCGCTTCTAGTTTTCTGCACACTCTCGCTAACACCCATTTTACCCATAACCCCTGGCATTTCCTGTCCTGAAGCCATGTGTCAGACCTCATTGGCTACCGCATCAATAACACTGCACTCACTCAGCTCCCAACACCACGTCTTACTGGCATCACATCACGTACCACCAATTTGACCGCTCGTCTCTTTCTTTTCATTTCTGCAGCCGAGGTGATTGGGGTTGATTCGGGTTTTGTTTACACGTCTGCCCCAGGTCTTGATTCACGAGAGCACAGCGCTGCACTGTAGTGCACATGTGGAGAACTTTTCCAATGAATTACGGTTAAAATGTTACTCATTGTCTTGGATTAGCCAGTACTTATGGAAATATGTTTTAAAGAACACCTGAGGAAGACCATCTGTGGTGAAAACATTGTCGGTCGTGTCAACAGTGAATGAAACCAGCTTTATTTTTTTGTCATTCTTCATGCACATTAAAATGATAATAATGTAACAAAATATTTCCTAATGAATGAGAATAGGTTTTAATACAATTTTCCTCTTCCCTTAGAATCATACTGTTCATGCATTCATATTTGCTTTCGATTTGTCTTCCATTATAAAATAAACAAGGAGCAGGTGGTCGTGTGCAGCAGGATGATGGGGGCCTGTGTTTGTCTTGTTAAGGAAATAATTTAAAAATGTGCCTGTGGCTTTAATAATAATAGCATGCTTCAGCATATGCTCCTGAAATATTGCTGTATACTCATGCAGTCCCTACTGTTTAGGCCATGGAACTGGAGTGTGCTTCGGTGAAAGTGGATTAAGAGAACATGAAGACTTAGATTATGCTGACACACACAGAACTGAAATAGTCACATAAACTTGTTATAAGATTTGATTCTTAGTGTGTGTTCTGGGTACAAAGAATGATATATCATAGCTGCTGGAGAGAGGAAGAAGCTTCTTTGCGTGTATTTGTGCCGTAAATTATCCTCACCCTGGATTCTGTTCTGCCGTTTCTTTAATATGTAAACACTCACCTGTTGGCACTGATTTAATGTCTTAAACTCACCTTATAACCATACTTGTGGAAACATTGTTATGAGGATTTAATCCAAAATGCTTTAAATAATTTCTTATTCCAGGGAAAGACAAGAGTGCATGACAAATAGAAATATGTTCTTAGCTGGCAGAGATGTGTGGTCCAAACATGTCTTGCCCCTAATCCTCATGGGAAGCTGGTGCACGCTGGTTTCCCTGATGTGTGTGCCATGTTGCCAGACGTAGCAGTAGCTGGCTAACACGGCTGTGTGTGCGATTAACCAGCGTTAGCCGTCATTAGCCTCTGTGCACCAACGCAGCAGCAGACTGCAATTAACCCGCTAATCCGGCTAATCCGGCTAATCCACTAATGGAGCTAATCTGATAGAGTGTAGCGAGGCTTTTCAGTGGGCTTTCTCTGGGAACACACACACACGTATGCGTGCACACAGCGACACAGATTCTCTCTCTTCAGCTTTCAAACACATTTACACACAAGCAGCCGTTTCAAACACAGTCACAGTCGGTCTAGGTTAAATCCAGTGTGTCCACTGCCAGTGAATTAGAGGGGCAGATCCATCTCACAGACATCTCACCCACAGCCATTAGTCAGAGGGGATGCTGCTGGAGAGAAAGAAAAGCCTCAAGTCACTGTAATTTGACTTGGTTTTAGGTTATTTAGACACAAGCCATCACCTCATTGTGATATCTTTAATGTTACTAAGCCAGGGGATACCGTGTTTTAGTGCAGCTGAGACGGGTTTAACACTGCTGATGCTGTGACTGAAAGTACTCTAAAGTGCTGTTTCATTTCATTTTGAGATGTGCACTGGAAAAATACATCTACATTTCTACTTTTCAATTAATTAAAAAAAAAAAAAAAAGGATAACAGAAAAGAATAATCAAGGGGTTTCCCTTGAGGGATGCCCTTCCCCCTCTGGGCAAATCACTGCCCACATCACTGTTTTTGACCTGCAAATGTGGCGCCCTCTTTGGGCTTTTGAAAGTTAGTAATGACAGGTGTCACTTTGTCTTTCTGTTCTTCTTTTTCTTCTTTTTTCAGGTGAAAACAGATTGGTTAAATTCTGCTTTTTACACATTGGCAGCAAAATAACAACATAACTAAATGTAGTCCTGTAGTACAAACATGCTTGGATAAAAGTACACATAGCTTACAGTACAAATGCAAATAACTGTACTTTGTTTGAGTGATATTGAAAGTTCTGTGGGGAAAAATAAAAAAGTGCAGCTGGATGTGGCTGATGAAGCACTCTGAGTGATGACTAACACCTGGAAAATCTAAGTGTACTCCATTTCCAATTTAAAACATTGTTTACATTCCATGTCTCATCATCACCATGTGAACATGCACAAAATAGTCTTTGTCTAGACCTTGCGTAAACATGTGGATTGTAATTTTTTCATTAAAAATATCTTTTATATCTTTATATCTTTCTCTGTCCTTAATCTCTCCAATTTTCTCAAGCGTCTGTGGAGCATTCTACAATTAATTCCTCTATATCTGGTTGGGCAATTAATTTTTCCCAAGATGTCACATAGGAAACTGGGACTATTGTGGACATTAATGGTTGAGGCACTCCACAACAGTCCCACTTCTTTATGTGGCCTCTTCAAAAAATGAATTATCCACCCCTGTTCTTTATGGACACAAGTGTATAAAATCAAACACCTAGTTATACAGTCTGCCTTTACAAAAAATTGCTAAAGAATGGGTTGTTCAATTGCACCCAAAGCAGAGTCTGTGCGTGAATCAGAAATGATTTAATAAGAAGAGTAGAAGATGCTAAGATTTTCGTAGGGGAGCGACCAGGATGACCAAGATTAGAAATGAATATATCAAAGGCAAATGATGAAAATTACAGAAAAGACTCATGGATGTAGTGAAGGAGGACATGCTGAAGGTTGGTGTGACAGTGAAGGACGCTAGGTATTGGGTGAAATGAAGGAACATGAGACACTGTGTCAACTCATAAAGGCAGCAGCTGAAGCAGCTTATCTGGATAGTGTCCATGTAGACACATGGAAGGTCACATGACTGGTCAGGTGCTTTTAGGCATTGTTAACATTGGAATAAATTGGAATTAGATGCTTTACGGTCTTGCTGTGCTACACTCGGGCCTGCTTCAGCAGGTTCGTTTATATCATGAGTGAGAAAATGTTGGTTCTTCATGTAGAACATCACATATTAAGGTGTTTGTGTTACGATGCTGGAAGTACACGACTGATGATGCGCCTTGAGGCGACTGTTATTGTGATTTGGCGCTATATAAATAAAATTGAATTGAATGCAAACACGTGTGTTGGATGAACGCAAGTATTTAATTCTTTCTGTGGTTACACCAAGTTTACCAAGGCCTTCAACATATTATTCGAGACACACCACTGATAATCTCCTTATTTGATATTCATGGGTTCTGTTGCAAAACTATATAAGTACATAGCATGCTTGAATCTCATTTTGAAAAAATAACAAAGACCGGAAAAACAGTAGTAACTGATAAAAGGAGGGAAGGAGATGCCCAGTTAAAGCACACAGAGGAACCCCTCTCCCCTCCCAGAACCATTCAGAGCAATAGATTATCCAGAGCAGGTTGTTATCCAGCAAAGTTTAATAAGAAAGCTCCCCTTTTTATTATCTCTTTTCTATAAATGAATTGCTGATGTGTAAAAAAAGAAATAGAAACATTCCTTTGTACATAATTGCTAATATAACATTATTTGCAAAATCTGGTAAAGATATTTTCTGTTACTGTTTAACGCTGTCATTAAAATTAAGGGCAACGCATTATCACTCAGATTTAAATCTGCCCTTGCGTCTGTGATGCACACAGAAAAAATTGTTAAAAAAAAGAGAGTCCTTCTGATGTAACACTATAAAAACCAGAAACCCTGATTAAAATAATAGCTTCTCTTAAGGCTGAAAAGCTATTGCATAGCATAGATTTGTTCTTCATTCCTCTGAATTACCTGGAGTTCTCTTTCACCCACAGAAAACATCAGACAACTCTCCAACATCTGCAACTAAACCATTATAGCTACAAAGATGCTTTCACTTAACAAGGCTTCCCATTATTGCTACTATGTTTTTTTTCTTTACTGAGCCTTTGGCAGCACCTATTATTGTGGAAACATTTTAGGTATCTCTTCTGTTGGTCCAAATCTGATTACTACCTACAGAACAGTGTCAACTTCTACCAATAAATGGTCTAAATTGGAGATTTCTGTAATGTGAGACGACAGACTGACGGTTGATAGAGAGCCGAAAACATACTGAAGATGTTTTGCTATTTTTATGGAAATTGATTCACAACTCAGCAGCACAGATGTGGCCAAAAGTTTACATATGCCCATGATGAATGCCATGATAATTTGGGGCTTTTAATGATTTACCCCATATTATGAATGTGTTTAATTGTTTAAAAAAAAGAAGTTATTTCATAAATATGGTATGATAATAATAATTAACCCTGGTTTCACTATGATGGTCCAGTGAATGTCAGCAAACATGAAAAACTCCTACAAAGAGTCACCGAGGACGTGATGTTATCAGGAGGTAAACGGGAGGCTGAATAATCCATGAAGGGGTGACATCTTTTTTTTTTTTCATCTTTTTTAATTAATTCTCAGCGGAGTGGTGGCAAATCACATGTGAACTCTTTTCTCTCTTTATCAGCCAAAAAAGATGGTGGGAAATGCTGGCTTCTTAAAACCTGGAAAGCTAAAGGGCAAAAAGGGCAAAGTCTATTCTTTTTTGTAATATCATTGAGCTTTTTTTGGTTTACACTTTTCTTATCCCCCCCCCCCCCCCCCCTTTTTTTTTTTACCCTTTTCTTTTTTGTCTTCACCTTCATATCTGTTTTCATTCCTTCTTTCCTCTTGTCTCTCTTTCCTCGGGTCTAATTGTGGTGCTGTAACTTTGGAGCTGTTAAAGTAGCCAAGAGACATGTTAAAAAGCTGGTGGAAGGAAGATGGAGGTCGCTTGTCTGTCTCTCTAGCTTCAAACACTGACCTTGGCTACTAATGATGCTAACTGGGCTAATGACAGCTCAATGTGCGTGTGTCTGTGTGAAAGCAAAAGAGAGACAGCGCCAGTGAGCAAGCAAGATGTGTGTGTGTGAGGGGAGCATGTGAAAGTATCATAATCAGAACCGCTAACGCTAATGAGCTAGCTCTTTGAAGAGAACCGCCCGGCGAGGGCTCCACTCCTGCCAACTCATTAGCTGACCTGAGGAGTGCCTGATTAGAATGCTTTTGATAAAAATTTCAAGGATTTTCCCCCCCAAAAAAAGGAAAAAGAAAAAAAGGAAAAACTTAAAAATTTTGTGAAGTGAGATAAATATTGCACTAGTCTCTTTTTTTTTTCACAGGGCGTGGGGGGTTGCAGTTGATAGGGAAAGTGGGAGGTCATTTACTAAGAAGACTTCAAAGAGCCCTTGGAAGAGTGCTGGATGAGATTGATTTGCTGTTTTTATTGGCGATGAAATGTACAAATATGTTTAATGGGAGGAGAGAGCGGGTGAATGTTTCCTTTCACTCTTCAAACGCCCACGCGTCATTTCTTTCTCCCTCTCAAACACACACGCACAAATGCACACGCTCACTGATGAGTGCATATGCACACCTTTCTGTCTGTGTCGAAGTCAACAGCTCCTTTGCTGTGGTGTTAGAGTGGCACTGACATGAGAGGCAGCATGGGTAAATTAGCTTTCAGGAGAAAGTGAACGGGGCAGGTTGCTATGCGCAACACTTCTTTAAAGCTCAGAGACAAACTACACACGCTCTGTGCGCTGATGCAGTCACATCACCTCTCATTTCACAGCGTGAGGGAAGAGTCTGGATCAAAGTGAGAAGATGCCAGGCCTTCATGCAAGGGGAGGGAAATTATCTACAGCACAACGCAGTGACAGTAAAGCCTTTGGTATATTGACCAAAGAAATCTGTTTCAATCTTCTTGTATCATTCACTTTGCATTACATGCGTAGAGCAGTTTTTTTGTAATCCTAAGTGCCTGTTGACTCACCTACAGTAAAACTGTGAGATGTCTGCATGTAGTTTAGGTGGTTGGATTGAGGTTTAAAGAATTTTGAATGACTAATATGTTCCCTGTATTAATCTTTACTGTCTACTGGGAACTACTTATGTTTAGGCCTCAGTCACAAACAACAGGCATCTGTGGCAATCTGCTTGCAACCAAAGCAGTCGCAACCAGTTTCACCAACAGCAAACAATCTCTAGCAACAACTCACTAACTGGCTTAGGTTGGCAGCGGCCACTTAAACCTCCCTAGTTTGCAAAAATAAATGGCACAAATTCATCCAGCAAAATTATGTGACTGGTGAACAGCAGCATTACAAATAGTGAGTCCGAAAATTATTTTTAATGCAAGAAATATTTGCATGGACTTTACAACATCCGCCTGCCTCCTGCATGAGACTTGTAGTCCTTTAAATGCTCCCCTGTGCTGTTTCACGTCAGGTTCAAGTTCATGTCAGATGTTAGGAACAAATCAAATCAAGGGACTTTATCTCTGTAAACATTTTAACGGTTCAAATGCTCAGAAAAAAGAATCCAAATTTATTGAAACTGGAGTAGATTCACTTAATAAAGTTGCTTTAACCTTGAGTATTAGAGCCCCAAACAAAATAAATGGACGCAATAAACATATTCACTATGTTGCACCATCTGGTTTATATAACCCTGCTCTGAAAAATCAAACTCTCTCCTTCTCAGCATCTTATTTTACCACAAAGAAAAGTAGCTGCTGCCAGTTGCAGCCATTGCACAACCTCAAAGTATCCCACAGGTCTGCAAGTTATGAAGCGATCATACACAATTTCCAATTAAATTTATTTTACAGACTTCAAAAAGAAAGTTCTGCTTCTATCCAGTTTGACAGATCAAAAGCTGCCTGCATCTGTCCAAAACTGTTTAGGAAAAAATGATACTGCGGTTGATCCTGTAAATATAGACGCTTGGTATCAAAAATAACAAAGAGTACAATGCAGAGCTGGAATTATTATGGCTTTAATATCTTTGCCTGTATGTTTAGGGCTGCATGGTTTTAAACAGATTAGTACTGGTGTCGTTATTTTTGTTTTAGAAAATAATTTCTGTATTCTGCAGATAAATCTTTCTCAAGATGTACAGTGGAATCTGTTTTTAACCTGAATACATTTTTGCCTCATTAATGATCAACATAATCATTTCCTGTCCAAAGTTTTAGTTTGACTCCGGGTAGAAACCGAGACTTACTTTCCAAGAACTTCTACTAAGAAGCTAAGATGCAGTGATTTGAAGTGTTTCCATCTGAGTGTCTGTGTGTGCGTGTTACACGTCCACGTGGTTTTCTGTCCGTCTATGTGTGTGCATGTGTTTCTTTTTTGGGGCGCGCATGTATGTGTGTTTGAGTTGCAGTAGTTTAGGCAGGCAGAGAGCTGGATCTCTCATAGTGAATTTGGACAGACTGGAGTCTGAGAGGCAGTTCAAAGACCACAGGCCCACAGGCAACAACCAACACTGAGACCACTGCGTGCATGTCTGTGTGTGCGCACGCGTGTGTGTAATGGATAGAGAGTGTGTTTAGTCTGTGTGCATGTTTTTGTCCTGACATGTGTGTTTGATTTTCTTGTATTTCTGTGAGCGTGTGTGGTTTTGCCTAGAAGGTGCATATCCTGATGCCCTTTTATTTTGAAATCTTTTCACTCCATATCCTCACACGGACATGCACGGCACAAACGTATAGCGTTGCATTAGCATCGGCACGGCGTTTGCTGAAAACACTCCTAACAGCTGTACTGGGCTCTGACCCTGCTGTAAGTTATGCACGAACACTGGCACCAAAGAAACAGCAAATAATTAATTATAAAAATACTTCCTGCTAATTGTTGGGCTGTAATTAATGAGCTAACCTTTGGAGAGTGGGAGAGGAAGGTGGAGAGGGAAATTATTCATGTTGCGTTTGCATATATGAATATGCAAAAGATAATTATCCCCTCCGAGGAGGGACAAAAAAATGGCCCAATGTCTCTATCTGAAGCTCTCTTACCAACATGCATTCACACACACACTACTTTGTCTCTTTACCCCCTTACCAGCTCTATTTGCTTTCTTTCTGTCTGTCACTCTCTATCTCTTTTTCTTTATCTTCTCTACATGATGGAGTCTGATGGTGGGTGGCTCTAAGCAATGCACAATATTAAATAGATGAGTGTTTTACTTTTTGTGAATGTGACGAATGAGGATATAACCTCTGGCTAATTCCTATTGGAAACGGCTCTGTTTTGTCAAGACTTCATCCCGAAAGTGATGCGGAGGCTGACATCTGTTACACACTGACACACAGGTCAGTGTCACAGTGTTTAGTGTGTCTTTGATAAACAGTTTTTGCTCTAAAGTTGTTGGTTAAAAAGCCACGTGAGATTTTAAAAAATAAACTTTGGAATTTTATTGAAAGCAGCAAGTTTTAAAACAGTTGCTCTGTTGTTAGGTTTGTTCTCTGACATACAAAAATGTTATAAGTTAATATTTGATCATTTTCTTTGGAGCAATTTATTGATCAGCCATACAGACAGCTGAACAAGTAAAGGCCAAATCATATCTTACTTAGGTGCTGGTTCAACACATTGTGCCAGAACAATGTCAAGTCAGTGAAACGTCACAATGAGGGTTTAATTCCAATCTTTTGAAATTTATTCCCACAGGTGTTTAGTTGGGTTGAAATCTGGTGATTATAAAAATCATAGCAAGTGATTTCAATCCTGTTTATCTTCATCAAAAGATTCCATGACCTCCTGGCCCATGGACAGGGTCATCGTTGTCTTGTAAGGGACCTCTCGCATCAATTCGTTTGCACTGATCCATTCCTCTAAGTCAGGGGTGGGCAATTAATTTTCCAAAGGGGTCATATGAAGAACCGGAATTGTTGTGAAGCCCTCCACAAAAGTCCTAATTTCTCACATGTAAAAATTAATTGACCAGCCCCATTCTAAGTGGACAAGTGGACCCAAGCATTGCTCTGCAATTTGACAAATAACTTTACTGAAAGGGTGGCTTTAAGAATTTTCTGACCAAGAAGTAAAACAAGAAGGAAATATTATGGGTTGAAACAGAGAAATTTCAGCAATGTCACAAATCCAGAACATGTTAAGAAAAAGTTAAGAAAAATGTACACAAATGTATATGTTTGCTAAACCTAATCTAACTCATCATCATTCCGACATTATGGCCATGCACTTATTTATGTGTAATAACATAGTTCAAAATTAGAGACCGCATCAGTCACATTTTGTATGTCTAAACATTTCCTACTTTTCTTCTATTTTTAAGTCATTTCAAACCACACAAACTGGCTGAGATTAGGAGTAGACACATCAAGGAATTTGCCATGTTTTTTTTTTTTATAATAACACATGTCTATATCTATATCTATATGTATTCTATCGGAAAACAGGTGATGCACTCAGGGGTGTACATGCATGTTGGAGGCCCAAAGGGAAATAAATTACAAGTATTTGTTAAATATTAGCAATGTGTAAATCTGCTGGAATTGCAGGGCTACATAAGGTACCATTGCACCTTCTATAAGTCCCTGAAATATCATTATTATCATTATTGTTATATTGTATTATCTGTTTTTGGCCAGACCTCCCCCCACCCCCCATGTGTCTTGTATGCATTTTGTCTGGAGTGTATGTGCCTAAACATCTGTGTTGTTGCTGCTTGCCTGTTACTTTTCTCCAGGCTGGAGTTTCCATTATGAATTCTGATCACAGTCTAACTGACCTCTCCCCGTGTGTGTGTCAGACGACGGACTGTGCATATCATATCCATTGCCCACATTGATTCTTTAGGTTCGATGAGGAGAATAGTAGCTAATTGAATAGATGAATAATATATTTCTGAATAATAAATGAATGTTTTGTTCTGGTGCCTCTCAGCAAGAGAAAGAAATTACCTCTCAGGTGGGATGAGCTGGGTTGTGTGGTGTGTGTGTGAAATCTAATTAGCTTCAATACATTACCATACAGAATCGATACGGTACCATGTGATCAATGCTATTGATGAGCAGCAGACCATCGGACACAGAATTTATCGATTTCTGCAGGTACTCAGATTATTATTGTCTAAGGACTCACACACACAAACATACACACACACACAGACAGAACAGACCACACTGACCTGCAGCTACTGTGGGGGTTTGCATGAAGTACAAAGTTGGCATATTCAGATGAAAGCTCTCATGCCTTTGGGCATGCTAACCGATCTGAACAAGTGCATATGGTCCTCAGGATGCCTTCATCTCCTATACCGCTCTGTTCTTCTTCTTCTCCGTCTGTGGTGCTGCCACCAAACCACAGACTCCGCCCATCCGCTGCCAGCCGCTCATCAATAAGACATAGACCTGCATACCTCACTGACCACAGTTCATAGCCTCTCCATGCATGCACATTTCACACACATACACACACATGAGCAGTCATTGTTATGGAGTTGCCTGTCCCAGGTGGGGATGATTAAGTTTTCATTGATGTCCTCAGGGCAAAACACTTTAGGGTTAACCAGCTTCCTCCAGCAGAATTAAAAGAGTTAAAAGTCTGCCGTCTTTCCACACATCCCTTTATTCTTACCCCCTTTCCTCTCTCAGGCTATAAGCTCATTGGTTTGATTGTAAATCAGTGATGAGGGTAACCGCGATGCAAAGTCAAGAGCAGAATACATATGATGATGTAAAATATTTGTCTTCCATTATTATCTTTTGCAGGCCATCTAGATTTTAGCAGGAAATGTATTTTACATTTTGTTTTTGTGTTGACCCTGTGCCCTGGAAGTCACTGAGGTGATTTAGGTGAGACTGCTTCCAGGTTTGTGGTTTTACTGTAGCTACATTTGATAAATGTGTTTTATGATTCAGGTTGCTGTGGACTCTTTCTGTGTTAAATCAAAATCACGATCTTTCCTTAAACCAGTGGATCTTAAACTGTGGGGTGGGTCACAGCATCACTGCACCGGGGGCACCAGGTGAAAATTATTGTAACCCTTAGTTAAATTACTAGGATTTTTGTAAGAACGGTCAGGATGATAGCATGATTCTGACCTTTACTTCACTAACATTCACCATGGATGCCTTTTTATAGTTAATAATTGATAAAAAAATTGCATGGTGTGGGGTGTGAACTTTTCTCTGCTTCTCAAGTGCAGCAAGTCTGAAAAAGTCTCCCGCTAGTGACTAAATGTAAGAAAAGCTCAATACTTCACTTGCCTCCATGAGTGGATCTTGTCCTGTGGGATTGGTAATTTTGGTGAAAATAAAATCCCTCGGAGATTTGCAATGACAAATATCAGTATTAGCATTTTGATTAATTATTAAGATTTGAATTAAAAAAATGTAAATGATCTAACACTTACGTACTCTAAATCAGGCACTCAAAGCAGTTTTTAGTACAGGCCTCTTTCACCCATTTAAAGTACCTTGTATTCCATGCACACACCCACATTCCAAAAAATGCAACTTGCATTCCCTGAGAAAACTTTCACAAGCTGGAGATCGAACCATCGACCTCTGATTAGTAGACAACCCACTGTACATCCTAAAGAAAAGCTGCTGCATAGGGTGAGTGTAATTTAGGTTGTGTAGCATACATGCTTGTACTGCTTCAAAAACATACACAAGACTTCAAAGTAAACACTCAAGAAATATGTGGCAAGATAAACAGACGTAAGAGTGATTTAGAGTAACAGCGATCCAGTACAACATCTAACATCTTTTAGGCAAGAATAAAATCATCATTTATTTATATATATATATATATATATATATATATATATATATATATACACACACACACACACACATATATACATGCGGTGAAGGTCTGGGAAACGCTGAAACAGTTTGCACATGATTATAAATGCACAGCAGGTGATGTACAATACTGACAGACAACATTAATATTCTTTAAAGCATCACATAGTTGCCTTTCCTGTCTGAAACGTATGATGTATCTCCCTTGTCACTTTTATCATTAAAGTAATAGTCCATTAAAATTAAATTTGATTTATTGGACTGTATGCACTAAATAATCTATATGATTTACAGCCTGATGTGTGGTATGTATGAGTTTAAAGCTTGAAGACATTTTTTTTGTTTGCTTGTTTGCACTTGCAAGTATCCATGAAGGCTTCAAGTCAAATCTGCAAGTATCTAAAATTATATCATGGATATCTGAGGTAATTAACATTATCGTTAAATCACTCAAATGATTTTGCACTTTGATAACACAACATATCCAATATTATTCTTCCGGCTGAAAACCAAATGAGCTCTTGAAATTTCAGGACAAAAATTCTTAATTACTTTAACAACAAAAACATTTAAAAATGCTTAAGACACTGAAGCTTCCTTTGGAGACATTTCACTTCCAGAGCTTGTCAGGGGGAAACTGACAGCGACGTGTCGGAGGTGACAAGGCTGGGTTTCGAGGGCCGTTTCGGCTTTAACACATCTGTCAGTTGTGGGAAACCTCCTCGCGCTGCTTTGACGTGCTGAATCCAGCCAGACATCCCAGACAGACGGCAGCAGACACAGAACAGCAACCTCACATCAGTCATCTGATACTTTTACTGACAATAAAAACAGGCCATTGTCTGTCAGTCTGGTGATATTTTTAATTCAAGCTGTCCAAACGGAGGAGCAGCTCTCTTATGTTTTCCAGTCACAAATTCTCAAATAAACAAATAAACACATATAAGTCCAAAAAGTCTGAATTTGCGGTTTTATTGTGTCCCAAAGATCCATTTATATGCCATTTATTATTTATGGTATATTTAAGTGGCAGTGCTGTACATGGTTTGGTATTAGTTGTATTATCGTATGTTTTTTAAAATCTGAAACTTTCTGCAGTGCCTTTTGAGCTGAAAAAAAAATCTGTTTACACCAAGATGGTCTGAGTTTATAAAAAGGCAATTATTTAAAGAATAGATAAACATTAGAGACATCCAGCAGTGGGATCACACCAGGTAAATGAGAATAAATACTCAGACCACACCCATTTTAAATTATTTTGTCAGAAAAAGACACCTCATGAGGGGAGTTACAAAAACATTTTAAATAAAGATCATCAAACGGTGGCGTAAGGCAGCGAAACCTTCAAGGACAACCACAGAACACTCATTAGGTCCAAAAATCTGGATCGGGCCTTCTAGACAGGACGCAGTTGTGCTTTCTGATGTGGAATGCCTGCATGACCAGTAGAAACAGGAAATAGCAAAAACAACAGGGAAAATGGAGGAAAAGCTGATATCATGCATCTGAGTCTTCTGAAATATATGAACCAAGTTTGCATTTGTAGACCTTGGGAAGAATGCAGTAGCTCGAGGCAGACAGGCAATATGTGTAAACATAGCTTAGATTTGTTCCTCTCAATTACTCTACAGATCTACTAAAGCTTTTTAATCGTGTCAATAAGGTAAAGAGGTACAACTTTCATGCAGTTTTAAAAAAAAAAAAAAAAAAGATGTATTTCCTCATCACAGTGCATTAAACCCAGTGCGGATGCAGCACAAATCTTTATAAATAAGAAGTGTCAGCTGATGTGTTGGGGTGAAACCATGGTTAGTACATATATGTGATAAAAGGTACCATTTGGTTTCCACTGGAAGTATTATTTGACAATATTTTTTTAAGACTGTGCTTAGTCTGCTTTTTCTTCTTTCTTTTTTTTTTTTTTTTTTTTTATTTTTTTACATGCACTTGCATAGAGACAACCGCTTGACCAGGTTCCTGATAGTGGTACCAAGAGCAGTTTCATCAGGGCAAATGGTCCATAACAGATTTTCTAATCCTTCAGTGATGACATAAATTGACACCTGTTCTGAATATCACTAGTTTAGTTGCCTCCATCGCTTTGAAGCTGATGACTGACAAACTGGCATTCCGGGTCATATCACTGGAATTCTAAACTCTCATTGGTAGTTGCTTCCGTTGCTTGCCTGGAAGTAGAGAAAAGTTGATCTTGAGGCCCGCCTACTTTGGATCACCAGTGTTATTTCACTGTAGTCACTTGAAGTTGCCGAATGACATTATGATTGACTCATCTAATGATGCTTTTATACTTTTCTGCAGAAAAATAATGTGCAGAAGGTTTGTGTCATAAAAGAACACATAATCTGACATTAGGATGTATGAATCAGACTTCTATGATGTTCTATTTTAGCTCAGTGTTTAATTTATTTTTCTTTGGTTGCTTAGTGAGATTTCTTCACTAAACCTGCTTGGTTAGTGTTGAAACCAAGTAGGTTTAGTGCTTACTGTTTGTTAATAAGGATCATGGTTTAGGTTAAAATCAACCCTTTTGCATCATTCACCGCATGTAAGAATGATCTGTTTTCTAGATGATTGTTGGGTTTGGACAATTCCACAGATCTTTTTCTGTGTATCACTGTAGAGCATAGATGATAACATGGCTCCTGGACTGCGAGTGAGGCACAGCATACTAGCAGAGAGAGAGAATGAGCGGGAGGACACAATGTAGCTTGGCAGCTTTTAGCAACTGACACAGAGCTGGAGTGACACACACACACAAACACACATGAATGGAAGAGTGAAAACACACACACATGTACACACATGCAGTGCACTTTCACATAAACACACTGGGAGACACACAGAGTGACACAGACTCATAGTGACAGCCTCTCTCCTCTAGCAGGGAGCGGCAGGGCTGAAGTCCCTAAGGCAAAGCTGCTGCTGCTGCTGCTTGAGAGATAAAGGATGCAGACAACACCCACATCTACAAACCTCCCTCTACCTATCCTCTGACCCTCCCGCTCCTTGCTAACCTCTGTCCATCTATGCTCAGTATTTGTGTGTGTAGATTCTGTTAGAATGATGCTAAATGGCTGATGACTTGTGCCTCTAAGGCTGCATGTGTCTGGTGTCAACTGCAGTTCTGTAGCTTATGTGTGTGTGTCTGTCGGGCAGGCTGGGGGAGCTGGTCAAGGGCCTGAGGCGAACGTCCCCAGCGCTTGCTGGAGGGAAGTCGATAATCATTAGTTTTCCAGGTGAGAGGTGCTCCAGAGAGCGTGAACCATCAAGCTTTTTCGTGCCTTCATGTCAGATTGCCTACTGCTTCATCATGTATGTGTATGTGTAGGACACACACATAAGGTATCTGCGAAAATCCTTTGCAACACCTTATTTATTTATATTTTTTGTTTTCTTTATCTGTGCAACATTGTTACAGCACAGAAAAACAGTGGATGACTTTGCAACTATATATAAGATCATCATAGTGGCAAAGTTGCAAAACAACGTCAAATATTACCCATGTCTAATATTCCTATGCTTTATTTTTTATTTGCCTTTTTGACATAACTTTAACAACTAACCAGAGATTATGAGTATTCCAATAGTGGGTATCACCATCTTCTGTGGGTATAACACAGATTTTCTTCATCAGGCTCTGTGACCACTCCTGTAAAATTTGATTTTATAGCTCGACTTTGATTTTTTTTTTTTCATACAAAGCGGACTGATAGAATGGCCCTTGCTTCTATCAGGAGGAGCAGATCATGAAGAATGCTTGAAGCCAAGGAGTGATTACCACATGTCTGTATGAAATTTTAGGAGCGAGAGAGGGTGCCCTAAGGAGTATACATTATGATAAACTGGCTATTATTGTGTTAGCCCCCTTTTTGCTGCCAAACAACCCTGACCTATGGAGGCATGGTGTGCTGCGGTATCTAGGGCCAAGATGTTAGCAATAGATCCTTTAAGTCCTGTAAGTTGTGAGGTGGGGCCTCCATGGATTGGACTAGTTTATCCATAACATCCCACAGATACTCGATTGAGATTTGGAGAATTTGGAAGCCAAGGCAACACCTCAAACTTGTTGTTGTACTTCTCAAACCATTCCTGAACCATTTTTGCTTTGTGGCAGCTGCACATTATCCTGCTGAAAAGAAGCCACAGCCATCAGGGAATACTGTTTCCATGAAAGGGTGTATGTGGTCTGCAATAATGCTCAGGTAGGCAGTACGTGTCAAAGTAATATCTGCATTGAAGGCATGAATGGTTTTCCCAGCAGAACATTGCCCAAAGCAACACATTGCCTCCATCGGCTTGGCCCCTGTTAAACTCGCTCAAATTGACCCTGATTGGTTTATGCATGCAGATTTTTCTTGCCTGCAAAAGGAAGTCCTCTTCTGATCTCTTACGCGTGTTCTCTGCTTTGCTCTCTATAATTTGACTATGGACCTCAAACCTACTTGAGAGAGCAAACATCAACTTCAGTGTCAAACTGACCCAACATTTATGATGAAGATTTCCACCCTGGTCTCCTGCTTCTACTCTCAGATCAAAAGCAAATTTTCAGTTAAGGAGCCAGCTTGTGTTTTTTTTTTTTTAATCTTTGCAGCTTTTACAGTTTTTTTTCTCCTTCCTGTTGTTGGACTGTAAATTCAACATTGTGATGAGACTGTCAGCGCCTAGATCTACTGTAATGTTTGAGGCCTCTGATGGCAAGAATTCCCAGTCTGTGGTATGCTAAGGTTTAATTTGCTCAACAGGTATTCTCTTTTTACGACAATGTTAATCCCTTTATATTCAAAATTATTGTTTATTTGAATTTTTATTTAATTGTAGCAAATTTGGGTGTTTGGGTGTTCCCTGTTTTTTTTTGGTTTTTTTGCTGAACCATTGCATAAAAAACTGCATCACCAGGATAAAATTATCACTCAGGTATTGTATAAAGATACTCTCAAGTGGCAAAGGGCCTTTTGCTTGTTGTGCAGATACTTCAGTTTCCAAGGTAACCCTCCAATGAATTTACCACCCTGCCATTTCTCAGTCAGCGGCGTCTTTCACCCTTGTTGCCAGTTGCTTTAATCACTTTTAACTTTTTGCTTTTAATTTAACTTTGGACCTGCACCCTTCACCTCACCAGTGGCTATTTCCCCTGTCATCACATGAAGATGCTGAATGTAATTGACTTTCTATGGTCTCTGGTCACTGTGTCACTGCTAGTCACTTCCTGTGTGTTTGCCCCTTTAGGAAAAAATAAAATCTGAATCTTTCTTTTAAGCTGTTGAGCGTCTATATGTATGCTTAGAATAGGTTCAACAAGGATTAAAGCCCCTACAGGATTTTTAAATAGTTTAAGCAGCGATTTTGCTGCTATGAAAAAGAGTGTCAGTGTTGCAGAGCGTCATGTGGAGGAAATAAAGTCTTACTTTCTAAGAGTTTGAGAAAAGAGTTCAAGGTCAAAAATCTGACAGTGAAAGACAGATGATATATGTGGAGCAGGTGTTTGTATTTTTACTTGTTTCTAAGAAATATCATAGATACATGTGATGTGCAGTGTGATATTCTTTAATTGTTTAGTCGATTTCTAGATTTACCAGGAGTCTGTGGATGTCTGCGTTTATGGATCAAAGATCCTATAACACCATACAGTGTGTGCGTGTGTGTGTGTGTGTGCACCTCCCAGTGTATTTAGCTGCACGTTAGTTGCCAGTATATGCCTCTATTACTCACAATGCTTCCTTATGGCAGCTTCAAGGATTTCTGGCTATGCACCCCGAGGCTACTGTTACGTCCACACCTCAAGCAACTTTCTGGTGGAAATCTACTGATTTTCAACGAACTGAGGCAACTCTGTTGATTTGAAATAAGGTTTCTTTGGGTTACTGATTGTTTTTTCATTTGTGTGTTTCTGAGGTGAATTTCAGAGGTCACACACACTGTACTCCATCAACCACATAATAATTGGCTACTGGTTGTCTGTAGTCACATATCTGAAGCTAGCTGCTGATGTTGTTAAGTCATTTATTTTAAATCAAATAGACATGGAAAGAATAATAAAATAGTTTGTTTGAGCACGCTGAAATTAAAGTCAGAGTAACTGTCAGCTTTGTGCAGCTGCATTGCAGATTTTCATCCTTTCCAGTTCAGGGTCGTGGCGGGGCAGGCACAGCTGTCACAGGGTGAGGGACCGTGTACAAGATAGAACACCAGGACAGGTCACCAGGGATAACGCAGAGAGACAGACGACCATTCACCTACAGTCGGTTTAGAATCACAAACGTATTTGGACTGTGGGAGGAAGTCGGACTACCTGAAGTAAACCCATCCGGACATTGGAGAAAATGCAAACTTCAGATTGTGCTACCCTCAAATACACATTTCTACCAAATCAATGACTTGAACCATTAACATTAAATTAATTACTTGAAGTTACCACAACTCTTTGTGTTGTTTGTATGTAGAAAAACTTGGGCTTAGTTCTTTCTTTTGGCTCATTATTCAAAGGATCTTTAATACCTCTTTAAACTTAACTTCCTTCCAAGATTTGCATACATACAAGTGGTTTCTTGCCTGACATCCCTGTAGTATTTTAACTATTGATCATTTTAACTATTTGATCAAGAGCAGTGGGTGACTGCCATAGATTATTTTTCTTGACAAATGCATGATTCACAGCTAAAAAGCTTAAGGGGACACATAAAAATCATCTCTGCATTCCTCTTTATTCCCAAATCGAGTCGGTCCTGTTGTTTATTTGGTCGAATTCAAGGTTTAATTTGCTCTTCACCGCAGTCACCACATTTAATCAGACTGTAACCGCCGTGACTCTGGGTTCATGCGCTGTTTGGAGAATTAACAAGCTGAGAGCGTGTGCGAGAGCTAAAGTGCAACTCACATGCGGGTGGGCTTGTGTGAGTGTGTGTGTGTGGGTAAGTGTCCATGAGAGTATGAGGTTGATTAGTCCAGGTTTTAATGTGGTGTGGTCGGCATAGCCTCAGGTCATGCAACAGGCCTATTGTGGGAGGCAGAGGCGAGAGAGTGAAGAAGCGTGTGTGTGTGTTTCATTTGGTGCATACTCTATGTGTGTGTGTATGTTAATGTGTCTAATTAAAGGCGTAGGGGATCATGCTCTGGCACTGAGCTCTAGCAGCCGTCTGACGCAGATATGACCCCAGGCCATGGTCTATCTCACACATTCGCACACATGCACACACATAGCTGCACTTGTTAGCCAATGAGTATATATACTATCCCATGTTACACACATGAACACAAAAATCTTACCAAGCAACCTTCCATATGAACTCCTGATCCTCTTGTTTGTCTTTACACCTGCACACGCATACCAAGTCCCACAAAACACAACCACAGATGTGCTGGCCCACTAAAAAAATTAAATAAAAACAACGTCTTACACGCAGGAACACACATTTTTCAAAAACTATTTTCTTCTTTTCCTCCCAAATGTTTTCGCACATCGTCCTTGAGCTGGAGTGTGACCGATGACTAGACAGAGCAGAGACCTGAGGAGAATCCACTGGAAACACCAAGGTTGTTTGAAGTGAATAAATCTCTCAGTCGATATGTCACATCCACAGATTTGGAGCAACAACAGTTCCTGCTGCTCTGACGGCTCTTGGAGAGCTAAAATCACATTTCCCAAATTGCCTCGTTTGTGGAGGCAGAGGTGAAACCAGACGAGTGAAAAGCAGCTCAGCGTTCCATACTTGGCTTATGCTGGAGCTCACTTAAGCTTCATTGTATTTCTGTTAACACACATCTCTCACTATGCTATGCTAGCATTACATAATAACCACAAATTGAGCCAACTTTCAATACAAAAGCTCTGATACACAACGCTAAAAGGAAAACAACAACAACAACAACAAAAAAACCAAAGTTTATTCATTGTTAAATTTCAAGACTTTAATCATCAGGAACTCTAGAGAACATGAAACGAGTCTTCCACTGGGGACTAACTGCTGGGAGACCCCCCATGATACACTTCTTTCTATCACTATATGCATTTAAATACCTCTGTTGGATCTGATTAACTGTAGCTCATGTAGCTTGTGCTTAATTCTCTCTCTGCGTACATTTCTGCAGGTATCTTTTGTTACCTTCTGATCTGCAGTTACTGGCTACACCGGGCTGCCCAGAGTTCATTGTTTGTTGCTTCCTCGGTATTAATCTTTTCTCTCTCTGCTCTTCTCTCACCCCAACCGGTCGAGGCAGACAGCCACCCACCGTGAGTCTGCTTCTGGTTTTTCCACCCAAAAAGGGAGGTTTATTTTATTTATTATATTATTTATTTATTTATTGTGAAGCGCTTGCAGAAGAAGAGTTCTTTGTATTCTTCTTCAAAAACTTGATTGCTGTGACTTTACCATGTAATGAGGCCAATGACTTTGAGAGTCTTAAATTGATCAACTGTCATCTAAGATTTGGGACTGCAATATTGCAACAGCGAGTTTCAACTTGGAAAGAAACATGAACATCATACGGTCGGACAAACCATAAACAAGCCAACAATTTAGACTGATTAGAAACAGAGAGTTAAAATTAAATGTGAGAATACCTTAAATATCTGTAGCGATCCATTATTGCTCAGTAAAACTGGGTAACTGCACAGAAAATATAAAATAAGTTACATAAAATTATACACACATAAAAAGAAAAAACAGACTAAATTTAAATTTGGCCACTTTCTTTAATAAAGTCATTTCCCAAACATAAACTTCTGCATTAAACTGATCTAACTTTAGTGTTGAACATCAGGAGTTAAGATGAGATCTGTGTCCCCAGATGCGACCCAGAGATCAAATTCCAGTTTGTAGTCGAAGAGTCGGAAGTACCGAAGCGCGAAGTCGGTGCACCGTAATTTCATTCTCCTAGGTCAGACTGTCTGTGGCAAACTTAACTTTAAAAAGTTAATTAAAGAAAAAAAAGAAAAATGTAACAAATGATCAATCAAATTTAATTTTTTTTTTTTACATTTTTTTAAAGGTTATTAAGAGTAGAGTGATAGGAATTTGTGATTCTACCACCTTATGTTTTTGGACAAAGTTGAGCTTTACTGGCTTCACATTGACATTTTGTCATCATATGCACATGTAAATAAACACAGGGGGTTTATACTGCGCAATAAACGTGTTATTTTGCCGGAGTAACGTAATACATCACAGTGAAGATATTAAAACTGATGCATCAGGTCAAAAATATGTGGATAATAGCTCCAAACTGTATTTATTGTGGATATTTTACTTTTTTGTAGCTGGAAACTGTATCTGAGTCTCCCGAATCTATCTTCCTTTCTCTCTTCTCTCTCTTAGACTGGGAGAGGACGGGCTCTTCTAAAAACAGCACACATTATTTCAAATGGATATATTAAAAACACTGAGTCTGAGAAGGAGTTTGGAGCTAGATATGCTGTGACAGACTGCACTAGTGTGTGTGTGTTTCAGTGTGTTCACCAAGAGAAAGAGGATGGCGGTAGTGGGCGGGCGGGCTGGCGAGGGGAGGGTGGAGTGAACTGGTAGAGTGGAGGAGGAGGGGGGGGGGGAGTAATATGGGTGTCAGGGTGCTAGCAATCTGTCGCCCAAGGCTGTGACATTACCGCACTTCTGCTTCGCTTCAAAAGAACCAAATCTAACTGACGACTGCTGTGATGGCTCAGTGTGTGCGTATATGTGTGTGAGTGTGTGCGTGTTAGTGTACAAACTGTATGTGTGTGTCTAAATGACGCTGGCTGTGATCTGAAATTGGGATAATGCACTGTGACACACTGCCTAGTGGAAGACTTGAGACAGTATTACTCTCCAGCACCCAGGGCTGTGCACTGTATGTGTGTGTGTTAAAGGCCTAACACAGATTGATAGATTGATTGGCAGATAAACAGGTTGTGTACAGGAACGGTGAGTGGCTTCCGTATCGAGTTTTCAGTCCAAGTAAGCTGAGCAGTTTTTAGTGTCAATTGACAGCATGAGTGTTATTGAACGTTCAAAATCAGTTAGCAGCTCAACTAATGGAAAACCTATAGTCAGAGCCCCAGTTTACTGGCTGGAGATTTGTACAGTTGAGGTAATGCAGTGACTTCGATTATATTCAGTGTGCACAAGTGAAATAAAAAAATGATCTCAGCCAACAACAAACTGTAAATAGTGAACTTAGGGAGAAAATCTCTGATGAGTTTTACTTAAGTTTATCAAAAAATAGTGTTTCTTCTTTTTTCTTTTAGATATAGTTCGGGCTGAATCCCTTGCAATAGGTCAAAGGCTGCTGGGGGTTTTCCATGATGAGTGTTTCTTCTTCACTGACCTTTATTTTTTTACCCACTATGTGCTTATACACCACATTTAATAATTAGTTATTACTAATTACTGGTTCTCTTCCACAGTGTGCTTTTGGTCCTGTCTTCCTCCCATCACCCCCAAACGGTCAGCAGTCTTAGCATTCTCTTCTGTTACTCCAACCCTCTGAATGTCCTTCAATTCATCCATGAAGCTCCCCTGTTGTCTACTTGTTTCCCTCCTGCCTGGCGTCTCCATATTCAGCATCCTAATCAATGAAAATCTTTTATAAAAACAAACACATATCATAGCAGGTGTGACTACCACCTTTTAAACCTTCCCCCTCTCTCTTGCTGCTGTCCTTCTGTCACACATCAGCCCTGAAGCTCGTCTCCACCCACTCCACCCTGGGTGCTCTCTCTTGTTCATATCTCTTGTGCACTGTTGCTTCAGATGGTTGACTGCAGGTATTTAAACTCCTCTATCTCTATCCTTTGCATCTTCACCTTTCCACCCATCTCTGTCTCTCATTCACACACATGTATAATATGATAATATGTTTGATGCAGCACCATACTGCCAGTTTCCCTGTGAGCATTGGCACAGTTACAGTTTTGTAGGGTGCTGCTGTGAAAATTGCCGATCTTTAATTCTTTCATTTCATCCGGGTGATAATTCTTACGGGAACCTTTTAGGTTATTGTCTGATAAATTTGGATTCTTTGAAACTGTCTTCATATTCTTTTATCATCTACTTTAAATTTTTCTCTTTTTTCGGTGCCCGCTAAGAAGCAGTTTGTTCATGTTCCTTTTGAACAATTTCCCAGACTGTCAATAAAGATATACGAGTGGTTAATACAGCTGAAGTGACTACACACTCAAACACAGACACACACACACACACACATACAGAAAGTCACTGGCAGGGCTATTAGCACTTCTAAGGCACTTCCATGTCACCATGCCATGTTGCTGCTAACGGCCATGACATGCTTTCTGCACATGCTTTTATCAAGTGTGTGTGTGCACGTGTGTTTTCTTGTCTACTACTGGTGTGTTTATACTGCAGAGTACAGTCGAACTGTGAATGTGGAAATGTCCAGGTACAATTATGTTTATGCGTGAGTGTGTGTGCTCTTTGCACTCATGAAAGGGTGGTAATTTCACGCGTGGTCAGACGGTTGCATTTCAGCTTTAGCCTGGAGTGTAGCAGGAACTCCTTAACTGTTCAATGACTTTAGCTTGAGGCAAGGTCCGCCTACACACACACACACACGTACAAAAGCACACACACCTATGAAATTACACCCATCTACTTGTTCTGCTTCCATAACCACACACGCACACACGCAGGCGTTTGTTGCTGTAAGGTGTATGTAGTTGTTTTACGCCGGAAGGGAAGATCACTGCTTTGTCTGTTTGATAAAGCTACAACGTCCATCTCCTTCAAAGAGCGCCGTGCTGATCTGATGTGAGCTGAGTGTGTTGATGGATTTGACGATCATGCAGCCCAAGGCGCTGAGCAAGAAACACCGATAGTGTCATGCTGTAAACCAGGAAAGGGAGAGGAACATGAATAACCTGATTAAAGAAGCTAAAAGGTGTGCAGTGTCCTATCAAGGAAATCTTCACCTGCTGAGTTGAATTCTCCACTTGAAGAGATGACAGTAACCGGAACACAGTTTTAAAAGGGTTAAAGGTCACTGAAAGCTTACAAGCCCAACATCTTGATGTAATACGCCCGGCTTATTGTATGTATCACATGTTCTTTTTGGGTAATTTCTCTTATTCATATGTTTCTATCCTGTACGTGTTATGTGGAGGTAGCCCAGTATTTTTATCCATATAGTGTATGTGTATGTTTCTAGAGTCTTATGTTCCCCAGCTCTATATGACAAATAATATATTGGGAATTTGAAAAACACATCCCCAGCTCTGTACTCACTTAATATGACATGGGCTGTTGTGGGACTTCTTCAAAGGGATTTTCTGTTCCCTACCACAGCTCATTATAATATCCGTACACTTGAGGGAAGTTGAAATGGCTGGAAACTTTAGTTTATGTTTACTGATCAGTAGTTAAATGGGTTAATTGATAAGCACTGATTTCTTTGTTGTTTCCTGACTCTTTTGAAGTCCTCTCCTTATAAATAAAAATTTGTATTTGAAATGTTTCAAGTTGGCATAGGTTAAAACTTGACATGAACACAAGAGGTGAGAAAAGTATTCCCCAAAGAACAATTTAAAAATGCAAATCCTCTTATGACTTTAAATAACTGTGTAACCTCTTCTATCAGTTATAACTTATATCTATAGCTTTTTAAAGTAGTGTACTTAATACCTAAATGGCATTAAAGCAAGCTAAGACAAGCTACATAGTATAAGAAACAACCAAAAACCAAAATATATAGCTACACATGACATACACATAACATTTTAAAATAGAGGATGAAACTACGCAAGAATTCAGCCATACTCTGTATCTTTCTGTAAATCAGTCCTGGCCTCTCGGTTTGACACTTCTGCTACTGCTCTGTCCTATCAGCCAACTAATAACATTTGCCTGCTGTCCCAGCTGTAAATCCATCCCCTCAGTCACCGCCACTATAGCTGTCACTCATTTTGATGGACTGTCTGATGAACTCTGTGGGATAAACTAGCACCAAAAGCTTGCTATGAGGAAAATCCAGCAACCTGGCAAGCATCTGGCATGTGACCTGAAGCTACAGTAGCTCTGCCGTGCTGCTCAGCCCTTTGTGTCATTTGTCGCAGCTTTCCTCTGTTGTCGTACAAAATGTTCCCTCTAATTTTTCATGTGTCTGAGCGAACACACAAACTCCCTGAGCGGCCCCTTGGACCACTGTGAGCAGCAGCAGACGTGTGCACTGTGGTCACGCCAGCATCGAATCCATCCAAGTTTCATGGTTTATTAAAATAATCAAATTACAGCATTTACATTTATGTTAGACTACTTTTAATTAACTGCTTTAGCCCACTTACAATTAAAACTTTAAAAAATCGTGTTCATGACCTGTGTAGTATGTTAACACTATTGGAAGTAAAAAATAACTTGAACTCCAATTTTGAAAACACAACTTTTTTCTTTTTTTTAAAAAAAAAATAATAATAATAAAGCTCTGACTTGTGTTATGAGTATGAGTCTGTGGTCTGGGAGAGAGTCTGTAACTCTCTGTCTGCAAAATACAGAATATAATGACCAATTCTGGACAATTAATTATATAGTTAATTCTTCAAAAAAGTAACTGAGTTATGCAAACAGTTTTTTGCAGCTGTTTACCGAAAAATGCAGCCAAGGCGTTTTTTTAAATAAATATTTCACACTATTTACAGAACAATCAGCTGTTCTGCATCAAATTTGGTGCCACACAAATTATTTGTGCCACTCCAAAAAAGAATTTCTGTCCACTATGAGATAAAGGAGAACAACAGCCTGATACCTGGAGGCCTGACAACAGGAGATGTATCACTGCTGTAACACCTGTAACATTCAGCAGTCGCCTCATTGTTCTGACGCTCACGACAAAACTACTGACTACACTAACTACACAAGATTTGCGCTAAACGTTGCAAGTCTCTCACACCGCTGTCACACCTAAAACTTCCCCCCTTCCTAAACAACTAAATGCCATCTTACCATATAATTTTTTTGATTGGTCGACATGGTATTTTTTTTCGACAAATAGGAAAGGGTGGGTTTTTTTTGGTTTTGTTTTTGCTCACAGGTGAGAGTGCTTTCAAGCGTTTTCCTTATAAAACGCCATTTTTACCATTTCATACCACAGTAAATATAAACAATGATAGTATTCAGGAAAAACAAACATTGGTCATACCTTCATTGTGACTTCACAGCTGCTAGCTTACCTAGATAGCCACATCGGGAACATGATTGGCCACCGTTATCAACAAGCATCCTTTGGTGTGTTAGGGATTTAGTGCATTTTTTATGTTTAATAATAAATTCATGTTAGAGCACAGATTCAGTCTGGTCCAAAGAGTTGCATCTGTTGCTATTTTATATACATTTGTTTATGTTTGTGCATTATGGATCTTTATTTACTTCTGCTATGTAGGTCCTAATGGGAGTGTACGTAAACATGCAATATCAGACAAGCTGAGCACCACTGTTGTGTCCTTATTAGGTTTACATTGGATATCTTTATTATTAATTAAGCCTAAGAGGGTTTTTTAAATTAATAACTAATATTATTATTAATAATAATAATGATAAGAATAATAATCATATGTCAGAAAAATATATTTATTCTATAGTTTTACTGTGTTACTGTATATTTAACTGGGAACAAAGTAGAATAAAATATAAAATATGGTCCATTCTTTTGATCTACAAGGTTGCAAACTGTGTTGAGGCTGGACACTACAGATTCCAGCATGTTTCTAAACTCCATGTTTAAGTTAATTCCAGAGTCTAAGCTACTTCCTGTGCTTGACAAGCTGCTGTACATTTGCTAAGCTGGAGAGACTGTCAGTGAGTCTATGGATGGGTCCAATGCTACTTAGAGTAGAGGAAGAGGAGCCCTTCTGATCTCCCAGGATTACGATCCATTCGTGTGTGTGTGTTTGTGTGTGTGGGTGTGTGTACATGTGCAAGGGTGTGTGAGTTCAGGCCCTGGATGGCTTAAGATGGACTGTATATTAGAGTGGAATGTTAAGAGTCTCCGGAGTTTCACACCTTCCTCCCCTCTAAAACGCACCCAGCTAATGAGAGAGGGAGAGAGATGTGAGGGGGGCGAAAGAGAACGAGATGGAAAACACAGACAGCCTGTCTCCCCATCTCTGACGTATTGACATGCAGGCCATGTATGTATGTGTGTGTGTCTGTGTGTTAGAGAGAGAGAGAACGAGGGGGAGAGAGTGTGTGAGTGTATTTGTGCAGTAGTAGGCTGCTGGGTTAGAGGATAATTGCCAAACCGTTGGGACCTGAGCTCTGCCCGGCCTGTCAAAGCAGGCGTGACAAAACCTCCAATCAACCCTGCAGCAACCAGAGAGAGAAAGAGAGAGAGGGAGATCATGATAAAGAGAGAGAGAGAAAGAGGGAGAAAGAGAGAGGGGCAGAGAGGGAGAAAGACAGGCAAAAGAGGGCAGCTTCGTTTAAGCATTCCTCTGTTTTCAAAATGATATAATTCAAATTCTCTGCATATATTTAGCGGCAAATAATTTTGTATAGAAATGTGTGAAGAACTGCATATTTATACTCTATCTATCTATCTATCTATCTATCTATCTATCTATCTATCTATCTATCTATCTATCTATCTATCTATCTATCTATCTATCTATCTATCTATCTGTCCGTCCGTCCGTCCGTCCGTCCATCCTTGTCCTGTGGCTTTGGGCTTTTCGACCAATTGCTGTCAAGGTTGGATTGACAGACAAGGCTAAAAACACTGAGTCGTGATTGGACTACAGGTCTCTAAATGAGATACTGTACACTCACACACACACAAATCTGGATACGTGCTGTACATACATGCATATCTATCTACCTATCTACACACAGTATGCATGCACTTTTGTGTGTGCGGGGTAAAAATGTGCATTCTTTTTGTGGAAACTATATGACATACGGGAAGCAGGGATTTGCATATTCACTAAGATCAATACACTCGTGAACACACTTTCAAACACACGCACACACACACACACGCACACACACACTCATATAGCCTGTGGTAGTGACTGAGTCCTGTGGTTATTACTGTAGTGCCGCTAGGCTGATGGTTTAGGGCTAGCCACAGCTCTCTCCCTCTCTATATAGATATACTCCTCAAACATGCACTGCACACACACACACACACACACACACACACACACACACACACACAGGTTGTGAATGTCACCCACTCTCGGGGGACGAAGGTGGTTTGCCTGACGTTGGGTTTCTTCCCAAAGTGCTGCAGGGGAAACCTAAGGAGAGAGAGAGAGAGAGAGAGAGAGAGAGAGAGAGAGGGGAATGGTTTGGTTGAGATTTGATCATCTCCACAATATAAAGTATAAATGTTAACAGTTCTGGTAAAAGTAGAGATGTTAGCTCTTGTCCTGAAGTGTGACTTGAAGGTCCAATGTGAATAAATAGTGGTGTAGTGGGGAGCAAAGGTGTGAAGGTGAGGATGGTTGTTGGGCCAGTCGCTGTAGTTGTTGCGCTGAGCTGGCGTGTAGGGAAGCAGGTTACAGCATACAATTTCAGAGGGGTTTGCTGTCATGATGTGGCTACAGCATAGATTTCATTTTGACATATGAATTAAAGGTTCTAGTTGAGTTGCGGCATTTTACAGGTTAACTAAATGTCAAATGCAGTACACAAATGTACTGCAACGCAAACAAGCTTTAATAGCTGATTTTTAGAAGTGCAAAGTCTAAAGTATGAACACAAGAAGCCAAAGACCTATAGGAAAAGAAAAAAGAAACAAAAGGAAAAGCAAACAGTCAACTCAAAAAAGAGTTTTGCAGCTATATCAACAACATGTGAAAGCAGTCAAATAGTCAAGCAGTGAAATAGTCAAGTTTACCCGAGGGTCAGACCGTGCAATGCTCAGAAAAACTGCAGAAGAAATCATCTCAGCTTCTACAGGCCTCAGTTAGTATGTTCAACATTAAAGTTAATTACAGCACAATTATAAAAAGACTGAACAAGTATGGCCCGTTTGGAAGGGTTGCCAGGAGAGTTGGCTTGGCTTAAGTTTGCAAAGCTGCATCTGAACAAATATCCTTTGTATTATTATTTGTATCCTTCGTATTTGGTCGTAATGCATAACACGACGTTTGGCGAAACACCTCATACCAGCTGTCAAGCATGGTGGTGGAACTGTGATGATTTGGATTTGTTGGAGTCAACTATAAACTCCTCTCTATACCAAAGTATTGTAGTCGAACACGAGGCCGTCTAGCTGACAGATAAAGCTTGATCAAAAATGGGCCATGCAACAGTGACAATGATCCCACGTACACCAGAAAATCTCCTGAGAAAGAAAACAAGTTGATGCAAAGACCCAGCCAGATTCCAGACCTCAAACCAATGAAAATGCTGTGGTGTGACTAAGATCTGTGCATAAACAAACTTCTGAAGCAATGTACTATTGCAATCTATTTAATCTATCTCCATGTAGAGCAAATAGCAGGTGGAATTTATTTTCAAGTAACAAGTTTTTTTTTCATGTTATACATTATGAATTATTATGAAGCTATAACTTAGTATAGCTTATAAACTAGAAGGAGAATATAGCAGAGTTACTGATTCACCTTCTCAGTACTGACTGCAGGTCAGATTTTCTACCGTTTGTTTCACTGACATGCAAAGTCAGCCATTCTGATTCCTCATCTTACAGTAGAAACCGAGTTTCAGCTGCAGATATCCTGAATACGCTGGAGACGTCTCGCCGTCACTGTAGACATGTCAAACATTTTAAGTATATGCAAATTATAAAACAGTACCATAAATTCTGCTTTTTTTCCTCCCACATGGTGGTGAATTTTGCGATTTGATTTTGGTGAGTGAGTTTTTGTTTGGATTGAAAAGTCAGTGTGTGTGTGTGTGTGTGTGTGTGTGTGTGTGTGCGTGTGTGCGCTGAGGTCACCTTCCCCCCGCCTCACCCTGGGAGTGTGCGTTCACAGGGTGTCTGTGCTGAGGGGATCTGGGGTGAATACAGAGTGGAACCTCACTGGGAATAAGCTGTCAGATGAAACACCGAGGAACTACTGAGAGACACAAAAAGACAGAAAGTGTGTGTGTGTGCACATGCATGAGTTTAGCAATATCCCATATGTGCTCATGCTTTTGTATAAATACAACCATCAATGATTTTTTTGTCGACTGTGTGTACTTTTTCGTGTATAGCCAATTTGTGCTTGAATCTACGTACTTGCCTGTGTGTCTAAGTGTGTTTTGGTGTGTGTTTTTGTGTGCCGTGTCCAGGGGAGCTCTAGTTGAAAGGGAAAACCCTCTCCCTCTCTACAGACTGACTTAGGATTCTCTCTGCCTTCCCCAGAGTTCACTGCAGTGGCCTGTAGACTGGACTTTACACACACACACACACACACACACACACACACACACACACACACACACACACACACACACGTAATATCTACCTCTTAAGCGTCTCTCTCACACACTTTCAGCTTTTCAGTTGAACCATGCACTCTTGAACTTTGTTACTTTGAGCTTCTGTGAGTTCAGTTGGTTGCAAGGATGGAGGAGCCTTTATATGCAGCTTAGACACACACGCACACATAACTTCTAGAAGTTCTTGGCCAACACAGACCAGCACATTAAAGCGGCAGAAGGAGGAGGATGAAGAGGAGATCTCAGACTCTCAGTGATTAATAGAGCATCACTTTGACTCCACATTTTTCTCTTTTTAGATGAGAAGTACAATCAAAATGTTTCTTTATGTTAAGGAGTTCACAGTAAAGCGAGTGTCATATAAACACTCACAACTTGAATGCTGGACTTACAGCATTGTGTGTCGTGGATCAGTCCAAAAACACCCAATAACGTCACAGCTAAGTCTTCTAGAGACTTACTTCAAATGTGATGTACAAGTAAATCAAGTTTATACTTTATATTCTCATAATAATAAAACTATTGGAATGAAATGTAAAGCTAATAGGCAAATTAGAAGCTCCTGCATCCAGACAGCTGACAAAATTATGATTTTTGTTCCTTTTCACCTTTTCTTTTCTACTCACACCTCAGCACCGTTCAGACACACTTTCGCTCCCTGCAGCCTTTTCTGATTCAGGAAAAAGGCTGAAGTTTGATGGTCCCTCAGTTTGGAATCAGCTGCAAAATCAACAAACCCTTAGCAAACAGATCATTTAGAGTGATTTTGATTCAGAAACAACTGACTATATGTTATGCCTCCCTATACCTGCCACTGTTTGACCTGCAACGATTTTCAGATTTTTCTGGCATCAAAGAGTTTAATTCTGATATTTCTGCACTTTATTATTTTATGTATATTGCTGTGCGGTTAAAAAAAACAACAACTTTCAAACCAGCAAACCCAACATCTAGATGGGACCCTCTTTCACCTCATTTAATTTTTACTCATAAGGCCGTTCACGGCAAACTTCTTTCACGTTTCTGCAAAGATGCTTTTAAAGCCGACGTAGAAGAGTACGTACAGTGAGTTTGGAAGACAACTAAAATCAGTTCACAAAACATATCAGCTGTCTGTCCCTAATGCCCTTTACGGACGAAGATAAAAGAAAGCTTTCATGTTTCCTGCTCCAGCCACTTGAGAGAGTCTGCAAATGTAATATAAATCGAGGAATCTGATATCTTTGGCAGTTTTAACTTCATGTTTCATCACAAATTACTCATTGGTTAATGATCTCTGCTCTGCTTCTTTAACCCCTTTTTTCTTTTAAATTACTCCTTTGTTTCTGTTCTATTTTGTACATTTCTTTGAATGCAACTTTATTTTCTCCCTTTTGTTGAAATCAACATGAGTTCTCCTGTAATAAGCTACATATTTGCATCTTTTTGTTTAAACGGGCTTTTTTGGTCTTAAGGTGTCGTGTGTTTTCGGTTTTATCATGGCTGCATGGCTATTTGACTGCAGTTTGTGAAATCTCCACTCGACTTGCTGTGTTTTCTGCAGTCTCTCTGTTTGCGCAATGAGTTCGTTTGGCAAAAATTGAACTGCACCGTCAGGAACTTGTTGGTTATTATCAGTGCAGAGATGTGAGAAAAAAGAGAGAGGAGTATGGTAATGGCACAGCGATGAGAAAATGTGTGCATGTGTCCCTCAGGTAAAAACAGGGGAACATGGAATCAAATCTGAGCCAACATCCTGAGATTGTTCCTGTTGATAAATTGATATCATTAAATATAAATGCAGAGTGTTTCATTCCTGACGCCGCGGGCTCGGAGCGTCGAACAGGAATGCTTTGAATCCAAGGCTGGAAATTTCCCCCAAATCATCAAATCTGACAACAAAGGAAAACTCAAATAGACTGCCTTAATGAGTTAAACACACATGCACACACACACACACCTACACACACACACACACGTGTTCTTGATCTAATGAGTCTTTTAACCATCTTCCTTATCCATCTGTCTCTTCCTGACACACAAAACACACTCACACACACACTTTTTGTATGATCAATCTACATCAAACAGTGCCTCATTTAAATATTCATATAAGGTGTTACAAGACGGTTGGTCGGTCTCTCCAGCTCTCCCTTTCTCCCTGTTTCTCTCTCCAGGTATATTAATAATTCCCCCTGTCTATCCACCACACAGAGTTGGAGGTTTTTCCCTTCAGACAAAGTTTCTAGAAGTTTCTATAAATTAATAAGAGTGTGTTCTCTGTGAAGCCGGCAGCTTTGAACCCAGCGTATTGATCTTGCAGGTGAGTCGGCTGTGCCGGATCACGACTTCAAACAGAATCCAATGTTCCTGTGGAGAGGCCGGCCCAGCCCAGAACAATACCCATATTACCCCTCCATATGACTGGTCCAATCTAAGCGGAGGGGGTGGTGGTGGTGTTGGTGGGACAGACACAAGAAGTGCCTGCACGTGGTCGAGGAGGTTAAGATGGCTGAGGTGGGATTTTGATCATAATGATTTGGAGAGGAGTGCTGGAAAGTGAAAGCAGCTGTGGATATTGGATGTGATGGAGATGTTGAATTAATCACAGAGAACTGCCAGATGGACAGACTGATACTGAGGCTGGATGTGGTCCGGTCTCTATGGTAATGGATATCATGCAGTTTGGATTATCATTATATGAGCTGTTCAGCTGATGAGTACTACTTTTGGCTGGTTGTCAATGCAAAGACATCAGTCTAAATTAAAGCTTAAATCAAATTCCACCTATGCATGCTTAAATATATATCTTTTACACATACTGTCTTTTGAATGAAGGCAGTTTCTGTGGCAGTTTTTTTTTTCAGTTTTGAGGTAATGCTTTTTCTTAAACATTAAATAATTAGTTTGAATAATGAAAACATGTTAGTATATCAGAACATTTTCTGTTGTTTTATTTATTTATTTATTTTAATTATTGGGTTCTTTATCTGTTGTTATAAGTAAATATGTAAAAAAAAATGCTGAAATTTTTTCATAAAATAAGGTTGCTGTTAAAAAAAAAAGCACTCAATAAGTGTGTTTACAAAAAGTGTAAAATTTTACAGGTTCATTTTACAAATATCAGAATTGGGACAATTAAAAAGAAAAAAAAACATTTATTGCACCTTTACAAAAGAAAGTTGGACAGACAATGTTGATGTTTTCATCTAATCAGCTGAAATAAAGCACTTCATATCAACACAACTTGATAAGACAATGCTGCTTATAAATAATTAATTTAAAAGAAGAAACATCTGTAAAAAAACAAACAAACTCAAACTTTGCAAATACACAGAAATGTACATGAAACAACCTCCCTGAGCCTCGTATCTGTTCTTAAGGGATTGCTGGATCATTGTGGTTTTATCTTTAATGTTGCAGGATCTTTATCTTACACTATAACATGCCTTGAGAAGAGTGCTGCTATGATTTGGCACCATGGAGATAAAGATTGAACAGTGAGAGAAAATGATTACACCATCTATACTGGACATATATATTCCACTTACATAATTTGAAGTTTCAGCATTAGTAGGTGGAACTGTAAATCTGGATTTATTTTGTTTTCGGCTGTTGGGTCACTTTACCAGTTATTGAAGCTATTTATTTGATTTAATTTTAAATACAAAATAAACGTATGTTTTTCATCCCAGTGTACTCAGTCATGGATAATATCATTATGTGAATTGTGCCACTATTCAGTTCTTTACGTACATGTCTATGAGACTGTATGTGAGTCAGACAGAGGCTGTGTAAGTGCTGATTAGCGATTAGCAGGTCTTGAGGCTGACGGCAGAGCTGATCAGTATTTCCTCTGTGTCAGAGCTTTAGGGAACAAATCCCAACATTAACCCGGCTCTCATCTGCCTGGCGGAGCGCTAGCAGCAGCCTGCCAGCCATAGGCTGTACATCCAGCTACAACCGCAAGCTAAAGCATGTGAATCCTCCTCAGACGGCGCCTCATTGTTGTCTCATTTAAAATCAAAACCACATTTGATCATTATAGAGCATCTAATGTTGCTCTCAGCATCAAAGTTGATGGGCTGTGACATGTGGTATTTAATAAGAAGTCTAAAGTTTGTCATAATCTGCTTGACAAAAATGACACTTAAGTATACCCCTAGAGGGAGAAGTAAGTGGATTCCTATAGCTCAACAAAAAGCGTAATCCACTTGAAAAGCAATAACTGGAGCAAAATGTTCCTTTTAAGAGCTGATATGTGTCTCACAAGACACTGGAGGAATACTGCCGCATAATTGCTCTGACTTTGGCTGTAATTTACATAGAGATCACATCGAGAGTCATCATCGAATTTGGTGGCTGAGACCACAGAGAAAAGCAGAGGGAGGAAATATGGCCAGCAACCTTACCGCTACCATAGTTTCCCCACTGATAATGGGCAGAATATCATTTGCAATGCTAATTTTCTCAGTGAAGTACAGAAGATTAGCTCAGAGAAATCTCACCACAGGAGGACTGTTCTACAAAGTTTCAGCGGGTTCTTACACTATCAGCCTAATCCACTTGGGTAGTTCAGGTGAGCGATAAAATGACTGTTTGACCTCACTCTGTGCTCCAGAAATATTTGCAGAGGTTAATGAAATTCTAAGAAAATCCCCATTATACCTTGAAAGGAAGTTAATTAAATGATTCACATTTCTAAATCTATGGAAAAGAAAAGCTGAAAAAACATATCATCGTCTGGACTGGTGATTTGTTCAGTTTATTTGTTACATCTTTATTTTATTTACTGTGATAACCTTTGTTACCCTTTTCTAATGAGTAGTGTTGTTGATGCAGAAGGTAGATCATTTGTAAATTTAATTGAAAGGCTAAAACCTCTTTAATTTAGCAATCAGGGATTACAAAGTTTCCTGAAAAGATTTCCCTGCTGTATTTGTTCTTTTGTGACATTGTAGCTGGAGGTCAGATTTCAATGTATTTTTGAAATTAATTAATTAATTTTGTTACCATAATGTATTTATTAATTGGCATAAAACTGTTACAGACACCTATAGCAACGTAGCGAGACTTACTCACAGGAAACACGATGCTCAGTGTACACACATTGGCAAGAGGTGGTCTAGATCCTATTGGCATTAGCTGTTTTAATGTCTATATAAAATCAGCTTTTCTAAACGTTACCAAAGCGTGCCGTTGCCTAAATCTGACCTAATAAAGCTAGAAAATAAAACATTAAGACAACACATGAACTCTGGTTTTGTATTTTAAAGTTTTTGGGCTCAAATGTACAATTTTTATACCCTGGATGGCCCGGAACTTTTACTTACTGATCTGGTTGATGGAATCATGTTTCAGAAACATACTTTGGATTTGACTGAAATCAACTTTTTCTTTTTTTTTTCAGTTTCAGTGAGATTTTCAAATATTCGCACTAAAGTCTGTCCAATTGCTTTGTGCACAATCCACTTGAAACCGTTTGACTCTCTTTAAAATTTTGTCATTGTAATGTTCCCAGAGGTTAGCAGTCTGGTGGGGTTTGACAGCTATGGTGCTGGACTCTTATTGGTTTTGACATGTGTCATTCTTCACTCAAAGCTCCGCCCACCTTGGCCAGACCAAGAAGAGCCAGGTGAGCTGCTGTCAGCTGCTCATCACTCAGTCCTTTTCATGTTTCCCTTTTTTCTGTGTTTGTGTGGGAACAAGAAAAAAGTGTATTCTGACACTCACTCAGGAACACTCACGCACACACACACCAATGAGGCATGTTCTTCTTAAAGCTGCTGTGCACGTGAAATGTTCTTTTTCTTTTTGGTGTTGGCGTGTGCACGTGTGCACAAGAGTGCACTCTACACATACACTTATACACATTCACACAACAATCCGTCCACCAACCCCTATGTTGTCAGCCAGGAGGGCAACATCAAAGAGACTCTAGCTGTGGGCATGAGGAGCCTGGAGACTAACTTGGGCCTGCAGAGGCAGCTGGAAAGCCAAGTGGCCACAGGGAGCCAGGAGAACGTGCCTGGGTCTAGAGGACGAGGTGGGCCTGGAGAAGAAGGTGGGCTTGGAGAACAAGGTGAGCCTGGGGAGCAGTGCATGGTATACTGTGGAGATGGGCACAGGTCCATAAAAGGAGACCGAAGGTGGTCCTGGAGAGTACAGTGAGCCTGAGGAGAGACGTAAGGAGCCATAAAAGGATGATGAAGGTGGTCCTGGAGATGGAGGTCAGTCCTGGAGAGCATGATGCAAGTGGAAAAAAAGAGCTGAGGGGTAGATGGGAGGAAAGTAAGAGTCGAGATGGAGGTGTCATGAAGTCTGCAGTTTTTTAGTTACACAGATTTATCGCATTTTAAAATACATCTGTTGCTCCTATCACAAGTATATGTTGCACTTCCCTTCTTCTGTTAACAATGCGCAGACAGAGACAGAGCATTCTGGGGCCTGTAAACAATACTGTTCCTCTATAAGATGATGTCCATGTTTTATTGGCTGCAGGCAGCAGAGTGAGGAGGGCCTGCAGACGGCAGTGGGAGGCGGGCAGGAGAGCAGGAGGAGGTGGTGGGAGGTGGGCAGGAGAACACAGGACTGCCGCTGTTGCCTCTGAGGCAGAGATCGGCTTCTTGCTCTCATCTGCCCGTCAGAGCCCTCCTCTAAGCTGCCAGTCAAAATGATGGACAGCTGTTAGTTGATGGAGGAGAGAGGTTTGAAAGGACTGGCTCGATTGCACAGCGTTGTCTCTGAGTTTTTGTCTGAAAGAGACAATGATCTCTGAAACCATGACTTCTGCAATCACATATTTAACAGGTGTCATGATAAACCATGATTGCATCATTATTGTGTTTTTCATCATCAAACTACTTAAAAACACATAAACATGTTTTAATCATATTAAATATATTCAGTAAACCACCCATCATTGTCTGCCTGTTTATAAATCTTATGCCATATACTTTTTCATGACCCCCATTCACTAATTGCTCTTCTATTCTCTTCTAGATAGATCGATGAATCCTTTTCTTAACTTCTTATCAAATCAAGGTTAAGGTTGGGCAGGAGCCTATCCACTTTGACATTGTGCCAGAGGAAAGCTTCATCACAGGTCAAACGCAAAGACCTACACTTACATGCAATTAAGAAATAGCAATTAGCCTAAGATGGAAACTGTTTACCTAGTTGTTTTACCAGTATTGCAAAAATTCTACAAATGCATCAGGCAGTCCTGATGATCCTGATGTTGTTGTAGCGTGACACTGACGTTATACCGTTTGTGTGTGAAATCACAAACTGGTTGTGTGATGCGTTTAACCCTTTCCTGCATGAATTATGACAACCTCATTCAGGATTTTGGTCTTAAGTACATTTATTCTTCTTTAGGCATGAAAAGATGAATGAAAATACTTAAGATAGAAATCCTGATTGAGGTTGTCATAATGCATGCACGACAGGGTTAAATAACAATAATTACAATGAAACAAGTCATACATCTATAATAACATTAAACGACCAGTGGGTGGCAGGGTATGGAGTGACACATCAGTGTCCAGTGTAGTGGTTTATGTGCAAGTATACCATCAACACTGGCACAAATACAAGAAAACAGCCTTTGAATAGCTGTCCACTGTAGTGATGACTATATGTGAAAGAGTTAAGGAACCAAGGGGCACATTAATATACTAGCAACTTTATAAACGCATCTAGCTTTATTGACCCTTTTGACTATTTTGGCACCATAATTTCCCAAATAATCTCCATTGTATTAAAATTAGACTTGAAACTAGCGACTGAGGTCATTAAATCAACATGAACGTGTTTACTGAGGCCAAAGCCAAACATGTGTTTGCTGATAATCTTTCAGACACTCTGACTTTTTTGAACACTGATGATTGGCCCCTACTGGTCATTAGAAATAAGTTTAAAGCACTTGGAGTGCATTGGCTTCGCTTTTAATACCAAGAAGAATCACTTATCTTTTATATACAGTGTTTGGGAGAAGATGATGAGTTTTGACCAGGTACTGAGTGAGATTATGATAATCAGGAGGTGGACTGGAGAGCAGATAGACAGGACGTTAAAGAATAAATGTGTTTATAATTCTCTACAGACACACATAAAGGTGGTAAACGGCATTAAAAGAGGCTTCAGATACAGAATATCTGATCATGACAAACTGAAAAAAGATACAATAAAAACCTAATATCCAAAATTATTAGATTTATATTGTCTTTGTTTGCAGAACACTTCCAGTACAATTACATGTTCTTTCATGGTAATCATCAGTGCTCTCTGTGTTCTCGTTTTTCTTTTATTTATTCTGGAGAAGCTGGCGAAGCAAAATGAATTTCTTCCTGTGTGCCAAAACTCACCAAACACCAAAACCCGTTACAAATGAAACATGAAAGGGTTGGCTTGCACGACAGACTGAATAGGCTGTCTCTGCTTTAAAAGGAGCATTTAAATCACTGTAAAATGAGCACAAATAACTACTGAATTGCCAAACAGGAGGCAAAAACCTGACAAAGTGTGCGTTAACACAAAATTACAGAACCCTTTTAAAAAAACAAAAGCACGTGAAATTATTCACACTTTTTCAGTTTAATGTTGAGATTCATTTTTTAACATCTGTCTCCCAAAAGATGAACTAACGATGCAATTAGTGTGTGCGTGTGTGTGTGCGCGCGTGTGTGTGTGTGTGTGTGTAGTATCAGTATTCTAATGAGGACAGACAAAAGAAGTCTGTAGCTCAGAGCCAATTGGACAGAGAGGAGCAGAGCATCAGAGACAGAAAGCTAGAGAGAGGAGTGAGATAGTTGGGGGTTAGGGAGGGTTCAGGCTGGTGGCAGTCAGTGCCTCAGGCAGGGTTTTGGGGTCAGGCCCCCCCAGACTGCCACACCAGCCCCCTTGGGCCCCGAGAGGGGGACACCAGGACCATGCTGGCCAAGGGAGGGGCACTCAATTAGGGCAGCATTCAAAATTTTAGCCCTGTGCTTCAGAAGAGAAGGCCACCTGATACCTATACACCTCAAACATCCTCCTACACCCCCTTAACCCCACCGAATGGACCTACTGCTGATTGACGCTGGAGTGTTTGAACTATTTGGAAGCACAAAAGAGGTGCTTACATTTTATTTAACACTGTCACCTGAATCAAATTCAAAACTTTGTCTTTAGATCGGCTCGGTCTTTAGATTCTAAGTGGCAAAGTGTTTTGTTCAAATACATGGACAAAGTTATTCGCTCAAAGATCGTTTAAAAAAATGTGTATAAATATTAAGGTTTGATCACGACTGATGATTAGTGAATAATTGACATTTTTGACAAAAAAGAGTTGCGATGCAATACCAGAAAGTGGTCTATATCAGTGTTTATTTAATGAAATCAAATATGGTGTAATAACAATGTGTAACAATATGTGCTAACTGAAAAAAAAGGTGTTGGTTAAAGCAAAGGTCACAACAGAAAGTCTCAATGAAGAAAAAAAGACTCAATGAAGTAATAAATTCTCACAGGTCTGTTGGCTAACAAGCTGTAGCTTCGAGGTCAAAGCTCCGGCAACACTTGGAATATAAAGAACAGCTTTCTTACTTGATCGTGTTTCAGCCTGTGGCATTCATCAGGGTCATCAAGAACTACATTCCAGAAAGCACCTAAAATATCATACATGTTTGACTGGAGAGAAAACAAAATAAAGGGAAACACTTTAAACAATCAGTCACATGAGTCCATTATATCACCAATCCACTCAGTTGTGTGACTGCACAGAACAAAATGTATAGAAAAAATAAAACAAGAAATCTTCTACATCCGGTATAATTATCCACCAGCACTGATGGCTGGGCATATGGTTAAATGGGATATAAGGTCAACTAGACTCATGAAAAGGGCTAATGTGAAAGCCACCTAAACAGGAAGAGATAAAATTTGAAGAGGTTTAGCTGTAAAGATGTGTTCAGACCAAATATCATCCATATGAATATATTCATCGGGGTGCATTTGGACCATTTTCCCCAAATTTCCATCTAACAGTCAACTCTGAGAACTACTTCCCTCCAAAGTGTAATCAAATTTGTAATAAAGTGAGAGTGGAATACTTTTCTTAGCCCTCTCCTTTTTTCTTTCTCTATGTAAAAGCAGTGTTTCATCACTGCTCACGTGATAAACTCAAGTCACTCACTATTAGCCCTTCAACCATTTCTGATGGTGTCTGGAGAATCTATAGCGACTCTATATATTTCCAAACACAGCAAAAAGTAAATTTTTTGCAATATTAAGTTGCAATATTTTAATTTTGACCCCACAGACATTTGTCTCTTTTGACTTCATAAGACTTTGCATGTAATTGTTCTGGAAGAAAATGTTGCTTGTGATCACACTGTAACATGTTTGCCAGCCAGAAATATTTCAGCACTGATCACTGTCTGAACTAAACCTTATGCTAAATCAAACACTGCATCTCATGTACGCAAACCGCTTTTCCATTTTTATAAATGCTGATGTAGAGCTGAAATTAAAGGATCAAACAAGAAAAAGAGGGGATTTTTACTTGTAAGACATGTAATTTAGTTAAATTAGCATATGATAGTTCTCTGACAAAGGCAATCTCCAAACTATATGATGTGCTCCTTCAAGCAAGGAAGGATACTACTCAAAATGTTAAGATTAAATGGGAATTGGAATCGGGGATGGGTATAACAAACGAGAACTGGGAGAGGATTTGTAATTTTCATTGGTACTCAACAAGTTCTTTATCTTGGAGAGACCACTGTTGGAAGAACAGTATTAGATTTTTCAAAACCCCTCATCAAAATAAATATAAAAATGGGACAGCAGAATGCTGGAGAAGATGTGGATCAGAAGAGGCACATCATTATCATATCTTTTGGGACTGCCCTAACTTAAAAAATTACTGGCTGGGAATTCATAAAACTTTGTGTGAGGTTTTTAAGATAAAATTTGACATCAATTTTGTAAATTTGTACTTGGGCTTGGTTGCTGGCTCGGTCCGGGGAGGGGACACAAAACTCTTACAAGCGCTATTAGCGGCCAGCAAAAAATCAATAACCAGAAAGTGGTTAAATCCAACTCCGCCAACACTTGAGGATTGGTTTAATGTGGTTTTCGAAATATTTAAAATGGAAAAATTTACATTCTTTTTAAAAATTCGAAAAGACAAATTCTACAAAATATGGAATAAATGGATTAGCTTTGTGTCCCCCATCCGCCCTGAATTGGTGTATCTCCCATGTATCGTACAATGTCAGGTTGACCCTCAACTTCATAATATGTACCTAATGTAGTCTTTGTAAATAAGTTAAACATGCTGCAATATGTAACACACTGTCAAGCCAATGAGTTAATTTTATTTATTTTTTGCTATCAGAATGTAAAACAAAAGGACTAAGAAAAAGTTTTTTTTTCTTTTTTTGACTAAATAATGTCAATGCACTTTATTGTAACAAGTCCCCTTTTGTTTTTTCTTTAATAAAAATATAATTAAAAAAAAAAGTAAGACATGTAATTTGTTTATCTATACAGCAGCTTTAAAAAGGCCACATAGCAGGTTCCTCGTGGATCTGGACTGGTATTTGATATCATTCCCAGCGTATTGAAATATATATTTTTTATGACTTTATATCATACAGCTGACACTGACACAGCAGCCTTCAGTATTTTTCCATGGGAGCCATGCAGTAGGATGTAACCAACAGGAGACCCAATATTAAGATGACATAAAAATTTACATTCATAACATAAAGGGCAACATACTTACCTTATAATCCACTTCTACTGAAAAAACAACAAAAATTCACTATGTGGAACCGAGCTGGAAAGCAGTGAGGAGTGATGGGTCAGTTTTGAAAGTATATGGTTTATTTTTCCATAAAGTAAGACGATCAAGTCACGTAAAATTAAAAAAAATCAAATCAGGCTATGAAAAATATTCAAAATTATGTAATTAAAGAGGAACCATCATGGCTGATCAGATTTTTCTATGGTGGAGGGAACAAAAGAAGAAGAAAACAGTCAATTTACTACTAAAAGCAGCATTATTGAAAACTAAGCAAAATCTAAGTAAAATAAAATAGACAAAATGTTTGAAATTAAATAATGCAACTACACCGTTTTGGACAAAATCCTAAACCTGCTGCTTTAAACGGGACTATACAAACTATACAGTGACAATGTCCATCTTTTTTCATCTGCTTTTTGTGGCTTTTTCATTCACACACACACTTGCACACTGTCAGAGGGTAGGGGTTCAGTGTCTTGCCTGAGGACACTGCCAACACTTGGTTTAATAGACAACCGTCTCTATCATGTGAGCCACAGCTATCTCTAAAAGCCTTAAAATCATATATGAAAAGGCTGCATGCTTCCAGTGCAGTGTAAGATATACGTAAAATATGTTTTGCTTGCCCATACTGCGATTTGTGCTTGGAAAAGGCTTTTCTGTATTACCATTATCATCAGTGTGATAATATTTAATCATTATTATTGTGCATTATTATTGTTTTTCATTTAACAGAAGGTTCAATAAACACTCCATTTTCAAAAAATTTTAAATTTCTGGCAATTATTTCCCAGTTCAGGCTTTAAAGTTAAACAAAAATAGCAAGTTAATTGAACAGGTTGCAATTTAGAAAACTAAAAGCAAAAAGCTAAGTGAGAATAATTTAAAACACTGCAAACCACTGTTTACCATACAACAGAAAATGGTATCTCCACTGTACCTTTCATGGTGTTGTATCAGAAAATGACTGAAGATATACCAACATGAGTTTGAGATGGTAATGATGCAGAAATGGTCTGTTGTGTTTGCTTTGGCCAGTCTGTTGTCTCTGAGGTGCCGCTGTGTGTGTTTGTGTGTTGCTGGGTTTCACAGTTGCATAATTAGCAATAGCATTAGCATGCCTAACATCTCAGCTGCTGCTCCACAATACTCACAGGAAGAGCCCTGTTGAAAATCCTCCCAGTAACTGTCAATCCCACTCTCTCTGTCTTACACACATTCTCCCACTACCTCCCTTCTCCTCGCTCTCATTTGGTCTGCGCGCTTGTGCAACATTTCATGCGTCGTTGGAAAATGCGCCTAATTGCCAGGCAGCAAACATTTCAACTCTTCTGGTGCTTCTCAGTGAACTTTATCATCTTTCTCTTTATTCAATCAGATACATGGAAACACATGGGGGGGGGGGGGGGGGGGGGTTGTGCTGGATCCAGGCATTCCTTGCTGATTTGCCACAGTCGAGCTGTTAGTTTCACTGTTGTGGGAGATTTTGTGTAATTAATTGGTTCTTCTGGGGGTCAAGTGGTTTCATCTCATTTCAGTCACCTTGTACATCAAGCAGCCATGTCTGCACCTGTTTCCTGCTCTCAGCAGCTGCCAACTGGGCCTCCCAGATGACTATTGATCCCATCAGATCACGCACGCACTCACTTGCGTGCACACACACAGACACACACACTTGAAATGCTTTATTTGTGACTAATTAAATTTGCCAGAGCTAGCCTTGAATATTACAGAAGTTCAGCAAGGTTTATTCTTAATTTGCTTTTTCCAGTATCTGGCAGGTTTTCCTCAGCATCCACAAGACTACAGGAGAACTTATAGGTCAACCTGACGTCACACCAGAGTAAACATTAGCACAAACATAATGTGGAAGTTACTTTCAGTATAGAGAATATTAATGTTTTTTAATAACTTCAAAATGTACATATTTGTAGTTGCAAGGCTCTTTAATGTGTTTTATTAACATATATATTTTTTCCTGTATACCATAAATTGTCAAACATCAACCAAAGAAAGAATAAACTATGGAGAGGTCTTTTGATTCCCTCCATTTAGTTATGTAATCATCTCCACTTTCTTTTAGATGTTATTTTCAATATTGTCTTTTCTATTTGTTGTTTTATAGTATAAACATCCTCAGCTTCACCTAAACATGGATCACACATTTGCAACTAAAATCTTTGGGTAACAGTACAACCCATGCGATTGGTTCATATTTTTAATAGCAGTGTCTCTTCTTTCATCTTTCTTCGTCTATTTTACAATATAAGAATTTAAGGTGTTGTGAGCATATCCATGTCTTTCACTAGAGCAACCGGCTCTTACTATAAGCATCAGCCAAAACAAACAAGCAAATAAGATACATACAAAAAAAGAAAACCCAATCTCAAACACAAAGCCATGCAGAACCAGTGTCTGCAGTTCCCATATTGGCCACTTGAGGCTGGCTAAAATCAGCACAGGCTCAATGTTTTAAAGTGCTTAACTTTATAACCACACGTCGACCTCACATGATGTTTGTGCTCCTGGTACCTTTTTATTCTGTAGTGAGGACCGTCCAAGAACGTTTCACACTCCAGTGTTGGTGATTGAAACAGTTTACTAGTACATTACTTAACACTACTAACAGTTATGCATGTCTTTACATTGCAGTCATAATGTTTATGGATGAAGAGGTTGAGGGGCAGAATGTAGAAATCATTGGATAGGATCATGTTTTTATAAACAGTCTATGAAAGTAAGGTTTTAAGGTAATGTTTCTATTTTACTGTATGCCTCTATCCGGTTGTTAAGTGATGACGTATGAACTCTGCTTCCGGGTCCAAACTACTGTGTTAATTACGGTTTTGTGTTTTTAGCGTGTTTTAATGCTTTGTATCTTGGTCTATTTAATCTGAACCAGCCACTAAAAAAAGTCAGTGATCACTGTCAACCTCTCTCAGTTTTTATTACCACTATTATTATTTATCACCGTTAACTCGTACGCGCGCACGCGGTGGCCGGGAACGTCGGGGAGCCCAGCGACGAGGAGACCCGCTCGGTAGAGCAACAGGTGGCGTCCTTCCTCCAAAGCAAGGGGATAGAGATGGACCTGGAGCACATAGAAGCATGTCACTCACTGCCCAGGAGGAGTGACAGACTGCCGGCCATCATTATGAGATTTGTCAATCGGAAGAACAAGGTCGCACTGCTGAAACAAGGACGCAAACTGAAAGGCACGGACGTTTTCATTAATGAGCATCTGACACGAAAAAACGCAGACATCGCGAGGAAGGCAAGGCAACTGAAGAAGAACGGTAAAATACAACATACATGGGTAACAAACTGTAAGATTTTCATTAAGCTAAACGGGACACCAGAAGAGGCAAAAGTACTGATAGTGAGGAACATGGAGGATCTGGACAAGTATAACTGACACCAATGTATCAATTACACCAGGAAATGACATGGACACGTTGAAATTAGTTCTTCAACAGAAAGTAATTGATCTAGAATATAAGGAGCATAATATAATAGATCCAGAAATAGATTCTGAAAGTAACTTTCTCTCTTCTTTTGTTAAAAATTGTAATTATTTCACTCAGGAACAATATGAAAAAGAAATTAACCTAGACGGGAAGCTCTCATTAATTCACTTTAACAGCAGAAGTATGTACTCTAATTTTGATTTCATTAAGGACTATTTGCAACAATTTTCTCGCCCCTTTAGTGTTATAGCCATCACTGAAACTTGGTTCAATGTCGATAAAGGAATAGATTTTTGTTTGAATGGATATGATTTAAAATACATGAATAGATTAAATAAGGCGGGCGGCGGGGTTGCTATATATGTTCATAACTCTATAAAATATAATGTTGTAACAACTATGTCTATGGCTATTGATGGAATTTTGGAATGTTTGACTATTGAGATTATGAATGAAAAAAAGAGAAATGTTATAATAAGTTGTATATATCGGACACCCAGTTCAAGTATTGACACTTTTAATGAATGGATAGAAAAAACGTTTGCTTCGGTGAACCAAAAATTACTATTTATCTGTGGTGATTTTAACATTGATTTGCTAAATCCAACAAGGTTAAAAGCCATTGATGACTTTACTGACACAATGTACAGCTTATCACTATATCCAACAATAACAAAGCCAAGCAGAATAACATCACATAGCGCCACTATTATTGACAACATTTTTACTAATGTCATGGATTTCCAAATTAATAGTGGTCTGCTTGTCTGTGATATAACTGACCACTTATCAGTTTTTATTTTGTGTGACTGTGATTTAAAAAAAATAGATACCAAGATCATGATAGCAAAGCGAACAATAAATGAAGAAGCAATTCATGCCTTCAATTTTGATTTAGCACAACAAGATTGGAGTTCGGTGTATGAAGAGTCAGATGTGGACAAGGCTTATGATAATTTTCTAGATATTTTTACTATGTGGTACAATAAACATTGTCCTGTAAACGAACACATGACAAAGAAAAAAAAGATAAAAAGTCCTTGGCTCACAAAAGGAATTATTAATGCTTGCAAAAAGAAAAACAATCTGTATAAACAGTTTATCAAAGTAAAAACAAAAGAAGTGGAACAAAGATATAAAGCATATAGAAATAAATTGACTGATATTATAAGAACGAGCAAACAACTTTATTATAGAAGAAGATTATATGAAAATAAAAACAATATAAAAGGAACTTGGGATGTGTTAAACAACTTAATTAAACAAGGATCTTCTGGAACATCATATCCTGAATATTTTACTGATGCAAATGGTGAAAATCACAACATGAGTAATATTGTCGATGGGTTCAATAAATTCTTCATAAATGTTGGCCCTGAACTAGCAGCGGACATCCCGTGTCATAAAAATGAAAATATCAGTAATATAAAATCAAATCCCTTTTCACTGTTCCTCTCAGCTACAAATGAGCAAGAAGTAATAAATATCACATTAAAATGTAAAAGTAAGTCTTCAATGGATTATCATGACATAAATATGTCTGTAGTTAAACAGGTTATTCTGAATATTGCTAGTCCCTTAACATATATCTGTAATTTATCATTTCAGTCCGGTTGTTTTCCAAAAAAAATGAAAATTGCGAAAGTAATACCACTATATAAAAGTAATGACAAACACAGTTTTACCAATTATAGGCCTATTTCTCTACTGCCTCAATTCTCAAAAATTCTAGAAAAACTTTTTAATTCAAGATTAGAAAAATTCCTTGAAAAACATCAAATAATAAATGTTGGTCAGTATGGTTTCAGAACGCAAAGAACCACTTCAATGGCGATAATTGAGGCAGTAGAAGAAATTACTGATACACTGGATAAAAATAAATATGCAGTTGGTATTTTTGTTGACCTCAAAAAGGCCTTCGACACAATCAATCACTCAATTTTACTGGATAAATTGGAAAGATATGGTATTCGAGGGAAAGCTGGTAACTGGTTAAAAAGTTACCTAACAGGTCGGGAACAATATGTTAGCATAGGGCATTACCATTCAGAGAAACTTGGTATTACATGTGGTGTTCCCCAAGGGTCAGTGTTGGGACCAAAACTTTTCAATGTATACATAAATGATATTTTTGATGTTTCTCAAGTACTTAAACTCATACTGTTCGCAGATGACACCAACATATTTTTCAGTAGCGATGATTATACTGATCTTGTAATGACTGTAAACAGGGAGCTAAAATTAATAAAAAAATGGATGGACATAAATAAATTATCATTAAATATAAATAAAACTAAAGCAATGTTTTTTGGTAATTTAAAATATAATATAGAATTACCAATTATCATTGAAGGTGTACCAATTGATAATGTGAGTGAAAACAAATTTTTGGGAGTTATAATTGATAACAAAATTTCATGGAAACCCCACGTCAGACACATAAAAACCAAAATTTCTAGAAGCCTCGCAGTTTTGAACAAAGTGAAACAATTCCTTGATAAAGATGCACTTCGTACTCTGTACTGTACCCTGGTTCTTCCATATCTTACATATTGTGTGGAAGTGTGGGGAAATACATATAAAAATACAACTAATCCATTAGTCACAGTACAGAAACGAGCACTGCGTATTATTCACAAGGCTGGTTATCTAGATCATACTCACAAATTCTTTCTTCAGGCAAAGTTACTTAAATTCCAGGATCTGGTTAATTACAATACATCCATAATTTTGTATAAAGCTTTTACTAAACTTTTACCGGCAAATTTACAAACTAGATTTGAAATTCAAGAAAAGGTTTATAATGTGAGAGGCTTTGGAGAATTCAAATTACCCAGAACTCGAACAACCCGTAAAGGCTTTTGTGTGTCTGTATGTGGTGTGAAAATCTGGAACAGTCTGAGTTTACAATTGAAACAATGCAAAAATATTCATAGATTTAAATTTCTCTACAAACAGTTGGTCTGGTCACAGTATACTCAATGATGGGTTTTAGTGTGCTCTGTAATGTCTGTCCTCTTACCATTGCTGGTATGGATTCCAAAATAAAATAAAAAAAATAAAGTGTGCGTATGTATGTACATATATGTACATGTGTGTGTAGATATATATGTATGTATATGTATGTGTGTTTGTTACTTGTAGTTATTACTGCCTGTTACCTGTGGTAATGCAATTTATAATTTATATATTCTGTATTCAGTTATGAAGGCTCTAATTGTTGGTTGCGAGCTGCCGCTTAGATGCTTGTATCTGCCCGGGGCTGTTGATGGGTCTGTATGCAATGATGGGCGTAGCTGCGGGAAGTTTATTGTTTTTTTTTTGTTGATGAGTGAGTATAGGGGTGGGATTTAATAAGTTTTCTTCGTCCCACTCCTTTTTCAGGCAAGTTTTGTTTTTTGTTTTGTGTATTTTATGTTCAATATAGGTATTTGTTGTGCCTGAAAATGAATAAATAAATGAAAAATAAAATGAAAAATGAACTCGGTTTTCCTGGGTCTTTTCACGTGTGTTATGAATAAATCTTCTTTTTTCGGTACCGGTACTAGTTTTATTTTGTTGTATTTATCCGCGACACCTTAAAGGCCGGTCCGTGAAAATATTGTCGGGCATAAACCAGTCCGTGGCACAAAAAAGGTTGGGGACTGCTGCTTTAGACAATCTGGATGCAAATAGGATGCAGTGGTACAACGGGTTGAATAAAACACAATAACAAAACAACAAATTCAGAACCATAAATTGGAATTGACTTGAATTGTGAATAAATACTTACTTTGATTAAGGTTTTTGTTTCAAGAACCCTTTCTAAAATCTAATCAATATTTATTAAACTCTGTTTAATAAATATTGATTCCTAATAATGTAAGTTTTGAAAAAATCCTTCAAGGAGTGATTATGAAATGAAAATTTAAAAATACATGTTACTTGCTGAGGATTTGTTTTTAAATCCACTCTAATTTTTGCCGGCTGCTTTGTTCAGACATGTGGGCTATTACGGTCTATTATCTGAGATATATTTGACCCTTTACAAAAACTGGGCAGTTATGGAGTCTAAAGATATTTTCTCAAAGAAACTTTAAATTAAATGTTTAAAAAGTGCACATATGCTGAGCCATGCATTCATGCATACACAAGTGCTTTTAACAAAGAGTCTCACTGGGTCAGACTTTATTGAGCACTTGAAAAGAGTCTCAATTTCAGGTCAAAGGTTAAGGGGTGCCATGTCCAACCTGCCTCCAGCTTCATTGTTTTTTCATAGATTTTTAGACATTGCTCCAGGAAGATTAGTTCAAGCAATAAAGGATTCATCCTTCCCATGTCTATTTCCATTAACACGTAGGGAAACTGTAATTTTATTTTTCGGCGAATAAAAATTGCTTAAAGTAAAATAAATAGATAAATATAAAAAAATCCCTGACATTAATTAATGTGAAGAAGAAAATATCAAAACATGCTGATCTGTTAAGAACCTCCTGATTACCAAACCTGGTGATTTTCATTATGGAACTTTAGCTGAAGACTTAAATGCTTAGAAGGTTTCTGGGTTTTAAAAAAAAGTTTTTCCAACAAACTTCAGATGAATGTATAACATTTTATGATTAAAGCAATACTATTAACTTGCTCACTTACACATCAAAAGGCACGTTGGGTCTTTTATACCCTATCTGGCCATCATTCAGACAACAGAAGAACTTGATTAGTGATTGTAATGTGATTACTAAATGTAGAGGAGTTTTACCACAGACAATTTACGCCCATTACACCCCAAAATATGAAAGATATGCAGTACCTGGATTAATGTGAATAAAAATGTTCTTTGTATAGTTAAAGGAATTTTGGTCAATGAAAGAATGGAAACTGCCCAAAACATAACAAAATTCATGCGTTTCACACTTGATTTGGTAGTGAAGAGTTTTATCTCATCCCTTCTGTGACTAAATAATTTAAAACTGGCCGTTGTTCTCTAATTTACGAACCATACAATCCAAACATTTGAGCCAAGGCCACTGCTACTACTAGTAATAGCAACTTGATATAATACTTACCAGTGTTGGAGAGTAACGGAATACTTGTACCGCCGTTACGTATTGAAAATACAAAATATGAGTAACTGTATTCCGTTACAGTTACCATTTAAAAAGGTGGTATTTAGAATACAGTTACTTTGTTGAAATAAATGGATTACACGGCCGTATTTTCCTGTTTCATATTGTCGCGGGTCAGGACTGTTTGGGTTTTGTTTGACAGCTGTGTTCTGTTGTTCCAGGCGGCAGCGTTACGGTTGCCATTGTTACAGGGTGACGCTCTCTCTGCGACTGTCTGTTTCCTGGGTGAGAGAGTGCCTTTTTTGTTGTTGTTGTGCTAGGCTAATAGGCAGAATGCTACAGGCATAGCCCTAAAGAATGTAGCCTCATGGGCAGTGTAGTCCGTGCTGCAGGGAGAACGGACTGCCATACCCGTTATGTGTTTGTGAGCGCGAGGAGGGAGAAAAAAAGAGAGTGGAAAAGTACGAGCTGTCATCGAGCAGAAACGGGAGCTGGAAGCATGTAATAGTAAAAAATCACACAGCAATTTTGTAAGTAATCCAAAGTATTCAGAATACGTTACTCTCATTGAGTAACGTATTCGGAATACGTTACAAAATACATTTTGGGGCATGTATTCTGTAATCTGTAGTGGAATACATTTTAAAAGTAACCTTCCCAACACTGATACTTACAAAACTTATAATGGAAACGATGAAATAAACAAACAAAAACTTAAAAAAATATGTGCAAAAATACTAAAAACTGTTTAATTATATAAATTGTAATGGATCCAATGTGCCTTGTTGTGTTATAAAACAAAAAATATAGAAAACAGCAATTCATATTTATGCAGTGTGTAGATATATGTTAATCAATTAATACATTTGATGTCTATGCCTCTTCTATGCGCATTAAAAGTTCAATGAACCAATACGACGAAAGTACATAAATTATATAGGACAACCATTTTAACGTGCTTGAGCAGGCCTCATATCAGACGAAGTAATAAACAGTAACTGTTGCTGTAAAACATATGGTCTTTGCTATGACTGTTTCAATGGGTTATGCATCAGAAAGGATTATGGGGGCGTACTTTAGAAAGATCTGTTACAGTGTAGCTTTCAGGGCATGCTAGCATGTTCCACTTTACACCCAACAGTTTTAAAATCAGGCACAGGCACTATTTTTAGTTAACAATAATCAGCAGCACAACAACCATTGGACTAAGAATAAGGATGGGCTTTGTTGCAAAACTGTTGCTCATTACAAGCTGCTTGGGGTTCTTGACAAATTTAATTTTCTGAAACCTTTGGTGGAAAATCACCCAGTGAAATAAACCTTAGCTGCACAAAATACCAAGTTAAGGCAATCAATTTCAGCTTGCACAAGCTACATGAATGCCAAAGTACTAAAATAGCAAATACAAGCTGCCAAATCTGTTTTCCTTCATTGAGACTTTGCATGCACGAGTTACACATTTGCATAATAACAAATATACATTAGGCAGTTCAAGATTTGTCTTTATAGGATATCGTAGCTCATTTTGTTCTGTGGTTACATTTTATTTCATATCATTTCTATAAAATGGTTAATTATGCTACCCCCCCCCCCCTTTTTTTTTAATATTATGGGTTAATAGATTTGTGCAATGACAACACAAACATTGTCGACTGACATGACAGATTAGGACTGGAACATCATTACACAAACTGGGAGTCATTATAAAGTTAAAATGTTGTTATTTATTCAGTCACATTTACAGTGGGGCAAAAAAGTATTTAGTCAGCCACCGATTGTGCAAGTTCCCCCACCTAAAATGATGACAGAGGTCAGTAATTTGCACCAGAGGTACACTTCAACTGTGAGAGACAGAATGTGAAAAAAAAATCACAGATGATGAGTTCAAACAGGTGCCATTCATACAGGTAACGAGTGGGGGACAGAAAAGCTTCTTACAGAAGACGTTACAGGTCTGTGAGAGCCAGAGATTTTCCTTGTTTGAGGTGACCAAATACTTATTTTCCACCCTAATTTACGAATAAATTCTTTACAAATCCTACCATGTGAATTCATGGATTTTTTTTTTCACATTCTGTCTCTCACAGTTGAAGTGTACCTCTGGTGCAAATTACTGACCTCTGTCATCATTTTAAGTGGGGGAACTTGCACAATCGGTGGCTGACTAAATACTTTTTTGCCCCACTGTATGCACCACCACTGGTGGTGCTGTAATGCTGTGGGGATATTTTTTGGAACACCTTGGGTGGCTTAGTACTAATTGTGCGTCATTTAAACACCACAGCTACAGGGAGTGCAGAATTATTAGGCAAGTGTTATTTTTGAGGAATAATTTTATTATTGAACAACAACCATGTTCTCAATGAACCCAAAAAACTCATTAATATCAAAGCTGAATGTTTTTGGAAGTAGTTTTTAGTTTGTTTTTAGTTTTAGCTATTTTAGGGGGATATCTGTGTGTGCAGGTGACTATTACTGTGCATAATTATTAGGCAACTTAACAAAAAACAAATATATACCCATTTCAATTATTTATTTTTACCAGTAAAACCAATATAACATCTCCACATTCACAAATATACATTTCTGACATTCAAAAACAAAACAAAAACAAATCAGCGACCAATATAGCCACCTTTCTTTGCAAGGACACTCAAAAGCCTGCCATCCATGGATTCTGTCAGTGTTTTGATCTGTTCACCATCAACATTGCGTGCAGCAGCAACCACAGCCTCCCAGACACTGTTCAGAGAGGTGTACTACTCCTTGTAAATCTCACATTTGATGATGGACCACAGGTTCTCAATGGGGTTCAGATCAGGTGAACGAGGTGGCCATGTCATTAGTTTTTCTTCTTTTATACCCTTTCTTGCCAGCCACGCTGTGGAGTACTTGGACGCGTGTGATGGAGCATTGTCCTGCATAAAAATCATGTTTTTCTTGAAGGATGCAGACTTCTTCCTGTACCACTGCTTGAAGAAGGTGTCTTCCAGAAACTGGCAGTAGGACTGGGAGTTGAGCTTGACTCCATCCTCAACCCGAAAAGGCCCCACAAGCTCATCTTTGATGATACCAGCCCAAACCAGTACTCCACCTCCACCTTGCTGGCGTCTGAGTCGGACTGGAGCTCTCTGCCCTTTACCAATCCAGCCACGGGCCCATCCATCTGGCCCATCAAGACTCACTCTCATTTCATCAGTCCATAAAACCTTAGAAAAACCAGTCTTGAGATATTTCTTGGCCCAGTCTTGACGTTTCAGCTTGTGTGTCTTGTTCAGTGGTGGTCGTCTTTCAGCCTTTCTTACCTTGGCCATGTCTCTGAGTATTGCACACCTTGTGCTTTTGGGCACTCCAGTGATGTTGCAGCTCTGAAATATGGCCAAACTGGTGGCAAGTGGCATCTTGGCAGCTGCACGCTTGACTTTTCTCAGTTCATGGGCAGTTATTTTGCACCTTGGTTTTTCCACACGCTTCTTGCGACCCTGTTGACTATTTTGAATGAAACGCTTGATTGTTCGATGATCACGCTTCAGAAGTTTTGCAATTTTGAGACTGCTGCATCCCTCTGCAAGATATCTCACTATTTTTGACTTTTCTGAGCCTGTCAAGTCCTTCTTTTGACCCATTTTGCCAAAGGAAAGGACGTTGCCTAATAATTATGCACACCTGATATAGGGTGTTGATGTCATTAGACCACACCCCTTCTCATAACAGAGATGCACATCACCTAATATGCTTAATTGGTAGTAGGCTCTCGAGCCTATACAGCTTGGAGTAAGACAACATGCATGAAGAGGATGATGTGGACAAAATACTCATTTGCCTAATAATTCTGCACTCCCTGTATAGGAGACTATAGAAGTAGTCGTTACATTTCTTATACTTTACTCATGTTTTGTAGGATGTATATTTTGATAATCGATGTCGATGCCACGTGTAGTTACACTTCCAGGAAGGTGCACGCCAGTTTATGCCATAGACTACATTGGGTTTCGTAGGGGTTCGTGGTTAAAAGCAGACATTGTGTACACTTCCTGCTGAAGCATAAATTTCCAGTAAGTGAGAATGAAACATCAAATGTGTGGAGGAATAAAAAAACAGAACCTGTGGTGTTTTTCACTTTTGGGGGGCACTGCTGCACCTGAATGCCCTTCAATGGGCCTGGAAGTTCAGGTGCAAAGCATGCTGGGATGCTACGCTAGTCTCTCTCAGGAGAAACTCTTAAATTAGAGATTGTGGAGACACAAACATGTAGGCATGGAAAACAGTGCAACGCATTTTAAAGCTCATCTGCAAACTGATTCTGTCAGGGAGACTTAGTGACGTGCGGCTGCCTCCTACAGCTTTCCTCCATAACGGCACCGGTCGTCATCTGCGTTGTGCTGTCCACCAGGGAGAAGGAGAGGCGGCGGGCTCTAAATAGAGCCTCCCTCGGTTAAATATTAACACTCGCCTTCCTTTGACAGAGAGCAGCCCGCCATGTCGCCTTCCATCTCCACCATGGGGAGATGCAACACAGCATAGCACTCAAACACACACACACAAAAACACTTGGACACGACACTGAAGTACGGACAAAACACATGCACAGAAATGAAGCACTTGATGAAGCTTTTTCAACATTATAAAAGCTTTTTCATTTCTCTGTTTAGTCTGGCCTAACCTGGTCTCACAAGAAGGAATTTGTGAAATGACCATAACTTCTCAGCACTGCGTTCTGTGGTTAAAGCACATAATTTCTTACTGTAACCTCAGGTCTGATATTTTACAAGCACTTATCAACTTTACTTTCCCAACAAAATACTTTTGGGGCCCAAACCTAACCAAGCGCTACAAAAATAATCTAAAAATAATATTCCAGCAGTGGATTCAAACTTTGAATTTTGTCAACTTGAGGCATCACCATTACCAACAGACCTACTTAAAAAATTTGAACTTGGCCGAATTTACTTCAACATTGTTTCCATAGTGCTATCATGTAATGTTGAATTATTAAGTGCCAACACTGGTAATGTGTGCTTTAGGGGTCATACACATACTTCTATATGCTGAGGTTGGCTTTATGAAAAGAATAAAGTCAAATCTTTAATGTGTCTTTAATAAATTTGCAGAATTTCGTGTCGAACTCTAATTCTTTCCCCCCATAAAGAATAAGGAAAAATATATTGTGAAGCGGCTGTCAAGCCATCATTTAACAATAAACATCTTCACTGAAAGCATGCAATTTCTCAGCAGGGCGAGGCTTGTTTCTCTGTTGGTTTTTAGTATCCTTCAACACTGACAAACACACTCTTAACCCAATATGGCCTTGAAAGATAGCAAGTGTGTGTATATGAGATCCTTATAAGTAAAGCGGTGATGGCAAAAAACAGACTAATGACGGATTGACTTATCTGACAAGGAAAAGCAATATATGCAGTACGACACTTTACACTAGAGACCTATTGAATATAATGTCCTTTTATAATAATGAAGATCCGCAGCATGTGTTAAGAATGTAGAAACATGCTCTGACAAGATGTGAATATGTTTCAGAAATTGTCAGTTTTAATAAGTTTGTAAAATGCACAAAATAAAATTTGCATGCACTCCTTTCCATTAGTCTGATCCTAATTGAACATGTCAGTCACTTTTTCCTAAAAGTCAAGGGGGCAGTCTTACTTAGTAAAGTTTCTGTGTCACTTCAGCCACAGCTGCACTGGATACAAACTCACTGGATACAGAATTCACTGATGGGATCCACTAACAGCACATAATCCAAAAAAAGAACAAAAGATTGAGGATTCTCTTGTGCTATGCAGCTCACTGCCTATATATGTCCGTTTACTTATTTTTAAAGCATCATTTCATAGCATAGGTCATCTGACCATGCCAATAATCCAGTATCTAATCAGCCAATCACATGGCAGCAACACCATGCATTTAGGCATGCTCAAGATGACCTGATGAAGTTCAAACCAAGCATCGGAATGGGGAAAAAGAAGTAATTTAAGTGACTTTAAAAGTGCCAAGGTTGCTGGTCTGAACATTTCAGAATCTGCTGGTTTGCTGGGATTTTCTCACACAAACATCTCTAGGGTTTAAAGAAAACGGGTGGCAGTCCTCTGAATGAAAATGTCTTGTCTGATACCAGAGGGGAATGGGTAGACTGCTTCGAGGTGATAAGAAGGCAACAATAAGTGAGTTAACTACTGTTTACAACCAAGATTTGCAGAAGAGCATCTGTGAATGCAAAACTCACTGAACTTTGAAGCAGATGTACTACAGCAGCAGAAGACCCGACTGAGTGGAAATATAAAGAAAATAGTTCTCAGCTTGCATGTCATACTGTCTTACATGCATTTCCCTGCTTGGTGTGTCTTTGTCTCTCTTGCTAATAATGCCAAATCACCATTACATATCCACTTGTGAAAAGATAAATAATCTGCCTTGTGTTTGGCTTGACTTGAACTGATCTGGCATGATATTATGAACACCCCCGTTCTGCAGTGGACAGCATGGGCACCCTGACTGGTCTGTGGCTGTTCAGCCCCATATACAACAAAATGCGATGCGCTGTATATTCCGAAACCGTTCTATCACAACCAGCATTTTCAGCAATTCGAATTAGAGTACCTCATCTGTTGGATTGGACCACTCAGGTCAGCCTTTACTTCCTACATGCATGTATGTAGGTAAAGAAGCATGCATAAAAGATTCAGATATTTTCCTATAGGGTGCTTTTCTTTACAGTCAAACATAGTATAACATTTTTTTTTTTTAAGAAAATGTTAATCTGCTAATCCCAGACATCATTCAAGAAGGCAACAGTGGATGATGAGTAGCACAACGCCACAACAATCATCTTTTCCTCTTTCTTCTCCCCATTCTTACATCATCCTTTAGTAGTCATGCCTCATTCTTCCTATCATCCTGACGAAATGTTTTAGTTTAAAACTACAGACCATGACAAATCACATCACTGCAAAGAAAACCGGGTTAATAATCAAGCAAGTAGGATTTGGCCAAACATAGAAAACTTCATCAAACAACTTGATTATGAAACTTTTCAGGGGTCTTGATGTTTCAAACAGTATTTCTGAAATTGTCATTCATGGCCAAAAAATGCAAATAACCTGAGTCCAGCTATGTTTTCAAAAGGCAGGTCCCACAGCAGAGCGGATTAAAAAACAACCTGTTACATGAAACAAGCCTAATATATTTATACAACCTGTTAGTCGTAGCGGTTGATGAATTGTAGAAAAGAAAAGGGAAGTTATTGAGGCAGACAGAGCGGTCTAAAGCGTATCCAAATGAGGCGGATGGGAGAATCATAAAAACTCTGACTTCAAAAAGCATTGTTGGAAACGATCAGTGTACACACCCGCAGATTCTTGCAGCAAGGTATGGATCTGGCAGAGGTATTATGCCTGCATGTTTAATTCATAGCTGTTTTCCTTCTTTCTGATCAGAAACATGAAAGAGAGAGTTTTGCCTGGAGAAAAAACAAAATGGCTGAACTCATCAATACACTGACAACACTCGCCTGCCTATTCAGCAGGTATACTCAGGGAAAGGAGGCAGAAATGCCAAACTTCATAAGGACATCTATTTTAATGGCAGTCCATGCAATATTGTTGTATTTGTTTTATTTGTATTGTTTTATTCTTTTATGTGGGATTTATCATTATGATATTTTTATGTTCTGCCCTAAGGAGAAAACACAACAAATGAAAAAGCTTTTCACAGATGTGAATTCTCTACATGTGAAAGCCTGAGAAAGTACTAACAGACCAGAGCAGATACAAAGCAAGCTCATATAATTACTATGGATGAGCAAAATTTTCAGTGTTTTATTCTTTGAGATGATTAAGTATTTATATTTTAGACAACGTTCTCTATTGATTAACATTTTGAATGAAATGTAGAATTCAGCAGTGAGATTTTGATAGACAGATGTCTTTTTTTCCACTTTGTGGAAGGGAAACTTCTTCCCTTCAATTCATTCAGCTGTTGTTTTGTATATTATGGCCTTTCTTGAAGGTATTTCTTTTAAACTTTCCGTTATAGGAATGTTAGGACTAATCAAAGTTACTGTTATTATAAAATGTTCACTGTGATCACTTGTCAAAGGAATTTACAAATTTGCTTAGAGCTGGTTCCAGGTCTTCTGGGGCAAGTCCAAGTCCAGTTTCGAGTCATTCAAAACACATTCAAGTCTGAGCCCATGTCAGAAATATTCTGTCAAAAACAAGCTGCAGCAAAACTTAACGTGATGACTGCAAGTCTAATTCAAGTCTGAGTCATTTGTCTGTCATGTCTGAAGGACCAAGCTGGTTGGGAATCAGTTTTCCAGCCAGATGAGTCTTAGTTTACAAAATTAAAAAAATATATAGTTCTGGGTCCTTCAAAGAGAACAGAACAAAACTCAAACAGTGATGTAAACCTAAAATAGGCAAGTCAATACAGAAGTAACTGCTCAAACACAACTAACCAACTAACAAAAAGGATTTAAATACTGGTTGATCAGACCAAATTACACACAAAAAGCAAAGACTTGAAAACTAATCATGTAATTACAATGAAACAAAGGCAGCAGTAAGACTGTAGATATTCCATAAAAATACGGAAGGCTGTATCGTTTTAAGATAGAGGAATTTTACATATTAATTTGTTTTTTACAGATGTGTTTCTGAACATTAGGCAGAAAGAGTAGACAAGCAGGTGAAATAAAGAAGCTCTGAGATCAGAGCAGGAATTTCAAAATTAAAAAAAAGGAAACGATCAACAACAAAGAGAAAAAGCACAGATTGTAATTTAGAAGGCTTTTTGTAATTCCTTTATTTGACTGTACCTGATGCCTTTTTGGAGTATTTTAACTGAACTATATGGGTAGCAATATAGCTTGTTGTGTGCTACAGAGAGTACCACAAGAGTACCAAGAGTTATTTGCTCTAATTTTGTTGAAATTCTAATGGCCTGTTTTGTTTGCATTTTAATTCTATTTATTTGTTATTGCTCCTACAGTTTCTGGATACAGCTTGCTAAGTGGGCTCGTTAATATTATCTGACATCTTAATATTTCATCCTTTCGTCTAGCAATCAAAATGCTGAATCCGTGTAACCTAAACTGGAGGTTTCAGACTTCATAGTTAACAAAGTAATGGGTGACAACACAATGGTGATCTTCTATATACAGTCTGTTTTAAACATCCATCTCTGTCAAACTCTATATATTGCCAGTTTGGATTTTTGTTGAATATGTGCTACCTCTAAACTGCATCCCAGACACTTCATGCAGATGAAATGACCTTTTTCTGGCTTTATAACGCTGCGTTCACAAAAGATAACAAATAATTTGCTTTCTTACACAGCATGGGGAGCAGTACTTGAACATATCAAGAACAATGCACTCCTTTCTTAGTTGAGTCAGTGTGTCGTGTTTGAAGTCTTTTGCTGTGCTAAACTGTAACGTTTTGGTGTGTAATACAAGAAATGGGCAATAAATTGAGGCTTAACAGTCTTTTAGAGATTAGACATTTACGAATGTCTATTTGTGAATGCAGCATTTATATTGAGGCAACTCAGAGAGCACTGTTGCCAAACAACCCTCCACTCAACTGAAGGCAGTTCACCAGGCTGTAACTCTCCATCCTGTCTGATTGCTCCAGTGTATCACTTCCATTACAGGCTATTAGCCCAGCTGAACCAAAGTGCAAACTTCTTGGTCGATTCATGTCATCACTAGCCTACATCTCCAGCCAGTGTTGGCCTCCATGTGTGTCTGGCTGCTGTAGTGAAGTCATTAAAAGTTAATCAGAGATGCACCATTGCAGAGTGGGGAAGAATTGCCTCTGTCAGTGGCTTCAGGCACAGGAAATCATACCAGAGAAAGAGAAAGAGAGAGAGAAAGGCAGTGATAGAGATAGAAAAACACAATGAAGCAGACAGGCTGAAAGAGAGAGGGAGAGATTCTCTTTCTAATGAACCATCACTTCCATGTCTCAGCCGATGCCCTCCAAATCCCAACATCTGTCCCACCAAACCAAGCCTCATTATGACACCCCTCAACTAACCCCACCCCAGTGTTTCTGTGCAGACACACACACAGACACACTGACACACACGCTCACTCTCATAAAGCACAAGTATTCGCGGTCACATCCCGTCGAAATGCAGGGTGTTGGTGGGAAAGTCTGCCCCACTGTAGTTGTCACATCAGATCTACAGCACGACGGCCATGGGCATATGCATGCGGTGTGTGTGTGTGAGATGTGGGTGAACAGTGGTGGTGGTGGGGGGGTCTAGGTCTGGGGCTGTGCCTGAGGGCCTCGCCTGCGCTACAAAAGACTCCACTCAACTCCGGTTAGTCCCCCTCACTAGCATATCAGCACTGACGGACTGCACACACATATAAATACACACACACACACACACAGCATTTCAGCTATAGTTGCTCTGATTAACACTTGTCTCCTAACTGATAAACAGATCTGTGTGCAGAGAGAAGACTATACTACTGTGTACATTGAGTGCAAAATAAAATAGCCAAGAGCTTTGCAATGCATTTGCTTTGCATGTGTCAGTGTGTTATGTACCACTCTGCACCTACAAACACATGGGAAACTGCTGATGAATGTGTGTAGATGTGTTTAGGCGTATGTGTGTGTGCTGCGTGCTATCACTCTCTTGCTAGGGGTGACAGGTTGGTTGGGGACTAATGCAGCGCGACGGAAATGAATGTGGCCTCGAGCAAAGCAGCTGCCTGCAGCCAGTCCTCATCTGAGCTGTCAGATACACACATACATACGCACACACACACACACACACACACATGGAAATACACATGTACACACTAGAACCCATTCCAATGGAGACAGAGTTTAAGATCCACATACACTTATAAACACACTCATGAGCATTATAAGCCCCGTCAACCCTACTTTTCTGCTTGTGTGGCTTTCCGACAATAATGGGTCTGCCTGGATGAGGTGGTGGACATGACTTCCTGGGTTTGGTTGGTTTCGTTCTACATTCTTCTATTTGTTTCCTTGGGAACCACTGACCAAGTTTTTTTTATTTGAAATAATCTCATCATAACCTGTTATGAATTCCTGTTGTACTGTGTTTAATGTGGGACAAGTCATCACTGAACATCAACTGATAATCAAACTAAATGCAAGGTATTTCTGTGCAATGCCATTGTGATGATGAATGCTGGACAAATTAGTCTTATCTATTTGTTTTTTTATTATTTTTAGGATTTTGATTATGTTAATTAATAAAGCAATTACCTTTCACAGAGTTCAGTAGTTAATCACTACCCGGCTCTGGCTTTGATACAGTATGATGATAGAATGCAATACAATGTGGCTTGTGTGTGTGTGTGTGTGTGTGTGTGTGTGTGTGTGTGTGTGTGTGTGTGTGTGTGTGTGTGTGTGTGTGTGTGTGTGTGTGTGTTATCACTGTGCAGGAAAACTATGTTGAGGTGGAGTGGCTTGTAGAAAGAAAGCGCTTTGAGTGCTAAAACTGTGTAGAAAACCTTTCTATAGGTACCTGCCCATTCATAGTAATCAAATAGGAATAGACTGCAAAGTAGCATATGCTAGTTTTTCATCTTATTTCTCCAGAAGAGAAAATTTCTTATTTGCTGTGTTCAAAGAGCAGTAAACCACTGCAACAATATGGGACAAATACGGTTAGTGTTGAGCAGTGGTGGCTAACGAAGAGAACTACTGTATTATAAAAAAAAAACAACATATTATTCACATTTGCACATTTGCAAGGTGGGTACTAATGTTGTCCCTGCCACCAGGACCTACTGCTCTTTTAGCTTAAATTTTCTGCTTCTGGTCGACCTATATTTAGCCCCACTGGGACCTCAGTAATTATACTAATCTCTCCAGAAATCCATCATTCTCTCCACAGGCTGCCAAAAGTTGGCAGGCTTCTATATAGTATAACAAAGCAGGGTTTCCCTCAGATGTTAACCAGGAAGTAAGTGGCTTTGTTGGGGTTTTTGCATCTGAGATTAAAGATTAGGACTGACAGGATGATATTTGCAAACTCACCAATTAACCAAGTTCAAATTGAAAAGAGAGGGAATATTTTTTCTGTTTATCTTTCAGCAGAAGTTCATTTGGCCTGAAATTTTATCTGAAATTGTCCTCACATTTATTTTGAGGCATCTGTGTCCAGAGAGCTTTGTGTTAGAATGAAAATGAGGAGACATATTTACATGTGATGGGATCAATACAGAAATGTCTCAAAACAACAACAAAAATACCCACTTGACCTGCATTTTACCCAAACTGCCACATGAAGGATTCTCACACTTCTCAAAAAGACACTGTGAGATTTTTTACACTTCCACGTGTTATTTTTTATTTGTTTTTGTTGTCTGTTATCTGGGGGGCAAATCTTCCACTTTATTGGGGCTGGCATTCAACTACCCCCATGTTTACATGAGAGCCGGGGCGGTTACCATGGAGACGGAGTGCCCCTCTTAACTGGTGCACTCAGGAATAATGCATTGTTGAACAGTGCCTGAGGCTATCCACGCACACACCCATACACACACACTAATCCTTAACATCTGCTATACCGTATTTGTATGTGTGTGTGTGTATGTCTGTCTGTGCATATGTGTGTTTGTGCACATAAATGCACATCAGTATTTCACTTGAAAAATTAATTGATAATCAGAGTTAAGGTGGACTCCATTAAGTTCAGTGTTGTTTTCCTACAGCTGTATGCACATATACTGTACACTATGCATGCGGCTGTGGGTGAAATGGACAAAGTCAAGGAGTGAGTGAGTGAGGCCTGACATGTGTGAGTGTTTTTCACACTACTGCTGCTCCCTCTAGTGGACTGTGACCCTTACTGCTCACACACGCACACACACAAAATACACATACATGGGAACTGACACACAAAGGCAAAAAAAGAGCTAAAAGAGGACAAAAATGAAAATAGTGATGGGTAATTGGTGACGATTTAACACAAACACATACTTCGAGTAGGGATGATGATAGATAAAGGAGAGATAGTCACTGACTGCCAGTTTGGAGAAGATCTCGGGATGGGCTTATTCAGGAGTCCAGGCAGATCCTGTTGGGAATCAGGTCCTCGTCCTGAGGCACTGTACCTTCCATAATTACCCTGCCCTGGAAATAAGTTCATAAGGGACTTGCAGCCCAGCTACAAAAGGCACCCATAGTAAGGGGAGGCTCCAAGGACAGAACCAACCCCATTAGCAAGTTTCAACTTACTTCTGAGGAGACGAAGTTTGTCTCCTCTGACTGCAGTGTTGGAATCTGGAATGAGTCAAATATGAGAAATAAAAAGTCAGTTAAAGAATGGTGAGATGTTTTAAAAGTATAATTGGGTCATTTGGAATTATAAGTGTCTGAGGCGTGCATGGCAGAGGAAATTAAAAACCTGAGTCGACCTCAACTGATTGAATCAGACAAAAACAGAGAAAGATTCCTCCACAACAAAAGCTGTTTAACAAGGGTAATTGCTGCTTGAAATTTGCAAAAATCAAATATTTTATGCATGCAAGCTACATTTAGGTGTTGCATTCCTTGTTTGCAACTTCCCAGAATCAACAAAACTATTTTCTTTTGTGTGTTGTTATTGCTTTGCCGACATTAGGTTGCTCCTTTCATGGCAATGAACCTTGTTTAAATTTGAATGTGAATTTGAATTTTAGAGGATAAATGAGGGAGGGGATGAGAGGTGAGAGAAAAAGAAAGTGGGGAGAGAGAGGGAGAAAGAGAGAGGTTGTCAGTTGCCTGTCTGTGTTTAATGGAGGTCCCTGGTGTCGCCCTCAGGCTCCTTCACTTCACAATTAATGGAGGATCTCTCAAGGGAAAGCCATGCTTCTCAATAACACCTCCACACACACACACACACACACACACACACACACACACACACACACACACACACACACACACACACACACACGCACTCTCTCACTCACTCACGTAGCAATAAACCTTCTGGTTTAGCTGAACTCTGCACTGGAGCGCTGCCTCAACGTGAGCCCCATCTCCAAGTTTGTGCTGTGGGTCCTGAGCACCACCCGCTGCCGGCTTGTCTATTCAAACCTTGAACCGGGTCTGTTTGTGCCAGCCTCACCAGCCGCTGTGTGAAGCTCCACAGAGCGGATGGAAGAGAGCACAGTGGTGGTAAAAGATAGTATGGAGATGAGAGGAGGTAAAGGAAGGACGGAAGGAAGGCTTTTTCCTCAGAACTCAGGATTCATTATATCATCGCTCTGATCTGCCCGCTTTGGTTTTTCTCCCACATCTGCAGCATGAGCATCTCCCAGTGTTGCTCTGTGTGTGTGTGATTATGTGTTTGAACTATTCAAAACACTAAAAACACTTTTATATCATAGTGTAATAGCAAGGCGCGATATTACAGGTTTAGACATCCACTCATAAATATCTGTTAACGCATCCTCCATTAATGTAAGGAGGGTTAAAACCAACAAGAGGCTGAAGTTAATGCTGTATAAATATTACGCCCACAGCTGTCATCTTTGGCACTGCAGTTCATTAGAGTCAGTTTGATTTCTTCATTCTGTAAACAAACCCTTAGGACTTAAAATCTCTGTTAGTTTCATAGTTTATTGTCTAAGAGTGGAAACCCTACAACACAGACCATCAAATTTAGTTCACTGTGTCATGGATAACAATTTATTTGATCCAAAATTATTTTTATAATCCTGGTTGCAAATAGTCTTCTTAGCAAGGTCCAATTTGCTAACAGTCAAACTGAAGGCCCAGTATTTGAAAGGCATGTATAAAGTGTCGCTAATGCTTCACAGAGGTTTTTGGGGGAGATTTTTAGGTTGCTTACCAAGGGAAACGCTTTAGTGTTCAAATGTTTTAATATTTAAATGAGAATTCTTAACAAAATAATGGCACAAATACCTTTTTACTTATCGTTTAACTTCAAACGAATGCAAAGTGTTTTCTGTCTCTTAATATAATCCCACATGGACTCGGTGAGTTTGAGATGAGGGTTTTCTTAGGGCTATAGCGTCTGATGAAGGACTCCTTGTTCTTCATGCTTCTAAATACTGTAAGACTCTTTAACAGTGGATGTTGGGATTTCTTATTGTGCTGCAGTGTAATATAGCTTTTCATCAATCAGACACCCAAACGGTGGAATCTAAACCAGTGCTGATCTATCTTTAAACAGGCCAAGCCTCTTACTGACTGACAGGTGGCCATCTAAAGTTTAATATCTTGAAACAAAGTTCAAAATCTGTAAATAAAGGATAGCAGTGTTTTGAAGGTAGATTTGTTAAAAGACATGCATGTTTTCAAGCTTTTACTTTATGCATTGGTTGTCTTAGTCAAAGGTAAAAACAAAAAGCACATTGTTTGTTTGTTGTTATAATTGTTATTGTAATCATAATTGTATGATTCATCAGTCTGTGATTAAGTTTAAATGTAGTTTTATAAGCCTGTAGGAAGTTTTAATGTCAAACGTTTATTTATAATCCATGGTTTGATGTCTGTTTTTCACCTGTTGATGGGATTAGATTAACTAAACTAAATAGCAGAGTTAAATATGGAGAATGCTGATATGAGGTTTGCCAGATAGTTTAAATCTTTAAGGTCAAGGCAAGGAAGTGGTGTAAATTGTGATGTAAAGATTAGTCTTAATCTAGATCTCAGTCTTTATGATTGTACGCATTAATTGCATTCATAATCATGACGAGTTCCCTTTGATGCCATGAGATGCCAGTCTGCCACCCCTGGACATCAAGTGCACGCATCTCCGACTGGTGAGCTCTGGTTGTTCACCTGGACACTGTCGCTTTTACTATTTACATATTCATCAGATGGCTCATGAATATTGATGGCCTGACTGCGGGCGCAGTGGGTGCCCAGTGGCTGCAGGGCATTGTGGGAAATTAGCCGCATCACTAATTGTGATCCACCGCCCCTCGAGCGTGTCAATCAAAATCAGGAAGGGTGATACTTTGGGGGCACCTGTAGCTCCAAATATGTATGCATGAAGGGACGGCGGGAGAAAGAGCGAATGTCTGTCTGTGTGTGAATGAGTCTGTGTGTGTACATCCAGGGCCACAAGACCACTCCGTTGCCATAGTAACCTCTACCATCAGAACACAGGAGGCTAAGGCTTGGGATCTCAGAGAGAGTGATGGAGTGAGACTGAGAAATGAAATGAGCTATGTGTCTGTCTGTGCATCTGTCTGCCTGTCTCATGGTGTACTGTGTTGCTCTAAATTAGAGACAGACTGTACGTGGAGAGGATGAGGAAGGATGCATACCTGTTTTATCATGTATACACAAACATGAATTGCCTTTTTCAGGCAGTCAATGCAGCCCTTTGCCTTTAATGAAGAAAACAGCCCAGCGTGAGGGTGTAGAAAGAGCCTTCACTGCTTCCCACCACAGACTGTGTTATGAAGCTGCCAACAGCTTCATTTCTCCAACATTCACTGGAGATCATCGGTACTCTGGTGATCTATATATGTTGATGCTGGCGTTTGAGGTCATGTTAAAACCAGAGACTGTATCCAAATGATGGACTGTGACTTTACCTCTTAAGTTATAGACTAGCGTTTTGATCAAGTTTTAGCAGCGTGGCATCTTAGCCATGTTTCTGGAGACAGAAGTGACCATATTTGAATGAGAAGGGGAGTGGAATGGACAATTATGAGTGTATAACAGCAAGCCTTTCTGGCAGATGGTATCTATAGACTGAATTGGTAACTCAGATTAGCTGAGGTGAAACCTAACAGATAGCTACCAGCCTAGTTGGCATTCACCTGTCATTCACAACAACCAAACACCTAATGGCTCATTTTAAGGCTTAATAAAACTTAAATGGGTTTAAAAAGTTAATCATCTGTTCAGTTGCCATTCAGTGAGAAATTGGCCACAGACACCAAGAGATATCTCTAGAGATAGATATAGAGATAGATATCTCTAGAGATAGATATAGAGATAGATATCTCTAGAGATAGATATAGAGATAGATATCTATCTCTATATCTATCTCTATATCTATCTCTATATCTCTATCTCTATATCTATCTCTATATCTCTATCTCTATATCTCTATCTCTAGATCTCTATCTCTAGATCTCTATCTCTATATCTATCTCTATATCTATCTCTATATCTCTATCTCTATCTCTATATCTCTATATCTCTATCTCTATATCTCTATCTCTATCTCTATATCTCTATATCTCTATCTCTATATCTATCTCTAGATCTCTATCTCTATATCTCTCTATCTCTACATCTATCTCTATATCTATCTCTATATCTCTATCTCTATATCTCTATCTCTAGATCTAGATCTAGATCTCTATCTCTATCTCTATCTCTATATCTCTATCTCTAGATCTCTATCTCTAGATCTAGATCTCTATATCTCTATCTCTATCTCTAGATCTAGATCTCTATCTCTATATCTATCTCTATATGTCTATCTATATCTATCTCTATATCTATCTCTAGAGATAGATATCTCTAGAGATATCTATCTCTAGAGATAGATATCCCTAGAGATAGATATCTATCTCTATATCTATCTCTAGAGATATCTATCTCTATATCTCTATCTCTATATCTATCTCTATATCTATCTCTAGAGATAGATATAGATAGATAGATATAGATAGAGATATAGAGATATAGAGATATAGAGATAGAGATCTAGAGATAGAGATCTAGAGATATAGAGATAGAGATATAGAGATAGAGATATAGAGATAGAGATAGAGATATAGAGATAGATATAGAGATAGATATAGAGATAGAGATATAGAGATAGATATAGAGATAGATATAGATAGATATAGATATATAGATATATATAGATATATATATATAAAAACACCCAGCATGCCCCTGCGGGCGGTTTATCCTTCAAGCTCGGGTCCTCTACCTGTCACAGTTCGGCTGTGTGGCAGGCAGGAGAAGGACCCAAACGCAAACTCACGGAGACGAAATGTAAACTCAAAAACACAGCTTTAATGCTGGCATAAAGTGAAACACAAAAAACAGTACTGAACTTAAACTGGGGAGACTAAAGCACGGGGAAAAATCACACAGCTATGATGGAGACTACGACACTGACAAAGAGAAACACAGGGCTTAAATACACAGAGGGATAACGAGGGAATGAGACACAGAAGGAGGGCACAGCTGGGAGAAATCAGGACTGGACGAGACAGAGACGCAAAACTAGAAACACTCACATGAGGCATGGACCTTCAAAGTAAAACAGGAAGTATCACACAGAGACGCGAACTAGACACAGTGGAGACAGCAACTAAGAAACAGAGACAAACCATAAGGCAGAGGTCTAAGAACCAAAATACACAGAGGGAAATACTCAGCTTTGAACACAAGAGACTAGACTAGAGGGAGTAACAAAAGACCAACCATGAGAACATAATGCACAATGCAGGGTGACAGAAAACAAGAAACTCAAACATGCAAAGACACACCATAAACAGAACAGAGGGGGCACAGAGAGACATGAAGGGCAGGGGAGACTTAACATGGGTTGAAACACAAGGGGGAACTAATAAGCAAATCAACATAGGAGGCCTAATGAGCTAAACATACTATAAACATCAAAATGAACTAAAACTCAAAACACTGGGTCCTAAGACCCAGGATCGTGACACTACCAGAGGCCTGGGAGCTTGAGGGTCCTGCGCAGTATCTTAGCTGTTCCCAGGACTGCGCTCTTCTGGTCTTCTGGACAGAGATCTCCGATGTTATTCCCGGGATCTGCTGGAGCCACTCGCCTAGCTTGGGAGTCACCGCACCTAGTGCTCCAAAATATATATATATATATATGGACAAAGCTGGACTGAAAGACAGCACAGAGGCACTAATCATGGTAGCACAAGGACAAGCTCTGAGCACAAGATCCATAGAGGCTGAGGTCTATCACACCAGGCAAGACCCCTGGTGCAGGCTGTGTAAAGATGCCCCAGAGACAATCCAGCACATAACAGCAGGGTGCAAGATGCTAGCAGGCAAGGCATACATGGAACGCCATAACCAAGTGGCCGGCATAGTGTACAGGAACATCTGTGCCGAGTATAACCTGGAAGTCCCGAGGTCAAAATGGGAGATGCCCCCAAGGGTGGTGGAGAATGACCGAGCTAAGATCCTGTGGGACTTCCAGATACAGACGGACAAAATGGTGGTGTCTAACCAACTGGACATAGTGGTGGTAGACAAACAGAAGAAGACGGCCGTAGTGATCGATGTAGCGGTTCCGAATGACAGCAATATCAGGAAGAAGGAACACGAGAAGCTGGAGAAATACCAAGGGCTCAGAGAAGAGCTCGAGAGGATGTGGAGGGTGAAGGTAACGGTGGTCTCCGTGGTAATCGGAGCACTAGGTGCGGTGACTCCCAAGCTAGGCGAGTGGCTCCAGCAGATCCCGGGAATAACATCGGAGATCTCTGTCCAGAAGAGCGCAGTCCTGGGAACAGCTAAGATACTGCGCAGGACCCTCATGCTCCCAGGCCTCTGGTAGAGGACCCGAGCTTGAAGGATAAACCGCCCGCAGGGGCGTGCTGGGTGTTTTTTATATATATATATATATATATATATATATATATATATATATATATATATATTTGGTTCAGGGCCTTGAACGCATTTCTTTCTGCTTTAAAGTTGGGCATTTTAGCCAGAAGCCTGTTGGGACTGACTTACTTTTGGAGCCAGTCTCAGGTGGCTTTTTGAGGAACTACTTTTTTTTTTTAACTCTGGAGGGCATGAGGTTACCTCTTGAGCAAAATAAAGCATATAATAATAAATATCTACAGATCTGAAGGACGTGCTATCCTTCAGATCTGTAGGTTCCATGTTCCCAGTTCACAGAGCTTCTTTTTTTAATGTCATGTGTTTCTGTTGTTGGCCCAAAACTTTGAAAGTGGAGAATTTACTCCAGTTTGAGCAATATTTGCCGAAATACTGGTTGTTTTAGGGCCACAGCAAAAAGTTTACATATACAGAATCATGTTGGAGCTGAAACTGAAGAATATGTGGTAAACTATCATCATACATGAAAATAGAAGATATTTTAGACTTAGTCACATGTTCCCCCTTAGTTTTTTCACTCTATCCTCCAACAGATTTAACGTTTTGTTCTCAAGGTTAAACAGAGTTTATTTAGTAAAGACTTACGACATTACAACAAACACTTCATAGTTTTCCCCACAGCTGTTATTGCAGGACTTATACGTTTTATTTATTCTTTTTTTAGCCCCTCCCCCAACACACTGTGGTAGATGGCTGTTCTTCTGTGAGCCTGTTTGTGCTGAAGGTTTCTTTCTGTTAAAAGGGAGTTTTTCCTTCCAACTGTCACTAACTGCTTGCTGCTAGTGGGCCATAGGATTGTTGGGGTTTTCTCTCTATTATAGTAGCATATTTACCTTACAGTAAAAACTGCCTTGAGGCAACTGTTGTTGTGATTTGGTGCAATATAAATAAAACTAAACTGAACTGAATATTGTTGCTAGCTGGTGTTAATGCGTTTTGGGTTTTTTTTTGTTTAATCTTGACTAAAGGATTTATTATGGATGAGTCGTCAGAAGCTTGACAAGTTGTAATGTTTGCAAATTGTTACAGCTAACATAAATTTTTGAAGTCATCATTTCTAACAAGGCCACAACTTGCTTTAACTGCCCCGTTGAAATTTTCACACTTGGCCAAAGTATACACAATATACACAGTCTGCTGCACTGAAATTCAAGGATCTGTACTGAGACACAGAGTGGGCCTTAAAGGAGACATATTACACTCTTTTCCAGATCTCCTTCCTTCTTCTTGGATTTTACTTAAGTAGATTTAGATTATTCACAATTTAAGACCACTCTTAGGGTCTAGGTGTCCCCATCTACCTAAAACAAACCTTTTCAGCTCCTCTTTTTTTGAGTCCATGCAGCTTTAAAGCCAACTTTCTTCTCGCCGACTGCCCTTTGGAAATAAAATATTCAAAGACCGGTTTAGTTTCTGTTCTAACAGCCAGAGTTGTGTGTCTACGATGAGTATTTTAAATATGGCTGTTTTAGCTGACATCATAAAGACCCAAGAACAGAAAAAAACTGTGTGAACTGAGAGTTCAGAGCAATGGTAAGGCTGAGCTTTTGGCTCATTCATATAAACTGACCTACATATTTGACATTTTAGCCATACTGTGTATGCGCATCCACCATTGTAACAGAATGTGTATAAAATAAAACAAAGAAAACCGTCACAGGTCCCCTTAAAATAAAAGATTTATCCATAAAAAGTGTTAAATATTAAGCACCTGTTTATTCACCTTTAGTTGGAACAAACACACATAAGAGCCATGATGGGATTTGCTGACAGTTGCACAGTTACACCATTAATCTGCTAAACCCAGTATTTTAAAAATATTTAATTTTAAACATTGTTTAAATATTGATGAAACAAAAAACATATTGTTCTACCATCACCATTTATTACACATTTTATTCAGTAAGGACTCAGTGTATTACTGATACCTCTTGTACTGACAGTGCACAGGAATTTATATGTGGGGCAGGAAGCAACATGTTAAGTGTAGACATGCTACAATAAACAATGTGTTTAGATATGCATGGGATCATCCATTGCAGTGACTAAAAACACATTTCCATCGCATATTTATACATTATGTTTAACCATATCCCCATTCAGCTACACTTCACCTTTGTATTTCATTGCATGTGTAGACTTTACTGTAATTCCTCCTCCTGAGCACAAGCATACAGCACATTTGAGATTTCACCATCCTAAAATCGAATAAAACTATATATATTTGTCAAAGTGCTCAAAATCAGTATGACATGTGTTAAAGATATGCTAAAATTACACGCCATCTTGCATTTTTTACCACTTGATGTGACACTTTTTGACATGAGTAGGTACGTACGTGTGTGTGTGTGTGTGTGTGTGTGTGTGTGTGTGTGTGTGTGTGTGTGTGTGTGTGTTCGGGGACAAAGCATTCTGTGTTATTTCACCACATCTCTCTCTCTCTCTGAGTCTTCCTTTTTTTTGAGTGGAAGTTTCCAGAACTACGTCTTGATGAATTGCATGGCCCGGTGTTGGAAGTGCAAGATACAACAGTGTATTGCAGGTGAGTGAAGTCATTAATATTTCCTCTGTATCAATATCACTGGTGGAATGGTGTGTGCAAAAGTGTGTGTGCTCCAGATTGACAGGTGGATGATCTCAGTGAGTAGAGCACCCTGGGATCGACTGCATAATCAGGGAGACAAAGGAGCAGAGGAAGAGACGAAGAGAGAGAGAGAGAAATAGAGAGAGAGAGAGATGGTGTGTGAGAGAAAGAGAGAGAGGGATGAGAGAAACAGAGAAGTGCGGAATAGTAAAATTCCCAGAGGGGTGAAGGGGTTGTGTGCTCTCGTCTCTGTTTATTTCCCTGCATTCGTTTGAAATGGTTTGTGTGTGTGTGTGTATATATAAGTTTCTCTAGCTCTTTGTGTATGTGTACGTGTGCTGGTATATGTAAACCATCAGCCTCTGTGTGTGTGTGTGGCAGGTGTTTGATGGTTTGCAGCAGTAAATGGGTTCATTGTGAGAACAGCAAAGGTTCCACATCAGGAGACTTCCCTGATAATTATACAGAAGCAGTCAAGTAAAATGCACACGCATTCGTTCCCCCTTATAGGCTCCTATCAGAGTTGTTGTGGTGTGTTTCTTGTGTATTGCGGCATGTGAGTGTGTAATGTGGGTGTTTGTCTGTGATCTCAGGTGCATTTGTATATGCTGCGGTTGACATCCACGCTGGTTGTTACACAGTAAACAGGATTTCCCTGGCAGCCGATGACTTAAGAAAACAGCGCAAAAGCTTATGGCTGACCAAAGGCTCAAAGCCGGCAGAGTCTTATAATTGACCACCTCTGCTTTCAAGTTTTCCACTATCTCTCTCAGTCCTCTCTGCTTACTTCTGGTACGGTTTTGTCTATTCCATTTTTTTTTTGTTCCAAATCGGCCTCTGTTACATTTAAGGATAAACAAAAACATCACAGGCCAAAAAATACAACACTGAGAAGAGGCTGAATTTGACACTGGGGGGAAGGAATCAATATCACTAAGGGCGGTTGGTCATGTTGCAAGAAAGGAGGTTCTTATTAGACATAAAACTCTAAATTGTGTTTATTTTTGTCACAAAATTGACTAATCTTGTTGCTGTACTATTTAGTGTAAAGTTGGTTTGTTTTTTACACTAGGATGTGTAGAATGTGATTGCAATGAAAGAGTGAAAACTTGAAATTATAATGTGTTTTTTTCCAGATTTGGTCACCATGAGGGAAAGTTGGAAACGCTTAACACTCTTAACACACCAAGAGTTATAAATCTCAAATCTTAATGAGACTTTTCACCTGGAATTAAAAAAAAGGGTAATAATAATAGCAACAAGAATAACTGGAGATGGGAGCCTACATGCAACTCACTTTGCACTGGACAAAAAACCCCACTTACTTATGGAAATTATTGCTACTGGAAAAAGCTAGCATACTGTATTTTGTTTGGAAAATGGTAAATACCTGCTATGAAAAAGTATTTTTTGCACATCGGTTAAGTGTACATGTTTCACATAATCAAAGAAATTCTTATATTGGACTAGGATGGAAGAAATATAGTTTTGTAAGTGATGGTTTCATTTATCAGGGGAAAAAAGCTTTCCAAACCTTCCTGGCCCTATGTGAAAGGGCAATTGCATCTAAATTTAATTTGACCACATTTGAGGGTTTTATTTGTTTTGAGCATGAATGATGTGTTTAAGGTAATCTCAGTGTGATTTTTATACATTTTTGGAAAGCAGAGTTCAATTTCACCAACTACAGCTAGGCCTGATTACTAATACACCTGTTGAATCAAGAAATCACTCAAATAGCACCTGCTGGACAAAGTGAAGTAGGCTGAAAGATCTCAAAAGCAGATCATGCCATGATATGAAGAAACACCAGAGTCACTGAAATGCATCAATTCAATTGTATTTACACACCAAATCACAACAACAGTTGCCTCAAAGTGCTTTTGTTGTAACCCTACAATAATTGTCAGTATTGAATGGGTTAGCAAACCAGGCTTTGGGACTCCAGTGAACCACAGTGAGAGTTATTATTCATAAATGGAGTAAACTTAGAACAGTGTTAAACCTTCCCAGGAGTTGCCAGCCTACCCAGACTGCACTGATGACTCTTCCAGGAGGTCATAAAAAGAACCCAGAATAATATTTAAAGAAGTGCAGGCCCCATTTGCCTCAGTTAAGGTCGGGGTTCATGATTCAACAATAAGAAAGAAAGTGGGCAAAAAGTCTCTTTGGAGAGTTCCAAGGTGAAACGACTGATGACCAAAAACCACACAAAGACTTGGATGAAAAACTTGTTAGCAATCCCCAAGACTGTTGGGAAAATATTTTGTGGACTGATAAGACAAAAGTCGAACTTTTTGGAAGGTTTGAATGCTGTTACATGTGGTTTAAAACTAACATAGCTTTGCATAATATGGTAGTGTCATTATCTGGGGGTGATTTTCTGTTTTAGGACCAAGATGACTTGCCATAATGGATGGAAGCATGATTTCTGCTCTATAGCAAAAACTCTTGAAGGAGAATTTCCATCCATCGGTTTGTACCATGAAGCTCAAGGTCATGCAACAGGGCAATGACCCAAAACACACCAGCAAGTCCATCTCTGAATGGCTAATAAAAAAGAAGATTTTGCGGTGCCCAAGGTGGTGCAACCAATTAGGAGGTTTAGGTGCAATTACTTTTTCACAAAGGTCCAGGTAGGTTTGGATTGCTTTTTTCCTTTAATAAATGAGATCATTTTAAACGTGAACTTTCTATTTACTCAGATTATCTTTGTTATCTATTAAACATGTGTTTGATAATGACAATTCTAAGTAACAATTCTAACAAGGTTGAAAGTATATTTGGTACAACTACCTTTAGCCTGAACTCTCTTAGTCAACTTTCTGGTAATTTAAGTATTCTTCAGGAAAAGTTCTGCAGACTTCTTGGAGGGTATTCAAAGTTCTTCATTGGATGTTGACTGTCTTGTGTCATGTTCTTTGTCAGGATGATCCCACATTGCTTCAATAACGTTGAGGTCTGGGCTCTGGGGAAGACAATCCATGACTGAGAGTGCTCTACTGTGTGTTTTCCTATCCAGGTGTTTATTTAGTGCATTAGCAGCATGTTTGGGATCATTCTTAGGCTGAAAAAGAAGGCAGCTCCAATTAGACACTTTCAATCTATTTTTCTGCATTTATAATTCCATCAGTGTTGACAAGATCTCAGACACCACTGACTGAAATGCAGCCACAAATCATGACAGAGCTGTATGCACTTATTGTTGTAACCTTCTCTGTACATATTGATGATGAATTAAAACAAATATTTCACCATTTCCAATAAGGCTTTCGCCAGCTGCATTTCTCAGGTCCTGTGTGGGGTCTTTTCTTGATGTTTCCCCCCTATTTCTTAAGGACATGACTTTCAGATACTGCTAATCTGCTGTAGATAGTTTTCAGGTCTCCAAGTTGTCTAGTTTGATCATTTTTTAAGGATACAGTGCATGTGTTGCATTTGCCATTTTAAAAATATTCAACTAAAGAAATGGAAGAAAAATCCATGTTTTGTGACAGGCTGCTTGTAATGATACAATTTAAAATTGATTCTTTGCTAAGTTGTCGGTTATGTGCAGAAAAAACCAGTTCATCATTTGAGTTTGGTGTCTTTTATGCTTGATTGCTTCATAGGCCAGTCTTAAGTGGCTTAACAAACAAACAAACAAAACGTCCCTCTGAAAATAATGTATATGCACAGATTTTGGTGAAAACTGGTATAAATGACATGTTTTTAATGTGAATCAAGGCTGAACTGTAAAAATGTTCATATGCGCTTTAAAAGAGAAGTATGTGCAGGACTATTTCTTACAGTGGAGCAGTAGATAACTGAGAATGTTAATGCTTACAACAATTATCCATCCTGTGACTGTAAACACTGCTGCCCATTACCAGTTGTAGTTTGTCATCTTTAACTAATCTAATTTTTGTCTAATTATCAAAATGTCAACTTAAAACTTCTCAGCTCCCAAATATACTTATTTAATGTCATATTTTTCTAATATTATTTTTGTTCACGTGTTAGCTTGTGAAGATTGCATCCTTATTGCTTTTCTCTGCCCATTTTCTTGCGTGCCTGACCACCTTTTTGTTTTTTTCTCCTGTGATAGAGTTTGTTGAAATAAACATGAACAAAAAAAACCCCTCTGAATTATCTGCAGTCCAACTTTTCTGGAGTCTTGTATCCCATTGTTACAATCACAAGTTGTAAAAAGTGACCAAATAAATCAAGAGCACCTTTCCCTTTGCCCTTGTGTTCCTCTTGCTTTTACTCTACACTTCAAAGGAGGCAAAGGAGTCAGATTTCAAGTAGTGTTTCTTTAATCAAATCTGGTTTACCAGTGCAACCATGTCTCATACAGGACCAAATCTCTCAACAACAACAAATGTCACATACACAAAAATCTATACAATCTATACCGTGTTTACAGCTAAATAAGTTGTAGCTGCCACTTCTCAGTCTGGAAAAGGGTTCAGATCTTAGAGGTTTACCTATAGCATTACCTTTACTCAAACAATTAAACGATGACCTGAATCAACAGGTTCGGGCTTGCTTGAGCTCCCGATGTATGCAAATTCCCCCATAACAAAGAAAAAGACAACACATGAAATAAGAGCAGAAGTTCTTATAATTAGACTTTATTTGGGTGTATCCTATACAGAATATATTGGTTTTAATTTGCAGTAATTACAAGGAACAGTGACCAGCTGTGAAACATGAGTCAAATAATAAACAATACAACACATCAACGATCAAAGTATGCTGCCCAAAAGCCTTTACAGTTCTTTACAGTAAAAACACTCCAGTTGACCATGAACTTTTAAATACCTTGAGCGGACCTCTTCCGATTTCATGTATCTGCTCATAAAATAGCTGCCCTGTTGCTCATTTCTCACACACTCACATACAGAATAAAACTAAATATATTTGTCTGTATTTATCTGTCAAACTGCACTGTATTGGAAAAACTGAAAGCGTGAGTGGCCAGATCATTTGATTCTTAAAGATTTTCTTTTAGAAGTAGCCTCGGCCTTCACTTCATCCTGTTAATTCAATGTACATCGAGCATGTCGTCTCTCACACAAACACGCACGCACACACAGCATATATTCAAACAGCTCTGCTTTAAAAAGATTACAGAGATTACACAGGAATTACATGATCAAAGTAATTGAACCTGCATCGCCCCCCCTCCTTGCATGTGTACACTTATAGTAGCTTTGAAAATGAGTGAGGGTATGAATAAGTGTGTAAGAGTGAGCCAGTGTGTGTGCCCTCTCTTTTCTCAGAGTCCTGCAGGTTAATCTCCCCTCAGGCTGCACTGCCAAAGCAGCGCACTCTGCTGGCTGGGACATGAACAGCCAAAAGGGAAACACGTCCATGCTTCTTGTTGCACAATAACAAAAACAAAAACACTTTGTGAAAACGCGTGCTTTGACATCACGCCTGGGATTTTTGTTAAAATGCATGCCACAGACTGGCTGTAAATACATTCTGGTGAGCTGATTCACTCTTAGTGAATATTTTGTTGCCTAGCTGCCCCAAAGCACCAATGTTGTGCTGTTTTCAGCACCGTTTCTGGTAAGATCTACCAACAGGAACAGGATCTTGGCTTACAGTCAGTTCTTGTGAGTCGGAAAAGCACATTGAGTTTAAAGGTTATGGGGACTGAGAAATAAAGTATTGGAAATAACTAAAGATTGAACAATACTAAAACAGAAGCTGGGAAAGGAAAAAGGCAAGGCAGTATAGATATATATTTTTAAAAAGTAAATGCACACCATACTACTTTGGTTAAGGATAAAAGGGGTTAGGGTAATTGCAGTAACAGGAAAACGTGTTAATTTTAGTGATTTTTGTTCTTCAGGCTTAAAAATCACCAAATAAAATAAAGAAATGAGGATTTATTAAATCTATTCACAACCAGTACATTTAACCAGGTGTAAACATCCCATTGTTTTAAGTGCTGAATGGACAGAAAGGTCAGTCATTTATGCCTTAGAGAACAACAAAAGGAATATTTTGATATAATATGAAGGCAGTATAAAGGGAAACAATTGCAGAAAGCTCAACATAAATACCATAATCAAAAGAGCTGAAAACCTGCATCTGAATGGAAGCTATAGGGATAAAAAGGCAGACCTATGATTTGATTTGTGTTTGGTGCATTTATGTGGCATTTGTATCTCAACTGCCAGCTGAGATTTTCCTCAAATCATTTTTGAAACAACACTTTGGATCCACAACAAGCAAGAAGCTGCATCCACTGCCAAATCCAACAAGCTGTAGCAGCTGATGGTTGCTCAGTTTGACATCAACTGAAAATGATTGCAGTGAAAATAAAGTTAAAAGGTCAAAGACCCACTTGACTCTTGGCATTGAACTCACCATGCAGAAGAAAGCTTCTGTTGGAGCCTCGAGCCATATCTAAAGTAATAACCGCGCATGCTTATTACCATTATTCTACTTTTTAACACTGGCGTGTAGTTGAGTAAATCTGAAACCCAGCAGACACAATTGAGATGCATCATCTATCAAAACAAATTGATTCATTTACTAATTTAAAGTCATAAAAGTCTGATTTTTTTTTCTTTGCCTGTTGCATCTCAAGCGCTGCAGGATCTTAAAAGAAAAGAAAAAACAGAGGAACGGGGGAAGAAGAGATGATGAAAATCTGAAAGTACATTTTGCTCCTTCCTCCCATCCGTGAATTACAAAAAAAAACGGATGGGAAAAGACTTTTAGCTTTCGTGTGATCTTCAGGAGCACTTCAGAAAACTCTTGAAAAGAGAAGTTAATGAACATCGATCGACGCGCACTGAAACACACAGAGAAACACTCACACACATACACATATACACCAAGCTTACTAATCCAACAGCTGGTGAAGTTAAGTTTGAGAGATCAATTTTACAGCTTCGGTTATACACGGGTGATAGCTGTGATCGTTTATTAAAAATACAGTTAATCATTCACCGTATAAGACCATTAATTGATGGCCGGAAAAAAGAACCCTTCAACCGACGCTTTAACAGACCAACATTAACCGCTTGCTAGTTAAGTTGCTTTTGTGTGTGTGTGTGTGTGTGTGTGTGTGTGTGTGTGTGTGTGTGTGTGTGTGTGTGTGTGTGTGTGTGTGTGTGTGTGTGTGTGTGTGTGTGTGTGTGTAACTTTGAAAAAACAAAAAGTCATAAAAGAATCCACAAATCAGAAGAAAAATCGACACTTTTCGATTTTAGCCACAGCAGACAAAACGGCCCGTGATCTCTTATAATTATTATTGCAATAGAGAAGTCTGAGGATTATATATATCCAATATGTTGGTGAGTGACTGTCCGTTGGCAGCAGATTGTCCTTTTCTTTAGTTTTTCGCAGCAGCTGACACGTGTCTGACCTGAATTGAACTTCTAATTTGACTTCAGGAGTAATTACGGTCACAAAGTACAATAATTAAACACGCAAACTGGCAACACAAGCCGTGCTTACATCGCTATATGACAGGTAGGCAGAAGAACTCACGTAATTCCTGCGTTTAGGATTTTCCGAAGAACTGTAGTGTCCTTAAAGTAGCCCAAATGTCCTGCGGCTCTATGTGTGTGAGTGGGTGGGGTAAGTTTGAGGGTGTCACCCTGGGGCGATAATAATTATGATATATGCACTTGACAGGGTGTGGATGTCTTTTATTATCTATTACATTTGTTTAAATCGCTGTTAAGGCAGATACATGCAATTAGAGTAAATTTCGTCCAGGCTGGACAAGACTATATACTGGTCTGTTTCTCCTGGACTGTCCTTTTAACAGCGACCACCTGCGTCTCGCCTCCTCTGCTCTGCTCACCTCACGCACTGCATGGGGAGAAATTAATTTGCTGCAGATCTCAAAAGCTTAAACAAGGCAGTGACGCCCCGGCCCCTCCCCTCCGCAAACCGACAAGTAAATCCCCACAATTAGCAGATCCATATTAGCATATTAACCTGTGCTTCCTTCCGAAGCGCATCCTTTATGTAGGTCAGACACAATTTTCTTAATTGCTTTTGCTGTTGACGGAGGACAAACATCTTCTGGGCCGTTTGTTATTGTTGCGTTCATTATATTAGTGGTTATCTTAAGCTGGAAAGGTGCAAGCAGGCGCACACACACACATATGTACACAGCTAAAGGGACCGAGTTAACGGACGCTCACAGCCAGATGAAGCCGGTGTCAAACCGGTGCTGATTAAAAACCAAACAGACTCACAAACAAGGCCAGCACATGTGCGCACAGACTGCAAGCAGACAGCATTGTGAATTTTGAAAGTCCGTCTTTCAATCAAGAGCAGACTGTTTACATGAGTTTGCGAGTGTCCCGTCATTAGATGTTTAAATACTACTTCTTTTTTGTCACGCGTGGCTTGTAAAAAGTGGTCCAAACATAGGTCCTTTAAAACTCAGCATGGATCCTCATGAAATGTATCATCGCTTGCTGCAAGTATTAGAATCTGACACAATATACTTAAAGTAGTGTTAAAGCCTATAAAGGGATTACTGCTTACACTGACAGCAATGGACTAAATGACTGCAGGCTATATAGTGATCTATTATGAATAAGTGTTGGCCTACTATTAACCCATTTAAAACGATCAGATCTGATACTAAATCAAAGAAGGACGAGCAGATAATGACATTTATATTTTAGGTTAAATACAATATGATAAATTTAGCTATTTGATTAGATTTTTTTGTTTAGTTTTAAATCTAAAGCTGCACCGGAACAGTTAGTGACATAAAAATAGCCATGAGACTTTTGCTTTTAGAAAAATTTAAATTTCTACAGCGGCCCTGTGAGCTCAATCCTAATCTTCTGCCTCTCCATGCTGTCTTATATGGCAATATGGCCCTCTGCTCTCAGCGGTCCATCCAGGAACCTTGGGGCTGATCTAAATTCTCGCCTCTGGGCTGTACTGTGCGGGGTTTCGGGCCTTTCCCTGCCTCGTCAGGCGGCAGATGGACTGGCTCCTGTCCGGAGATCAGTGCGCATCTGGTGGGGCGCTCCCAGCCCCCGGTAAAGCGGGGCCAGTCGTCGGCATTAAGTCCTATTAGGACCGTCTACCGTGCAACTGGTGCCTCGGGTTGGAGACGACGGTGGCTGCACAACCTGCATACACATATATCTGTTCAGGCAACAGCGTTCACCATGACAGGAATAAAAAATAAACCAGATCCATGGGCTCAGTCATCTGTTAGGATACTGGTCAATGGAGTGTGGAGATTTAGGGTCAAGCGCTTCAGCTGATGCCCATTTGAATGTAAAGAATGTGTTTGGCCTTAAAGCCATTTCTAAAATGAATCAGGCCAGCTGACTGAAATTCACAGACCTACATCTTCAGGTAAATTTATGTCTTGTCATCCAAGTTTTTCTAACGATGTAAGAGGAAACAGGTTAAGTTGCCATTCTAGTAAAGGTCTATGTGTCAGCACGATTTGCTTCCCTTAGTTTGATCAAGCTTGCCCCTCCACACTTTCTTTAAAAAAATGAAATCAAAGGTGTGTACCCTCGTGGGGGCATTTTGTCACTGAATTCGGGTCAGTTTTTGTTGCTGTGTTCTGGCCGTGACAAGATAACGTCAGAAAATCCTGATCACATGATCAAATTTAGCATCGTTTAAGGTACTTTAATTGACACCACGGCTCTCTCTTGCTCCCTCCATCTCTTTTTGCCCGGTGGCCTTCCCATTCATCCCCCCTCCTCCTCCTCTCTCACCCCCCCCCCCCCCCCCCCCCCCCCACCCCTTTCTCTCTCCGTCTCTTTCGTTTTTTAATACCTGGCGTGCGACAACCGGCCTTCACCGATCTCGTCGTGCAGAGGTTTCACGTCGAGCCTCGAGGCAAAACAATCGCTATCGGTTAATTAAAATATAAAAGGCCTTGAGAACTTTTTAAAGGAGCTATTTAAGGCGGCCCCTGCACCGCCCGTGTCTCCGCCCGGGCCGTTTGTGTTTCTTATGAGGACTTTTTCAGACTTGACTACAAGAGTATAAGCTAAATAGTCTTGATCAAGGAAAAAGGGAAGCTCTTGTAGAATATTTTAGTTTTTCTGTCAGTGTGTTTTCCTTTCTTACTTTTCTTTCCTCTTTTTTTTTTTAACCATGTGACCATATATGATGACTCTATTTTCAATATGAGAAAAGACACAATTTGAAGAAAAATCTGTAAGAACTAATGTAAAATTATTATTATTATTATTATTATTATTATTATTATTATTATTATTATTATTATTATTATTATTATTATTATTGGTGTTGTTGTTGCTGCTGCTGTTGTTACCGATTACGACAGAGAAGGAGACGCATGTAGTAACAGATGGGAGGAAAAATAGTTGCTTAATTAAACTGCAGAGTCAATCTCGGCGTCCCAGCGTCTGCACGGTCACTGTCTGCACTTTAATAATATCAGGGAGTCGCTTTGGTTACAGTTACAGCTGAGTAGAAAAAAAACCCATCCAAAACAAGACTGATTAGGGCTTATGTCTGCTGTGGGTTGCAGCCCCCCTCTTCCTGTGTGTTGGCTGGTTTGTTTTGAATGGCAGGAAATCTGACAGACAGAATAATTCTCCTCTCCTTCTTTAGTTTTCCCCTCCTCTCTCCTTTATTTCCTTCTTTGCTTCTCTTCAGGCAGTGGCCACAAGCTTTGGCTTCTGCTCTCTCTCCCTCTCTCTCTCTCTCCTTTTTTTTAAAGTCTTATACGTCTATTACTTCCCGGTTGGCCTAAGGGCAAGACAGCTATAGATTGCGTCTTTCTGTATATTTAAAGTCATTATAGCTTGGATTTTGATTCATGCGGCTCTGTACACCTGTAACTGTTTTATGCTTTGTTATCCTATAAAAGGTGCAACCTGCTTTAAAATTAGAGAAGGTAAAGAAAAGCTTTCACCTGATTGCAGCGTCGATTCCCCCCCCCCCCCCCCCCCCCCATAAGCTTTTCATATAATTGTTTCAAAAAAAAAGAAAAAAAACATCTTCTGCCATCTTACTTTACAACACCATCACGGCTCCGTGCAGCTGGGCAGGACCACCCCGAGGGCGCCTGCTCAGGTGAGTTACAGCACGAGGAGAAAGGCAGAAAGAGAGAGAGGGAGGGGGGGAGAGAGAGGGGTCACGAGGCTGACCGACTGACCGAAAAAGACATAATAATAATAATAATAATAATAATAATAATAATAATAATAATAATAATAATAATAATAATAATAATAATAATAATAACGTACATGCACACACCTAACATTTATACAGTGCTAATATCAGATATGAAAAACGTTGGTTTGTTATCACAAAGCAGACCCCCCCCCCCTTCCCCCTAAAGAAAGAAAAGAAAAGATATGGAATGGGAATGAAACCCTTCAAAGGCAGTTTTTCATGCAAAAGCAAAAACAAAACAAAAAATAAATAAATGTAAATAATGATAATCATAATAATAATAACTAGACCTCCTCCTTCGATTTAATCCAGTCCTTAAGCACGTGAAAGTAAATAACTAAAGCGATAATTAGCAATAGTGGAAAATATTTTAAATTGGTGTATACATTTATAAAGTCTGTGAGAGCTTATTTCTCTCTGTGTGCATGAAATAAATTTGCACTGAAACCCGCATTTAAATTGTGCCATAAAAACAGCATGAGAGCAGCAAACGATGGTAATTCATCTAAAAACATTTGATGCATGCAGAAAGCGCCGAAAACCTGCCGTTTCATAATTATCCCCCCTGTTAAAGCTCGCTAAATTCATTACAAGTTTGCTGCAAGAACAGAAGAAAATCTCATATATTATTTTCTACGCCCATTCCGTTCTTAAATCAAAAATAGCTTTAAAATATGTCAAAGCAAACTTACATTTCTGTTGAAAAATCCGCACATTTTTGTTTGTAAAATGACTTAGCCAATGTGGATAAAAAAAAATATTAAAAATGATAATAATAATAATAATAACCCGACGAAACCGAGCAGAAGACCTCGTGAAAACACAAACGGGTCAAAAAGGAAAAGGTCCACAAAAAGCGTAGAAAATGTTGAAAGAAGCACTTGGTTCCTTATTAAGGCGAAGATACAATATTTATTCCGTGTCTCCTGGGATGCTCCGCTCCGTCTATTGTCCTCCCATTCCTCAGTGCTGATGCTTAATTTTCAAAACTTCTATATTACCAAGGGACCTACGACATCAGCCGAGAAATACCCTGCAAGTACAAAATCCGTGAGCCAGCCCCGTCCGTGCAGAGGGGAGACGCTCGCGTTCCGCCAGCTTTCTACCGTTACCGAGAGCACGCGAGGGGGGACTTTTCCATTTCTCTCGCTTTTTGGGGATTTTAAGGCATTTTTATTATTATTCGATCCGGCCAGAAAGGAGAGGAAAAAAATACGGGTTACTTTGGAGAAAGCACAATGTCAGCGACCTTCCCCGGACTTGTCCACGACGCAGAGGTAAGGGTCGTTTATTTACTTTACAGATTTTAATTTGTGAAATTACAGCAGGTGTGTGGTGGAATAAGTACTGTTTGGTTTGAAGGGAGTTACAGAAGCATTTCGAAATAGCGTCTGCTCGCAGGGAGTCTCTAAGTGGAATATAATTTATCGCAAGGATATTAAAGAGATAAAAGTATGCATGGAAGGAGAAATGAATCGGTGCAGCTCCCGGTAAAAACGAGGCTTTTTTATTACTAGTGTGTGGAAGCAAAGGGGGCTCGTGTGTGTGAGCCGGTAACGGCGTGATTAGGACATTTTAGGGCGGAACACTCCGCTGTGTCTCACTCTGCTTACCTCCCATCCACAATGAGCGAGAGAGCTGGGACAGTAAATTTGCCAGCAGCTCGGTAATAATAATAATATATAACAGCACGCCTTTTAAAACGCTGCGAGGAGAGTGACAGGCATGCCAAAGGGAGGAAGAAAAAAATACCGATGGCTCCTGTTGCCGCGCGTTCGTTCCCCTCCCGGGCGTGTGGAAATGACATCTCCTTCAGGTGGTTTAAAGTGGGGGGGAAAAAGCGCTTTGAGTGTGTGAGTTGTGTTTTTGAGTGTGTTTGGGAGGCAGAGAGAGGAGACACCGGCTGATGCTAAATGACACGGCTCATATATTTCCCCGTCTCTTTATTATCTTGTAGATACGTCACGACGGATCAAACAGCTACCGGCTCATGCAGCTCGGCTGCCTGGAGTCCGTGGCCAACTCCTCGGTCGCCTACTCCTCCTCCTCCCCGCTCACCTACCCGGCACCGGCGGGGACGGAGTTTGCCTCACCCTATTTCTCGGCCAACCACCAGTACACGCCCCTCCACCACCAGTCCTTCCACTACGAGTTCCAGCATTCCCACCCGGCCGTGGCCCCGGAGGCCTACGGCCTGAACTCGCTGCACTCGGGCCAGTACTACCAGCAGATCCACCACGGAGAGCCCGCCGACTTCATCAATCTGCACAACGCGCGCTCGGCCCTCAAGTCCTCGTGCCTGGACGAGCAGCAGCGGCGCGAGCTGGGCTGCCTCGACGCTTACCGGCGCCATGACCTGTCGCTGATGACGTCACACGGCTCACAGGCCTACGGCGTCGGTATGCACCACCCGGACCAGAGGCTGCTGCCCGCCGCCGGCCTGGGCCTCCCTCCGCCTGCGGCGGACGACCTGCAGGTACCGGTGGCCTCCATACCTCTCTTTCTACACTCTCTTCTCCACACGGCTCGAACACGTTATTGTGCCCCCTTCCTTCGGCTTCGCTTCTCCGGTTTATTAAGTCTGCTCCATATAGGATAGCCGACAATAGGATACAGAAGGGCAACAGCCCGTCTTGGTTGTCACAAGACCCAGTGCCCCAGTATCTCTGCCCCACTGGCCTACTATTGAAAAACTTTACCCCCCTTTTGTAGCACAGCAATCCCAAAATATTGAACAGAAAGACAGCGCCAGATGTCTGTCTGTCTGCCTGTCTGCCTCATCTGTCTGTTGTCTATGACACTCACAAAGCTGCACTGGTCTGTAGTTATCCCCATCCAACGACTCTGTCCTACTTTCTTTTCTTTCTTTTTTTTTTGTAAGTCATAATGGATATCATCTTGAGATAAGTTTGGTGCCAAAGCAAACGTGACTATAACAGGCTAAGTAAATGTCAAGTCCACACGGCACAGTGCCTCTGAAAAGCAAGCCTGTTTCTAAAGGTTAATTGACTGGCAGTCTATACAATCCCATTGTGAAATCCGCCCTTTATTTTTCCACAAACACACGTGACCCATATTTTACATAATTCTTTTCGATGTAAAGAAATGGTCGAGATGAAAATGGATTCGCACGGTTCTTGAGCGTGTGTGTGTGTGACAGAGAGAGAGAAAGAGAGAGAGAGAGGTCGAGTGTGTGTGTGTGTCCGGCTGTCTGTTGAGGCAAAGAAAAGCCGCTGGTTGCTCTATTCTCCGGTAAAGGGCGGATTAACGGATCGGGATTCAGGGCACAATGGCCTGCTCGAGCACCATAAAGCACCGTAGTTTATCCAATTACCGACTTAACGTCAATCAACTTTGTTACTTATGCAGCGACATCTGAGCTGCTTCAAACGCGGCTCTAGTTAAACACAATTTAACACAGTGGCACATAATTTCAGTCGCGTTAACTATTTACCACCTCTACTCGAGCTTTTATCGACGCATTTACGAGGTATATTTAGGCATACAGTGCTTTTTTTTTTAGTGCTACAATATTTATAAAGCATTTAATTTTAAGGAATAAAAATATAAAATGTTATATATTTTTAATATATTTATAGATGTATAAATGTATATTTGTTAATAAATAATATGGGGTGTGGCAATATAACCCAGGGATTATTCTAAGTCTTCAAATAGGAGCTTATAGATATACATTTATAGTGCAGCCTGTTTTTTTTAAAAATATTTTTTTAAATAAAGACTTCTACATATGATTTAATACATTTTAATTTACTGATAATTGCAACATATTTTTGCGTAACATTTTTCATATTTTATTTTATTTATTTTATTTCACTTTATGCACGCTCGTTAATGCAAATATTAGATTTATTTCGAGATTTTTTTTAAAGGCTTAACAGGTTTGACCATTTTTTTTACGCTAAGAAAGAAACGGCTCGTGAACCTGAGCTTACACGAGGCGGATGTATGGACGGAACAGATGCGCCTATGGTCTCGTGCAGCCCGGTCGCATCTTTGAGCGGGTTAAAGAGATTTTCATGCTCAACAAAAGCAGCTGCCACACCTTTCTACCGTCACTAAGCTAATTCATGCAAGACCTCTGCGTTTTGTATATTGATTTTATAATCACTTTAGCTTCGGAATAGAAGAAAAGAAACAGAGCAGGAGCTGGTTAAGAAGGAGCAACAACAAGCTCTCTTTCCCAGTTAATTTTAATCGGGGGCTTCTGCGTGGGCCAGGCCTAGAGGCTCACGCGGGGGGATTAAGCATTTTCTGAATAAAAAAGCGCGTGTTCTCCTTTCTTGATGACATTGTTGATAGCACGCGAGTCTGATCTGCATCTTGAAAAATGGCGGAGGTAACAGGTTTTCGTGCACGTAGGCCTACATATATGTTGAAGCCTGGTTGCTTATGTGTACACAGACACTGATGCCCCAACAGGTTGGTGGTGGCTGCAGTAAATTCTGCAAACCTTTTGCTCATTTTTGAGTCTGCGTGAGTTGTGCTGTCCTCGGTTATAGCCTGAAGCCTTTCAAATTAAGCTCGTTTCTGGGTAAGCCGTGAGCTGCATGCTTTATTTCGCTGTGCCCTCAATTTTACTCAAAGCCTGCTAAGTGATGTACACTTTCTAACAAAAAGGCTTCCAACACTAGAAAACTGCTCAAAGGGCGTGCAACAGGGGCCAGTGTTTGGACTCAGTAAGGTGCTTTCCCCCCCTCCCAAGCTCTTTCTGCTGTGAACTTTGCGGTGCTTTGAAGGAGTTTTAATTGTATAGATGTGGTGGTTTTCAACCTGTGGGTCGCGGCATTCCAAAGAGGTCAGAGGATAAATCTGCAGGGCCCTAATATGGAAGAATTAAAGACACCTGGAAACCTTCAAAATTCATTTAAAAGGGGCGAGTCATTTAAAACTACAAGAATGCATCATTTTTATCCATTATAGGATTGAGGCACTGATCTATGTCTGCACGGGCACAGAGAAGCTTTATGGTGTTACTTTCAAACCTGACATTTCACTTAGATTTGTATTCTTTGTTTGCATTGTATATGGATCTTGAATATACATAAAACCGAGCAACATATGCCCAGTGTTTGTTGTCACAGTTTTATTTCTTCTGATATACTCCCGTGACTGCATGAGTTTGGCTTTTAGTGTGTGGCTGCAAGTGAAAAGAAGGGGAAAATGGGGATTCACGTCCTGGATGTCCTAAAGAATGACTTCACCGCATACGGAGAAAAAAAGAAACAAACCGCACTAATTGTTGCTGCATCTGAAGCCTGGCAGCTGGGAAGCTCCAGCGGTGTACAAAAAGAATCTGGTTAAAGTGATTTCACCTCCCCGCTCGTCCTAATGAGTGCGTATCTCCGCAGGGCTCCGTGGAAGCGCAGTGTGGGCTCGTGCTGAACGGCCAAGGGGGCGTCATCCGGAGAGGTAAGGCCCCCGTTTATTCTCTGCTGCGGTTGTTGTTATTGTTGCTGCTGCTGCTGTACCGGAGGCCGTGAACACTCACGGGCTCGACACGACAAGACAGCGAGCAGACAGACAAACAGGCGGAACACTCCTCTCTTGTCTGCTGTCAACACGCTGCAGCAGGAACGGCCCCGATTTGTCACCTATTTAAACAGCAGCGCCGTACAGGCGCAGAGGCAGTGCTCCCCACTTCCAGAATGTCACTCAACACCCACGTTTTTTTAAACACCAGTCATACCAAACCTTGGCTTTGAGATTGGCGACATGATTAAAATGCCACGAATTAATGTGATGACTTATATTTCTAGTGTACTGATACAGTTACTTATAGGCCTTGTACTTAAACGCGCATTTGACACATGCCCTCTCACACTAAAGTTACGCCAGAAGCTTTTATTTTGAAGTCAGACGTGTGGGTAATATTTTATAAGACTGACGGCGTGCGTTTGTTTTCATGTAATAATAATATTATATGCTATTAATTTAATATTCATGGTTGAGTTATCATAAATTCAGTGTCGATTTTTGTTAAAGAAAAATGGCGCAGACGTCTATATGAAAGCAGATTTAAATAATCAATATTATTACAATAGAGAAATATTGTTACAAGTGAGTAAGATTTGGGTTTAATTTAACAACACAATTCTGTATCCTCTTAATGTTTATAAATGTGTACGTTTATAGTAATTTGAAAATATTTTTGGCCAGAAAGTAACCTAGTATTTAATAGTTTCGCAGCTGCATTTGTGGACTTTTTTTTAAAATTTAAAAGTAAATGTTTTTGTGGGATACAAAGAAGAGCAGTCAGGTTTGTGTGTCTGTAATGCAGCTGCTGTTTTTATGTGTTAGCACCTGTGTGTTTAATCTGGCACAGCAACCAAAGATGTGGCGGCTAAGGTTAGCTTTTCCAAGGGGAAGCTGTGGATGTGTTCCCCGGCCTTTTTCTTTCTTTAATTTTTTTTAGAGGGGACTGTGTGCAATTTTCCACACTGAGAGGAAAGGCTGTGTCTCGGGTTTAATTTTTCATCAGCTCTGCCTAGGTGTTGGGGCTTTTCTCTCGGATTGATGCGGGAATCCCTTCGCTATCACTTTCGGTTAATGGTGCGCCGTATTTGGCCCTGAGCTCAGCCGCTGCAACCATCACAACCAATAATCTTTGCTTTACCTCCCGCTCCCGTATCGATAGCTTCTCTCGCCTCGGGCGGACGCTTTGATATGCTAATGCCGAGCGGGGCCCCGGATTCAGCCGAGATCATATTAATGTTGTTCTTTCTGACTGCGGCTTTGGCGGCATGAATATTCACATAACCTTTTTCAAAAGAAAATCACTCAAGAAATGCGGATCCTACTTAGGAGGAGTCGTCTGTGTTTTTAATCACCCTGCTATCCCTTTTCCAGTTCAGTTCTAACAGCAGCTTCACAGATCAAGCCGATCTGTCAGACGCGCGCCCCCGCTACCACATCCCGTGCACGCACAACCCTCTCTTCTGTCAAGACATTGGCGGGCTTTTTTGGGGGGAGCTATAAACATTGTTGTTAAAATATGAGGAGAATGGCATTTGGCCCTTGTCTCTTTTTCTTTAATTTTCGTGGCAAACTCGTAAAAGGCGCTTGATTCCGCGTGTGATCCCGCCCGCCGCTCGCGCCGCAGCCCGAGGCTACTCTCCGTTGCTTAAATACCGTTATCGCCTCTGGGCCCGCGCGCTCCACTGACTGCACTACCGGCAATAGCTCTTTTCGATTGCCCTTGGCAACATAAAATACAAACTACTTTGAATCAAAACATTTTTAGGGGAATTAATATGATGTGAACCCGCGGCTTTCAGAGACGCGCGCCCCTGTCAGAGCGCGTGAGTCTGACAGACAGGTTTGCCCGGTTTGTGTCACTTATGGAGACACGGGCAAGCCGGACCGCGCGCGCGCGCATATAAACACACGCGCACGCACACACCGGGGCTCAGGCTTAACCAAAAGTATCAATCGATTCCCTCGACCTGCAACCGTCCATTTTTTGACAGCCTGAGTGAAACACAGGTCCCATACAGTCTTGTACAAAGTGGTGCCCGCTGGAGTACAACAGGCTTTTGTTTCCACACCATTATGATGTTACAGTTGTGCTGTGGGCATGAGTCGCTGTCCAGGTGCTGGAATGAAAGGTGCTAGCCGCTGTCCATGGTGCTCAGACCGGATGACATGTTTTTGAGGCTGCATGTCTAACCTCAACCCTTCCTGTGGCCAGAAAATGATGCGAATCTAGCACATTTCAGCAGATTGTGAATAATAGATTCTGAGAGCAGAAATATGGGTTACAGCTGGTCATATATGAGGCTTAGTTGGTGGCCAAATTGTGCCCTAAAAAAAGAGAGAGAGAGAGAGATTGGCGTGTGCAGCCAATCTTCGCCTGCAGCATTGTTCTCTTCGGCCTAAATGGCATCCTTTTTTCTCCATTTCATCATATCCAGCACGCCTTAATAACAACGCGACACACCCTGCTGTTAGATTTGATAATGAGGCAGATGAATAATAGAATATAGCCTACAGTACATCAGACAGAAACCTTGCGTTTCGGCTGCTTGGGACTTTATTTCAAGTGAAAGTTTAATAACGATAGGCCCACTCAGAACAGTCGATAAATTCCAGGAGGATCCAGTAACACTGATTCAGACGCAATTAATAATGTGAAAGGGCCTTCACTACACAACCAAAATCATTTATTCACACTTTCAGGAGCCTCAAGTACACAATGAAATCAACATGGTAGCTGGTGGTGGATGATTTAAAGAAGGTTTTGTTTCCCCCCTCTTGCAGAAACACCATATTATTGTTACATAGAGAGAACCATTGGGCTGAAGCAGGCATATAAATATATGTACACAGTAATAAAAGCATTTAATATTTAACTAGTGAGGAGGGCTGAAAGACACATATTGATTGTGGAGAATGAAGATGCTCGATTATTATAGGGATTAATTTTTGATTTAATAATATTTACACATATATTGCATTTACATTTAAACAGATAGGGAAGCTGTAGAAGATGGACAATTTTCTTGGATGATACACCTTCTTAATATAACGACTAAGCAAATTCAGCTAATTTATGGGAATAAATTTTAAAAAACTGTATGGAAAAAAATAGGCTTAATCTTTAATGTATTTAATGTCTGACGTGATGGGAAAAAACTGTCTCAAACAAAATGGTTTTATCATCATATGAAAGACCTTCCAAATCATTCACCCTGATGCAAACTGTTATTATTAACCAATAACTGGACAATAGAGTTCTTGTTTGATGTGTGCACAGTTCACCCAGTTGGTTTTTATTCTTTGTATCACATCTTGAAATGTGGGATTCTTTGAAATCAGAACCAAGGAGACCTCATGCAAAGTGTGTACACAGCTGAAACCACCCTCTATGAACAAAGGTGCAAAATATTCTGTGCAGTTCTCCCTGAGGTAGCATTCAACGAAAGCTTTATCCAGTGAAACTTTTCCACAGAAAAAAACACATTTGCATGATTTCCAACCAAGCAGACATTTCAATCTGTCATTTGAGCAACGCTGATCCAAATACTCAGTGAATGCTTGCTGGTTTATACTTTTGTGCACTCTTTTCTGTCACCAAAATGTTCATATGTTTTCTGAAACAAGATTTTTTTTTCCAAGGTCCAACTTCATTTTTAATAAATGCATTTTTTAAGTATCTTGTTGCTTTTTGATGAAATATGACTTGATGCATTATTACTGTAAAAACTAACATTTTTGTTGCAGAACTTAAAGAGCAAATCTTGTATTGATACTTTATTAAGCAGTAATGTACTATTAACACGACTATAAAATCTTGCAGTTCAGTGACAGACATTGGTGTAGCATTCAGATCTTGGATCAGTTTTTTGGGGGGGGCATTTTGCTTGTTTTTTCTGTTTTGACAGAATAAAGCATTAAATGTGCATTATACAAAGCTGTTGCCTTCATTAGAACATTTTGTGCAACCTTCTTACAACACTGAATAGCAAAAAGTAGCCTAAATTTGGCAAACTAGTCCTTTCAAACCTTTACAGTGATGCTGCTTTTTCTTGCACCTTGTTGTAACAAGCTTCCTGTCTCTGTGTGCAGGGGGAACATGTGTGGTGAATCCTACAGATTTGTTCTGCTCGGTACCCGGTCGGCTTTCGCTGCTCAGTTCCACCTCAAAGTACAAAGTCACCATCGCTGAGGTGAAAAGAAGACTGTCCCCGCCAGAGTGCCTCAATGCTTCCTTACTGGGCGGCATACTGCGTAGGTCAGTATGATGCACATACAGGATATTAGTCTGACAACATGCCTAAGCTTCATCACAGCGTCTCTAAATATAACTACACTGATTAAAGAGAGTATATTGATGTATCGGTTTGAAGACAAATCAGACTTATCAACTGTTTTGAGAGTTCGCTTAGTGCGGCTGAAGTTTCTGTGTCATCTTACTGCAACATTATGGATCTATATGCTGCTATGACAGAGCTGCTTACAGCTCTAAAGAACTTCAAACTCATTAAGAGTCTAAGCCTAAAATATCCTCTCACAAATAAATCCTGAATCCACTGTGACCACTGGCCAGTGCCTTGATGAGTTTCAGGCATTCATCAGATTCTGATATCTAGTTCTGAAGTATCACTTTACAGGTTAATCAGTATCATCTCCAGAGAGCGAGAAACCCAAGTTTCAAATGTGTTTAATCAGTAGCAGGGTTGTTAACGGCTTCATTTGGCAGATTAGAGCAATTTCTAAAAAAACAAAAAACAAAAACATTTTGACATACTTGTGGTGTAAAAACATCTGAAAAATCCTAACGTCTCTTTTGGTGCATCCACACACTGTTAAATTCTAGCAGCATGTAATGATATTGGAGTAAGGAGGTGAGTGTGATGGATGGGGACTTTGAAAGTGAAAAAAAAATTTTTTTTTAAGTGTAAATCTGGCTGGTGAGCATTGGAGAGCGCTGGCTGAATCTTTGTAGCCCTCAGATGAAACAGAGGATATATAGCAGCGCCCACAAAGACTATTGTAGGCAAATGAGGGCCGGGGCTGCACGCGCCGCCATGCCCAGGGAGCCAGAGGGAGGCGAGACCAGGCCAAAGCATGCCAGGATCAGAGGAACCAGAGGAAAGCAAGAGTTGCCAGCGCTGTATTATTGATGAGGTGGAGAGAAAGGGAAGGGGGAAAGAGGAACGAGCAAGCACAGAGAATATGGCTGGTCCTACAAGATGAGGAATCAACAAAGTAAAATAAAATAAGATAAATGTGCAAATAGCTACTGTTGATCCTCGTGTGAAGAATATAAACTGCAAATCTCTAACAGATGAGTATCTGGAATGTGTTTAATAATCATGTTGTGTCATTTAATAATAATCACTTCACAAAGAACAACAGAAATGTGCAGAAAGTTGTCTCGAGTGGAACTGCAGGTTTAAAGTTTTATGGCAGAGGAAGGAAGCACATATGCTTTAAAAAAATAACATAAAAGACTGAGGAAGCTTTGTGCCTCTGCCTTAACCTTATGGCTTTGTCACATCAAAACAAATCCATATTCTTGCCTTGTTTCTTGTGAGACTTAATTAAGCACATCCTTTTCAGTAGAACAAGGAGTTCACATTAATTTGATTGTACCTTAGTTCTATGAAAAATGACTGGCTGATCGATGCTGCTTCTGCTCCTGCTGCTGTGCTCCATATATTCAGTCTTTTGGGGTCTTGTATAATTCAGTTGCTTGACTTTGTAGGATATGTGATGCATAGTTCTTTACTATATGTTTCCAGAGCAAAGTCTAAGAATGGAGGCCGGTGTCTTCGTGAGAAATTAGACCGTTTAGGGCTCAACCTACCAGCAGGACGGAGGAAAGCCGCCAACGTAACGCTGCTCACCTCCCTGGTGGAAGGTAAGTAACTTTCCTGCACATTTTTTTTTTGTCATTTTCAATTTATATTGCACCACATTAATTTCATAATACAGTTTAATTGTTGTCTCATCAGTCTTTTTTCCCTCTTTTGTTTTCTTTCAGGTGAGGCGCTCCACCTGGCGAGGGACTTTGGCTACACCTGTGAGACAGAGTTTCCCAGTAAGGCAGTGGGTGAACATTTGGCGAGGCAGCACAGTGAGCCAAAAGAAACCAGCGCGCGCAAGAAGATGGTCCTGGCTACAAAGTGAGTGAAACACATGCAACGTACAGACACACACTAAAAGAAGATGGCAAGAAACAAAAAACTTTTGCTACTGCGTGGTCACACAGAATAGGTTTTATTTTGAAATTCTGGAAATGTGAATGTTTCTGAGTGATCAGGTTTCAGTTAATGTTTGTCTGTTGTTTAAGGCATGGACAGATCTGTCCCTGTCAAATGTCAGGGAGAGATAAATTTTACTTAAACACTTATATTCCTATTTACAGCCATTACCAGCCATTACAATCCTTTGATTTAAGAAAATCTTTCAGAAAAATGATTAACAAGTAAATATAATAATAACAGTAGGTAAGCTTTGGTGTGACTTCTTGCTCAAACTGTTGTAAACTCCTTCACCTTACAGCAGTTTCCTGCATGGAACACCTACTGTATGTGGAAAATATTGTGTTACCACATTTAAGGGGTTAGCGCTTATATTTATATAATTGCAAGAGCTTTATTTGTAGTTCCTTCTTACAGTATAAAACTGTATTCTGAATATGCTGAAGGGGAAATAAAACTCCCACTCTTTTCCAGATAAGTTGATTTTGTTCCAATAAAATCAGCCCAAGAGTTGCTATAATGCTAACTGAAATGCAAAAAGACAAGACCAGAAAATGCTGCGTGGTGCAGAATCTTTGGTATCATGTTAGGAAAAACAATGAACCAGTGGAAGTAACTTAAATCTGCATGTGGGTGGATCCAAAATGATGAGGGTGGGTGCAGAAAAGGGAGAAAATGTGATGGTTTTGTTGGAGACAGATGGTAAACCCTCAGTCCCTCCTTCTGTCCGTCAGGCAAATCTGTAAGGAGTTCCAGGACTTATTGAGCCAAGATCGCTCTCCTCTGGGCTCATCCAGACCAACACCAATCTTGGACCTGGACATCCAGAGACACCTCACACACTTCAGGTAACACGTGTGACACGCATAAGAAAATAATGGAGCGTTTCCTTTCTTTTCCCTTAAGGATGTTGCCAATCTTGAGTCACTCTCGGCACTAAATCTACTGAGCGAAGACAGTTTTCTTGCAGAGCCTCGCTCTGTGTTTTCCCACTGACCTCTCTGCCATTTTAGAAAGATGCAGCTGTGCAGTTTGATATTTGGCACAATTGACAGAGGAGGAGGAAACAGCGCCTTGTTAGCAGAAATGTCACATCTATGGCGTCATCATTTGCAGAATATACAACATCTTATCAGACCTCTGAAGGGAGCTGTACTGTAGACTGCTGGGCAGAGAACCAGGATGTGAGATCAGTGGTAGAAATAAAGTGACAGATTGAACAACAACATCCTTCTGCCAACTTAAGGGTCTGAGCTCAAGGACGAGCAGCTATTTAGCTCTGGACAAACCGGCATGATGATCTGATAGGACAGATGAAATGATATCAGACTTAAAAACTGATTCTTAAAAAGCGTTTCAATGCATATTTTACCTTGTATCATAATCCTGCAATTTTGTAGCGCTTTTAAATTTGTGATGTCACGAATGTTCAGATTCTGATGACTGACTTTGAAAAGAGAGTTTATTTCAAATAAACTACAAAAACACTGTTGGCTAGGACTATCACTACACTACAAATATCAAATACAGATATGGGGACATGATATGACTTTTAGCCAGTATGTCTAATGTTTTTTTTTTCAAACAGTCTCTTTCAAAAGTGATAAAAGCCTAAAGTGAATTTGATTAAGACATCACCAGCAGTTCAACAGCCAAGATTAGAATAACCTTAGACAAGAACGACAACAACAATCTTATGTGAAATTTCCTAATCGGCAAAGCTCTAATTTGTATTTCATAGTTTAAGCTGGACAGCGTTCAGGCCTTTGCTAAAACAGGAGCAGAAACTCTGTGTTTCCCAGTAAACTGCTGTGGAAACAGATCATCGCAGAGCATCACAGAGAGGCTTTTCTGACAGACTAAAGAAACTTCATTCAGAGGTTTTGAAGCTCCATAATGCAGGAGGAAGGTTTCACCGCAGGTGTGAGAAAATCTGAGTCACTTCAGCTGTTAGTGTCATACAAACTCCCCAACAGCTCCACTGATTCATTTAACCTTCACTTCTTTGGTTTGTCATTGCTCTAATAATCATTTCCCTCTCTTCCCATGCAGTCTGATCACTCACGGGTTTGGCACGCCGGCGGTCTGTGCAGCTCTCAGCACCTTCCAGACAGTGCTGAGCGAGATGCTCAACTACCTGGACAAAACCTCGAGTGGGAAAACGAGCGGAGCCGGCGACCAACAGATCAACAACAGCTCGGAAAAGACGCAGCTCCGGAAAACAGCCGAGCCCCAGAGCAAAGACGGGAAAACAGAAAAGACTGAGTAGCCCCCACCCACCCGGTCCCCGTGCCTTGGAGCGCTGCATTTAGAAGTGTGCGTGCGTGAGTGTGTGTGAACGCGTGCACTCTGAAAGGGGATCTGTTATTTCCCATGCATTGCTGTATCTTCTTTGGGACAATTCCTATTTATTGTTATTTATTTATCTTATGTTGACATGTAACACTAACTGAACTGTCCCAAGCAAGACATCCTGATGTGTGAGCGAAAGCAACGCATCCAGTGTAAATGTGCGTGCGTGCGTGTGTGCGTGTCGTGACAAAGAGGAGCCTTGCCATGGAGATGGCTGTGACTCATCTAGTACTTTATTTCTTTATTTATTAATTCTCAAAACAGGAGGTAAACAACACAGTTTCCCAGGACAGGTTGGGGGGGGATACATATTTAACACACACACACACACACACACACACACACACACACACACACACACACACACACACACACACACACACACACTCAGGGTTTGTAGGGATGTAATCTAAATCCAGTTAATTCAGGTGTGGATACTCTGCAAAAGTACAAAACCTGGAGCTGTTTTTTTTCCCTCTGAAGAATCATTTAATGTGTTTTTATTTAAACAATAAGAGATATCAAACACACGAGTTACAGTTTTGCTTTTTGTGCAATTTCCATCTGACTGAAATAAAATAATTGAATCTCCCAGACATCCTCAACAACAGAAAACTGAATGCAGCTTTGACCCAAACCCTGATGCACACATACAGACAGACTTTAACACCACACACACACTCACACAGCCACACCCCCTTCACCTGTATGAGCACTTGAACAATGCCAAGCAGACATTTTTTTTTTTCATTTTTACACCGTACAATCAGTGCCATAACAGCCTGTATGTTTACCACGCGGATGAAAGACGAAGAGAGTGTTTCTGGACGTGACACTGATGGAAGCCACTGCCCGGGGTGGGCTTCACTGCGCTGTGTGTGAGTGGGAATGTGATAAAGAGAGTGAAAGCGAGAGAGAAGGATCCAACTCAGCCATTTTGTAAAAGGTGACTTTGCAGTTGCCAGCATTACTCTTCCCTGTGCATGTCTATCTTTGTACACTCCCCAGATCGCAAGTTTAGCCGACACGAGCTCTCTGACTCGCTCATGAACATTTGTAAAGATATATATAAATATTTAAATTACTTTTCTTGTAGGCTTTCAACAATATATATGTTAAATCCCTACCTTCTAAAATGCTGGTGTTCAATAAAGACAGTTGCTACGTGTTCTACAATTTACCTTTATATGTCCTGCACAAACACACGCACACACCGATGCACACGCTCCACATACAAAACATACAGAAGGAGGCGACAGAGCAAGTACAGACTAAAGTGAGGCAGCCTAGATCAAAGCAGCCAGAGTGAATTATCCATACGAGTTCATAGTGTTAAAATTATTGAAAGCCAGGGTTCCTCTCTAATGTTGCGAGAAAAGGCTCTACCTACAGAAAAAGTTCAAAAGCCTCCTTTGTGTTCACGAGCATGTGTGCTTTCTTTGTTTGAGCGACTTCTGTCAGGTTTTCTGTTTATTTATATTTCAAAAAAATAAATATATCTAATGATAAAACAGAGAGGAGCAGCTGCCTGCTGGCGTCTCCATCCGGGCTCTGCAGGTTCTGTTTACTTTTTAATATTCCATTCATTTGAAAGGAGGTCACGTTCGCTGCATAACACAAAAATACATAATCAGACAGGATGCATTTACAGTGATGCCTGCACCGGTTTGTCACCCTGAATCAGTGCAAGCAAAGCCTCAGGTGGGAAAGTAATGGTGGCTAAGAGAGATGTAAAGGAAGGAAGTGACACGGGAGCAGAATATCAGTATATTCCCAGGATTGCTGTTATTGTTCAGCCTGGTATTTGACAGATGGCGTTATCATCCAAATCCAAATGCGTGCAGTCGGTGTTTTGTGTCTACAACCCCTGAGCTTTAAAGGTTAACTAAAATTGTTTAGAAATCAAGGGTGTTTTTAAACCACTAAATGAAGATATACGCACAATACAAAAGCAGCAGTAAGCGAGGAGGAATAACTACCAAAATATTTGAGCTGGAATTACAAAAGCGTATATAATAAACACAGTTCTAGATATTTTAGGGAACCACTTGACGTAACACGACTGAGTTAAATCCACAAACCATTTCTTTATTTCTGGGTTTCAGTGATCGTGTGCAGTGCGGTGGAGGTGGGGGTATGGTTAATGGTGACAAAAGACTAACCCAATCCTCCGACAACTCAAAAGACAGCAGCAAGGCAAACTTTCAAATCACTATCAAGTAATTCTTACAACATTTTATGTTGGAGCTGAACGTCAATTACTTTGTTGTCAGCAGGCAGACAGTCAACTGTCAAAAATTCTGATTATCCTAAATGAAAGATGCAAAACTGCCTCCTTGTTTCCAGCCTCAAAGTTCTGTAGCTTTCCTGCGATTTTCTATCAAAACTGGAGTGTTTTTAGCAACCTAGATTGGACAAAACAAGCATATTTAAAGATTTAATAAACAGAAACCCACACTGGTGGTAAATCCACTACAAAAGCTGAAGCCACATTTTCACTTTGTGTTTCTATTGTTGCTTTAAAGAGTCTGTCACAAGTAGCAGAAGAGCAGCTTTCATGGCGTTGATCTAAAATCCTCTTTTATAATCGGTTCTGAAATGCTTCATTATGTCAGACTGGAGATGGGATAAAACTGCACATACAACAATATTGTGAATAATCTTCTATCTTATACAAAGTTAACTCATATGCTGGCTATTTATTTGTCAACAGGAGACAGAAGACAAATAACATGATAGCACTTTTAGTAGATATTGCAAGAAAAAAAATCAATATTATGGATTCTTTGGGCCACGATTATTATGTTGCAAAAATCTTTTATCGAGGTGGCTGATGGCACCTGCCAAACAGAAGACTGATTTGAAAGTTGATCTGATGAGAGAGCCCGAGTTTACCGCTGCTTTAAGAGCTAAATGAGTACATGAGGGTTCAAATTTGATTTGAGACATTTTCCTGACATTTAATAAGCTACAGACACATCACAGATCCTACTGTCTTGTTTTTGGAGTGACATGTTTCAGTTGTTTTCAATCTCAGCAACATCAGGAACATCAGTCACGTAAGCAGCTGATACAGAAGAATCAGTGTGATATAAAATCAGACTCATGGTACTCGGTTGCAGTGTGTACAAAGGTGTAAGAGGGAAATGTCTATGAAACAAAGCTGGTTTCTGAACTGGTTCTTTGATGTTTGCTGCAGCTCATCTGAGGGACAGAAGTATATACTATATGCACCTACACACGCAGGCAGCTACACATATGCAAATATACACTCGGACGTCACAACCTAATCTCACTTTTGTTTGTTATTGCGCTGCGTGATAAACATGTAATCCCTGAGAAAGACGTCCTCGCTGACCCAACATCAGAATAATGAACGGCTTGATCAAAATTAGCTGGAAAATGAAATCGATACGTTGCCTCTGCCGGAGTTTCTGTAAATTGAAAAACGGACTAGAATGAATCACAAGCCTGACAACAGCAATGCATAATGTGATGGGGCAGCTGATGCATAATTCACACAGGCTATTGATCGTGTTACAATGCAACACTCAGTTATCACCACATAAGGAATTAGAGTATAGTGTCTGTTTTACTACTCTGCTCTTCAGCCTTCAGTGTGGCGTGTTGTTTATTTTGTGATTTATATACGCTCTTTTTATTTTTACTGTTAATCTCACTGCAATTCTGATCTTTTACATGCAGTAATGTTTAATATGCAGAACACACTAAAAGTGTACATCTCCCAACCAGAAAAGCATGCAATGAATACAGCCATTTATATGGGCATGAATTAGACTGTCTGAGGTCTCAGTGGGACTATAACTCCTGCTGAGTGAGCCCCACAGTCACGAATACCAAACTCTGCTAACTTCTAAGCCCCATTTCTCCAGTCTCTGAAGCTATAAACCTCCTCCTCCACCTCTTCTTCTTCCCCAGATTCGCTGCTAAAACCTCTTCCTCCTCTGTCCTGATCCTGTTCAGTCCCAGGCCTTTTCTGCTCTGCTACCGTCCTACTTACTGTCCCCATCACTGCCAGTCAGGTGCACAGTACACACACCTCATGAGCTACTGCAATTCATTTAGGACTACAAGACACCAGACAGAGCACCCTGTTTTCCATGAAATGATGATCTACTTCCATTTGCCAGATCCTGGGAGGCATAAAGGACTGGTGGATATGTTTGAGGGAATGCGAACTTGTGTCTTTTGATGAAAGATGCAATTTTTTATGTTTCCTGTCTCCTAAAAAATGCAACAATTCCTGCTTAATTATTACTTAAATCATTACTCATGTCTGAACATTGTTATGATTTGTTTGACATTTTTCTGGACTAAACCATGTTGCCAGCAGTGAGTATCCCAAAACAGAAGCGAACCTACCGGCTGAATAATATTGTTTTCTTATGTTACTTTGGAGGAAACCTTGAGCCTGTTGTGTCTGGTTGTTCAGTTGAAAGTGTATTTTTAAAAAGTGTAAATCTGATGATAATTGGTCATTAAAAAATATGCTTTCTTCTTCAGAACCTTTACCTGAGTCCACATTTTCAATCTTTGTTCAGATGGTTTATCAATCAAACCGGAATCCAGCTATTCATGTTGCTTCATAGTGCCCCATCACTTGCTTTCTGTGGTGTTCTAGTGCGACCTATTGGTCACTAGATGAACTGCAACTCCAAATCTGATTTTTTTTTTCTTAACCCTTGTGATGACACCTTCAGCGTTGAATTAGTTTTACAAAGAAATTCTCTATAATATTCTACAATACTACAAAAGGCTTGAGCCACCTCCTGTTTCAAAATAATTTACACCCAAAGATGCATACATTTTTAAAAGGGATCTTTAAAAGTAGTTCTCTGGGTTTTCTGAAGATCTTTTAAAGTTTTCTGTGGACATTGGCTGCTTTTTCACTCATTTTCAGTCCAGTCCTCGTTGACCATTTTCAAAGGAATATTTTTGTTATTTCTTGACCTGTGAATTCAAGCATAAAAAGGTACCCAACTCAATTCAATTCAATTTTATTTATATAGCACCACATCACAACAACCAAGGGATGAATACTTTGTGTCTATACATAACAAACAACTTAGCAAATAACCAGTTTTAAATTGTATTGCACTTTGTTACTAGAAGGTTGTTACAAAAAAAAGTGTGTTCCAATGCATTTCAAGGAATCTATGGAAAATGCCAAAGACAACATCGTTTGACGGGCATAAAACTGTATTTGTGCACCAACAAGTTGATTCCCATGAAGAGCTATTGGCAAAATCCTGAAAATATACCTCAGCATGGTGTTCATTGTGTCCTTAAAAATGTGAGAAAACAGGACAAGTGGAGGACAAAAAGGAGGGGGAAAAACAGCAACATTTTTAGATGCATCTAGCCCTTTGGTTGATATATCTAATGTTCACCAAAGCCTCATTAAATACTCTCAGTGGATCGGTGACTGCCAAGAAGCCATAAGGAAGGACGACAGGAAGAAAAGTATGCCCAAGTATGCCAAAAATTGGAATATAATTCAGTGGCAGCAACTCTTATGGAGTGATGAACCCATATTTGAACTATTTAGTTCAAATCACCATCAATGTGCGAGTGTGTGAGTGTCTACAGCCATCTGTAACATACAGCGTAGGTTCTGTCATGGTTATGTGCTGTGGTGTTGGAGATCTTGACAAAATCTGATGGAACACATAAAAGTACCATCAGATTTTAATGCACCATGCAATACCATCAACATGACAGTAATCCCAATCACACTGCCAATGCAATAAAAGTATACCTGGATAGAAATACACAGAGTGAAGCAGCATCAGTCATGGACTGACCTCCCTGGACTCCAGACAGTAACATTAATGAAGCCGTGTGGGATCACGTCGACAGAGAGCAGAACAAAAGGCAGCCAACATCCAAATAAGTCCTTTAAGAAGCTTGGGAGACTATTTAAGAACTATTTCTAAAGACTCCTTTAAAAAAATCACAAGAAAGCTTACCTAAGAGAGTTCAGGCTGAGTTGAAGAATAAAGGTGGTCCATACCAAGTATTGACTTTCAGCTCGTTAGAATTTTACAAACTCTGTTTTGCCTTATTGTATGTTTGCACGTTTCAATAAATTGCTGCACGTAGTTCCCATTTTACTAACAAAATATAAGACATGAAGGTGACCCAAGACTTTTGCACAGTATTGTATCTCCAAGAAAATAGCACTGCATAATACAGCTATAAGTACACGACATTTCTAAGTTAATATTATGGTAATCCTAGTTAATACTAATAAAATCTATAACTTTTTTCCAAGTGTAGTCATCTTAAAGACATAACATACAACTCCTATAATGGTCCATTAGCATAGGTTCATTATTGATTTTATCTTTATTGCATAAATTAATTTCTGCATCATTCCTTTTTAACTATAAAGGGACAATTATTAACGTCTCTGTGGACTATTCCTCTAACCGCATTCACTGTTTGTGGCCAGAAAACAATTAAATGATGAGAAGTTTAATCGCTCGTACTTTTAAGCATCATACTCAGTTATTCCTCATATTTATTATGCCAATTTTCCCCAAGCAACAATAGCCTAATGTAATTATGTAAATGCACGAGTGTTCATATGATTTGGTACTATGGCACAAAGCGTGCATTGTCCTATAAAATGATTCGAATGATTCCAAAGGTTGAAAGAAACATCTTCACAGAGGTGCAAACTTGCAGCACAGCTAAACAACAGGCCAGACAGGTGGAAGCAAACAAACCATCCTCCTGTCTGAAAGCTCAGAGGAAGTCAAAATTAAACAAACGCCACTGATTTTTAGTTGCCTGTAAAAGTGGGGAGCACATAAAGCAGTATTAGTGTGGCATTTGTGTAATGTATGCTGATACATCGTGTGTCAAAGCCCTGCAGGATAACAACCACAACTATGCCTCCAGACTTCCAGACTGTCAGGACATCTGTTACTGCTGACAGTCATATGTCCTGCCATGTGTGTGTTTGTATACACATGTAAGTGTGTGTGTGTGTGTGTGTGTGTGTGTGTGTGTGTGTGTGTGTGTGTGTGTGTGTGTGTGTGTGTGTGTGTGTGTGCGCGCATGAGAGAAAGAGAGAAAGAGAGAGAGAGATGAGAAAAAAAGATGGGTAGATCTTTGGCAGCAAGGCCTTGCAGAGAAAACAGGAACAGCCGCGCTCCTTCAACATTCATGTCTGGTATCCTCAGTGTCATTTTTTTCCTTAATATTATTATTATTGTTTTTATTTATTGCATTAAGAATCAAATCAGCTCAAATGTGGCAACAATGTCAGAGAAAACACACATACATGTACCAGGACAGTACACTGACATATATAGACAACTTCATGAGCTCATCATTTGAACTGGATTTAAGAACTGCAGCTAAACCAAAGTCATATTTTACAACAGCTATCAACAGATATGTGTATGCATATTACAAGACAATACTGTATAAAAGCCTTGAGTTGACATTAGCCAAATTAACTCAGCCCATCTTTTCATCTTTAAAATAATTCTCCTTTGCAGTCATAACCTTATCTTAGGAAGAAATCCAGCATTCCATGAAAGGTCTTTTGAATTACAAAAAGTGCATGTATGGTGTAATGGCACTAGGGGGAGCAATTTACACACACTTGGGCAAATTCTCTTGGGTTGCAGCATGGGACTGCTATAATTGAACTTGGCTTCAAATATTATTTTTGTTTACTATGGATTTAATAAGGAATTCTGTGCAAATGTTACAAAAAACAGTGTGTCGCTCAGCTGGTGGATTTCACACTGACTGGTTCAGACTGGAGACAAATGGAAGGGTAAAATACAGGGAGACAAATGGTATCAAATTCAAATCTGTCAAGCCAGGGAATTATGAATTCATAGCATATCACCAGTGCACAAATAAGCCTTAAAACGGGGTAAACCAGAATCACCCGTCTTGTGCTGTCCACACTCTGCAAGTGTTTGCTTTGACAGAAAAAGTGAATAATTTTCTGTCCTACCCTTTTTGCTTTCATCACATCACATGATGCTGTGCAAGAGGATGAGAAAATAACTCATAATCACAGTTTACCATCATGCCCAATATTCATTTAGTGCCACAAAGAAAGTGCTTTCACAACTCAAATCAACAAGTTTTCCAGTGTGAGATCTTTAACAGTGACACATAAACACCATAAAACAGATTTGTTGGGATGGTGATGTGATTCATAATGTGTTAGTTAATGTCAATCATGATGATAATATAATTTTGAAGTACCTAATGGAAAATTGTATCCATACTGAGCATGCCTCATATTAAAGCTGATCTGTCCCTTTTACTATGCAGCATCTGATCTTGTTACAGGCAGCAATGTGCCCAGATTGGGTTGATATAAAGCACACCTGTAACTACACATCACACAGGCTGAGCAGGAACTTATTCGTATATTTCTATCATAATCGTGGATGTGTAATTATTCCAAAGATTTTTGTTCCTTTATTTTTTCCTCACTGTTTATCAGAACCAATCTTTTTCCCTAAAAGGCAATGGTATGGGAACTTCTGAGTATATGGTGTCACATCATACCCAAATTTAAATAGCAGTGCAATAAATGACCACATCTGAAAATTTTTGAGGTGTTGTTTAAACCCTGCTCTGTTGCCCCGTGGGTGATGTGGTTTAGTCGTTAACACTCACAACAAGAAGGTTTCTGGTTCATATCGGTGCAGAGTTTGCATGTTCTCCCAGTCACTGAGTGGATTTCCCACAGTCCAAAGACTTGCATGTTAATTGGTTAATTGGTGATTCGAAGCAGTTAAATTTCACAGAACAGGGCTCTGTATTAATGTAGTAGTAAATGTGGCTTGTAGTTTAATTTTTTTTTAAAGCAGTTAGTAAAACTAAAACATGGCAGCCCATTTCTGTGAGAATGTGCAAAAATCCTTCTTGCTTTAGTGCAGATTTTAGCCTTATACTGTAGTCATGTTGCTGGGTCTGTTTATTTGTGACCTGCAAAGACAACTTTCTATAGCAGAGTATAAACACTCCAATGCAAGCAACTGTACAGAGGGAACAGTTCAAATGGATGAGTGAAGGAAACCAAATGCAAGGCACAAGAGCTCACTGATCAACCAGTTTTATGTTGGTGAAAATGACATAAATCTTACATATCCAACAACAAAAAAATATCAACCCATCAACTCATTGGAGATTTCTTTTTTCTGAGGAAACATCATCATATTTTTGGAAGGATGGTGTTCATGCCTCCAATGGGGCTCAGAAGGAAACATTGGAAAATGTATTCCTAGAGCCATGAAACTCCTCAGGAAGACTGCAGTTTTTGGGATTTTTTTTGTTCGTTTGTTTGTTTCGTATAGCATCATAATGTAAATCTTTTTTTTTAACTCACAGTAAAAGACATAAATATATGGATTTTAAGGGTATGTTTTATGTAAAGCAGTATTACGAAATAGATGCAAAAGAAATGTTGAGAAAAAAAATTAAACTTTATCGCATTGTCACATGTGTATGTAGAAATCTACTAAGTATCCCATTAGTGCTCCATTAGATAACGACCTAATTAATCATTTTTATTTATTTAATTTCGTTGTTTTTTTTAATCACATATGATTACAAACATTTACAGTGAAAGAGATGAAAGTCAAGGTACAAAAAAAAATCTAACAATGCATAAGAGTTGCATAAGTGTCCAACAAGTAAACAATCTATTTGTGGTTCAGTGCTGTGTGTACGAAGATACACACCACACTCGTGTATTAAAGTTACCTGCTGCTTTTAACCTGCCCTATTATTATTATTATTATTATTATTATTATTATTATTATTATTATTATTATTATTATTATTATTATTATATAATGTTACAGCAGTGGACTCCATACAGGGGTTCCCCATTCAGAAAGCCTGTCTGAAGGTACGGAGGGCGGAGGGAGGGAGGGAGGGAGAGGGAGAGAGAGAGAGCGAGAGAGGGAGAGAGAGAGAGAGAGTTGAGGCATCCCTTCTTCACTTGGCTGCATTCGGTTTACCGACACCGGAGAAGCGACCATGCTGTGGAAACTAGTTGAGAATGTCAAGTATGAAGATATTTATGAGGTAACGTTACCGTCCAGCTGTTTGTGACTCGGGGGAAATAGACTAAATGAAGTTACTAGACATGCTTTTGGAGTTCATTTGTTGGATGCTGTTGAGTGAAGTGTTTTCCACGAGGCTTTAAGGCCTCGTATTCATGTTGCGATGACTGTGGATATGAATTGGAGAACCATTTGGCACATGACAGATTTATTCAGGCATAAAACGGATTAATTTGTGCTGAAATGATTTCAAGTTCTCACATTATTTTAAGCTGTGCTTGTCGCTGTGGTGCAGTGTTCAGTTTTGGGTACATAAGATATGTGACACTGCCTACATGAGGGCTGTAATCAGTCAGATTTTACTTTGGGCTTTGGGGTAAATTAATATTTAAAGCAATCTAAATATCTTTTTTAACATAATAAAAAAAATAATAAGGTGCAAGGACTATAAGCTCATTCCCAGGACCTCAACGTGACCCAGTAACTAATGAAAAGCTCATTTTGACATTTTTAAATTACAGCGAAAGACAAATAAGGTGGAGAACCGCTGTGTCAGAGCAGGGTGATGATGTGTAGCCTATGGAGTATGTAAATGACTTGGCTTTGATCCCAGAACAATCATTTAAAAAAAACGGTGAGGGGAAAGGAGAAAGAAAAAGTGAGAAATACGACGCGCGCGGGGGCGAAAACGCTGCCCCGGCTCGCGCTGAATGGGCTCGAGCACAAAGCAGACGAAGAAAGGGTATAGCTCGCGAGGCCCCTCGGCTGAGCCCGGTGGGAAGCCCTTGTCTCGTGCCACACATGGTTTTTCTCCCACGGCGCGAGGGAGGGGAGGCTATAATGTTGTTAAACAAGTCACCCAAGAGGGCAAAGAGGAGAGGCTGAACGGTCTACAATGCAAAGTTTAATCGCTGCTTCTGAGTTCACACGAGCCCCTCACGCGTCCTGCCTTGTCTCGGGTGTGCGTTTGTTTTCGGTTGGCAGCTGCAATATGACTTGAGCTGCCTTAAAATTTCAAGAGTGTGAGTGTGGTGGGGTGAAGTTGGGGTGAAAAGTCAGAGTAAAATCTGAAAGTGGCTAATGCGCTCTTTTGCGGTTACTGTGGGTTTGTGCGTCAGCTCAAAGTTCTTTTCTCTCTCTTTTTTTTTTTTTTTTTTTTTTTTTTTTTTGCTTTATTGGATGCATTTGCATTTCCGCTTTGTTTGGCGTTGACTAACCCGGCTGGAAGAGAACTTGAAAACCTGTTGTTAATCGTCTCATAGTCGACCCAACAAGGCCTGTTTTTATTGCCATATTGTCTTCTATTGGTTTCTTTAACGTAAAAAGTCTGTTTGCACAGAAATTATTTGCGCAAAAGTGTCTCCACTGGCAAGAAAGTGCGCTTTATTGCGTCAGCTTTTATATATAAAGGGGCCCCAGAGCGGTATTTTATGTGACAGAGGATTCCTCACGGGTCTGGATACCCTGTTCGTTTTCTCCTGCGAGAGAGAGTCCTCTTTCAATCTCCTGCTGTTCGCGCGTCGTTTCGGCTCTCCACGGAATTTCAACGTCACTCACGGTTGCGCGAAAGGCTTCACGCTCCATGTGTCGCCAGTCCCCTGCCTCGCGCACATTAATATTCCTGTAAGTCTCAGTCATGAATAACAATTACACCGTATACCGGGGGTAGAGGAGGGAGCTCGGTGCTCACACTCAGAGCGGTGGCAGCTCCGGGCGGAGGAAGGTTCTGAATGGTGTTGTAGATCGGGCCGTGCCTGCAGATACTCTTCATTCTTACCTGGGATGATTTTGGCTGTATCGGCCCTACACGCTCCGTCCTACACCGCTATTCTACCGTGAACCCGCTTGTGATACACCGGCAGAAGGTTTACAGATGTTAGTTCATCCTTACTCCACCGCGGTGAGTTTTCTTCAGAGTATTTCAGAATTCGTTTACGCAAACGGTAAACCCCGTAGATATGGCTGGCAGGTTTTTAGTTGTGAGACAGTTTAATTTAGGCTGTGACATTTTTTTCCTCCAGGCTCTTATGTGTTTTTGTTCAGGAGTTTCAGTGCCAGTTAGGCTTCTTTGGCTACATCACCAGAGGCAATTTGCAAAATGATCTTGGGCCTTCGTTTCTTTAAATTGTACTTCCAGTTCTACAACTGGTTCAATTTTTTCTGTTCTTTTCTGCATCCTGTTCAAGGACCGGCATGACGGTGTCTCGAGCCACAGCTCGCGGCTGTCCCAGCTGGGTTCAGTGTCGCATGCGGGACCCTACTCCAGCGCGCCACCGCTGTCTCACGCGCCTTCCTCGGACTTCCAGCCGCCGTACTTTCCTCCGCCGTACCAACCGCTCGCTCACTACCAGAGCCAGGATCCGTACTCCCACGTCAGCGACCCATACTCCCTGAACTCCCTGCACCAGAGCCAACAGGGAGCATGGGGAGCCCGTCAGCGGCAAGACCCCACGGGGGACCGGATGGAGAGCTCCGCTCTGCTGGCGCAGCCTCGGGCCTCGCTGCCCCAGCTATCCGGGTTGGACCCACGGCGGGACTACGGAGGTGTAAGACGGCCTGATGTGCTTCTTCACTCCGCTCACCCCGGACTGGAGCCTGGTATGGGAGACGGACTGCTACACGGGCTGCACGGTATGGAGGATATTCCGGTAAGTTAAAGGCACAGCTGAGATTTGCAGAGATTGAATGCACATATAACATAATTTCAGATTTTCCTGCTCCAATTATGTCATATAATTTTAAGAAATCATGTTTAAGAACAGGCAGACAATGGCAAATCCTCAGACTTGAACCATCGAGGAGAAAATTCGCCCTACTTTTATTCACAATTTATTGAATAGTTCATAGTTTGTAGATATAAACAACGTACATTATAACGGTGAATTTCCCCATTTCCCCTGACAACAAAAACACTTCAATTGAACTAAAACAGACACATTTACAACACCCAAAAATAAGCAATAAATAAAATGGAAACCAATTTTCACTGGAAGAAAAGAAAGGATATATGTTGACAGTTGTCTTGTTCATTGTCTACGCATGACTCTCGTGCCTTTAGAGTTAAGGTCAGTGAACTTGGGGCAGCTCCCTCAGGGCTGGATGCTCACAGCAGCTGTAGCCAAACGGATGGCTCAAAGCTTAAAAAAAGAAAAGAAAAAAAAAGACTTGAGATACCCAAGAAAGACTTTTTTTTTTTTTTTAAATCAAAAGAGAAACATGTGTTTGCAAATAAAGCATCATAAATCTGGCTTTAGGCAGTAAATTAAATGTTCCTCGCGGTTTATTTAAAATTTCATTTTAACATAGTTTAACACGTTAGACATAGTTTTCAAAGACGATAACAAATTACGCAGATTAAATGACATTAAATTATAACAAAGTAAAGAATATTTTTTACTTTCGTTTTTAACGCAATATGTATTATTATTATTATTATTATTATTATTATTATTATTACTTGCTGTTTATTTCCTTTCTTAGAGTCTTGCTTTGCTGCTAAAACGCTATAAATTCACAGAGCGAGATACTAAAGACTTAGTGAAAAAGGTTTATTGTAAAGCTGTGTAGGATTTTCATTTTCTACTCGTTTCCCCCCTCAGGGCACAGCCATCACGAATTGTTTGCCATTTAACCTCCACAATAGATTCTCATTTCGGGCTTTCCGTGTTTGTGTTTTGCATTTATTAACCCCCATATAAATTTGTTTTTGCATATTTGTTTCTTTGTATTTGGCTGTGACGCATTCGTGACAACACCCGGTCTATTTAACAATTTATTTGGCAAGATGATGAATGACACTGATGAATGATGGGGGTTTGAATGTGTGGGAATAGCTGCTTCTAACCACGTCGTGATGAATGAAAGCACTGCATTATGAGCTAGATTGGACCGATGTCTGAAAACAAATAGCTCAAACGTGTATTCCGCCCCCTCCTTTTGAAACCTTACATGAATATTATTTCTTTTTCTTCTTTTTCTTTTTTGTTTTTGCTGGACTGTGTGATTGAGGCTTGTCAGGTAAATCACTGGTTAACTTTGTGTACAACAGGGTTGAATGTTTTGCATTTATCTTCTCTCTTTTTTAAACAGACCGCTGATGACACCAACGGGACGAGCATCCTGGATCAATCAGTGATAAAGAAAGGTAGAAACACACATTCTCTCTTTAATACAAAGACACACATCTCTGTTCTCTGGGCAATGTGGCCTTACTTTAAAAAAATATATATATATAGTAATAATTGAAGAATATCACAGGTGGAAAGAGGAAATACGCGCGCTCTATTCTCAAGACAATTTATTTGGGTTTCTTCACTCCTGGGATATTTGGATAGGTTCTTATGAATTATAATGATTTATTGTATGGATATGTGTGTAACCTCCGGCCCAGTCCCTCGGGAAATGTCATGATCAGTATGGTTGTGACCTTAACTGGAAAAGGCGTTCTCGCCGAGTCTATTCATGGAGTTTCTCGTATTTTGGGGGCCGGGATGAGGAGTCTGAAGCCGAGGTAACGACCCTGGTATATTGACTATCAGGCAGTGTGTCGCTGACAGGCTGCCACGCTGCCGCTCTGATGATGTGCGGTGATTTAGTTACGGGATGTTGAGTGACTGAGCTCCCCGCGGGGCATTTAAGCCGCTGATGTAATAAATGGCATCGCTCACGGAGATCTCGTGAGCTCGTTTAGAGCTAATCTGCGGCATTATCCCCCGTGGAGCCATCAAAACCCCCTCGCACTGGCCCTTATATGCGCGCATCCACGAGGCAGGCTGGCTGGCGGTTTCCCCTTTACTTCACGACATTAACAAGAGCATTAGCGCGCGGGATGAAGAAGCATCCAGTGCTGCTGGTGGGTGTTAAACCGGCCGTGGAGAAAAGACAGGGAGGTGGTTAATGCGATTTGAGAACGTGAGCCAATCAACAATCGATAACGCTGTAATGAGAATGTCGCGCGACATTAAATAACAGCAAATGCCCGGCACGTGGGCGCTTCATTAGGCCAGGGCCGCCCCCTGCGCGCGTGGTCTCACTGAGCAAAGTTTGGCACAGAGGAGTGATGTAAAGATTTCAAACTTGTGCCCCCTGAATGTGAAAGCACGTTATGTAAGAAATCCACTCTAACCTTCCTCTTTCAGTCCCCATGCCACCCAAGAACGTGGGTTCCCTGATGCTCGGTAAGGACGGGCTGATCGGAGGAGTGACCGTGAACATAAACGAGGTGTTCTGCTCGGTACCAGGCCGCCTGTCGCTGCTCAGCTCCACTTCAAAGTATAAAGTGACCGTAGGTGAAGTGCAGAGGAGACTGTCCCCGCCCGAGTGCCTCAACGCCTCCTTGTTGGGGGGCGTGTTGAGAAGGTACGGATGTAGCCTTAAAGCATGTTGACGCACAACGTGGAGTTCAGGAATAACCTCTAGAAACTATGAGGAAAAAACTTGTGTGCATTTAATTTGCAGGAGCAGTTATTAATGAGACTATGAGAAGCATGAAAAGCTATGCCATATAGATTTTTTTAACATTAACTGGTAGACGAGATCAAGCTAAATAAATGTTGTCCAGAGCACATATTAAAATATTGTTTGTTAATTTGGAGCGATTTATGACATTTCGCCAACATGTGTGCGCCGTAAGTTTTACTTTAAATACAGTTCATATGCTTTCCTCCTTTTTTCTGCAGAGCAAAGTCTAAAAACGGTGGGAAATGCCTGAGAGAAAAGCTGGAGAAGATTGGACTGAATCTACCTGCTGGGAGACGCAAAGCTGCCAATGTCACACTACTAACATCACTCGTGGAAGGTAACCGACTCATTTTTTGGTGATAAAAGCCAAATCTTTTTTTTTATTTTATTTTTTTATTATTGTTTTCAAGAGTTTCAGGATTCCCCTTCTGCTTTCCCCTTACACCGCCACAACTCCCTGTAACTGGATTTCTGGCTATGAGCACAACTCAATATAGTGTCATTTATCAAAAAATATATAAGAAAAAAATAACTTTTTTTAAAAAAGTTTCTATCATGTGAAAACTCGAGAAAAAATATATGAATTGCAAAAATCTGGGATTATAAAAGTCATGCGTGAAAATGCGCCTTTATTCATAAAATGTCTGTTAAAATGTAGCCAGGGAAATATTCATTACCGATAGATGTGTTTGAGGCTGCTAAATTAACGGATTAAAGACTGGAGGTTGGGCCCATGCCTTTGGCTACACCAACATATAGACCGAGTGCCTGTGTCTTACTAAAAACAGGTAACGTGAATTTACTTTTTAAAGAAAGTATTTCTTTTGAGTGATGACGACTTACTTTTAAATATATAAACTGCACGAATGTTTTATTCGTGCCTGTACAGTATAACCCAAAATAAAGTGGATCATTTTGAATATTAATCAGCAAGTAAAAGGTACTAATGTTTAGTCTACATGATAAAACTAAAAAATAAAAAACTTAAAACAGTTTAAGTGTTTTTGAGTCAGCTGAGAGGACAGCTGTGGGAGGGTTCTGCCTAAAAAGATACGGCTTTTTGTCAGTGACGTTAATGAGTTAAAAAATGATCATATGAATAATTAAATGACACCTGACAATACTCATACTTTAATTGAAGCCAGTATCTCGTGAACCGAAAGATCTTGTTCGTTTGTATTTATACTTATATTTACAGTTGCAATATATAAGACATCTAATACCTTCCCCCACAGGTGAAGCGGTCCACCTGGCTCGGGATTTCGGTTACATCTGCGAGACGGAGTTTCCCACCAAAGCCGTGAGCGAGTACCTCAACCGCCAGCACGCGGACCCCAACGAGCTGCACACACGGAAAAACATGCTGCTGGCGACAAAGTGAGTTTGATGGAGCGTTTGATTAGATTCTGTTCTCTCATAGCCTTTATGGGTGTTTTCTCTCATACAGGATATAGACTGTCTGCACTGCATCATATAGAAGTGGATGGAGGATGATGATGGGATTGAAGTGCGAGAACGTAATGCTGAATTATAATTCAAATGGCTTTTTTAGTATTAGGACACATTCAGACACAGCAGGACATTGTTGAAAGTAAGGTGTCAGAAAGACTGGGCCCTAAACCACCTTGCAATACTTCAAGTCAGCAAAAAAACAAGGAGTAAAAATCCAACAAACAACAAAAGAGCAACAAGAGAAATAAAGTTAAATGTTTGGGTTTTTTAAAAGTCCAATATGTCTCAGATGCTTCTAATTCAGACTTCTTGTTGCAATTTAAATGTTTCAGATTTTTCCCATTAGACAAGGTTTACACATCATTACTGCCTTTTGGTAGCATTTCGGTTGTCCTTGTGTTTTGTTGTCCATTGAAATTGCATAACATTTACACATACATTCTGAATAGCACAGGGCAATCACTTTCTGCAAATAGGTACATTTAGGGAGAATTAAATTATTATGAAATTAAGGCCAGTCTCATTTCCTGAGGTCTTTATGGTCCATTTTAAGAAACCCAGAGGGTGTGAACCCCTGCTATACTCTGTGCCTTATCCTATAGTCCACTCTGCCTTAGTGGCATTTGGAGAGGAAATTGTGATATTTTTTTAATGAAACCCACTGAACTATATCTAACTTGTATTTAAATGGCTGACTGGGGGGAAAAAACTGCAATGCAGAAAAAACAGGGCAGTTAAAGTCAGGTCAAGTATTTGAGAAATGAGCTAAAATAAAGCCAAGAATCTAAACCAAAATTAACAAGACATCAGTTTTACCCTTTTTATCAGGACAAATTGTGCACACATTAGCTTCCTTACAAGCAGCTTTTTCACAGAATAATCTTGAGGTGAGGTGGGGCACTATTAACACAGCCTATAAACACAAACCCTGATGTTTCTATATCTGACCTCAGTTTCTGGTCTTAGAGATAATCTGTTTTATTTGCACTAATGTAAAGTTACTTGTACTGATATATTTTTTATTAATAATTAGGAGATCCTGGAATTTAATTAAGGCTCTTCTGAGTGCACATGGGCAAGATAGGTTTTTTTTTTCTAAATAAGTGTTGAAGATTTGAAATTAATTTATAAAAGTCCTCCACTCAGGAAGCTTATATTTTTAGCTTGCATAAGTGTTGTTGTCTGCTAGCCTGCATAAACCATCTGTCCGTCTATGTGTGTGTGAGTGTGTGTTTGTGTGGTGCTCAGTATGTACAATGTGTTTGGTGGTGGATGTCTGATGCTCAGATTGAAACCTGTTCCAATACTGTGCATCAGTGCTGCCTGTTAGAAATTCATTATTTAGCAGTGGAGTGTTTCAAGTCGTCAGAAAACAACAGCGAGAGCCTTGAGTGTAGCCCGGGGTGGCGGCTTCTCCTCTCTACTCCCCTAACCCCAGCTGGGCTCGGCCTGCACAGCCTGTCACTCATTTGCTGGAGCTCTGCCCTTAGGCCGCTTACAGGGTGTGTGCGCACGGGCTGTGCAAGTATGAATCTGTGAAAGGGGGGAGGAAGAGGGAGAAGGAGGTCTCTTGAATTTAAAATGTGAGCCTAAAACCAGGGGATGATTTAACAAGGAGAACTAGGTGAATAGGTTATTTTCTTTTACAGTTGCACTTGAAATCCAATGAAAAATTAAGATCCATGTTACTAACCACACATTCTTATATCTAAATATTAGTTATTCATTTAGAAAACTCTTAATCGGATGATTTTTGCATTATTTTCACTGAAGGGGTATGCATTTTCTCCATTATGGAAATATGCAATATTTGAAATTACCCTTGTTTCTCTGGGTTCTGCTATATCACTGTATTTCACATCCTCATAGATCAGAATGACTGATCTTTGAGAATGATTGAATTACATACAATTCAATTGTACTGAATTGTATGTAAATTCAATACATGCTTTAAGTGTCAAAAGTAGTTAGGAAGAAAATGTTTATCTTCTCTACAAAAATAGGGAAATGGGAATGGTAAAATGCTTGTAATATACATAAAAACACAAACACCCATGCTAGAACTGAACTCGTGCTCTCCCTGTGTCCAGGTGCAGGTGTTAATCACAGACTGCTTTTATGTTCATGCCTTGTTCATGAGAGTTAAACAGAGTTAAACAAGGCAAAACTGAAAGAAAATATGTAAGGGTTCACGAGGGGAGCACTGGGAAAAAAAAAGAAAGAGTTAAAAAAAAAAAAAGGTATAAGCAGGATTTTTTTCCCCTTAAGTCATAATACGGTTAATTTTTGTTCTGTTAAGTTTATTCATTGAACACAATCAAAAGGGAGTCGTCAGAGTGGTGGGTTTTTCTCTGTGAGGTCGTGAGGTCTTTAATATCTAACATTACTCTGTGACGTTTAGGTCATTCTGAGTGATGATAAGTAACCTTAGCCTTCATCCTCATACTATGGAAATATGTGAATTTAGCTTTTGAAAAATGTTCTCTGAGTCTAAACATTTAGTGACAAAAAACAAAACAAAACAAAAACTGTAAATTTCAATTTAGAGGGATATGATTACGCAACACTAATGATGGCTACTATCAATTTGTTCTAAATAAATAATACCTAATGGAATTTTAAAAACACACACACACACACACACACACACACACACACACACACACAATCATCTTCCTCTTCCAATGCGTTACATTTTAAAATAAGCTTCAATTTTTCAAATTATAAAATGAGCTGTTTTATGTATTCTTTCCTTTCTGGAAAGGTGGGTAGAGCTGTGCCGCCTTTAGGACCTGCTAAAGAATTTCATTAGTCTGGGTTTTGGAACTGTTCTGAATAATTTTGGGGGTCTTTTCCAAGTTCGCATCTATACAGTTTGCTTTGCATTATTTCAGCCGTCTACTAAACTGCTGAAAACTTAATGCAGCCTACTCGGTGCACAGCGCTCTATTCTGCAAGCAGTTTTAGTTTGAGTGGTATTGCTTTCATTTTAGGGAAGTCTAAAACTAACATTGCAGTTTAGCATTCATGCCTCCAACATTACTGTCTTTGAGCTGTGTTTCAACAGGGAAGTGGTTGTCCCACTTTTTTTTTTGATGTGCCCCCTTCAAAAGCTGGGGGGGGGGGGGGGATCACACTCTACACCCCACACTTTTAAAAATAAAAAATGATCCAACTTGAATTTTAGTTTGATAAAACACTGCACAATTGTGTCAGCAAACTCAACAATGAAATTAGTTTCATACCATTCCCCCCCCCCCCCCCCCCCCTCCTTGCCCCACCTGCTGTGGTTTTATGACCCACAGTTTGAGAACCACAGCTGCAGGGCATGATTTTCCAAAAATGTGAAAGTCAAACCAGCATGGAGATTTGAGTCAATTTGTTTCTTTTTGCAAACACTGAACTGTGAAATAGCAACATGTGATTCCAGCATATGAACTGATTGTATTCACTGCGGTTTCCAGAAGAGCTGGAGGAAAGTCTGCAATCAATGCAACAAAATTCCCTCACTGTCACTGAGAAAGCTCTCAGTCTGCTCTTGGGGGACATTTAGTTACATTTTGCAATTAGGCATGCCTGCACAATTTACATCTGGAATGGGACTCAGAAAGTCTTAAGTACTGTAGGATCAGGTAAAGTGTTAGTTACTTTATAAAGTTCTAGTGTTAAAAATGCCTACAAAGAATTTCAATAATCAAAATTCAAATCTAATTATGTGCAGCTAATGTTTTGGGGCCCCAAGGAAGTCTTGGGCTCTGAGGGATGTTCTTTATTGTGCCTGTGTGGTAATTTTCGAATATTGGCTTTTAGAGATTTTTAATATGATGTTGTCTGCTCTGCATTTTGTGTCAGCTTTGTCATTAATAACCTTCTTGAGGAAATCCTGAATAAATCATCAGTGTTTTGTTTTAATGACAGCAAACTGGCAGTTATTTGTCATATATCAGCTTTCCAAAAACCCTTTTGGGGAAAGCCTAAGATGATGCAGAGCTCCCTCCTGACGTCTTGTTGTGTCTTCTCTCCTGCAGACAGCTGTGTAAGGAGTTCACAGACCTGCTGGCCCAGGACAGGACTCCCCTGGGCAACTCAAGGCCCACCCCCATCCTGGAGCCTGGCATCCAGAGCTGCCTCTCCCACTTCTCCTTAATCACGCATGGTTTTGGTTCGCCCGCCATCTGCGCTGCACTCACCGCCCTGCAGAACTACCTCACCGAGGCTCTCAAAGGACTCGACAAGATGTTTCTCAACAACCCTCCCAACAACCGGCACGGGGATGCTGGCAAGACCGGCGACAAAGAGGAGAAGCAGCGGAAATGAAGCAGGAGAAGGAGGGGAGTGATGATCGAGAGCTGAGAAGGAGGCAGACACACAGACAGAGGCGTTACACCGTTACTTCTAGCTTTACACCCCTGCGACTGACCTGCCACGCACGGGGCTGAGGTGGAGGAGGAAGGGGAAGGCTCGGCAGAGAGAAAAAGGCAGAGGAAGACACCCGTGGGCCAGAGTGTCAGAGAGCACAGAGGGATTTTTCATCTGTGTTACGTTCTTTTCATTCCCCTGAGGACATGGTGGTTACTGTGTTACATTCATTTCGCTCCCCCTGCCTGCATCCTGTGAGACTGAGATGCTGTGAGCAGCCAACAAACAACATTGTGTCTGTGTGCCTGAGTGAGTGTGTGCTTGTCTGTGTGTGTGTGTTTGTCTTCACACAGAAAAAGCATTGTGAGATTGGGTGATGAGCAATCTATATGTGAAACAGGGTTGTCTGGTTATTTAACACAAGAGGAAGGAGAGGAGGAGAGGTGTTAATTTATGTGTGTAAATATTTATTTATATTAATTTAAATGGATGGTTGTGTAAATAGGTGCGCCAGCTATTTTGGAGTAGGCCTATTAATCTGTGATTTGACCTTTGTGAGCCGTTTGGGGGACAGGACTCATCCAGTGTTTTTCTGTTCTTATAGAGCTGTTGTCATGGTGCTGATGATGGGTAGACATGCTTCTAATTGTCCAGTGATTTCATTTCTATCATATTGATAATAAACCATGTGTTTTATTATGCGAGGTGTGCAGCCTGCGCCTTTTCTCCAGGGAAATTTCAAAGCAGAGTCTCAGTAAAGGCTGGGGTTCAACTTGTATTCATTTGTGTCATGAAATATTGAAGAAGAGCAGCTTTCTGGAAGAAAATTCAACTTTCTGAATGACCGGAAGTGGATTGATGCCAGGATTTTAACACTGTTGTTCAATGTGTAATAAGTCAGGTTCACAGGTCAGGCATCTTTGGGTGTAGGAAGAAAAAAAGACTGATATCCGCTAAATGGCGGCCAATGAAAACACCGAACCACTCAAATAAATGACTGGCTACACTGACAAATTGTATTCCAAATTTTAGAGATACATTAGCATCAAGTTTCTCCGTCTTCTTCCCTTCAGTTTTGTGTTTAGTGTTTTGTTCACTCTAAAAGGATAACACAACAAAACTCACTACCTTAGAGATTATCGATTGGTACTGATTTAGCTATGGCAATGGTAAAATGGTAAATGGCCTGTATTTATATAGCGCTTTACTAGTCCCTAAGGACCCCAAAGCGCTTTACATATCCAGTCATCCACCCATTCACACACACATTCACACACTGGTGATGGCAAGCTACACTGGGAAGTTTCGGACCTTATCTATAACAAGAGATACGCGTGCCAATCATATTGAATACATTCCTTAAAAACAGTTGAATGGAACACGACTCTGCTAACATCTGTTTTTAACTTTTTTTTTTACTATAGGATTAAACTGAAAATATGGAAATCTGGGCCAACAAAGGAGACAAAGGAACTTTACAATGCAATTCCCTCAAAAATTAGAGACAAATCAATTCACAGCTTTCACCATCTTCAGAGGAGAAATAAACACAACTTTTTACAAGAGCAAAACGCCAAAAGACCAGCATTATTGTTGCAGTTGTGAGGTAATTTAAGAGCTTCAAGTAGATTCCAGAACAGAAAAGCCCTTACTCTAGGACCAAGATAAGCAGTTAAGGTTAAGGTGTGTTAGGCCCTAAAGGTCCCCTGACCACATTTAAACTATGTTTTCTCCCATTTAAATATTACAGATTTAAATTGCAAAGGGGTATGACACTACATGTATTTCTCTTAGTATCTTTATCTTTCTGCCAGGAATAAAACGAGAAAACTGTTGGACTTACGGATATTTAAAGGCGCAACTTTTGCAACTGCAAATAAAAAAGTCAGCACATAAATTCAAAAAGAGGGATGGAGCCACTTTAATCCTAATTAACCAGGTATTAAAACGGCCTGTGAGTGCATAACTGCAAGTTAATTGTTTGCTGTTTGGTTACACCATCTGGAGTTGTAATGCTAATTGAGGAGGGCAGGTTTTATTTCTTTAATGAACTACATATACTCCCAGAAACTGCTGATTATTGATTGTTTTGTGGTCATGAATATTATATACCCTTAAAGTATCATTCTTATTATTATTATTCATGCTGTTATTGCTGTTTTATTATTCTATAAGTAATAGCCTTGCGAGGTTTAAAATGTCCATAAATTGCAACAAGGTCTGAAAACACCCCCGCGCGCACGCACATGCACGCACCATGATGGATACTGTCTTATTCCAGGGAGATAATTGGCTGTATTTTCCAGCCAGTGAGGCCTTTTTTCAGAGAGAGGCTTCTCTCTCACACGCGCACATGGGGAACAGAATCGTGCCTCGCGGGCTCGCTTCTCTTCTGCGGTGGGGATCTACCGCCGGTGTGCTAATGACGAGTGAGCGCGAGACGCGCAGCGAAAAGCAGAAAGGGCCACAGAAAGAAAGCTAATGAGAAAAAGAGACAGTGGAAGGAAGAAAATAAGGCAAGAGAGAGAAGAGAGGGAGCCCGCGGGCTCACTGTGACCCGTAGAGTGGAACGCTGCGTGACGCAGGTGCAGAGTTCAGCACCCGCATGTCCGCGAGCGATTCCCGTTCAACAAAGGCAGGAAGCTGCTGAGCATCAGTGGCCACAAGAACGGCAGGTCCGCTGGAAAAACAAACAAACAAGCCAAAAACAACAAAACAACAAACGCGAGGAGAAACTTGGCTTTTAAACAAATTAGCTCAGACCGCACGATAAGTGTGACAGCGTCGATTTAAATAATAATTAAAGGCACTCGATATAAAATAGTTTAATTGAAATTTTAATGTCACCCTACATTGCACCGTTAATCAAAAACGATAGACTGTGTTTCGAATGATTCGCAGCAGATGGTTCACTGTATGTCCTACGGTTTTAAGGACCTATATCTGAAAACAAAAAGTATTGCTGAATTAATTTATAAGAAACAGGATTAAACACGATTGCACTGGACAAAGGTGTGACAAGTGCAGCACTGGTGCTGAAAAAATAATCTAAACAGCATAAAGACATGGCAATAAAGTAAAATGACATACAGAAGAAAACTGTGCATGAAATGTGACTGTTTTATAGTGATAATTAACCCTGGATTTCTCTCCTTAGAACATTACTTCAGGGTTTTTTTTTTTTCCATTGCCTACAAAGTTGGTTCTGTATATGGGACCTTGCTTCTCTTGCTTTAGTTCAGCCTCTTCCTGTGGAGTTACTTTGCATTTTTCTTTTGTCATATTTTCTCAGGAGTTTCCTGCACACCAATCAAAGATTGGTGTTAAAAAATATTTTTTAAAAAGGCATAAAGAAACAGATCAAATGTGTAGAATACGCAAAGAGAACTGAGAAGCCGCCATTAATTAGAAATGTTTATAAGATTAATAGAACTTGAGGTTAAGATTTATGTTTTGACATAACTGTGAGGATATCATTTTCAAAAAGTAATGGTATAGGATCAGTGCACTGTAAAAGTCTCAGAAAATAAGCTGACACATAGCTGTACATGTGTCTAACTGACATTTCTTAGATTTTTAATTCTTTCCCAACATTGTTTTTAATGTTATTTCTTTTTAATTAGTTATCACAGATGTGAAACAGTTTAAAGACGTACTAAAAATCATCACCAGATAGAGTTTGTAGTAGTTTATGAGGTTTGTGTTGTGTTTTGTTTATCTTTAAAAGGTTACATGAAATCTGACCAACCTGGAGACAAAGTGTGTAATGATGTCCAAAAATAAGTGTAAGCTATAACATTAGATGTGTGTTTTAGTCACATCTGTTACTGCTAACAAATATTTGAACAGTCTGTATGTTCCCCTCACATAATTCTGCAGACATCCATTTTAAAATACCTCATGAATCCATGTGTAACATGATTAATATACAATTAAACTGAAAATGTATTTTTTAAAAAGAGCCAGGTTTACAGAGGAGACAGAATAATGTTCTAACGTGTCCCAGTCAGCCTCCCATATTCAAATAACAAGACACTAAACAATTCAATTTTCCCAATATTTTCACACAAGAAATAATTTCAGCTTCTAAAATAACTGAGCACCAGCATTATTGAAGTGTTTACAATATTGTTGTGATATTGTAGAAGAAATTTAAGGTGCTAACCTAAGGTCCAAGACAAAAAAGTTGGACGGGACAAACAGTTAAGACTGAGGTGTGTTAGCCCCTGAAGGTCCCCGAGCCACATTTCCATTAACACTCATTAAATTCATTAAATATCATAGGTGTAAATTGCAAAATGCATTTCTTTGTTTGTTTCTTTTTTGTGCAGTTCTGCATAATTCTGTGATCACTTCTCAGTGCATGGAGGGTTCTCGAGCTGCTGAGCGTTTAAAACTGCAAATAACCATCCAGGAGCTCGATACAATATAAATCACTTGTGTCTGATGAATTGGTGATAATGATAAGCAAAATTTATTTTTATGAAAGTGTCAGAGGTAGTTACTCGACTAGGGGGAGGTAATCCAGTTACGAACAGGGACTGAGATTATGAAGACAATGAGAACATTTGATAGATGCAAGTATGAGAGCAGCGCTGACAGTCCTTTCTATATGCAGTTATGTCTGCATCTGGCTGCATCTGCCTGTCTGTCATTTAGCCAGGAAGTGAGCGAGGATGCCCCCATCAGCAAAGCCCCTCGGCGTTCTGTCACGCAATGGGCTGTAAAAATGCTTATCCAACACACACACACGCGCGCACACACACACGCACGCTCAGGTTATCCAGCATGCAGACAGCCGAGTGCCGGTCGGGAGTAATTCCTGCTCGGGGCGCTGTGCTCCAGGCAAGGCAGGCGCGTGCTGGATATTTCATTATTCATTAATTTACTGTTTAACAAATCCTGTCATTACTGAGTCCGAGCTGAGTTCACCCACACACACGCACACATACACAAAACACACACTTGCAGCAGCAGGGGTGTCAGGCGTGGCAAATCTGCCTGTTTGATCCCAGCCTTCTCAACAAACGGGGAGAGAGCCATGAATAATAAGAAACGCGAAGCCTCGCCGGAACGAGGGAGCGTGACACTGTCTCACAAAAAGCCCTTTAGCATGGAGCAAAGCTCCGCCGGGGCCTCACCCAGGGCCCAGGGTTCATCATATGAAAAGACAAAACAAACAGTTGGCACAGCCATGATCGATATGAAAGGCAAAGCTCCCACACACACAAAGGGCAAAAGTGAATTAGTCATGTTTGACAAAAGATGCCGCACTGTTTCCTTTCTGCACATGGAGGAGTCTAGCATGGCTGCTGTTTACTGTTTTCAACACTCACTCCACTAATGGGATAAGGATTAAAGCAGGGAATGTGTTTTTGGCTGAAGTCCCTACGAAAACAAAGAGGTATCTTCTCAAGCTTCCCATGAAACAGTTGAACACAGGCAGAATGATGAACTCATGCGCTAGAATAATGACTTTTACTTTCCCTTTTCAGTCTAGTTCACTTAATTAATTAACGGAGGAAACCTCCAGGCTACAAATATTCATTATTTCACAGGAAGGAAAACATGTATCATAAATATTCTAATGATATATTTGTGTTGTAGAATTAAATTTTAGTCTAAATAACTCAGTAACTAAACTCATCGTGTCAGATAGTATGCTTTGCGGCTGGAGAAGGTGGAGAAAGGTGACAGACTTTTGGCAGTGAGTGCCACAGCGAAGGGATCAGACTCATGTTCGAAGGAGAAAAGATTGTATTTCTCAATCTGCTGCCCTCAAGTACGCTGCCGTCTGTGGGTGGCCATAGACTTGATGTCATTAACATGTGACATATGTAGAGCTGACTGGGAGTGGCTGGAGGCCAGTGTTTGTCTTCACCGCTGTTGTATCTGCAGGGCCAAGTAAGCAGAGTCTGGGCTTTGTCAGCACTCAAGCAGCCAGCCATCCAGGCCACTGTCTGCTGCTGTTGATAGTGAACACATTTATCAGTATGCATGACGGACAGCGGGCATGAATGTGTGTTTGCTGGTAGCTCAGGGCAGAAGTGGAGGGTAAGAGGGGGGAGGTCTGGCTGGTCGTTCCATCGGGGTGGGGGGTGGGGGGGATCCTGGTTGGGCAGGGACACGGGCAGTCCGGGTCCCTTAAGGTTGGACTGAAGATGCTGAGTTGAAGTGACACAGCTGCTGCTGTTGCTGCTGAGGCAAGGCTGCCTCTCCAGACGGGTCAAGGTTACTCAGAGGAGAATACACTTCTGGAATATAGCTTGATGCACTCACTAACACAGAGACACCCACATACTAACACAAGAATATGAAGCAACGCTTCCTCTAAGCTAATATTTCGTGGGCAGGTACATCTAGTTACTTGTTTGTATTTCTATAGTAAACTTTTATATCATTTTTCACTGTAAATTTGCTAAGAAGCTAGTCAGAAATAACTGCAGCTTTTTGGCCAGTCCCAGCCTCGAACAATAGATGTATTCTCCAAGTCTAAGAAGAAAAGCCAACAAAGAAGGGCCTTAAACTGGCACTCTTTTTAATTTCCCAGCAGGAGGTGGTTCCTCTGCTTGCAAAAAGAGTTGTGATTCTATAGAAGTCAATGGGAAAACAGCCCTCAGCTTTGTTCTGTGATACGAGAGCACACTTCACAATGACTTTATGGACTTGACAGCTAATTTCCAGTTATATTCAACAATACGTGAAGACATTTATGTAAATTATGGTATATTAGAGTCAAAAGGGAGGATAATCTGGGGCTGTTGGTAATCACAACCAGTACCAGTCCTGCTGTTGTCATGTCTTCCCTTGTGGCTGAAGATGTGGCAGTATCGAGATATTCCAAAATAAATGGACTCCGTTACAGCACCATTTTGATTTCAGGAATACATTGAGTAGCAGGTTGTCACGTAAGGGTGACAGGCAGAGAGAGGACCAAAACTGCAGACAGGCTTAACTCAACTCAAACAGCTTTATTGGTGAAGCTCGGGAAAGAAATACAAAACAACAATAAGCATTGGCTAAACTGAAAACTTACTGCTTACATAACTGAGCACACAGTGCGCACACGAAAACACAAGGAGGGAATGATGATGACGTGACGAAAAACAGGGGAAACCGAGGACTTAAACAGAAATCAGGGATATCATGGAAATAGACACAACTGGGGAAAAGAAGGAGCAGGTGAACAGAATCATTCAATGGAAGAAAGCAAATCTGAACACAACACCCACAGGAAACGAGACTATCAAAATAAAAGAGGAAGACTAAGACACATGAACTTGACAGGTCAAAGTAAACACAAAGACAAAACTGACTAAACAGGGGAGATGTCACAGAAAAATAGACTAGGCATGGGGAACAGTAAAGACCAGATCAGAATGAAAACATAACCTACGCAAAGGTAATATCCAACCTGAAAACTACAACGTCAAACTGAAAACTGGGTACAAAACCTGGGATCATGACACGGGTTTATACCTTTACCACTACTAGTTGCTTCACACAGACATTTATAGCCCTACTTTCCAAACCATAACTAGATGCTGAAACGTGTGTATGCTAGCATTTTGTTAGTAAAACTGTCTTACTCAGATAAAATAAACCTGGTGTGTATGGGATTTAATGTGCACTGTTTCTATAGCCTGTGTTCATCATGGTTGTTACATTTCTAGTTGATAGACTGACAACTGATGAGTCTGCAGCATGCAAGTCCAAAAAGTCCACAAAAAAGGGTCTCATTTTGCACTTATTTTGCTTACTAATCTTGCATTTGGCTATTGGCTTCAATACAAAGCTGGAGCCATGAGACTGTTAGCTTAGCATGAATGCTAGCAAAAGGATAAACAGCTAGTCTGCCATAATCAGTGATTTTAAAAAACTTGCCAAAAGTAAATAAGACAAAAACAGAGCTAAGATAAAATAAGGCAGGGGTGGGGCTAAACTTAAATACAATCCATTAAGTTCAGTTGCAGTGAAAGTGTAATACTTTTAAAGGCTCTAAAGCAAAACACTGTGTAAAATAATCAGATAATTATTTTGTCTTCTGTCATGAAAATATAAGATGAAGCAGAGAATTACAGCATTCATTTTACAAACTAATCTACCATTATGCATGTATTTGTTTGGCAAATGGAGCATCTGATTGGATATCAATCACCATACTGTGAAAGTTGAGCATTCTTCATTTGTTGGAATTTTAGAATAGACAAAATATTTAAATTCAGCACTGAAGACAGACTCATCTTCAGTCTCAGCAGCTAATATTAGTTTGTTTTTGCCATGAGGGCAATGACCTTTTTCTGACCCTAACTGAACAGTGTTCGGTGGCTTGATGTAACAACCCTGTTACCATCACTATTTGCCATGGACATAATCTCTCCCAGTCAAACACTTGTTTGTTTCAGCTATTGTCATTATTATTTCATTATCCAACGAATAGGTAGTACTGCAAATTTTGGTGTTGATTGGTACCAAGTAAATACAGGACCAGTACTGCCAATACCAGTAATGATACGGATATTTTAACTTATAAAGGCAGCTTATGTAGAAGACAGCAGTGTGTCATGATCTATGAGGTGAAGCATTATCAATTTGCAAATTCTGAACACATTTTAATGATCACTAAATCACTGTGATTTTTACCTTCCACAATAATTAGTTAACACAGTAAAACACAGCTTTTCATGTATTTTAAAAGTGCATTTTTTTTTTAAATGTACCTGCCTCTAAAGTACTCTGGGTCCATTTCTGTTGTGTACATGTACTATGAGGTTGTGTAAAAAATAGACATTTTCAGATATTTTAATTGTACATTCATATTTTTTTCATTTCCCCCAAAAACAAATACTTGAATTGAATAAAACAAAAAAGTTTGACAAATTTCAGAGGGCTACATACTGAATGTAGAGGATAGTTGAAGGATATCAGTCATCTTACCACAGGCTGCGATAACATCATATTCATTGAAGTTGAAGTTGTTGATGTTTTTAACTGGAAAAAAATGCCTGTAAAATCTACTAATGGTAGATGGATGTGTCTTAATCTAAAACAATTAAGGCGTCACAGGAATATGGAAAGAATATGCAGTTTAGAAAAATCAAAGGCATCACAGTGGATCTGTCAGAGTTGAGGATTACTGCAGTAGATGTACATCACCTCGACATAACTTGAGCTTGTGTGTGCATTATTACCTCCCCATTTACCCTCCCCCACCGAAAGACACACAGTCCCCTGGTAGCCAGTTATTAGTTATTAGCTGTTGGAGGTATGCTGGGGTCATACCACTTACAGAAATTTCAACAGGGGGGCAGGACCTCATTTTCAAAAGGAGAAAATAGGAGAAAAGACATGAGACAAGATATTGATCACAGATACAGATTTCAGTGAAGAGGAAGGAAATTAATACTTCGAAACCTGTCAGTTCATCTGTCTTCTTAACTGCTGAACTGCCAATCTGGGGACATGTGGGGGGTTGTTCTGAATTCTTCCAATGTAAAACTCGATGGTATGCACTGTATGAATATAACATTCATACATTCAGACAGCAATTAAAAATGTGAAACTCAGTTTATACTCTATATTGTGAGCAGTGAGTTTAGCAAATATTTCAATGTTAGCTGATTGTCTTTCCTTGACTTTAGTCTTGGTTGAAAAGTGGTTCCAACATGAAAGTTGTGACATGTCAGATACATGACATCACCTGCTGGACCTCCTCCTTGTAAGCTTATACACATGAATTGCTTTATGTTATCAATTTCTTTATCAATCTACTTCCCCTCTCGTCTTACTATTTGATCCAGACGCTGATCTAACCTGACTGTAGCTTTTTAATGCTACCACTTTTGTTGAAATTTAGACAGAATGTGCATATAAATCAAAGCAAAAAGCTTCCAGGTTGTTTTTATATTTTTAAAAAGCTTTGGACTTTGTGGAGTGTCCATCTTCATGACACTCGCATGATTTGGGGATTTCTTTCTTTCTGTTTTAAACTCGTGAATTTGGATTCTGCTAGGCTTAAAGCTAGGGCTGCAGCCATTTTGATTGACAGCTGTCCTGACACAAGGAGATGTAGCTGATAGCTGTGTGACCTTACCTCTGAATTACTGAGCTGGAACGGTTTGTGCTGTTGCTGCCTTTTGGCCCATTATCTGACAAATATTACAAAGAAGTTCATGCTCCAATTTTGGTGACTCTTCTATTATTAGCCTGTTACTCGGCAACAGTTAGCACGTATTTGTGTCTGTGTGCTGCACCCGTACAGTTTCAGGATATTAGCAGATAACTTAGTACTTTAGTTCTGGCACCATAAAAATAGGTTAAATTGTGTGGAAACAAAATATATATATATTGTACCAAAACATCCAAAACACTATAAGCTTTATCACCATATTTCTCTCATGTTAAACCCATTTGGAGATATGAAATCCACCTCTTCATTGGGGTTTACGTTACCAGACTTGTTTCCCAAGTTCAAAATGCTTATTTCTATATCCACCCTATGTTTCCATCCTTTTATCTGGTGTGCTAATCTCTGCTTATAGACAGGAACTTAAACCTGGCAAAACAGTTACAATACTAAACCTCAGGAGGACCCCTGCCTTTCAATTTAATCTTTTCCTGGGGTTTTCCAGGAACACTGATTTAATCTGCTATGTAATAAATAATCTCTAGACCAGAGAAACAACAGATTTTTTTCTACAAATTACAGTAATTTACTTTAGATGTCTCACCTTTTAAACATTGTGGTATATTCCTGAGTATCACAGTGGAGATGGTCTGAGGTCCAAAAGGTTAGCCCACTTCATCTCTCAACCATGGGAGATCCTGGAAATGCATTTTTCCCACAATGATCTATAAATATCCATCTTAGACTCCAGATCCAAATCCAATCAGCCATGGTATCCCGCTTTTGACAAGCTTCTTGTGGAAATCTGAAATAAATTAGGATACACACCACCATGTTAGCTTAATGAGCTTAATTTACATTTACAAAAGGGTTAAACAAAAGTACAGACAACATGACAGCAGTCTATATGATATGTTTTTAATTCAGAGGGATTGCAACCCTAGAATATTTCTAAATAGAAGTTATTTATCTGCCGCAGTCACAGAAAGCATTGTGTGCAAAAGATAACTTGTACACCAACACGTGATATATCTGACAGATTACATGGAGACAGAATATAGAAACTTTTATTCATTATGGCCTTGAAAATGCAGAGAATGCAGACACCAATGAGAGATATCACTGTGGACGCATCCATCTTTCATATACAGTCTGTAGGAATAACCTTTAGGTAAATTTGCTTTTAAGCTTTAGTCACATCTGGTCATCAAACATGTGTTTCATTCACCTGCATTTATTATGTATATTTAGAGTGAAAGATTAAAGATCATGATCAACTTAAAAATATATATATCAAAATGTAGAAAAAGATTCAAAAAAGGAGGGTGATACTCTGTAATAGAGGAGGATATGATAAGGATGGAAAAAAGTTGTTTTTTTTATTAGGTACCAACATAATAAGGATTCTTCTTTGGCTCACAAAGTGTGTGAGACAGTCAGAGAGAGATCTGGCCTAAGGGCAATTGAGGGCTCTGTTCAGTGTCTGGACAAAATGCCTAGTCTGATCGAGTGAGCAAGGCCATGAACTAACCATCAACCCCTATAGCGTCGAGCCCACCATCACAACACTTTTACCAGTGTGTGTGTGTGTGTGTGTGTGTGTGTGTGTGTGTGTGTGTGCGTGTGTGTGTGTGTGTGTGTGTGCAGCCAAGTTTGTGAGTTAAGGGAGGACATAATCAGTTCTCTGACATTTAATCTCTGATGAGACGTATATAATTCAGTTTGTTTGGATGCATATTTAATGTAGAACACCCACCATATGTTGGGTTTAATGTGATAATGAATATAAATGGATAGGGATTATTTTCAGGGGAGGACAAAGTTATTCCTAGTTTGAATTCAATTAAACTTGGGTGAAAATTGAATAAATAAAATTACCAAACTTCTTCTAAAAGGTAAACAATTTTTACAGGAATTTGGTAGAAAACAGCAGCATATCTGCTTTTATTCCTCATATTTATCTTCATTTTTTTGTATGAAAATAATATCTTAAGCTAGCTGTGATAATCAGTGTTCTCTCCCAGCAAACAAACACAACACAGATTCTTGGAAACTTAAATTGCAGTTGAAATCTGATTTAGTGATAAAAGATCCACTCAAGGCAAGATCTATCAGCTGTTTCGGTCCACAAAAGACAACGTGGGCTTTTTAAGACTCGTATCAACTGAACTCAGTGTGTATCTGAGGTAGAGTGTATGACACAGGGACAAGGAGACAAAGGGGACACTGGTGTGGCCGATGGGCTGTTTGTGTTAGTTTAGATGGCAGCAGCAGGGTTTTTCTTGATGCTGAACCAAGAGGACAGGAGAAGGCCCAGCAATGACGCTCATCACATCTGAAGCCCCCATCTGTACTGGTGTCTCCCTACCAGTCAACTAGCCAACACATACACACAAACACACATGCCGCTAATCTCTTCTGACAGTGCTCACATTCAGTTAGGCCCCACAGTGCTTGTGCATGTCACTGACCATAAACAAAACATACACTACTCTGCAGGAGACACACCACAGGACACTGGCCGTGGATACCCGAGAAATACCACAAGACAGGGGTGTGGGGGGTGTGTGTCTTAAAAGTGTGTGCGATGTTTATGACGTGTGTTTGTCCGACGCTTCCAGGGAAGGAGAACAGATGCCTGCAGGTCATGTCATACCTCTGACATTAGGGCAAAGTCGATGGCAGCCGAGCCAATGGAAACAAAGAGACGCAAGTTAGCAAGCATCCAGCCCCTGGGTGCAGCATGAGGTCACAGTGTCGCATTATCATGTATATCTGGTTTTCTTTTCAGTATTTGCTGAGGATTTGCGTTTCCAGTACAAAAAGAACTTCACAGATACACATCTCGGACATCTTGAACCCTGAGTTTCTAGAATCAGCTTTACCCTGAGGCTCAGAAAGAATGACAATGCAAATAGGAAACACAAAATAAGTATTCCTTTCACTACCTGGGGCCAGATGTATAAATGATGCGGTTGCACAAAAACCTTTCCCACACATTATTTATTTATAAAGGAACAATATGCGGCGCGTACCTCACACATACTTCAGATTACATGTACACATGTTTTTTTTTTAGAGCCGAGTCAGTGAAATGAAGATGACACAGAAATCAAAAAACAAGACAGCCAAGTTCACAGAGCTTGAATTTGTCATCATTATGTTTTTGTTAATACATGAAAACCTATGAAATGTTTTCATGTCCATTCAGTTTTTGTATTGTTGTTTTTAATTTTTTTAATTTCACTGTGTGCTAAAATATTATTTTCATTATTATTTATGCTGTAATTATTAATATTATCAGTGGCATTTCCTGAACTCAGAGAGCTGATACTCTCTACTACTTGTTTCGTTCAGCAGATCCTGTTCTGTTTGTTATTCCACAAGAAGTTCAAAAATGTAAACAATTTCTTTTCTCCGCTTTGCCAATGAGTGACTCAGGCAATGAGTTTTGCGCCTGGTGAGAGTCATCACTTCTTCATCGCTGTTATTTTCATGTATGAGAATTTGTGGTGCAAGCAGTGTTTTTATGCACAAATAATGGACACTCCATATCAATTCACAGCTACGGATTAAAGTGGATATCAGGTTCTTGCACACGTATAATTGTATTTTAGGCCTTAAAAATCAGACTTAAAGAATATATCGCTACTCTTCTGCCTATCTGCCTACACAGAGTGTAAGCCACACAGAACTTTATGCATCCAGCTCATGATCTAAGTTGCTTGAAATTTCCCTCATACTGTATATGATAGGAGTCATGCCATATTAATAACAAAATAATTTCCAAGTTATAGATACGATTTTGCCCTGCAGCAGACTGGCGACCTATCCAAGGTGTACCCCGCCTCTCGCCCTATGACAGCTGGGATAGGCTCCAGCACCCCCCACGACCCTGAAAAGGATAAGCGGAAGCGAATGGATGGATGGATGGATATACAATTTGCATCAACAACCACAAAATGACTGTCAGACTACTTTTGTAATATTCTCATTTTCAATATGTAACTAAATTAGAATAGGTGACGCAATATTTAAGTGTATTCCTCTTCATTTTGCATAGTTTATTTTTTCTTTTCTTTCCAAAACGAAGTTCTGTTTATAGCTTACATGCTCAATGAACACAAATAAACAAACTGCATATAATTTGGTTATACATATGTGTGTGAAAACCAAACTGTATATAGAGGCTGGGGTCTATCACACCAGGCTAGACCCCAGGTGCAGGATGTGCAAAGATGCTTCAGAGACAATCCAGCACATAACAGCAGGGTGTAAGATGCTAGCAGGCAGGGTATACATGGAACGCCATAACCAAGTGGCCGGCATAGTGTACAGGAACATCTGTGCCGAGTATAACCTGGAAGTCCCGAGGTCAAAATGGGAGATGCCCCCAAGGGTGGTGGAGAATGACCGAACCAAGATCCCGTGGGACTTCCAGATACAGACGGACAAAATGGTGGTGGCTAACCAACCGGACATAGTGGTGGTAGACAAACAGAAGAAGGCGGCTGTAGTGATCGATGTAGCGGTTCCGAATGACAGCAATATCAGGAAGAAAGAACACGAGAAGCTGGAGAAATACCAAGGGCTCAGAGAAGAGCTCGAGAGGATGTGGAGGGTGAAGGTAACGGTGGTCGGAGCACTAGGTGCGGTGACTCCCAAGCTAGGCGAATGGCTCCAGCAGATCCCGGGAACAACATCGGAGATCTCTGTCCAGAAGAGCGCAGCTAAGATACTGCGCAGGACCCTCAAGCTCACAGGCCTCTGTTAGAGGACCCGAGCTTGAAGGATTGACTGCCCACAGGGGCGAGCTGGGTGTTTTCTTTTCTTTTATATGTATGTATGTATGTATATATATATATATATACATACATACATACATATACATATATATATTTTAAAGCTAAGGATACACACTTCAGATTCGGCTTCAGATAATGTTTTTTTACTTTTACTATTTCTTTTTTTTATGTCATTTATGGTCACCTCAAGCGCACAATTGGCTGTGAACCCAGATGCCCCACTGACCTGCTGTTAAAACCCTATGTAGCCAATCAGATGAAAATTAGATGAAAAGGGAAGATGATGTTAAAGGAAAACAGCTCTTTTCAGATAGACAATGAATCAAGACCACAAATAAGGGTTATTTTCAACTGTAAACCCTTCAAAGTCACTCTAGTCCAAGAATAAAAGTATCAACATAAATACAAAAAGGCCTTTTTGACACAAACAGCTGAAAGCCATAGACAAAGGAATCTTTCCCATTTCAACTGTCAATCCCAAATGAAGTAAAAGGAATGTTCTCTGATATTTGTCTCACTGGGAGTGCTGCAGATTGGCAGTAAATGTTTAGTTGAAGTGTTGGGGGCTTCCATGGAAGCAAAAAACATAAATCCAAACACATATTTCCTTGTTGCTTGGCCAAAATGTAAGCTTTATCAGTATACCACAGTCTCTTGTTGGTATGAATACATAAATAAACCTCTTGTCTACTTCACATACCAATTCAAGGTCCTAACCTGATTGCTAGCAATTTCACCACTGTTTGTTTGCTGCACAATGTACATGACCATAATTTCTCATTCATATTATGCCACCACTTTTGTCCAAAACTTAAGAAAATGACATTTTTAAAACAAAGGAAAACAAGATAATTTTTATCCTGTTTCGAAAAAATATTGACACGCATAACCCCCTGAGGTTGTTTCTCATATTTTTAGCGACTGTCAAAAATGATTACTTTAAATTTTTGGTGTTGGGTTTTGTGTCGATGAGCTTCCAGTGTGAGTCCCTGGAGAAACAGTTTGAATCCCACCGCGCCAGCTCTTTGGCTGCTGGCTGCTTAGTGAATGGAAACACAGGCGACGTTCCCACCAGAAAAACTGTGCTGTTTACAGACTGTTTTAAAGCAATTGTAGTCTAAGTGAGACACAGCTGAGTGCAACGGAGAAAAGATGGGAGAAAGGCGAAGATGACATAAACAATAGAAACAAGCTGGATGTAAATGATATGTGCTTTTAGATCAGTTCTCAGTCTAAAAATCCTCATACCTAAACAACAAAGCAGCTCATTTGACTGTGTGTTCAAAAACAAAACAACCTCTAAAATTATGATGAAGTTTATGCACCCAAAACTACTTGTATGGTTTGGATAAGATTACCTTTGCAGTTACCAGAAATAAACAGTGACTGCTAGCAGGAGTTTAGATTTAATTAAAGGTTTCTAGAGTGAAAAATAGCACAGTGCTTAAGAAAACACACATGACTTTGCTGTTTTTGAAGTGTGCCTTCAGGTACAAGTGAGATGAACTGTGATAATGTGACAGTAAATCTATGTTTTACTTTTGTTGAAGAGACTATCCTCCCTGCCAAAAAACATCCTTGATGGAAAGGTGTGAGTCACCATTCCATGATCAAGAAAACTGAGCAATGTTCACTCCATGTATCCCATAAGCATGTGTTTATATTGTAAGGTGGTCTATTTTTACTCATATGGTGATCTTTTCTAATATAGCCTAACTTATGTTGTAACTTAACCGAGTTCTGGTGCTCTACCTCATAGGAAGTGATGAAAATTCTGGGCAGCTGTGGCCCAGGTGGAATGGATTGGCGCTAACTGCCAGGTTGGTGGTTTGCCCCCCCTCTCTACCTGCTGAAGTGTCCTTGGGAGAGATAGGGAATCCAGGCGGGCATGTGGTAGCTCCCACCTCTACCACATGCTTCCGTTTATGAATGAGACCTATGCAGTAAGATACTGTACGTTAAGAAACACTAACGCAGAAAACAGCTAAATAAGCATTTAATGGTCAGAAACTTTTCTACTTGCTACTCACTAAAACTGCCTTATGTTCTTTTTATAAGTCAGTGAACACAACAGTTTGGCAGTTGATTGACAGCTCTGACCTGAATGTGCACTGACTTTACCCTAAAGCTACAAGCATGCATGTACACACAGACACAATGATACACATACATTTTCCATGTTTACATTCATATGCCCAATGACAAAACCATTTTCTACTCCATCTGCACATCAATGCATTTGCATATGAATGTATTTATCTGTGTATAGATGTTTGTAATGCTTGTTTGTTTTGTCTTTCTAGCTACTGACTACTACAATATTAAAGAACGTCTGTTTAATAAAAAAAAACTGCAGGGGGACCCAAATATCTTTTGAGAATTTTAAACATCAGTCATCCACAACAGCTGTTTATTTTAATGTTAAGACCTAGCCATTCCAGTGCACAAATCTTTAAAATCAGTTTATTAGAATTAATTCAATTATTCCCAACCAAGACAACATTTATTAGTAGCTTCTAATCAGTTTTTGAAAGGTAAAGAAAACCCCAAAATTATTTAAATAAAAATACTTAAAAATGATTAAATTGTCATGTATAGTCATCAGTCACCAGTGTGTCATGTATAAAGGATGAGGATGTGGAAAGGGGGTCCAAATATAGACTTTAAAACAGAGTGGCAAAATCAAAAACTAACCTTTATTTGGTTATTTGCAGCCAAAACACACATGCTTACGGACAAAGAACAAACAATGGGACACAACAACAGCAGTAACCCAAACCAAAGTGAGGGCTTAAGTACACAGATGAAGTAATTTGGGGGAGGAAGCACAGCTTGGGAAAACAAGACACAGGTGAACAGAATCAAACCAACGAGACAGAGAGTTCAGCAAAACTAAACACAACGCACACAAAACAACAGACTAGCAAAATAAAACAGGAAGTAACAAAACTAGGAAACATCTAACACTGTTACAAAGACTTAACAACAATAACTAAAGATTTAAATGAAACAAGAAAAGGACTCAAACATCAAAAAACCAACAGAGTATATTTAAACCCAAAGGGAAACCGAGAAAACTCTGTAACACAATGGCTCATTTCTAGAGGTTTCTATCAACAGGACAAAATGTAGTGGTCTAGAAAAGGGACCAATTTTTGTCCAATAATAATTATTCAAATTTAAATGAAAGCAGAGGACAGCAAACCATAGCAAAAGCACCAGTTACAAAGGAGAGGAATACATCACAATCGAACAAAAAATAAAAGCATTTACAGAAAAGACAGTAAAACAGTTTCCAGAAATAGTTTCCATTTGGTTAAGTCTGATTTGTTTGCTGTGTTTTTAAAGGACAGTGAAGTGTGAACAATGCCAAGGGCTTGAAATGTGTGTAGTTTGAAACCACACAGAGGGCCAGGTGGTGTCAAACCATCAGGTAAGTAGCATTTCATGTCAGAATGACATATTACACTGCTCTGGAAAAAAAGAAGCGCTCTTACTTAAATATTTTTACAGTTGCAAAAGTTTGCTAGACATTAGAATCAATTCAGTCTGGGATTTTAACTTTTGGGATGTTTTGATGAGACAAACTGAAAGTCACAAGGATTATTTATTCAGATTGTATATACATTCAATACTAAGTCAGGATTGGAGCTCACTGTGCAGTCGGAGCTTTGTTTTCTCTGAGTTCCTCCTTAAAATGAGCCACAGGCAAGTCAAAGTGAGTGTTAACAAGAGGAATACCAGTCACTTCCAGCAGCGAGCATCAACTCGCCCGCTGGAGCCAACAGTGGGCGAATATTCATCCCTGCTCACGTAATCATTTTGACTTCAGTGTGGTAGATCTGAGGGGTTGTACTTCTGACCTGCAGGGCCTCGGGGTAACTGCAGTACAGTGGCTTGTTTGGATCATGTGAGCCGGAATGATGAGGAAGTGGACATGTTTTAAAATATCTGTCATGTCCAGCGGAGGGAATGCTTTCTCAGTAATTTCTGACTTTGTCTAAAGTTACGTTTTAATTTCTTAAAAGAAAATTGCAATAATATTCCTAAATTAGCATTTTTATAATCATGGATGTTTAGGGGGATTTGAAGGGGAAGGGATGCAAATGTTCACTCTGTGTATCCCAATTTTTCAAGGCAAAAACTGAGAAAATTACTCTCTCATTATCCTGAAATCACTTTTTAATTTGAATGAATTGACTTAGGCAGAAAAAATATTACATGCTATGTAGAGACTGTGTCATGCAAAGTAGCGATAAAGTGTAATAAAGCAGATGTGCCCTATTTCTAACTTTTTAAAAACAGTGTAGCATGGCAGGCACGCACACACACACAAACGCCACACAAACACACTCCGATAGCAAAGGCGGAGCAAAGAGTAGCAAAGCAGAAAGCGAGAGGAGGGTTCACCATCTTCTCCGTTAAGCCTGGCTGACTAATTCTTGCTGCTAATTTGCGTTTGGTTAATTAACTAATTACTGAGGATGTCTGAGGGCGAGGCTGTCTGTCAGCCTGTATCAGTAATTATTTTCATCGTTTTAATTAGACTCACACACTCCTAGACTCAATTTCTCTCTTCCCACAGAACACACACACACACATACAACCACACACACTGAAGCGTGCTGTTCTTGGTAAACACTTTGACAACGCTATAGAGATCATATAACTTCCATATGGTGATAAGATAAAGGTCCAAGATAATCTGCCTTCAGCATTATCCTTTATAGCCAAAGAGGAGGGCTTTTTTCTGATTAATTATTATGTCATGGAAATAATACAGGGACGTGTAATTAGGAAGGGATGATTTATCCCCAAAATGGTGCAGAGTGTGTCTGGCTTCAAAGGATTGCTTTGACATCGGTGATCTTAGCTAAGAAGAAAACTGAATAATATGGTTAATACCAATATAATCTGTCCAATTAATAAGAACCTAGCTCCATGGGCCGGTTATCATTAACTTATCATTAAGTCTGGAAACCGAATAAGGAAAAAATGTATTTGTTAGAAAGTTAATTCAATAGTAAAACTCTAACAGAGCCTCGGACAAAGTTTTACAATTCAAGAAGAAAAATCACATCAGAGTTTTTTTATCTGCTAATATTTTACACTCAAATAAATGATTGACCCTCATAAACATGACTCAGAAATTCTGAGTTTATTTATTCAAATAAAGCATTCAAATAAACTTTAAAGAAAAATAAACATAAAGTGAATGCATAAAAATCAAGTGAGTTTTATTTAACCAGGTTTCTTCAAATGTAATGTTTTAAATTGTACTTATGTAACAAAATTACATGAGAGAATTTAGTCAGTATTTTGGGCATAAATATTTTTTCAGTGTATAGTGCTTTCAGCTACTCCCTTACTTACGAGGGATCATCACAGTGGGTATTTGAAGGTTCGATTGTAAAGATTTGTGCACTGGATATTCTTCCTGATGCAGCCCACAAGGAATGTGTCTCCTCCCAGGACTGAACATGATCATTTGCTTTTTTGGTGAATGCATAAACTACTGCACTATGGAGCCTAGAATTGTATGCTTGCACAAAGCTAACTAACAAAAGTGTTGCTAAATAGTTTCTACTACAGTTTAAGTTGTAGTTCACAGGCCACACAAATGCAGAATTCAAACCACTGCTCACTTAATCCATGATATCAGCAAATATCAGTACATCACTCAATGACGGTCCCATTTAGAGCAAAAAGTCGAATAAAGCAGGGTGGCATTATAGGGCCTGGCTAACTAGTTATCAACTAGTTGCTTCTGTATGAATATCTTAAGTTTCTTACTTCTTACCTTACTTATATGTCAATTTAAAAAAATAATAGATGAAAGCTTTTAATCTACTACCATTAGATGACTAAGGAACAGCCATGGCTGATTACTGATACTCTAGGCAGAGGAGATGAAAAGTGAAACTGATGCCACTGAAATGCCTTTGTATGCACACCCAAGTCAAACAAGTCACTGCAGAAATATTAAAAATTGCAGTTCCTCAAGTGGCCATTTGGCTCGCTTTAAACCAAATCAGTGGCCACAAGCTCCCATGTTACAATTCACAATTTTACAGCAGAAATGAGCATGTTTACAGGCTAGCAATGTTAGGAACGTGGCTGCTTTGAGACTTATTTGGCCTGTATTTGTATAGCGCTTTTACTAGTCCCTAAGGACCCCAAAGCGCTTTACACAACCAGTCATCCACCCATTCTCACACTGGTGATGGCAAGCTACATTGTAGCCACAGCCACCCTGGGGCGCACTGACAGAGGCGAGGCTGCCGGACACTGGCGCCACCGGGCCCTCTGACCACCACCAGTAGGCAACGGGTGAAGTGTCTTGCCCAAGGACACAACGACCGAGACTGTCCAAGCCGGGGCTCGAACCGTCAACCTTCCGATTACAAGACGAACGCCCAACTCTTGAGCCACAATGTAATAAACATTACAAACCAATGGGTGGCTTTTTCCGTATTTTATAAACAATCATTGGTATCAAGTCACACTACTTTTGTCTTTTCCACACATGACAGTGGGGTGCTTGTCACAACAATGTGAACAACATTCACAATCTTTCAGTGAAGTCATTTTTCTGACTCGTGTCGGAGATTCATGTCCATAAATATGGAAAAACCTAGTCAGTTTAGTTCAAACAACGATAAACAACGTGATTTGAAAAGTGATCGCAGTTCAATGATTCCCAGCCGCACATCATGGAATAATGTAACTGGAGCCTGAAATCTTGAAAAAAAAAAAAAGAAAAATCCCATCTTATTATTTTCCTGTAAAGCTCTAAATTTCTGCCTTGCTTTGGTGTTGAAATTATTGTTTGTTGGCTTATTGTTGTTGTTTAGATGTTGCATGCCCAGAACAAAATGCCTCATCAGCTTTCTGTCGGGTCAGATCCTGGCAGGGAGAGCGAGCTGTAAATAGTGAGCAGATCTCTGGCAGAGCGGCCGTGCAGCAGATTTCATCCCAAGAAGCCAACTTTAGTAAACAGGCAGAACTAATGAGGACACTGAATACACACACACATAGACAGGCAGACATCCACACCCACATGCACACACACACACAAACACGCACAAATACAACACACAGTGTCTGAGCATTTGGAGGCCCCCGGGGCCCTGGGGCCAGAGCAGCCCAGATACCTGATGGGAGCAGGGACATCAAAGCTGCAGGATTAGAGAGAGGAGAGAGGAGAGAGTGCCGCAGGGAGGAAATGCTAACTTATTATCCGCTTCCCAGCTAATCCTGTTATCTACAGAATATAGCTGTGTTTAACCCCCCTACACACCTTCCTCCAACAACACACACATACGGTGTACACACACAGCATTCAGCATTCAGAGCTTCAGTAGTCTCCCTGAGTTCCCCCTGTTTCCACCCTGGACCCCCAAAAACCATCTGTGTGTGCATCTGAGTTTTAGATCACGTAGATGTAGTTGAACCTTCACCGTTTGTCCGAGTCCTGTTCTTTGATCTAGATCCTTCTCAGGCAGCCTAGTTAGGTTAATAACATGTTACCAAACTGGTCTTGAGTTCCACGTCCATTTTTGTAGGCTTTCAGGTGATGTAACACGCCCTCTGGCAGACATACTGGGGGTTTACAGATCAGGGTCGCCTCCGGCTGAGTGAGGCACCAAAGCTGAATATGATTTAGTTCCTCCCAATCTATTATCATTCACGTGTCTACATTCACAAACAAGATCCACTATAGAATAATGCTTTAAAAGATATATAAGAAACAAATAGATTGTAAGTCACAATTAACTAAATTGCTTTTGAAAAAATGGTGCAAAACCAGCATGGACAACACTTTAAACCTTCCCTGTTTTTAACTGAAAAGCATTTGGATATGTGCCCCAAAGCAGCAAGAAAGGTCTACAGCAACATTAAAACGTTGTATTGCATTCTGCTCATTCACTAACACTGTGCAAACATATATAACTGGACTCCACTCAGAAAGACTCGGTTGTCTTGGTGGTTTGCCATGATTGCTTTTACCATTTCCAGTCTGAAAGCAGTATTAGGATGAGGCTGCATGCAAAAAGTTGTTAAGTGTGGAACATTTAACAGAGTACTACTATGAAAACAAATGATCATTAGTTGTGCTTCATTTCTGATTGCTAGTAAACTTCATTATAGTTAATTAAGACTAAACTAAAAATTAAACAGATATTAAAAACATTCATTGTGACTACCTAGTTTTCATTTTTATTCAGTTAATTTTTTTTTTTTAGTAACTATAATGAAGTTGCATACCTGAAAAAAACAAACAAAAAGATCATTTACAAAATGCAGCAAATGGAAATTTCACTTTGGTCTTTCTCAACTGTAAAGAGCATAATGTGGTTTTGGGACATATGTGTGAGTCAGGGAGTTTGCATGACTCAGTTCCATCAACTCCACTCACAAAGTGCCTTATTTGTATTATAATACTTACAATGAACCTTTTAAACGTTCTTAACATCCATTCATCCAGGCCTGGGTCAGAGGGCAGCAGTCTAAGCATCAGTAGAAGTAATGTCTTCACTGTGTCCTAGGTCTGCTCTAGGGTCTCCTTAAGTTGGGCATACCCAAAACACCTCACCTAGGAGGTGTCCATTCTAGTTACATATCCAGACCACCTCAATTGGTTGGTTTTGTTTTGGAGAAGCAGTCAGTCTCAAATGACCCTGTCTCTAAGAAAGAGCCCACGTCTCTGGATCCACCTGCAGGATGGGCTGCAGGGGTCTGGTGCAGTGTGGACTGGGTAGCAGTCGAATGCACAACACCTTTGGTCCCCAGTTGCTGTGCTTGACATCATAACATCATCAAAAGACTAAAAGTAAAATCAGACTTAACACTTTCAAAAAACAAACATTTTGATGGAATATTTTACAGAAGCTGTTATTAGGTTCCTACAGTTCTTGGAGCTTTTTTCCAGGACTTCCACATTCTCGGGTTGTCAAATCCTGTGATTTTCCGAACACATTAGTTTCCCAGGTGTTCTTTAGTGTTGCTCCTCTAATGACAGTGATGCAAAGCATGTGTGAAGCCTTATTTTTGTAGTACATTTTAGCTATAATTTTTTTTTTTAAAAAAAGTTTTTTAACGCTAAAATAGTATCCAAGTTGAATGTCAGTGTTGGGGTTTGATGAATGAAAGAAAATCAGATATCTTCAGCAAACTCTCATTTTTTTTTCCTTAAAAAAAATCATACCAACTAAGTGTAGTTCTACTTCAGATATTTCACCTTGCTGTCTGCGCTCCATCTGCTGCTCAACTGTTTGAGGCACGTGAGGCATCTGTAGCTGTGTCTGTCTGCAGGAACCAAATAAAAAACACTGAAATGTGAATGTTAAATATCTTTACGTGTCTGACACTTTCAAAAATTTGCTGAGTCATTCATACAGACACATATTGAGACAGTGTATTTCCGTATGTGTTCTTCACAATCACTTTGCAGGTCTGCAAATATATCTCCTACGTGTTATGTAAGCGCCAAATCCACTATTAATTCAGACACCTTGATCTGCAATATAACATGTTGGGACCTCTGTTTGGCTGAAAAATAAACTTTTGATTATTAATCTTTATATTTGGAGCTTCATGTAAATAATTTCAAGGTAATTACGCACCAAAACAATATCAAGTTATTTTAATTCCACCGCATGCAGGCAAAGCTAATGGTTCTGCGTGTTCATTTATAGCAGGTACGAAAGTTTACTTCTGGCCATAATTAGCTCATTGTCCTTTCTGACCATAACACCTGTAAAATAAAAAGGAGGGAAAAAGGGAAGAGAGAGGGGAGAAGATGAAAGAGAAAATTCCTTGCAGATAATGTTTATGTGAACAGAAGCAGTAAAAGAATATGGTGTGCTAATACATGTAGATGAAGTGAAATTGTCATTAGACTAATCAGCACTAAACTAATTGGGAGTCATGGACCCTCCTATCTGTTAATTCTAACCCTAAACCCCAGCTCATATCTGCAAGCAAATGGAGGAAGAGCGAGAGAGAGGAAGAAAAGTGCAGGGAAAGAGCTGAAAATGAGAGTGAGGTAAAGAGAGGAAGAGAGAGATGAAGCCTAATTAAGAGTGCTGGGATTTATGCAAATGAGACAGTGCTGATATGGTAATCAGAGCCTGCAGGGCCGTAACAGGCTGTGTGCTCTATGCTGTGTGTGTGTATGTGTGCGTGCATGTGTGTGTGTCTGTATCTAAGAGGCTGACAGCTGGCTGTGAGGAAGGTCAGAGCCAATCAGGCTCTTACTCTAATGCACACTGCCCTCTGGCCACTCTACCATCTCTCTTCCTCGTGCGCTCGCGCTCTCTCCTTCGTGGTGTCTCTCTGCCCCTCACTGTTATCCTAACCCACTCCACACTTTCTCTCTCTCTCTCTCTCTCTTTCTCTCTCTCCCTTTTTCTTTGCATTTCACTGGTTGTCTGCCATGATGCATCTTGACACAGCACACAAACTCAAACCTACACACAACTGTTTTCACACATTTACTGACAACTGGACTTGAATTCCCATTTTGCAACCTTTTACAGATGATTCGGTGAGGTTCATGGTATTTAATGCAGTCCCCACACGTAAAGATGCACATTAAAATCGGTTGCCTTAATCATTCCTCAATGTAAATTTAGGGCAGGGATAGTTCAGTAGGTAGAGTGGTGGCCCCATGATCGGAAGGTCGGGGGTTCGATTCCCCTGAACAGCTACCCTGAGGTACCCCTGAGCAAGGTACCGTCCCTATACACTGCTCCCCGGGCACCCAATGGCTGCCCACTGCTTCACTGAGTGAATGGGTTAAATGCAGAGAGGGATTTTCCCCACGGGGACCAATAAAGTACAATAAAAGTAAAAAAAAAAAAAAAAAGTAAATAGCCACCATGGGCACTTTGTGGAAAAATGTGCACTGGAGTTCAGCTTTCTGGCTTAGACGTATCAGCAATTGGCAACTTTTTTTTTAGTGCACATATATTAATAAAACAATTTACATAATCATTACACATGAGTAATTTACCATATCTATTCTCCACCATCCCTCATCTGTACAATCATCCTACAGCATCAAGATAGTCTTCCCACTGAAAACAACAAAAGAGGTGGTATGTGTAGGCTGTAGGCCTACTGTTTTTAAGGTTCAGCAGCCTCTTACAGTCTCGTGAAGAAGTGCAATTATAATGAGTGTTGTGTGCTGGTTTGCCAGCTTTAAAGAGAGCTATATTTGGTACCCTTGAAGCACATACAACAGAGCTATGTCACACATAAAAGAGTGCAATGTGACCAAAACCTGGCCATGAATACATAGTTTTGGTGCCTAAACACAACAAATCAGGTAATCAACTGAAAGCCAAATTTAAATCCCTTGGTTTTAAGTCAAATGTCGCCACAATCCAGTAAAAAAGGAAACATGCTGGAGAAATTGAGCAAGGGTTATTTTAAAGAGGGATTTAAATTGACTCTTACTGACCCTGGCAAATACAAGCCTACAGAGAACAACAGAGAGTTACAGAGCTGAAAGATGCTCATGTATAAACTACAATTAGTAATTTTGCCTCTGTACACCACCACAGTGAATTTTAAATCAAAAAAGTAATATATGATGTAAGTGAAGACTTAAAGCTTTAAGAAAACAAACAAAAGTATTTCAACAGTTTACTTAACTTTTAATTTTATATATTTCATTTTAATTTTATATTTTTCGGAGACTCGGAAATAACAAGAAAAAATAACAGGAGTCTAAATATAAAGACTTATTGCTACTTGGGTGAAAATTCTTTGCAGTCTAAAGCCTAAAGTGTAGAACTAATGGACGTCACCAAATACTTCAGATGCTCTTCTAGTCCTTTACTGCATCCACTTTTAGCTGCTGTTTGGTTTGGGGCCTGTCTGCCTTCACATTTGTGTTAAATACCTGGCAAGTATGCTCTGTTGGGCTGAAATTGCATGACTGACTTGCTCATTTAAGTATTGCATTTCTTTACCTTGGAAAATTCCTGTGTTGCTTTTGCAGTATGCATTGGGTCAGTATCCATTTGTGCTGTGAAGTGTTTTCTGATCAGTTCTGCAGTGTTTCTCTGAGTCTGAGCAGAGAGTATAGCCCGTACACTTCTATCAGCAGTCACATTGTCAATAAACATAAATGACCCGGTTCCACTGGCAGCCATACATGCCCATGCCATAATATTACCTCCACCGTGTTTGAGAGATGGTGCTACATGCATCGGATTATGAGCTGCTTTTCTCCTTCTTCACACTTTTCACATCATTCTGGTACAAATCTTGGTTTCATCTGTTCAAATCCTTTTTTTCACAAGTGTTCAGGCTCAGATGATTTACAGTAAAGTCTAATCCGCCCCTCTTGAGTGTCACCAGTGATTTAGTCCTTGCTATCCTGCTATAAAGACCCTGTGTTTCCATTCATAAAAATGTCTCTTGGAAAGATACTTTATCAGTGGCAAGCCTTTCTTTGTAGAGTGTTCTTGACTTGGTTAGATATACTGTGAAGTTATTTTTCTTAAGTAAGGAAAGACTTCTGGAATCACTGAGTTTAGTTGTCTTCTGTGTTCTTTCAATCCTTTCAATGTTGTTAAACTGACCAGATTCTTTCTCAGACGGACGGATCATTTCAGAGAAGAGCTACAAAATACAACACTAACCACTTGATTTCAACTACTTTTTACGTTTTATTTAAGTTGTCATCACATGATCCGGGATTATAGTTAATGAACTGAGCTCCTGAAACTCAAATACACACTTCGCAGTAGTATATTCTTCTTCTAGCTATCTCTTATGCCCCTGGTATAGGGTGATTTTATCAGATTACATATGATGTGCAGTATGAGTCAATATGAAACTTATGAAAGCAACAGATTCTCATGTGAATCTCAGCATTATTGGCCACCAGGATAAATGTCTTCTTTTTTAGAAAATAAAGGAGAAGGCTGGAAGTTTGGACTTTTGTTCTTTCTTTCGCAATTGTTCCACTAGCTGTTTGGTTTCGTTTAAACTCACTTTTTAGTTTCATATCCGCATGCCGGTTCAGTTTAGGCACTAAAAACTTGTAGTTTGGGCTAAAACACGCCCCTTCAGACCAATATTCTTTCACATTAAAAAAAATGACGAGTCATGAGAAATAGCCCTGTGTTCCTAAAGCATAACTGAGACACCCCAGCAGCTTTTACCAAACTGCATTATTTTATGCCCAGATGATGGCCTGGAAAACGATGCCTGTGGTAATTTTGAAATTATGTCACAGTTCGATGCCCTGAGCACTGCCCTCATAGCAGAGCAGTGTAATAACTGAACACACAGGTGTTTGGTGTCGTGTGCTACATAATTGGTGGGAATACACTGACAATAAAGTTATAAACAATGAGCCGATCTTACCCTAGATACATTAAAATATCTATATCGTAATTGTGATATGGGTTTCCTAAAAACCCACAATTGCATCGACCCTCAAAATGTACTCAGACTCTAGTGTTTTAGTTAATTGCTCCTTTAAGCTCCCTTTGATAGTCCATCACAAAAAGAAATGGGATAACATTGACACGTCGGGTTAAATGAATGAAGTAAAACAAATGGTAATTTGTTGTGATTATCAGGCTACTTGGAACACGCGAATGACTTTGAATGAATGTCTCATCACTTAACTGGTAAGTCAATTTACAGAACAGCCTCTTAAGCACAGCTACTTTAAAGCTCCCTCCCTCATCAGTCAGAGGCTCTTTATATGTCATTGTACGCTTTCTGGACCTCACAAGTGGAATGAAACACAGAGCTTTTTGATAATTGTTTAATGCATGCATATCGGCATGTGCATCAACACACACACACACACACATGCTCAGAGAACCCACGGCCATGTGGTCATATCAACACATCGGAGTGTAATCCAGTTAACAGAGTATCCCAAATGACTAAATTAATCAGAGAAATACTATCGGGCTCATCTCTCTGTACTGCTTTGATGTGTGCACACAACCAAAAACACACACATGCGCGTGCACACAGATGCACATATAGAGGAGGAATTAGTGTGGAACATTGGTCTGACTGAGAAATTACTTTACCTGCTCTGATAATAAGGCCTCAAACCCATGGAGGGGCCTGTGAGATATTATCATTATACAGACACCCCTGGGGGTGAGGAAACACACCCAAACACACACACACACACACACACACACACACACACAGGCACACACATCTGCTGTATACATGGGAGTGAGAAAGATCAAAAAGATGCATTGATTCACAACTCCAGATAGAGCACAATAGCAAGGGAGGCGAAAAAACAACCATAATTGTGTTTCTGTTGCATTTATGAAGCACAAGTCTTCACCAGTGACATTATTCTTAATTGATGATGATTTTTCTTTGTGGATGTTATTGTACTGTCAACAGAGCGCTGGCTTCCTTATCCTCTTCCCTTTCAGACGTTACAGCTGCCAAGAGCACAACAAAGGTGTCTCGGCTCTGTTGTGTAGTTTTTTGATGCTATGAAAACTGAAATATTATGCTACAAAATGTGACATTTCAGACATTCAATCAATACTTGTTTACAACTTGACATTTCACCACAAATATACTGTAGTCTGTATAACAAAACACAGCGAATGATAAAGGAGGAAAGGATGCAATTTGAAGAAAGCTTAATTTTAAAGAAATTGGGAAACTAAAAGTTTTGGGTCTTCAAAGTATGTTAACATCAAATATTAAATTAACGTCAGTTTAAGCTTTATGATTAACTGATTTCAGTGATTATTAAGGCACCAGCTTCGAAAAAGGCAATGTTCAATGCATAAGAGTCCCACAATATCTATACATAGCTGCTGGTTTTGTTAAAGGACTGGCAACTAATCCTTGATGTTATCATAGACTATGTAAAAGACAGAGTAATGGCACACATTAGGTTTTCAATGGTTTGACTTTAGCATCACTGCCTAAGCTATTGTTTTGGCCCAGAGGTGACAATATTTTAAATAAAGAAGTTGAGTGATACATTACGCACTTATAGCAAGCTTGACAAGAGAGAATCAGCCATAGACCGTATAGGTCCATCTCATAGAAACAGACATCCAGTCATGTTAGAGAAAACAATAGCTGGAAAATCCAGCACCAAAGTTACTGCAGCTGTGCAACATTTGCAATCTTGTTGCCTTTGAACAGGTTGCTTTGAAGACAAGGACTGATCGTAGTTAACGTCCAGCTTTAAAGCAACTTTGGTCCATGGGGATAGTAATAAAATGCCAATAAGACTGAATCAGTCTGCAATAAGGTCAAATGTGCAATTACATGCAATCTGTTTGTGATAAAAAAAAATCATAGGTTATATGTTGTTTTTTGGTGGGATTTTTTAGTTGGTTTGTTCTATTTTGTTTTGTTTGAAAACACAGTAATATACAGAAAAAAAACTCAACTCAACTCAACTAATTGAGTAGAGTCGAGTGCCCTATTGCAAAGAGAATTGTTTCTAAGAGTAATTGTAGCCAGTCCAAATCAGACCACGATTTTTTGGATACAGGCTGCCACCAGGCGACCCGTGCAGTTAGCTTGCAATTGAAAGTGGTCATGCAGAGGTTGAGGGTGTTGTACGCTGAACCACTGGATGAACAGCTGGTTGCTGCAACTACTTGCAATTGGTCATCGAATGTGGTAAAAAGTCAGTCATGGGGCAACCACTAATTTCTCCTGCTTGCAAGGAGGATGCTGTCCTGTTTTCACTCTAGTGCATAACAGAGTAAAAATATGACAGAATGACAGTCAAAATTTTCAAAGATGAATCTAGCAGACAGCTACCACCTTTGTTTGTCAACCCACATAGCAGACAGGTCTGGCCCGGATCTGGTGTCTAGCGGGCACATCTGGCATGGTAAGTGGTATGTCATCCAGATATGGGCCAGTCTGGCAATGATGGCACTATTTATATTCCTACTTTCCTATTCTGGTTAGAAGACCCAAATGCCATGTTGCAATGCTAGTGCTGTAGATGGCACTGTTTATGTGATGGCATGCCACATCTGGCCCGATTATGGTTTGGTTTATGTGGCCCAAGCTCATAGAAAACAGGTCTGGCCCAGATCCGGCATCAAGCTGGCACTTCTGACTGACTGGTGTCATGGCAGGGTGTATGTCAACCAGATGTGCGCCAGTCTGGCAATGATGGCACTATTTATGTTCCTATTTTCCTGTTTTAGTTAGAAGACCCAAATGTCATGTTGCAATACTATACTGCTATGGTGCCAACGTTTCAAATGCAGGTTTGACAGGTTTGTGAGTGTACACTTTATCCAAAACCTAGTGTGGGTTTTATAGTGTTGTATAGAGCACTTTGAGTAATCTGGGAGAGTAGAAAAGCACTGTATACGAATCAGGCAATTCCCTGTCTGAACTTTTGCACTATTATGTTCCGGCACATGTTGTTATTACATGGCTTGATTATGGTACACATTAGGCTCACATCTGGGGCCAGAGCTGAAACTGTTCTGGGCCAGCACAGGGCCAGCAGCCCACATACTGCAAAGAATAATGGCCCTTTGGAGGCCCAGATCAGGTTTGCCAGAGGTAATCCATACATGGGCTACCACAGGACCACCAGTGTGTCTGCAACTGGCCAGAGGTGGCCCATGTGTGGGTCACCTCTGGCAAACCAGATCTGGGCCACCAAAGGACCGTCATTCTTTGCAGTATGTGGGCCAAGTGTAAGCACATTGTGTGGGCTAGATCTGGACCATACCAATTTTGCTATGCGGGAAAGACTAACCCTGTAAATGCATAACACAAAGCCTCAGTGAGAGGGTTACAGATGCTATAAAGAGGCACAGTATCCACAGAAAAGAGGAACATATTCTTCTCTGCTCTAAATTTGGATATTTTAACATAGAGATTGACTCATATTAAGAATCAGCCTCCTGTGGCCACTCGAAGGCAAGGCAAGGCAAGGCAAGTTTATTTCTATAGCACAATTCAACAACAAGGTGATTCAAAGTGCTTTACAGAGACATTAGAAACAAGAACAAATAAAAAGCATGATTTAAAATTGAATAAAACAAGCAAATAAACTAACTAACTAGTTAACAAACAAACAAACAAACAAACAACAGTATATAAAATCAAAACAGATAAAATCAGAACAGTAGATAAAATCAGTAGTTAAATGTAAGTTTTGAAATTTAAGCTTAAAGTGTGGATTTGGTGCTTTATTCAAATGCAGCTGAGAACAGGTGAGTCTTCAACCTGGATTTAAATAAACTGAGTGTTTCAGCTGATCTGAGGCTTTCTGGGAGTTTGTTCCAGATATAAGGAGCATAAAAGCTGAATGCAGCTTCTCCGTGTCTGGTTCTGACTCTGGGAACTGATAAAAGACCGGATCCAGATGACCTGAGGGATCTGGATGGTTCATACTGGGTCAGGAGGTCATTGATGTATTTTGGTCCTAAACCATTCAGAGCTTTATAGGCCAGCATCAGAACTTTAAAGTCTATCCTCTGACGGACAGGCAGCCAGTGTAAGGACCTCAGAGCTGGACTGATGTGGTCCACTTTTTTGGTCTTAGTGAGGACTCGAGCAGCAGAGTTCTGAATGAGCTGTAGTTGTCTGACTGATTTTTTAGGTAGACCTGTAAAGATGCTGTTACAGTAATCAAGCCTACTAAAGATGAATGCATGGACTAGTTTTTCCAGGTCCTGTTGAGACATCAGATCTTTTATCCTTGATATATTCTTGAGGTGATAGTAAGCTGACTTTGTTATTGTCTTAATGTGTTTTTCTAAGTTTAGGTCTGCATCCATCACTACACCCAAATTTCTCGCCTGGTTTGTGGTTTTTAGATGTATAGATTGAAGTTCTCTGGTGACCTGTAATCGTTTTTCTTTGGCGCCAAAGACTATTACCTCAGTTTTGTTTTTGTTTAGCTGGAGAAAATTGTGGCACAACCAGTCATTGATTTCCTCAATGCATTTACCAAGAGCCTGTACAGGGCCTCGGTCTCCTGGTGACATTGTGATATATATTTGTGTGTCATCTGCATAGCTGTGATAGTTTATTTTGTTGTTGTTTATAATCTGTGCCAGTGGGAGCATGTAGATGTTAAACAGAAGGGGTCCCAAGATGGAACCTTGGGGAACTCCACATGTGATGCTTGTCTGCTCAGATGTGAAGTTACCTATTGATACAAAGTATTTCCTGTTTTCTAAGTATGTTTTGAACCAGTTTAGTACAGTTCCTGAAAGACCTGTCCAGTTCTCCAGTCGTTTGAGTAATATGTTGTGGTCAACTGTATCAAATGCTGCACTGAGATCCAGTAAAACTAGGACTGACATTTTTCCACTGTCTGTATTCAGACATATGTCATTAAACACTTTGGTCAGAGCGGTTTCAGTGCTGTGGTTCTGTCTAAAACCTGACTGGAAGGCATCGTAGCAATTATTCTGTTTTAAGAAGTAACTGAGCTGTTGAGAAACTGCTTTTTCAATGATCTTACTTAAAAACGGGAGATTTGAGATCGGCCTGTAGTTGTTCATTTGTGTCTTGTCAAGATTGTCCTTTTTCAGTATAGGTTTGATTACAGCAGTTTTTAGTGATTCTGGAAACACACCTGATAATAAAGAAAAGTTGACGATCTGTAACAGGTCTGACTCTAAAGTCTTTGAGACCTTTTTGAAAAAAACTTGTTGGCAGGACATCTAAACAGCAGGAGGAGGAGTTCAGAACTGCAGTTTATTGACACATGGTTTTCTGATGTTGTCTTTGCATTAAAACATGCAACAATTTTGATGACAGTGATGTTTCATGTCAAATTCCTTCTCCAATATCAGCTGTTTCTAAAATGTAAACACTCTCCTGAACAATGCTGAGTTAGTGTGGAAGGTTATACGTGCAAGGATTGGGTCAGTTTGAAAATTAAAGCATAGATTTCTTTCATTATTACCTAAAACTTAAGCAGCCAGTGTTTTACCAACAAAAAGATACAGTAGATGAGACTTAAATCAAACTTTTAATTACATTAAACAGTTTCAATATGATTTCCTCTTCAGAGGTGTTCCCTTCCCAACAGTAATAACTTTTGATTGGTCCACTGATGCGCCAGCTGACCAACATTATGACAGTCCTGCTATATTAGCATGTGATTCAACATCTCTGGACCATGTGGGGTTTTCTGCATTGATTAAAAACAAGGATGTTAGCAGAACCAGGTGGCTTTGAGCTAAACCAGCACTCACAAGCAGGAACCTCCATTAAAATAATGAAAGCAATAAAAGCAACAACAACAACAACAATAATAAAACCTTTGGAAAACATTTCATAAACCATCAGCAGCCAATTAGAGGAGCCTGCACAGGCTGTGCTGTGCTGTGCTTTGTGTGGTGTGTATGTGCGTGTGTGTGTGTTGGGTATTAGAGCGTTACAGCGCCCAGCCTGGCTGTGCCCTGCAGGCCCGACCTTCTAATCATTATCTGTCTGTCTTATTACGCTCCAAACCGGGCCACTCTTAAATAAAATATGCAAAGGTTTCTTAAATGATGACCCGAGGCTGCGCGCGCCGCCGCTGCTCTACATGCTGTTAATCTGAGAAATGCAAATTCCCTTCATCTCGCACTCGCCTTTATTAACTTTTTTGAATTTAAAATTCCACGAACAATGAGTTCTGTCAGCTTCTGAAATGATATTTTCTCTCCTCTTTTTATGTGCGCACGGAAGCGAGTTTAGAGCATGAAATTACCAGGGGAAATATGAGCGGTTTCATCTCTCCCGCACAATTTAATTGGCTGCTTTGCAATTATTAGTTTTTGCTGCTAAAGTTTTTTTTATACTTTACTGTTACTGTTTCCTTAAAGTGGCAGCTCACAACAGTGTTTTATTTTTCCGGTTATTTGCATGCAATTCCACCACTAACCATTAGCCAGCTCCTGTGATTGGATGGCGGATTCCATGTGATTTTCACAGTGATTTGATGTTCTGATTTTGGATTCAGTGAAGCTGAGAGGGAGCCAAGAAAATCAGATAGACACACTTATGAACAGCCACTGCAGAGAGATTGACAGATAAACTGAATTCTCCTCTTCCAAATGCACAATTTTGTTTTCAAAAATTCAGCTAAAATACACGGTGCACTTTTTGACCTCCAGATTTCACACACACGGAAGGATGTAATTCTGAACTTTTTCATCATGCAATTCTTTTCTGTGCCCATATATTTCTCTTTCTGCAGCATTATTCACCCTGCATTCCTCTGTTGTTCACTTCTTCTCTTTTCCATTTCCCCCTCTCACAGGATCAAACAGAGCCATGGACCAGCAGGAACTTTTCACTTCACCTGTACACACTGTCAAAGCAATGTGCTGATGTGTTCATCACAGCAATTTTCATATTAAAATTTAGAGCCTAAAATTTGCTTTCCTTTTTGCTCAGTTTAGGTCTCCACCAGACACTAATGGATCTAGCTCAGTTAGCTGCTAAATGCGTTTGTGCTCCCCTGCTAGTTCTTAATTTTATCTGTCTGCTATTTGATGCTGAGCAGGCAGCATGCTGTGGGTTTATCAAACCTTTTTACTGACAACAGTTGCCTGCTGTGACTGTTTGACATTGATAAAAGTGGGACCGAGGCGAAAAGTATTAAAACTGTGGGCTGTAAAACTACTCTAATAAACTCCATGGTGCAGATGGGGAATAAATATTCTCTTTAAGAAGATCGAGTTTTACATTTTTAACAGTGTTTGGCTGGAATGTCAAATCAGAAAAAGCTCATATGTTTTATTCTTAAAATAAATTGCAAGTAAGTTGTCATTTAGTTTGAAGTGCATTAGAAAAAAGATTACTTGATTTTTGCAACAGAAGTCTTAATGTAAATTTCCCCCTCTAGGATACATATTTAATTTCCTCTGCATTCAACGAATACTGTATTCAAATCTATGTTCCAAAGGTGCCAGATGTGGGAAGTTATTAACATTATTTTAGGAGACAGACTTTTTTTTCAGATTTGACTGCTCAGTCTATACATGTAGCGTTTATGGCGCACACACAGGCCTAGAGACTGGTCAGCAACTCCCTCGCAACCACAAGTTATTAAGGATGTGTTTCCCCCGTGCAGTTGTGAGTGGTGTCTGGAGGTAGCTGGTAATCGCTATGAAGTTGGTAGCAAAAAGAATGAAATTCTAAATCAAACACCTCATCACAGTTACTTTATCTGCTAGTTTGTATGGAGTGTCTGTCTGCAAATGCTCACAAATTACTTGCCAAGCAGTAGTGAAGCTGTGAATAGATGCAAACCAGAAATGAAGAGCGTTCACTTTCAAAGTAAAAGTTGAACCTTTTAAATGTGTTGATTGTAACGGTAAAGCTCAACTTTTAAAAGCAAACATGCTGCATTTCCTCTTTTTTAAGTTTTCCTACAACCAAGTAAGTAAATGCTAAGTGTTTAGAAAAGTTAGCATCTTCCGCTCTTTTAAGCCACAGGCAACTGCAGCAACCTGCTAGAGACCAAAGCAATCAACACCTTCTTTTGCACCCCATCACCTGGCAAAAGCCACTTTTACATTTACATTTTTTTTTCCCTAACAACCAGAGCGACCTGTCCTGGAGGCATTTTAATAACATACTAAGTGGTGCAATTTGCTTATCGATGGACATTGATATTTACAATAAAATGTCAAGTTTATGTCTTCGCTTGACTATTTGTGGAAGTGAACAACCTTTATTTATTTACATTGATAAATATTTTAGAAATTTAATGTCTTCTCATTTAAAAGTTATCATTAGTTCAAAACACACAACACCATGGATTGTTCCTTATCAAAGTCAAGTTTTTTAGGCAGACCAGTGCAACACATAATATATTTTCCTAATTAAGCAGTTTCAGTATATTTCTGTAGCATTTTATATAGTTGCAACCACAATGTTACTGAGCAGATAGTAGTGTCCTGGATAAAGAAACAGAACAAATACCTGTTTGCCTTCTTCTGTGGTCACCAGTTGGTCATTAACATTGCATTGGAGTTTTCAGTTATAAGCTTATGGATGTTAGCTAATAAGTTATCCACATTTAAGCTGATTTGTTCTTGTTGTTTATAGTTCAGCTGCTCAGGTTGTGCTGCATTAACCTTAATGTGAGGTAGGTTTAGGACTGATGTCAGCAGATGTCAGTAGATCAAAGTCTGGCTCCACGCATTGTTAAAATAAAGAGTTACGTAGTGAAGCATTGCTGTCGCTACTCTTCACAATAGTTTCTTGCAAGTCAAAAGAAATGTGAGATGATCTAATGCAACCTGCTACATACTAGTATCAAAAGCAGTGATTTTATACCACTCATCTAGTCCCCGTGTTGTGCCCCAGTAAAAGCAATATGGATATTTAAAAACAGATTTATCATAAAAAATATAAACTTGAAACTGTTAAAGTTTCAAAATCTGTTGATACAGTTCCTGGAAGTTAAGTAAAGACATCATTAGTGCTTTGGTTTCCATTGTTACTTTGTATCTTCAATAAATATCAAAAGAAACATTTTTATTTTGCAATAACATTTCTTAATTGTCTTCACATCCTCCTTATCACTTATGGTTCTTTCCTTCTCTGCCTCCTGCTTGGCAGCAGAGAGTAATGGACACGGTTATGAATGTGTGGAAACACACAATTGCTTCCGAGGAATAATGACTCTGAACTAATGTTGATTAGAAAGACGCAAACATAACGAGGGCTCGCGCCTCATTCCCTTTAATCACCCTCCTTATTTACCTCTCTGTCACAGTGCTAAGTCTCAGCTCAGCTTAAAGGAAGATGTCAGGGTGTGATCAGAATAATGAGAAACCAGGGTAATGCACACAATTAATGAGATGTGCATCAACAGGACACAATAAAGATGACTGGGACCTTGTCTTCTAGCATGATGAATTTGTATCACACCCTAACACCCCATCGCCACCTCACTCAAAAAACATTGCTGTACCTACATTTTGAGACAAATTTGGCCATGTTAATGTCGTAAATATGTTGGAAGTGAGTCTTCTTTGATAGTGATGTTTTAGATTCATATCTGATGCAGATATGTTGATATTGTAGTAGACACCACAAGATAATGTAAACAGTCACCCTTGTATGGACTCCACAAGGATTTGGATCTATGAGGAATTGTTCTCCATTCCTGGATTAGTGCAGCCTGCAGCTGTGCTCTGGACACTTGTTGTCACCTCTGATAGACACGTTGAACCAGCTTGGCCCAGGCATGTTTAGTGAGAGACATATTAGGGTTAAATGCTGGCCAAGGAAATCCAGAAAGGCCTGTGCTACTTTGGTATTGTTTTGCTGACTAATCAGATTTACTACAACCTGGACAGGTTTCCAGTCTATCACAGAAAGTCAGTCAACCATTCCCACTCTTATTCTCAAGTACAGCCAATTTAGATTCACAAATGAGCATAATGTCTTTGGACAGTGAGAGGAAGCCAGAGAGAGCCCACACAGACACGATGAGAACATGTAAACTCACACAGAAACCTCAGCCTGTCTCTGGATTCTAACCTAGGACATTTATCCTGTGAGGTGATGATTCCACCGTCACCATATGATTAAGGCTATGCAATATGACCAAAATTTCACGGCCCGATATATGACATTTTTCATCTAGATAACAATATACAGTGGAACCCAGACTTACGAATACCCCGTTTCATGAAAAATTCAAGTTACGAAGGCACCGAACGGCAATATTTCTGCCCGTGTTACGTCAAAATGCCAGAGTAACGAAATCCACTGGCTCTGATTGGCTGAGCCTACAATGCCCACAATGCCTTCCGAATCATGTGACAACCGTACTTGCGCTTCGCTGTTCCACTTGAACGACGTATTGTTGTTCTAGTTAGCAATTAACCTATAGCCTATTGTTCAGCATCGCCTCACTCAAAACGCTTCGACTTACGAAAATTTTCGACTTACGAAAGACCCTCGGGAACAAATTAATTTCGTAAGTCGGGATTCCACTGTATATCACAAAATAGTGCATTTTCTGTAAATTCTGTGAATCTCAAGCAACTCGCCTTGTGTGAAATGTTGTCAGCTGGGCGTCGTGTACCTGGAGTCGAGTGTTTTCACTGATCCATGAAACTATATATTTGTAGATAAGTAAGATAAGTATAGATAAGTTGTAACGGCTGCCATTTTGTTTGTGAGTATTTATTACATGGCACGCTGTTCTAATGTTTGAGTCTAAGGTTTATTTTGAGCACCTGATGGCTCTTTTTTGCTTCTCATCTGTAAACTCTTTCCATACTCTTTCATGTGATTCTTGCATAGGTGGTTGAAGAGGTTTCTCATGTTTGAGTCTGTGGTGGGGACCGGTTTGCGGCATAATTAGCATAGTACAGTTTTCCGTGTTAGACTTTTCACAACCAAACCATGTCCATGCTACAAGTGGACATGCTGCACGTAGTCACCATCCAAACGAAATCCAAAATATTGCAGTAAACAGTGTATTTTGTGACACCGCGAAACAAACGATAGCGTATAATATAAAACGATAGACGTTGTAATTATATATATATATATATATATATATATATATATATATATATACATATATATATATATATATATATATATATATATATATATATATATATATATATATATATATATATATATATATATATATATATATATACACTGAACAAAAATATAAACGCAACACTTTTGTTACTGCTCCCATTCCCCATGGGATGGACGTAGAGACCTAAAATTCATTCCAGATACACAATATAACCATCCCTCCCAAACAGTGGTCACAAATCAGTCCAAATGTGTGGTAGTGGGCACATCTGCTATATTGAGATAACCCATCCCACCTCACAGGTGTGCCACATCAGGATGCTGATCTGACATCATGAGTAGTGCACAGGTGTACCTCAGACTGCCCACAACAAAAGGCCACCCTGGAATGTGCAGTTTTGTCTCACAGCAAAATGCCACAGATGCCACAAGCAATGAGGGAGCGTGCAATTGGCATGCTGACAGCAGGAATGTCAACCAGATCTGTCGCCCGTGCATTGAATGTTCATTTCTCAACCATAAGCCGTCTCCACAGGCGTTTCAGAGAATATGGCAGCACATCCAACCGGCCTCACAACCGCAGACCTCGTGTAACCACACCAGCCCAGGACCTCCACATCCAGCAGGTTCACCTCCAAGATCGTCTGAGACCAGCCACCCAGACAGCTGCTGGAACAATTGGTTTGCACAACCAAACAATTTCTGCACAAACTGTCAGAAACCATCTCAGGGACGCTCAACTGCATGCCCGTCGTCCTCATCGGGGTCTTGACCTGACTCCAGCTCGTCGCCGTAACAGACTTGTGTGGGCAAATGCTCACATTCGATGGCGTCTGGCACGTTGGAGAGGTGTGCGCTTCACGGATGAATCATGGTTCACATTGTTCAGGGCAGATGGCAGCTGAGAATGTCCCAGTTCTTGCATGGCCAGCATACTCACCGGACATGTCACCCATTGAGCATGTTCGGGATGTGCTTGACCGGCGTATACGACAGCGTGTACCAGTTCCCATGAATATCCAACAACCTCGCACAGCCATTGAAGTGGAGTGGACCAACATTCCACAGGCCACAATTGACAATCTGATAGACTCCATGCGACGATGTGTTGCACTGCATGAGGCGAATGGTGGTCACACCAGATACTGACCGGTTCTGGGTCCCCAGACCCCCAATAGCGCAAAAAACTGCACATTCCAGGGTGGCCTTTTGTTGTGGGCAGTCTGAGGTACACCTGTGCACTACTCATGATGTCAGATCAGCATCCTGATGTGGCACACCTGTGGGGTGGGATGGGTTATCTCAATATAGCAGATGTGCCCACTACCACACATTTGGACTGATTTGTGACCACTGTTTGGGAGGGATGGTTATATTGTGTATCTGGGATGAATTTTAGGTCTCTACGTCCATCCCATGGGGAATGGGAGCAGTAACAAATTTATTTTTGTTCAGTGTATATATATATATATATATATATATACAGTGGGGCAAAAAAGTATTTAGTCAGCCACCGATTGTGCAAGTTCCCCCACTTAAAATGATGACAGAGGTCAGTAATTTGCACCAGAGGTACACTTCAACTGTGAGAGACAGAATGGGAAAAAAAAAATCCATGAATCCACATGGTAGGATTTGTAAAGAATTTATTGGTAAATCAGGGTGGAAAATAAGTATTTGGTCAATAACAAAAATACAACTCAATACTTTGTAACATAACCTTTGTTGGCAATAACAGAGGTCAAACGTTTACTATAGGTCTTTACCAGGTTTGCACACACAGTAGCTGGTATTTTGGCCCATTCCTCCATGCAGATCTTCTCGAGAGCAGTGATGTTTTGGGGCTGTCGCCGAGCAACACGGACTTTCAGCTCCCGCCACAGATTTTCTATGGGGTTGAGGTCTGGAGACTGGCTAGGCCACTCCAGGACCTTCAAATGCTTCTTACGGAGCCACTCCTTTGTTGCCCGGGCGGTGTGTTTTGGCTCATTGTCATGTTGGAAGACCCAGTCTCGTTTCATCTTCAAAGTTCTCACTGATGGAAGGAGGTTTTGGCTCAAAATCTCACGATACATGGCCCCATTCATTCTGTCCTTAACACGGATCAGTCGTCCTGTCCCCTAGGCAGAAAAACAGCCCCATAGCATGATGTTTCCACCCCCATGCTTCACAGTAGGTATGGTGTTCTTGGGATGCAACTCAGTATTCTTCTTCCTCCAAACACGACGAGTTGAGTTTATACCAAAAAGTTCTACTTTGGTTTCATCTGACCACATGACATTCTCCCAATCCTCTGCTGTATCATCCATGTGCTCTCTGGCAAACTTCAGACGGGCCTGGACATGCACTGGCTTCAGCAGCGGAACACGTCTGGCACTGCGGGATTTGATTCCCTGCCGTTGTAGTGTGTTACTGATGGTGACCTTTGTTACTTTGGTCCCAGCTCTCTGCAGGTCATTCACCAGGTCCCCCCGTGTGGTTCTGGGATCTTTGCTCACCGTTCTCATGATCATTTCGACCCCACGGGATGAGATCTTGCGTGGAGCCCCAGATCGAGGGAGATTATCAGTGGTCTTGTATGTCTTCCATTTTCTGATGATTGCTCCCACAGTTGATTTTTTCACACCAAGCTGCTTGCCTATTGTAGATTCACTCTTCCCAGTCTGGTGCAGGTCTACAATACTTTTCCTGGTGTCCTTCGAAAGCTCTTTGGTCTTGGCCATGGCGGAGTTTGGAGTCTGACTGTTTGAGGCTGTGGACAGGTGTCTTTTATACAGATGATGAGTTCAAACAGGTGCCATTCATACAGGTAACGAGTGGGGGACAGAAAAGCTTCTTACAGAAGACGTTACAGGTCTGTGAGAGCCAGAGATTTTCCTTGTTTGAGGTGACCAAATACTTATTTTCCACCCTAATTTACGAATAAATTCTTTACAAATCCTACCATGTGGATTCATGGATTTTTTTTCACATTCTGTCTCTCACAGTTGAAGTGTACCTCTGGTGCAAATTACTGACCTCTGTCATCATTTTAAGTGGGGGAACTTGCACAATCGGTGGCTGACTAAATACTTTTTTGCCCCACTGTGTGTGTGTGTATATATATATATATATATATATATATATAGCACAAAAACTGTCAGGAAAAGATCATACTTTTGGTTAAAAATACCCTTTACAATGTTAAAAATGTGTGATTGAGTTCCAGTCCATCTTGTTCCAAAGCCCATCGTGGTCCATTAATTTAAAGCAAAACTAAAACAGCTTACAAAAATGTCAAATTGGAATGGAGGTTGTGAACAAACTTCTTTTAGTATTCTTTTGTATTACATCTCAATGTAGCCACTACTGCTATGCACTCAAAACACACACAGCTACTATCTACAGATACTATCTGCATACATTTTTTTCTATAACTTCAGTGGCTTGCTCCCTGGGACTTTAACCTGAGGGATTTCACTGCACTCAGAACTTTCTGTTTCTGACACACAGAATCTGGATCTGAAAATAGAATCATTGGCATCAAGGAGGCGACTGTGTTGTCTCATATTCTGGAACCAAAAAACAATAAATCAAGCAAGGATTCAAGTTAAAATCAGGTGGCAACAATCTCATCACCTAACCAGATGAGGAAAATTATGAAAACTGTTTCCAAAGAAGCATTAACTCACAGCACTGCACAGCTGATACTCATTATATGTTCCCAAACTACTTGTATACAAAGCCCACAACTCCTTTGTTCTGAGTTGTAATTTCACTCTGCAAACATTGTTTCATTTTCACCGTAACATCCGACACCCCCACAATTACAGCACTGCTCAGCTCTCATCAAACTCCTCCATTTGTCCTTGGCACACAAGTGCACTACTTCAAAGTACATTTACCCACCACCACCACCACCCCTCCTCCTCCTCCTTCCTGTCTTCTTCTGCCCCTCAATTCATTTTGTTTTGCTGTCATTTCTGGATTGTTCAATAGAAAAACTTTCAGTCTACTTTCAGACATGCTAAAGATGCTGACGCCAATTCAATGCAGCCTCATGCAGCTCGCTGCTTCTTTTTTTAAACTGCAAATGAAAAATATATCATTTAAGAACATTAATTGCAACTTTTACAACACTTTGGAGCATCTGCAGATGATCAGCTGTGTTCCAACGGCTGCCAGCATGGAAACAAATTAGTGTTTGTCGGTGAGGGATGTTTGTGCATGCGTGTGAAGGATTGTTGTTATGCTGGGGAGACGAGTCCTTGATTAGCCCACCATATCATTCCCAGACGTGCAGTGCATTGTGGGTGATAGAGAAACTACTGCCGGGGTCCACAGTGACACTTGCATACACATACAAACAAACATTTGCACACAAACTGTCTCACACACAGATTTATCTGCCCTGTGATATTGATGGTATTGAATAATTCAGTGATTTTATCAACTTCAACCACAACAAATGACTTAATTATGTTAATCTGAGCCACCACAAACTCACAGAGATGTGTGTGTGTGTGTGTGTGTGTGTGTGTGTGTGTGTGTGTGTGTGTGTGTGTGTGTGTGTGTGTGTGTGTGTCAGCAGGAGTGACAGGAGCCTACAGGCCTTCAGCGCTGAAACGCTGATCTGGAATTTCACATCCTTATCCTGAAAGCCTTAGGACACACACGCATGCGCACGATTTCTTCACACACACACACACACACACACACACACACACACACACACACACACACACACACACACACACACACACACACAACACAAAATCACAGCTCAAAGAGCCACCAGGCAATTAGCACTACCCTACCTCAAGTCTTTTGATTTGCATACCAAGTCAGACAGAATTCATGTCAGTGTGCAGAAAGTGTGACACACAGTAAACACAAGCAAATAAATAAAACACACACTTTACACACAGGAAGTGTGTAAAGTGAACACAGTTGTGAGTGGCTTCTCAGCGAGGTTATAATTGAGCGTGATGGACTGTCTGTGTCTGCAGTGTATCACCGTGGGGCAGCACACACACCTGTGGTCTCAGCACACTGACAACATGAGACAAACACCTGTCTGCTCCATGCTGACAAAAAGAAAACAAACTGTACATTTCTGGGTCTCAGCAGCACGACTTTATTCTTGGATAGTATGCAGAGGCAACATAAATTTAAACTTGTGGGCTTTCAAGGAACTGATAGAGAAGCAAATCAGATTCTTAAGAAAAAAACTGTACATCTGCAATATCAAGATATTCTATAAAAAAATCAAAATCAATGTTAGTAACCAATGTATGCAAAAAATAAGGTCTTAACCAAGCAGCAACCTGAGAGGATTCCAAGTACACCACAAGCTCTCTATTAGGCTTCAGGTTTGGGCAACAAGTGCCAGGATGTAATGCAGTTTGAATCAAAGATCTTGCAGCACTGCAAAAGAATGCAAAGAAGTCTAATTTGTCATCCCCAATATTTCTCCCTCTACCTCTACTCTGTCCCCTTCGGTCTCCAGAGCTCAGAACTCAGTGGGATTACATTATTACTGATGACAGCGTGTACTTTTAATTACTTATTATTCTTATTAATTCCAGCAAATGCAAATAATCAACAATACAATAAAGTATACACACACACACACACACACACACACACACACACACACACACACATATATATATAGTATGTAATATATATAATAGGAATAATATATTATATACTATATATATACTACATATATATATCATATATATATCATATATATATTAATATTACATATTTCTGTCTTTCTTACAGACACATTTAGTTATGATATTTTTTTAATCTCAAAAAAATAAAACTCAAAATTAGTTATGAAATAAATTGTGTCCTATGTTCCTGTTTATATTGTTCTCGTGTTGAAAAATCCAGCATGCCTTCAGCTCAGCACATTGTATAAACCAATAGTCCAGCACCATATTTGATGGAGGCCATGAACGGTTTTATGGAAAACAGCTGTATTGAATCTGTTCCAGAGCTTTTTTTTTCCAGCTCATGAATGAAATTTCCCATGCTGCACTGCTCCAGGCTCTGGCACATCTAGGATGTAGAGCGCTCCCTCTTTCTCTCTTTGTCTCTTTTTCTTTAATGCCTTCATACACCTTGTAGCCGTTCGTCAATTACTGACACACATTTTGGCAACAAACACACCATTAATTGAAACATTTAATTAGCATTAAAATTAGCAGTAATTAACATCTTTTCTCCAGCGCTTTCTGAGCTGGGCTCAAATTCTATTAAGGCTTTAAGCAGCTTCAGCGTCTCCCTGCTTTGCACTGACTTTTTGTACCATCTACAGATGTGTGAGTGGGTGTGTGTTTATGTGTGTGTGCACTCAGGGCCCCAGGTAAGGAGCCTCCGTGAGGAGTCAAGCACCAAGGCCAGGCCTGCTGGGTGCCCAGGGGAGAAGAAGAAGAAAGGCGTTTGAGCGGGGAGGCGAAGACGAGGAGAAGAAAATAAGGGAGGAGGTCAAGAGGGAAGAGGAGGGAGTGCTTGAAAGCAGGAGGGAGGGAGAAATATGGTGGGAGGCAAAGGATAGATGTGAATGAGTGAGAGAGGAGAGAAGTAATGACAGAAGGATTAAAGGAGGAGGAGTGTGACTGAGGGGAGAAGATGTGGTGGGGGCGAAAAGACAGAATAAAGGAATAAGAGCGAGGCAGAGCAAGTGAAAATACAGGATTAATCATGTGTTTGTGGCAGTATGGTATACATACATGTTTGCACATACTTCTGTGTGTGTGTGTTCATGTGTGTGTGTGAGGCCTACTTGGAGCCAAAGCAGGGGCCTGGATTAGTTGCGTTTGCCAGGGCTGGGGGGCAGGATTAGCAGGCCGGGCTGCTGTCTGACGCCGCTCTGCCACCACTAATGGCATTATTAATAGGCAGCTAAAAAATTCATTAAAAAATCCATTAAAAATAAATGTGTTTTACATAAGACTTTGCCCCAGGTAGGAGGGATAGGGGGAGGCAGGGGTGAGAGATGGGTGCAGAAGGGAGAGACGAAATAGGCGACTGTTAGCTTTGAGGTCAGCTGAACATCACAGTTCAGAAAGAGGAGAGAAAATATACAAACACTCGCCTGACTGGAAATAATGTTGGATTTGGGATAATAAGGCTAAACCAAGAAATACTGACATTTCTGCTGCTCTGAGAAATTTGTGCAGAGCTGATGTCAAATATATGAGCATCGAGGTGCACGTTAAATACAGAGCTTTCAACTGCTTCTGTGTTCCTGTCAAACACAAACAAGAGGTTAAGCACAAAATACATATTGATTTCACATTTGTATACATGCATACTAACATAACACTTCTTCAAATTTTACAGAACTGAAAAAAGTATAAAATACTTTGAAGATGCATTCAGTTCCTGATTGCTGCTGTTGTTCCAGTTTGGAGATTATTCCTCTCTTTTTTTTCATCTACATAAAAGCAGGATAAACCTAAGTACATAGAAACAAGAAAACTCTTGAGGAATTGTTAAAAAAACACCCCTGTAATTGGTGTTTTTTCAATTGCCCTGTAATTGTAGAACTAGATGTTCACATTTAGTTTTTTCTGAGAGTGTCTTTTCTAAATATACCAGAAAAATTTTAAAGTCCAACATTTAAATCGCAATCACCACTAAGGAAACTCCCTTAACAGATACCCCCTAACAGATATTAAATTGTGCTTAGAATGTCAAGTAGAAAAATCAACATTTGGGGTGTGCAGTGTACATAAATATGTTTCAGTCATGCACATACTTGCATGTTATGATTAAGCTTCATTTTGGCACATGTTGAACACAACTTCCTGAATTAATTTTAATGGGAAATTTTTTTAACTACAGTGTTTAAAGAGAAAATAATCTTTCTGACATAAGAAGAAAAACACCCACTCCAAAATATTATCTACATCAAGGATTTTAAACTGATTAGCCTCTTCAAATTAATGAAACGGTTGGAGTTTATTAACTCTGTGAGAGAGAGCAAAGAAGGATGGGGAGAAGGAGGTTAAAGGTGAGGAGGTTCTGCTTTGTGTGTGCCTTGGGGACATTTAACTTAATCAGATTAACAACAATAGATGCATCTATCCACGCACACACACACTCACATACACATATATGGCAGTGGGCAGAGGGGCCTTACAACGTGCCCGGGGGGACCCTTGCTATAGCCTGAGGGAGTCATATATGCAGAAAGGGTCAAGAGGCGATTCAATTGTTTGAATTCTAACTCGCTTACATTTCTTAACACCTACACACACAGACACATGCAAACGCACACAGACATATGCATCGTGTGCAATAGAAGAATTTGAATGAACAGGCAAAAAGATGCTGTTTTCACAGCAATCACACAGATCCACTACCATCAGGTTGATCCGGCCCTCAGCCTGCAGCACAACAGACTCACAAAGGATAACACTCATCACCCCGCTGCTCTATCGCACTGTCAACACATGACAGCTGCCAGATGAGAAGTTATCGCTGCATTGTAAATTTTTCAGGAAATGTATAAAATTTTTATTTTGCTTAAATTTTACATGCATTGGTTAGCTACCATAAGAACAACAACAACAATAAAATTGATATGAAACTGCTGCGAGAAACTGGTGATGCAACAAAACTTGTGCCTTATAAGCTTTCTCCTCCCAACTGTACAACTTTCTGTAACCTGTAAATATTTAAACATTACTATGAGGCTGGTGTAATAGTTTACACCAACATAAACAGCCCAAAAATATGGATGTGTTGCATATTCTTTTCAGGGTAAAACATATATTCAATTTGATGTTTAAAAAATTCTGAAGTTCACAAATAACAAAATGCAACTCAAACTAATCAGTAAAATATGTTCTGCAGTAGAAGAAAAAGAAGAAGAAAAAGATTGGACATCTGATTGAATCACATTGAGACTCTAGATGGTCTATCCAGATATACTTATCATATATTTGGATATATGTTAACACATTTCATATAGGGGTATGCAGCATAACATGATAATGCTATATAAAACATGCAACAGATACCAACAACCACCATGACAAAGCTAAAATGTAAACTTTTAAGTTGCCTTATAATCCAAGAAACATTTAGTTTACTTTGTAGAGACTCTAAATCTCTTTTATGTTAGCCACTGAAGTGCATTCTGGCCTTCATTAATCTGCAGTAACTGTACGCTGCCAGTTTACTTTAGCTGGCATCCTCAGCCTCTGTTAGCCTCTGTTAGGTGCTGTTAGCCTCTGTTGGGTGCTGTTAGCTTCTGTTACCCACAGTTTGCTAGTGAATTAAACATTACCTTACATAGTAAATAAACTCTCGTACAACATGAGAATGTAATCAAGCTTTTTATAGGAGGGAAAGTGTGATTTTTAGGATATTAACTTTGGCAGCTTATAGCCAACTGTTGTTGTTGTTTAGCTAGCTCATTGTCATCTGTTCGAAGACAAGAAGGTTGCATATCTACACTGTAAAAAAGAATTGTAATATAAAAGTATTTTACTGTGTATTTTACAGTTTTGTACTGTTCTTCTAGAATATCATTAAATTCACATAAATAGACTTTGATTTTACATTTCAAATGTAAATTAACGTAAAATCACTGTAAATGTAATAAAACATAATTTTCTTGTTTTTTAAATGTATCTGTCTGTACATATGCATATTTAGATTGTTAAATACATTCACTAATGCATCATAATTTCACAAATATTTGTCCATTATTTGAAAGATTGAACTGTTAAATTCAAATGTAATGCTATGAAAAAATATATAAAATGATTTGTATAAACTTTTTTACATCAAATAATTATTATTATTGTTGTTATTTAGGGCAATCGTGGCTCAAGAGTTGGCAGTTCACCTTGTAATCAGAAGGTTGTTGATTCGAGCCCTGGCTCGGACACTCTCGGTCGTTGTGTCCTTGGGCAAGACACTTCACCTACCACCTACTGGTGATGGCAGAGGGGGATTATAAAGCACTATATGAATGCAACCCATTATTATTTAAACCAACTGTTAACTGTATATTTCTGTACATTTAAGTATTATTATTCATATTGCTGCATTCATTGACCTTGTTTATAGGTAATTTCATTGTTTCATCACATTAAATTGTTCCTAATTTAATGTTTAAAAGCACTTGAAAAGGCAAAATCCCATGTAAAATTAGGGCAACAAACTGTATTGTCATTACTGAAAATAACCGTATTTTCATGGGAAAGTTATTTTCTGTTATTTTATGGTATTATTTTGGCGCCCCAGCTGCCGGAATATTACTGTTTTTTAGGATATATTTTTTTACGGTGTAATCTGCTGACAATAAGTAACTGCAACAATTAGAGCCCTGACATCTGTTCAGGAGATATGGCTTGAGGTGAAGAGAAAGAAGATGTTTTATTCAGATACTGGTCATTTTGTCTCAATCCTGTGAGTTTTCTCTTTGGTGAAGGGGACCCCTTGTCAGATGATAAAACATAGGTATGATCCTTCTCGCCTTCAGTATGAAGGTGCAGACGTGAATAAAAATTTGACTCCACGGTACTCTTAATCAAAATTAATCTTATTACTTATTACTAGTTAGCTTATATGTATCTGTGTTCCACGTGTGCATTTTCTTGATCGAATTAGACATTGTTTTGCTCCAAAAAACATGACGGTCTCAAAACACCAGCTCTGAAATCATGGCAGCTTCATCCATCTTTTGTACTGTTTATGGGAAGGATTTGTTTTTTGGAGCCAGCCTATCAAGGCCTCTTCTGGAAGAACTGCATTATTTGACTCTTTGGTGTTTGCTTCATGTAGTTTCACATTATGTATAAGAAGGCCATGCTATCAACAACATGACTACTCATTTGCTTGGTGGATGTAGACAGTAGAAAGAAAATAGTTCCTACCATGAAAGCGCTTGCCACAAGGTCACGGCTAGTGGAAGAGGAATTGCTGCTAAGTTGATGTTTTAATGTTTTATGTTGTAAATATGTTTATTTATTGATTCATTTGCTCATGTTTTTATTTTTGGTACATACCGTGAGAAAGCAGACATTTCTACAGCCGAGAAATAATCCAACCTAAAAATCTTAACTGACTAATGGTAGGGGAAAATGACTGGCCCAAACACATCTGTGATGTTATTTTCTGAAGTTTCTGAAGCAGGATTTTACAGATCCACAATAGTAAGTTTCAAAGATTTTGAGCTACTTGGGGCTAGAATTGAACTTGGACTCCTCCTCCTGCATCATCAGCCTTCCTCCAGTGCTTGTTGGGTAGATATGAGGTGATTAAGAGTATGTCAGCAGAGGGAATCTGAATCTGAGCCGGAAAAAAGCAAAACGCAACTTACCAAATTTGGCCAAGGAAGAGCAGAAAGTAAAAGGCAGGAAAGAGCACCTCCCGCTGTGCAGAGAAAAAGACAGCAAAAAGTCAGCAACATTCACACTCAAAGCAAACATCAAACATCATCAAACACACAGAATGAGACACTTTGATCTCCCTGGCTCCACAGGAAGCCAGCATCTTTAGAAAATCCTCCAAATGTAAATTAATTTACTACAGAAAGAGATCCCGAGGCGCTGGTGTGCAACTGAACATCAGACATCAGAGGGTTAAACCCAAACTCTGCAGCTCAGCCCACAGAGACACTTCAGCACTGGTAAGTAAATTTTAACCCTGAGCGATGCACGAAGGTCCCCACCAACAGCCAAACTGACATGCATGACCGAGTTTTACATTACTCCTGAGTCGATTGCAGAGCATATTGGGAATCTGTTTGTGTTAGGATCTCAGCTCATCATTACTTGTATCATAAAAAAACAGTTTTCCTCAGCAGATCTTGTTTCCAACAGAGGCCTCTCGTTTGATTGCCGAATGCTGGGTGAGAATTTAGGATGTGTAAGCAAACAGAAGATTTTTCTGCAGGCACTTAGCAAACATTTCAGTCACACCCTGAGATCAAGTTCTCTTGAGTTGGATGATGCTGTATTTCACGCCAAGAGTGCATTAATGGTTTTGCTTGTGCAACATTTGTCAGTCTGCAGTTTTCAGCTGCAAATACTCCTACACGATACATGAAACAAGCAAACATTCGTGCCAGTATCACATATTGCCAGGCAATTACTCAACATCTCTTTCTGTTCTAATCTTAGACTGTATATAAAAGATGGACAAACAACATCTGTCTGAAAAGTGATTTCACTGACATGCCTGCATTCTTTTTCATGACCAGCAGAGAGCAGCTTCTATGATCGCAAAAAGAAATTTGACTGTGAAGTCTTTAATAACACCTCACCTCAGCACTATTGATCTATGACCTTAGCAAAAGCTTCCCTGGTGAGTTTCTGGTCCCATTTTCCTAGTTTTACCCTGTAGGAACATGCAGTGTCTCTAGGTTTCTCAGTCAGTCAGTCAGTCTCGTTGCTTGTCACATCCAGTCTCAAAATTCTACAATGGTCACAACAAAGCGGGGTCAGTTTGAAAGAGAAATTGATGTTTTCTGACAAATGGTCACGGCAGAGAGGCTATAACCTTGAAGGAGAAATGTAGATCAGTCTTTGATTGCTTTGGGCTGATTCCCAGAACATTTTGATTTGATTTCATATCACACATGTTGTGAAACCAGGGTATGCTGACTCTGAAAACACCAAGTGGCATGTTTCTTCAAAACGGTGTTAAATTTACAGCACACAATGGGTCAGGTATCATCGGTCTAACATATATAACCCACCAGAGTTTGTTCCACCGCTGTTTCTGCAGTTATTGCAACCCCCACGCTCCTTCCACAAATAATAGACAATATGAAACAACATCTCATTACAAAGCCTCCCCAAAGAGGCACCTTGTCATTCTCCTCAACTTGTCAAACTCTCAAAGCTTGAAGTCAGTTTAGGAAATTTAAGATAAGCAAAAGGAAGTAAATAAGAAAATTAAATCTGGTGAGGAAAACAAAGACTGGAGTAAATAATGACAATTCGACAGTAAATAACTGAATGCGTCTTCTAACTCCCATACTGTGTGTGTGTGGTGATATTGTTTGAGATATATGCATGCACAGACAAAATTTGCTGTCGTAAAAGTTTTAATATATGTGGAAGAACTTATGCAATTTAGTCCCATGGGTTTTGAGTAGAACAGATATTGGTAATACAGGCAGACCCTTGTTTGCGTGGGCTGATTGTGCCACAATCTGCTGCTACTGCTCGAGGCACTCGGTCCTGCATATAAAAGATCAATGTTGTTTCCAGGTCTGAAAAGTGCTTAATGCCTGCATTCATTTTAACAACCAGCAGGAGGCGACTTATGTGGTTGCAAAATGAGCTTTTTTTGAAGAGTGTCTCGCTAACCGCTGATATGTAAGCAGACGCCGATTAATTGGCATCTTATTCTTTCTACATATTAATGCTGGCATTAAGTTACATAAAGTTTGTGTCTTTATGTTATCACTGTTAGAATCTAGTTTCAGAGGCACGAATGAGATGGTTTGTACATGTGCAGAGGAGGGATAATGGATCTACTGGGCAAGGCATGCTGAAAAGATATGGATGTCAGGCAAGAGGGAAAGAGGAAGACCACAGACAAGCTGAAAGAAGAGGAAGACTCTCAGAATCTAGTTAACAATCCAGCTAAAATTATTTTGCTGAAGTCAAAATACAGCTCACATTTTATACCTTCTAAATTCATAATTACACACCTGAAGCAGACTGTGTTCTGTTTTTAGAGTCATTACTGCTGTTTGCACAAATCAGTAAGATCATGACTCTAAAACAGCTGAAAAGGGTCACAGACAACAGCATCACCCTATATCACATCGCATCCAGCATGATTTCATTCTTGACGTGCTGTCTAAACATCTGTCCTTCAGGTGAGAGTCAGACATGAGCTTATCCTCTGCTGACTGGCATGCTTGTCTTTGCCCTGTCAGGGTAGAATAGCTGGTAAATGCGAGAGCAGGACTCTGTTTCTCTCTCCTATACCTCTCCTTCACACCGAAAGACACGCCGCGGCCCCTCTGCCCCTCCAACCTGCCTCGAGGTCCTATAATCTTTTTACAATGTGTTGAAACAGAGCAATAAATCTGTTAGCTTACAATCTAATTTCCCTGGCCTTTTCCAGAAATCCTCATAAACTTTTGGCGCCCCCATTAACGGCCCTATTGAATCAGAGCGCTTAATCTGCTTCCAGGTGAGGGGTCAGAAAATGAATGCTTTGAGATCCATCACGCTGACGGGAGCAGAGAAAACTGGGCGAGGGAGCACGCTGGGGAAAAGGGCAGCGTCTCTTCCTCATAGGTCAATAGCAGCCAAGAGAGTCAGTCATTCACTTTTTCCTTCAGCACCGCTCTCATTTTCCATTTAATATGGACATCCAATTAATGTGAGCATGTCTGAGGCTGCCTGGATCCCTATGAATTATGGCCCATCATCCCCCCAGTTATGGCTCGACAACCGAGAAGAGAGGAGACAAGAGCAGAGAAGAGGAAAGGAAAGGAAAGAAAAGGAAAATTAAAGGAGAAGAGAATTGTGAGAGGAATCAGGTGATCTTACACCCTGGCTCCAAAACAGCAACATATAGGAGACAATCAAGTATGCTTAAAAAGAAAAAGGTTATTTGATCTAAAATAAGAAATGAAGCAAACAAAGACGTAAAGTGTGATTATAGGCATCAATGCTGTTGTCCAGGCTTCCAAGTAGGAAGGAAATGTGGGAGGGGCTTGTTAGTTCTTCTTATCAGGTGCCTGGGGGTCACATGATCATGTTGAGGGAGGGGGTATTCCAGAGTACCTGTAGAAGTCAACAATAAGCAAAAATACGAGGTGGAAACATGAAAAGGAAAGGAAATAAAAGTAAAGGAAATGAATGTTTAAAGAGTGGAAAGGGGAAAGAAAATGAGGAGAAGGGAAGAGAAGAAGCAAGAAGCAAGGGAAACAAATTTTGAGAGAGAAAAGACGGAGGGCATTTAAAGGAATGATCCAAAGGGAAAGTAAACAAGGAGAGAGGAGAGGAGAGGAGAGCCTTACAAGAATTAGAGATAATTGATTGGTGGGACAGAAACAGCTGCTTCTGATTGGCTGCCAAGAGGAAGAACCAGATTAGTTTTAATAGTGGTGTAACAGACACCTGAGCTGTGTGTGTGTGTGTGTGTGTGTGTGTGTGTGTGTGTGTGTGTGTGTGTGTGTGTCCAAACAGCATTACACCAGGGCCTGTGATATTAAACCCGGACAGCAGCACCTTATTGTCGCAGCAACAGGGATTTGTCATTGTACCTCATTATCCAATTAACACCATATGGGCCTGAGGCCAAACATACACACATACACAAGCATGCACACACACACACACACGCAATAGACTTTCACTGTATGTCTGTGTGTGTTAATGTGTGTGGGTTTCAACAAAGTTAAAATAGGAAATGTTGGAGGAAACTTTGAGCTCAGCTACTCGCTCCCAATACTTTGAGCATTCTTTCTCTTAGATTCATTACAGTGAAAGCAGACTGCTGATCATTAAGGCTGTTAGTTGTTTTAAAGATGGTTTGTTGAGGTCAAGTGTAATATAGAGTCTCTTAAAGAAAAACAAACTTGAGAGAGAAGTGGGGGAAATACCGAAACTTTATACCTCCAGTGCTCTGATGATGGCTCTGTGCTAAAAACATGTTACTTTTAAAGCTTTTTCTTCAGTTTACTTGAAAATTGGATCATATTCAAATACATCTACAGTACATATACTTCATACCTGGCATGCAGAGGGTGTAACCACAAATACAAGGTTGTTAGAAATAAAATAAAAAATACAAATTATACATTCAGACTTAACTTCAGATGTGAAAATACAGTAAACCCCTATGAGAAAATAAACCTGTCTGTCATGTTTGTGGCATTAATAGTGATAAACCTGTACTGGATTCCAGTAAATTACTGTTTGTAAAAAGATGGCATGCGTTAATGTGAGGATGACAATATTAGCGAGAAAACAAAAACATTTAGAGAAAATCACCTGATCTGGCCTTAACGGTAAGCTTTATCAAAACGGAAAGTTTTAAGTATAACAAATCTTAAAAGTAGAGAGGTTATCTGTCTCCCAACAGCCAATACAAAAGAGAAGGTACACAAATTAACAAAGCCCTGTGTATAGGCTCTGATAAAAAAAAACTGCAGGGATTTAGAGCATCACATGTCATAGACATTTATATTTAGTATGCATCTTTAGATGTTTCAGCATTATAAAATAGTAAATAGTTTTATAACAGCATTTGGGGAAAAAAAGTGTTTTCATTGGCCATGTTTGGCAAAACAGAGTATCTATGAGGTCATTATTATCATACGGAGTGTGTTTTTGCCCCATTTTGGTGATTTTAGTAACACTGAGCATTTACTCGTGTGCCACTTTAATCGATATGCCTATTCAAGTGTTCTTTAATGTGATCATCTAATCTCCATCTAATCACGAATATATGCCAATTATATTAGAGCAATGCACTGCATTTAGACATGTTAACATGGTCAAGATGACCTGCTAGAGTTGAATAGTGCATTGGAATGGGAGAAGAAAAGTTATTTAGATGACTTGAACGTGGTTGGTGCCAGATGGGCTTGGGTAATCTCCAGTGTACCTGTGTTCTTACACCTGCTCCTAGCAGGAAAATGCACCGTGGCAAAAAGCTCAGATCATCTCACACTGGTTTCTTAAGCATGACAGTGAGATAACTTTACTCATATGGTCTCTACAATCCCTTTATCTCAATCCAGTACAGCACCTTTGGGATATAGTGAAACAGGTGATTCACATCATGGATGTGCAGCTGGCAAATCTGCAGAAACTCAAGATGCAATGAAACAGTCCTGATCTATATGGATCTAAGCTAATTATGTACATTTAGGATGAAGGGAGAGCTTATGAAATGTGAAGGAAATTATTCACAGTGTAACTTTAACCTAAACGTTTCCAGTCCCACCGTGTTTATATGCATATTTGTCTCGCTTTTATAGATGCCTACATTGTGTAAAAGCAAATGTGAAGGATTATCGAAATGCCTACAGTTGGATCCAGCACTGATTGTAATAAAGCTTTAATAGTAAGCAGTGCACAGCGTATAAATACAGCTTCTCCTCACAGCAGCTTGGCACAAAGGACTCAAAGTGAACGAATTGAACCCTTGAATAGAGAAGAGAGAGAATGCATGAAAAGAAAACAAACTAATAACGAGCATATCAAAACATGGGTCATCCCAGTATTTCCCTAGATTTGGAAGCATTTCAAACTAAATGACAAAAATATGCATTTCATTAAATTCTAATATATGAGAGGAGCTCCAGACTCTCCCTGTCTCATTGTGTCTCTGCTCACAAAGAAATCTCTCTGTGATTTTGGAGCAAAATATGAGAGTTATTGCAAGGATATAGGAAGTATTCCAGTGCAGAACCCTCTAAATCCTTATGTCAGATGTTTTATTATTAAAACTCAGCCCACTCTTTGCGGTTCTCAGAGGCTCAAAGATCGAGCGGAAGAGAGAGACGGGACAGGCTGGAGTCGTTCATAATGCCAAATACAACAAACAGTCATCTTAACTGATTATCTAGAGGACAGAGTTATATGAAAATACAATCACTAAAAAATTTACATCAATGAAATACCTCGTTCTTCTTGAAGTATATTACATTTCAGAACAGTTTGGCCCTTTTTCTTCTTATTCCATCGAGCTCAGAAAGAGGCAGACAGGAAATGTGGGAAGAGCGCAGGGATGAGTTTCCTGACTTTATGGACATTCCTGAAACATTTCACCGCAAGACTACAAAATATCAAGCAGTAAAATTCCAGCAGGTTGGGTTTTATTATCTCAGTCGTAGCAAGAAGTCCCAGCTATACAAGTTAGCCCTGTAACAGAAATTTCAGATGCAATGCTACAGCTGGAAGTGTAGTCTATATATTCTTTATTATTATACAAATATCTTGTTTCCACCAGCACTGCTGTCCCCAAAGTTGGAAACAATAAAATGATTACAGGAGGGCCAACCACAAAACATTCACACATGAGTTTCAGATGGAGCCTGAAGATTGTGTTCGCCGTGATTTTCTGTTTTCTTGCAGTGGAAATAATTCCAGCTCTCATTATGTAACAGCTGGTTCTGAACCTGTCAAAATTGAGGCTGCTTCCCAGGAGAAATCAGCTGTGTCAATCGGGCACTGTGTCAGTGGAAATCAGGTCAAAGAGGTAAAGGAGGAGTTCATTCCATAGCATGAATTTTGATTTTGAGTCGATCCCACATACATTAAATGTATAGTAATCTGATCTAGTAATTGGCTGCCTCATGGTGTTAGGAAATTGCTCTTTTTATGTACTATAATTTCAACAACAATTAAAAAAATAAATCTTTCTTTACTTTATTCATGTATCATTCTTCATTATCTTTGAATGCATTATTAAATACATTTTGATATTCTGTGCAGAGTAATAAGTAATATAATAACAAAATAATTTTTATCACACATCTACTATGACAGTCTGCTGTCTCTGAGGGTCCACAGGTTTATTATTGCGTGAAGAAAAAGATGTAATGGCCAGAAACAGGAACCAAACACAGACCCTCTGATTAAGATGTTGAACAACTTTTTTATTTGTGTAGGTTTTTTTGTCCCGTCCATTTATCTTGGACATCTTCTCACTCAATGTTTTGTTGTTGATGTTGTTGTTGAAACTGAAAAAAAAAAAAAAACTAGATAAAAAAGCAAAAACTCTGTCGCTTCATTTACTTTGTGGTATTTTCCATCATGCTCGACAAAAACTCCAAAACTTGTGACTTTTTGGCATCAGATAGGTTTTAATAAAAAGACTTCCCTTTTCATACACTGGATAAACTCCAGACTTTAGAAAAGAGCATGTCATGCAGAACTAGTCAAAATGTAAGACGTTGTCTCAAGATGTGAGACTCGGGGACAAGGAACAAAGATGTAGTGCAGTCCCACATAAAGAGGGACATCTGGTCACCCTATGCGAGGGTGATGGTCTAAACCACTAGACTGTCAACTGAGAGACTGCAGTTTGGCTCCTGCGTGACAGTTTTGTGTTTTGCACTTTGTTTTAAATCACTGAAACCATTAACAAACATCCTCAACTCTGCACACTGAAAAATGGCACTAAAGGGTGCCAAGTACATTTAAATATGATATGAAGCATCCATATATGAATATACCACAACCAGTACCGTACATCAGGACACAAATGCCAAAGAGCACCTTTGGAGTAACCATGAGACACCAGAAGCTTTAACAAAGCAGCAGTATTTTACACCCTGTGAATGAAAACAGCCCCTAACTCCCTACAGACTTTGTGGCTCTATATTCACCTGGGACATTTGCTGAAAGTGCTACAGCTGTCATTCCTCTTAGGAGGACAGTCTCATCAAAGTTATTTCTCTTTACATCTGTTTGTGGTTTAGTTTTGGTGGTTGCAGCAGCCACAGCTAAGACGAAATGCACACCTGCAGGTAGAGAAAATCTTAATGTGGTTTTAAAGCAATCAATTCTAAAGAAAAAAAAACCTCTTCTGATTCAAGTCTTACAATGAAGTTGTGTCACGTAGAGTGCATCCGAAGGTTGTAGTAAAAAGAAAAAACGGTCAGCAATGACCTGCAAGCAGTTAGGATGGTGTAACATCATTATTTTTATGCATTTTAAGTTCTGATTGTTTGTTTGGAAAAGGTGATTAAAACAAAAAAAACACACAAGGACTAAATTATTTATCTCAAAATCTGCACAGGAAGATTGCAGAAAGTGTTCTGACCTTGGAGGAATGGATAGGACTACAGTTGAGTATGTGTGTGTATGTCTGCGTGTGTTGTCAGTGTCTGCACTGCAACGTAGCTGTGTTTTTAAAGGCCTAATGTTTCCTGACATCCCACAGTTAAAGTATCATAGAGGCAGAATGATCGCCCCTGGCTAACGGGAAAAAGACTGCCTGGGGCCTTTCGCTCTGGGCAAGAGTGTGTGCATGTGTGAGTGTAAGTCAGTGTGTGTGTGTGTGTGTGTGTGTGTGTGTGTGTGTGTGTGTGTGTGTGTGTGTGTGTGTGTGTGTGTGTGTGGTGAAAAGGCCTTTCAACATGCAATATTCTCTGTGTCATCAGCTTAAACAGCTAAACAGGGTGTTCAAGGGAGAGAAGAGGAGGAAGACTGGAGGAGGGAGAGCAGAACAGGAAGGAAAGCTCTCACAGCCGACGCACAGCATTACAGTCCGGCTCTGCGTCGGACTCCTCATTTAATGAAGGAGGAAATGAAGACAAGGGATGAAGGGAGAAGAAGAAAGAGGTGGTAAAATCCTTGAGTTAAGTCGACTCTTATGATCTCATGATGCTTTCTTCTATATTTCCTCTCCACACTGCCTGCAAAGTACGCTGCAATCTCCATTAGCAGCGATGCCGAGAGAAAGAAAGAGAAACAGCTGTGTTCAACCCGTTTGTTGTCGCCATAATCAAGCAGATTTATAACTTTCAGTGGTAAATTATTCAAGTGTTTAAGGCTCAGAAGTTTGAGCAAATTGCTGCCCCCCTTCCTCCTTTCTTAAGTGCAGGAGGCAGAGTGTTAATGATGTGCACTGCCAGGCCTGAAACTACTGTGGGCCTGGACTTGAGGTTTGATCTTCTCTTTTTATCATTCTTATATTTTCCCCTTTAGTGTTTTTAAGTGCTGGGATCTTCTGCTAATGTAAAAAAAAAAAAAAGCAATTAACATTGAATCCAGCTGGTGTTATGTAAGAGATTCTTACAATGCAATTAGTGCTAAAGAATCTGCCTTTTTAATGTTTTGTCAATGTAGGTAAAAGCTGCCAGCGTGTCTAATAGATACACAAAGCAATACCTAACAGATATGTTATTAGGACAATGCTGCGGCGGTTTTTGGCCTGTAGCTGCCAGCAGTGAGAGAGGAAGGGAGGGTCAGGATACAGTAGTGTATAATGGTGTCTAGTGTGAGTCCACACAACAGATGAAGTCATTTCACACTCGTCTGTGAATGAAATGAGAGCCCGGCGATACCATCTCCCCTCGCACTCGCTCTCTGCCAGCTAAGCTTTTGATCTTCCCAAGCGGCGCTGAAATGATCTTCTGTCCGAGTTTTTTACAGCGAATCAGTGCCGGACAATTCTCTCCCTCTGTCCCCATTTTCTGTCTCGTTCTGAAAAGCCGCCGAGCCACAAGTTCAAAGCTGGAGCCCAGATGAGATGAGCACCACTCGCAAGGAATTACATTAGTGCCTGCCTGTCCCATGTGCTGGCACGCAATACATCAGAAAGAGAAGAGAATATTTCATGACTTGAAGATGGCCTCATGGTTTTGTAAAGGGCTGACAGAGTGTTATTGCAAGACCTAAATTCCTGTGGCATTAACCTGCATCTGTGTCGATTGGAGTCTGAGTGCGAGAGAGAGCAAATAACGATTTGTGCAGATGATCGGAGGGAAACATATAGATGTGATCCAAATAACTCAAGCACTAAAGGTGCAAATGACACATTTTAATTGCCTATATTTTATTCATAAACTGTATATTAAAGATGGACGCAGCCACCATGCCATTACACATTAGTTAGTTCTGTCTTGACGCCTTGAGCTCAGCAGTTTGGCTGTCGTGTAACTGATGCTTTGAATCTGCAGATATCAGGGGAAGGGTGGCCTGCACTAAGAAATCAAGGGCCATCGTATCCTCATACATAAACACTTCCCAATCACAAGGTAGACTGGCTTGCCCTAAAGCAAATCCTCCTTTCTGCCTCTCAGGTGGACCATCATTTAAAAAATGAGCATAATGTTATATTAAAGAGGATCTCTTGTGCTCATTTACACGAGTTTCTTGTTAGACTCTACTGGAGTAGTTTTGCATTATTCACATTTTAAGTTCCTTGCTTTGATGAAGCCCCTCAATTCATCTTTTGTGTAAAACAAGCTGCCTGCTCCTCACCCTTAAAGCCAGCGTGACTCTGATTGGCTGCCCCTTCTAAACAAAAGGTTGGAACAGAAAGTGGGCGGGATATTTGTGCTCACATCCAGAGCTGTGTGACCATATTAAAAATGTGCTCTCTTTGAAATTATGCAAAACCAAGAAGTCTAACTTTGGCCATCATTAATATGAGGACCCACTATTTTAACACAGACAAAAATAGGGAATATATAACAGGATATATTAAATTAGTTTTCCCATATACTTCCAAGCAGTCGGACTTCTATATTTGAAACCAGAGAAGTCATCCCCTGCCGGGTATATAAAGGAATACAGTTTTAATACAGCACCAGAGTCCAGTGGAGTTTCATGATGTAAACTGCCTCAAAATTCAAACCTCTTCCTGCATGTGTCTTTGCTGAGAGCCAGCCAGACTGACTGTCTATTACACTAGCTTGAGATTTACTTACAGAGAAATGTAACGTTCAGTCTTATTCTCTGTATGAAAGTTTATAAACAGATTTTAGAACTGTCAAATTGTTTGGATAGTCTGAATCTTTTAAATCATCTTCATATACAATTGTGGTTCCACAAATGTGGCTTACGACAGAGTAAAGTGCTTTGACAGAAAAGAGCCAAACAGGAAGTCACAACAGACATGAGACCTCAATTGTGATGCGACAGAATTTAAAGTAGCCATTATATTCAAAATACTCTATTTAGGGTAAAAGCAAACCAAAGATGTTGATAATAGCACCTCTCTGCATTACAAAACCCTGTGTCAAACTGATGGATGTTTACAGTGGGCAGTTTGAGGTATAATTTTCTAAATTATAGTTTGGCCTTTATGGTTGCTTTTCACCGCTGTCGGATTCGTTATAAGCACTCCTGCCACCTCCTCAGATCGACGTCATAATGATGGACAAAAATGCCTATGCACTGGATTGTGCCATTAAATGTAGAGGTTAGTGAATCCCTGTAAAAAAGTCCAAAAATACATACAAGCTGGTATGTGTCAACATGTCAAAGCAGACAAACACATTTACACCCTCATCTTTTCCTCTCACCCACACACGCATACACACACTTCCTGTATTCACATGGAGTGAAAGCAACATGCAGGGAGGGAGAGTTGAGCCATGAATCATGACTATTATCATTAGGTTAAGCACCAACCAACCCCAAAGGCAGTGAAAGCCTCTGTGGAGAAACGGCACTCTAAATGAGCCTGATTATTATTATTGTCCTCCAAATGAGAGTGATTAGTATTGATGTCTAAATGAGCACTGAGGTTATTATTGCCATGATTATTATTATCATTATTATTATTTTTATTATTATTATGGTGGTGCTGTTATGAGGAGCAGGCAGCCTCGCTCATCCTCACTTCATTCACTTTTAATTCCACAGGCTGCCTCTTTTACCGACAGCAGCAGCACCACATGGCGGCTGTGACACGCGCGCGCGTGCACACACGAAAAGAAGAAAAATCTCCTAAAAGCACGCTGAACAGTAATGCATATTTGTTTACATTCAATGCATATATGCAAACAAACTGCAGTCATAGGTAGACATGTAATATTGAGTCATGCTGACAGTCTGACATGCATATCTAAATGCAAATGCAGACCCTCAAAAGGCACACATGTGCACAAATACAGACTAAAATGAATCTGCACTAACCTGAAGGAAGGCCACGTGCGGCGATGCTTCAGTGTCTGATGGAACAGATGGTTGCAATTGCTTTTGTTCCCTGTAACAAAATAAATAAATTATCATTGCATGTGGACAGATTACAGATCGAAGGAGCCAGCTGAAAGGAGAGTCCCGTATGTTAATTCAGTTAACGTGATCGACGTGAGGGGCCCATCATCCCTACCATGTTGTTTTTGGAGCTAATCGTTGCTGCTATTCTGTAAGTAAATATGGCTGCTGTGGTCGGTTTCAGTACTTTCAATACACTGTTGTGCTGTACTGTTACTAAAACATTACAATGATCGGCACAGTCGTTCAGATTTAGATTTTTTCTTTCTCTTAAAGATCCAGAGGATGTTTGGTGTTGATAGCAGGCTTCAGGTTTAAAATTTGTCAATGTGTGTGTGTGTGTGTGTGTGTGTGTGTGTGTGTGTGTGTGTGTGTGTGTGTGTGTGTGTGTGTCAGGAAGGCTGTCAGATCACTTTGCTGATTGGCCAATGTGACAGGCATTAAAAAGAGCCGTGGGAAGGTAAAAGGAGGAGGCGGGCTGCTCAGCTGTCAATCACTGCCAGTCACCAGTACAGCTCAGCTCGCAAAGTGTCACCTGGGCCTACACACACAAATGCGTGCACAGACACACAACCTTTTAAAGCCCACATGTACTGACATAATCCATAAATCTCTGTGCATATATTCCCAAACACACAAAAGCACATTCACATGAGAAAAAAAACAACAACTTTGCACTGCTTTGCACACGTTTTGATTGGCTCTATCATGTACACACACACACGTGCACGTATAGTCGTCATTCTTAACACAGGCAGGCATTCAGTTTGACAGAGTAATTATGACGTCCCACTCTGGTGCAGCCCTGGGCTGAAAGGTGAGAGTTATCGATCCCACACAGGAGGAAATTTATCAATGTCCAACCGCTCAGGTCTGACAGGAACCCAATCCACTTAGAGCGCAACGTTCAAACTGTTCAGGTCTGCTCAAAAAACACACCTCTGCCCACCTCAGTGGAGGGGCAGCCAGCCAGGATGAAGGTCCCCTTATGGGTTAGAGGGTGACATCTGATCACTAAAGTGGGTTTTTTTCTCCCGCTGCTTAATCTTTTTCTTCTGGCAGTTAACAAATTGAAAATAATCCTGAATGACTTAGAAAATATTCCAAGTCAAACGTGATATTTTCCATTGAGATCTGGGAAATTTAAATAAAATTTGAGAAGAAATAGCATACAATCCTGTTTACTTTGGGTGGATTGAGTGCATGCTTCTGTTAGAAACTGCAGTGGAAAGTGTCAGAAATACTCCAAATATTTTGTTAAAGTGGCTTACAAAGACCTTATGGATATGCATTTAGCAGTTGTGTACTGTGTCTTCAAAATAAAAGTCTTTCTAGAAGGGTAGTCAGGTAGTCAGCTACGTGAAATTAAACAAGTAGTTTAACTACATTTAGCATTATCATGCAAGAGCTTCAGTTCCATTGGTATTTGTGTAGGAATTTAATTAGTTTAGTTACTCTTTTGTAGTTAATTGCTGAAACTACAAACAGCTTTCCACTATGAAAGGAAAAGGATGATTCCTACTTCTTCCTACTTCTACTTGTAGGGTAGTGAGATATATAGGCTATGGTATTTTGGGAGAGTTTTCTAAAGTACTTCTAAAAGAGCTCTTTTCACAGTAACCTCAAATAAACCTTTTTTAAGTTTTGTGAGTCTACATTTTATTATTTCCATATCACATGTACATTTTCAGGTTTATCTTTCTTCCCAGGCTATTTTTCTTAAGTAATATTTGTTTGTCATCTAGGTCTTTTCCTGCGATTAGCATGTTGTAAGTGTCCCACCATACTGCAGCTTTTTGGCATTTTTTAGTATTTGCTAGGAGGCAAAATTCATGAAGACTCACCTTCCTGCAATACCAAGCCAATGAAGAGCCATGAATTGCTTTCCCCTCCAGTTGTGCACTGTCTTGAGAGTTAATTTTATTGCTTTAGATTTTGGGGGGCTATTCCTGCTGTGTTATTTACCCACGTATCATCATCTTATTTTTTAGCTTAGTTTTCAGTGAGCACCTTACATTTAACTTGTAACATTCGTATCACAAGAAATGAATTGTTTTGAAATAAAGGTTAAGTGAAAGCTGCCTCGATCACATTGAGCGCCACTGTTTTAATTGAATGAATATGAGATCATTTGTTTCCTCTTACTATGCTGCCCGCAGTCTGAGCTCTGGGTCTGTTGTGTCTTGTGTTGCAATAAAAGCTTGTCTCAAAATATTTAGACTGCTTTCAGAAACTCCCTGAACTCTCATGTCGGTTGGAGTCAAGAACGTTTATCTTTGACTGACAGATGAAGGCATTAGACCCTGACTTGCAGCAGCTTGAGAAGATTTTTATCAAGATTGTAACTACATACTGGATTCCTCGCCACAGGAAGTCTCACTAATATTTTATTACTAAGACTGTAAAACATGGAACCACAGAACAAATGTAAGATGCAAGATCCAGGTTATTTAATGATGATTCCCCCAAAGGTTTTAAGACAACAACCCAATGCAAAAAAATAATTCAGCTTACTTTGTCCAAAACTAAAAAATGACAAATGAACACATAAAAGAAAATATAATTACAAATCAAATAAAAGCATTATTAGGATTTTTTATTTTGCATTATTAAAACCACAATGGACAAGACCAGGGCACAGAAAAGAGAAAAAGAAACAAAGGGAAGTTGGGGAGAAAGTTAACAGAAAGAGGGTTATGAGAGTAATGTTATGTTATGTTTCGAAAACATTTACACACCTGGTTTATCATATTCTTTCAGGCAGATTTCCCAGTTTGTGAAATGTCTTCAGGTATCTTCATATTGGTGTTTAAGTCTGGTCTTTGGCTCAGGAACAAACAGAAATGTAGCTGTTTGTGTTAGCGTCATGCCCATACATGCTAAAAAGCATCCCGTAACATGATGCTACCATCCTCATGCTTCACTATAGCAACCTTACAGTTTGGAGCAGATTGGTAACCTATCCAAAAAGTGCACTATATCTCTCACCATTTAACAGCCCTGTAATGCTCTATGGAAAATTGGGACTTTAACACATAATCCACTAGAAAACCTTGAAAATAATCACAGTTAATGTCTGTTTTAGTAGTAATTACAAATCTATGATACACAGATACATCTGGCTTGGTTATTTTTGTTTTATGTGCAGTATACATGCAGATAAGACAAACTATATTTTCAAACCACATCAGAAAGGAATCAAGATGGGCTATTTATTTCCTTGAAACCATTTTAGCAATTTTCTGGATAATAAAGAAGCAGATTGTTCCCTCCATTTATAGTCGTTCGGTCAATATTTCTGTCAGAAGACTGCTTTCAAAATGAGATTGTCACGAGAAAGGCCCATTGACTAAAAAAATCGTAGTGAAAAGTATATCCATTAGAGAAATATGTGTGTGTAATTGTGTGTTTTAAAGTTTTGATCTTGCACACTACGATGAAAACTTGTGTGTGTATGTGTGTGTCCATGTGTGTTATTTGTCTTTTCACTCATTGACTCAACCGTCATAGCTGCAGAGAACCTGTGGACATCTGCCCGAAGCCTAAGGTGATGTCCAGGCCTTCATTTTTCTCAGACAATGAGTGGAATCATTTCCCCTCGCCCAGACCTCTCCATCATTATTGACATAGAATTATTGATCAAGACCTCAGCCGGTAAATTACAACCTATTAGTCAAACCCTTTTGCCCAGATCTGAAAAAAACAAAGAGCAAGCGGGTTGATTGAGTGAGATTATGGTTTGATGGTCTGCAAGCCAGTTTATACTGCTGACTGGTGTAATATATTCTGGATATTCCTGTTTAGGAGATTTATTTGTTGAATGCAGATTAACCAGCAGACAAATACAAACTGGCCGGGCCATTCCTCAAGGTGCTGCTGCCACTGAATCAAAATTAGTTCAAGGAAGCCGAGGTTCCAGGTGAAATCTACAACACTAAAGTTAGAGAGCACACCAGCCTCACTTAATTTTTTTCTTCTTCTTCTTCTTTTTTTTTTTTTGATGTTTTGCCTCAGGCCAATTCTACTAAAGAGAAGTAATTTGGCTTATCTTATCCCAGAGACCTAGCAGCTGCTTTTTATTCTTTTTTGTGAGGTCTTTTTTCTCATTTAGTCCAACAAAGATTGTCCTCATAGATTGACCTTCTCTGTGCCTGCAGGCCGTTGCCCTCATGCCAGTAACTAGATAACACACTCTATCAGAGATTTGAGAAAATCATTGGGAAAGCAGTGGGGCTGATAGTGGCATCAATCCTAACCTGACACCAGGCTGGGTCAACCATTTATCTCTCCACACCGCCTCTGGTCACAACAGCGGCCATCTTGCTCTGCTACATCCTTCTTTAATAACCTTGGCCATGTCTCTTTACAGACTGAGAGGATAAGGCGTAGCGGCACTCCTAGTGCCTTGTCTGATCGCCGCCGCTTTGTTTGCATTTAAAACCGCCGAAAATCACATTCAAACGAATTCACCGTGTACATTTCAGATCGACAAGATTCTCCAGTACAAGCGCTCCAACGAGTAGACAAGCAAACACGCGCGCGCACGCACAAGAAAGACGCATCTAACAAGAGGGCCAAAGCTCACAAACTCGTTAGCATAGCAGTTAATGGTGACTCCGCTGTCATTAATTCCCCACGGTGTTTGACTTAAATGCTTCTATATTGGTGAAGTGAGCGCTTCCCAGAGGCCTCCTAGAGCTGAGATCATTGTTTTTCACTTATTAACAATGAACTTATGATCAGAGCGCCACAAGGCTCCTAAAAATGCCCCATAGGATCATTACAGTCCCTGTGTGTGTACCTATGTGTGTGTGTGTTTGATACCAATGAGGCCGGCAGAGCAGCAGTGTGTCCGAGGCTCATCTCGGTGCTCTGTGGCGCAGCCAGGATGAGTGGGGAGGTTAAATGGGGCGTCATCAATCTCAATGAAGTGCAATTATTTTCTCACTTATTAATCATTGCCGGCTAATAGCTAGTGGCAAAGCGGAGCCAACCATTTGTCAAACTTAGCAGATTTCTGTAATTTTGTTTCCCCGTTTCCCTCTAATGTTTGTGTAGACTTTGGCAGATATCTATGGAGGGCTGCAATAAGTCTGTGCCTCCAAGTATCTATCTCCTACCTGCACTGCAGAACTAACCAAACTTCTCACTGTTTCTCCATGTGAGTGATTCTCTCTATTTCAGAGCTGAGTGACTATTTCATGGTCTGTGGCAGAGCAGAATGAAAAGCTTTATTTGCAGGGCGCAGCGCGGACACCCTATTGATGGTTAACTACACTCTCATCCTTACAAACTTCACTCATTACGCCACACTGTATGTTGTTTGATTCTTGTTCCACTATAATATATGAACGTATTTACACTTAATTAGATGTTGCATGCATTCTGAAACATTTTCCATGCTGAGAAATAGCACAGCCCTATGGCAATCACAAATGTAACTTGACATTTATAAGAAAGGTCATTATGTGCATTTTTATCTGGCAACTCCTAATTTAAGAGTGACTTAATACTAGGTTGAAAACATTGTTTTACTGCACTCTCTGGTTGCACCTCTGACTATATCTACTGATGTCACAGCATACTGACACACCCCTAAAGTGCTTTTGCATCCCTGCACAGAATCAAGAAGCTGCTTTAATCATTGCATTATGATTGGTTATATAACCAGGACTTGCCCAACAAGTACTCCAACTCAAGTTTTTGAAACAACATTGAGTGCCACACGTTACCAAAGGTGCAGGCTCAAAACTGATTAGGTTTTTGACAAGATTTTGGTTTTATTGAATATATTTACAACCTTTTACATCCCTGTATCCTGAAACATGTTAAAGAGCCCCGAATACCTCATTTCCATCAACAGGAGCTGGTCCTTATGCTGATACTGGTGCTGGCCAGCTCTGTCTTTTAAGAATCAGCCAAAATTTTGAGAAGACGGATAGAAAATAATGAAAGCAAACAGAATCGAATGGGTTCCATTTGATTGATTGATTGATAGATAGATAGATAGATAGATAGATAGATAGATAGATAGATAGATAGATAGATAGATAGATAGATAGATAGATAGATAGATAGATAGATAGATAGATAGATAGATAGATAGATAGATAGATAGATAGATAGATAGATAGATAGATAGATAGATAGATAGATAGATAGATAGATCTGCATCCACCCATAACTGAATTATTGCAATGTTTTTCCCATAACTACTGGATGGACACCAACACTGACGAAAAAAAAAGCACAAGTTTCCCAGGTTCCAGCTTTCACCCTTAATAATCACTGTATATTGTACATGTTATTATTTATATATTAGGAGCTTCCCATTTTCTGTGCGAAGGTGGTGTTGGACTGGCTCTCACCAAACAGCAGAAAGACGATGTCATCTTAGTGTAACATGTAAGAGCTTAAGAGAAACATATTTCACTCCAGAGCTCATAGAAGGCAAAATAAAGCCAAAAGCAAGAACATCTTCACAAGACAGCGTTATTCTGTTTGCTGATAAAGCCAAATGCTGTAAAGTGATAAGATGTTTGTGGGTCTTCAAGTAGCCATAAAATCCTTTTTAAAAGCTCTTAAAGGGAAACTTTCTCTTCAGCTTGACTCAAGTCAAATATATTATATAAAATATAGGCTATAAGTCAACTACTTCACTTCTCAGTAGTTAAAGGCCTTTAAAATCTAATCAATCAACTTCACTTTGCCTTAGATGAAAATACACTTTTGTAGGATTATTTCTGGTGAGAGCTTCGTGTATTTATATTTTTGGTCTGTCACTTCTCACAGATCTAAGGTGGGAATGGTTGTGTTGGAAACACGTGATGTCACATGTTTTCTTAAGCCAATCAGAATTTAACCGTATAGCAAAAAATGAAATTGGTATATGATGACAGCTGCAGGGCTTGTTGTATTGTGTTGCCAGGGAAACCCTACTGTCTGTCACAGCTGAGTGGATAACACAAATGTTTCTTTGAAGGACATATTGCAACTCTTAACTATTAACATTTACTAAGTTGTGTTTATTGATTCAAGAAATTACATTTTAAACAGATAACAAGACTTCAAACCAAATTTTATCAGATAAATTAAGCTAATTCAGAGGTACCTAGAATATCCATGTGATAAAAGGCATAATGTCAATTTACTCCCAGCAAATTCTAATTTTGGATAACTAAATAACTTGAGTACTTTGACTTTGATCTCTTTACATTTCAATGAATCTTCCTGGTTAAATAAAGGTAATAAAGGTGAGACAGGGTATAAAATCAGCTGTCTCAAATGTTGTTTAATGGTAAGTTACTCATCATCCTTTTTACAAACTATATAATACATGATTGAAGACTACAGGCAATATGGAAAAAGCAATTACCTTCACCAGTGTGAGCTAAAAATTCTTTATGAATGTGTAATAATTAGTTTTAATTCTTTCATATGATAGGAGACATTTAGCATAGTGGCACATTACATTAGCTCTATGTTGAAGATAGGTCCTACAGAAATTATTGCATTGTATGACTGCTGGGTATCAAGTCCTTTTCCAGAATGGACTTGCTAATTTCAGCTTAGTTGTCAGTGTTTAGAAAAAAGCATACGTAGTTTTTCTTTTGCAGTGTTTTTTTGCTATTTTAGTCTATTTTTTTATTAATGAGATAAAGGCTGACATCTATCTGCAAGCGTTTGTTTTATGTTTTATTAGACAACATGTACTTAAAGTTATCAGTGAAGTATGTAGCTTTATGTGAATTCATCGGTAGGAGGGGGAAGAGGTATACAAACAAGAACTAATTCAATAAAAAATACATTTTCACTGCATTCAATTGTGTGTAATTTGCCTCAGTGATGTAACCTCGACATTCATTCCATTTGATTCCAGTGTGACTGAGAGACGCGGTGATGGATAAATGGCTGGTGTGATCTGTAATTCGCCCCCAGCTAAACGATGAAGAGCAGACAGATGTGTTTAAAGAAATCACACAGCCCCGTGGATGTGTTTGGTTTGGCAGCATTGTCACTAAAACCCTGCTGAGTGAAACTTCAACCACGGTCAATGTGAGACATCTAGTGGCAGAAAAGGAAAAGTACACTTTTTTGGTTTGTTTTTGTTTGTTTTTTTGTTTACCGTCATTTAAACAGACTCTTCCCTGAAGACTAACAATGTAATGTAACCTGTTTGCCCTGAGCAGCAGAGAGCTCGGTGCCTTTTCTGGCGGTATTTAATTAGTCACAGCAGCTCTAAAAGTTATAATAGCAGAATTTGTATTGTTTTAAATGCAGAAATGTTGCCGTCAATTGACAGTCAAAGTGTGTAATTGTAAAACTACAATTACTGTTCCTTTCTGGACTTTTTTTCCTGTCATTTATGGTGTGCTAAAGCTACAACAGCCTATAGGCAAAACAAGAGCACAATGGCAAAAAAAAAAAAAAAAAAAAGGATTCACTGCGGCTCTTTCCCCTTATCTTCTTTTACTTTTCGTAACAGCACTGAATATTTCCACTGGGAGCCTTTTTCACGTCTGCCTTCACTCCTCTAATAATATCATTGTTATGGTGCTACATTTGCCCCTTCTTCAGTGATAAAATGTTAAAATAAAAATCATTAAAGCTCAGTGATTTAGGACTCGTCTCACCTTGAAATAGCCCTGCAGGAAATTCATGTGTTCAAATAAAGTGTAGACGAATTTCACCCAAGATAAGTATGCTCTTTCCTTTTTTAAAAGCAATGGCTATGTTTTGTGTATTTGTTAACCCTTTGTCACATACGTATAAATACTGTATGTTCATATTTGTACCTCGTGTTCTGACAAACAAATTTTGTTTGGGGTCATCATTGATTTCAGCATCTTATTCAACTTCTTTCAGCTGCTGCCTTCAGGAGTTACCACAGTTATCATCTCCCTCCATTTCACTCTATCACTACCAACCCTTTCGTGTCACACCAACCCTCCATCCAAGGTATTTAAAATCATCCTCCTTCACCTTACTTTACATCTTGACTGCTACACTTGTCTCCCTCTCATTCACACACATGTAATCTGTCTTGCTTCTCCTGATTTTCATTCCTCTTCTCTTCAAAACATACCTCCAACTCTCTAGGATCTCTTCCACCTACTTCTTACAGGTTATAAGACATAATAGTCCACAGAGACTCCTGCTTACTTCATCTGTCAACATAACATAAGTCTTTCTTGACTAATTTAGTACTGAAAAAATAATGCACTTTCTCTTTCTAGAGGTCATAAATATCTGCTATATATTTGTTAATAAAGAATAAAAAATATTTTATGGCACAAGTATAAAATGCAGACTATTCATATGTATTCACATGTACTGTAATATCAAGTGCTTACCACAAGAGGGCCTCCTTGAAACATAAATGGATGACACTTCCACGTCTGAACAGCAGACCACCCACCCGGATAGTTTCATTGTAGACTAATTCAATCACTACTAATAATAGTCACTTCTAGCGTTTGTCCAGAGGAATTACAAAGTCACGTGGTCATGTGCTCAGACTTTTACCTGTTTCACAGCCACTTTTTCACCGTGGGGCCTAATCCATGTGGGTCAGAAGATTAATGTGCAAAACCGACGCAATTAGTTTGCAGGATTATGAAATACTTCCAACTCACAGCTCCGACAAAAACAATGTAGTCATTACGGAGATTGGTGTCCTAAATGGGTGTTTTTGTTCTAGATTGCGATCTCTAATTCCCCATGTTCATCATTTTCGGGAAAAGCTGATAAATTAATCACCTATTCATTTTTACCTTCGCTCCAGATGACTCACAGAGACGTTTGGGCGGTTTTGTTTGTTTTTTGTTTTTTGTTTTTCGAAGGGACTCCTCCCTTTCTGAAGTACACAACTCCACATATGGTCATCGTGTCCCCGCCCCACTAACCCAGGCTCCGAGTATCGTCTCTCCGCCCAGAGCGTGAGTCTGGCCTCGAAGATAACAGTGGAAACTGGGCAGGGTCTGTCTACACATGAAGGCACCTTGACTGCGTGCGCGGTGTGCTTTCTCTTTTCAGCGCTGAGAAGACGTTGCGCTGATCGGAGGATTTAAAGTGAGCTTAAGTTGGACTCGGTGTGACATTTGTGGATCCCGTGGGCGTTGCTGCACTAACAGTGGCTGTGTTGCTCAACTTTGAGAAGTATGTGAATTTGTTGCGACGGCTGAGACGGAATGCGCGGATTTGGTGGCTTTTCCTCCTGTGTTTTCTCTTCGGATATCGTCGTGACTTCGGTCCACCTGCAGCCCCTATTCGCGTGTTTTGCAAGCGTGCAATCAATGGCAGTCATGCAGCATGATGTGAAGCTGCACCTCTGCTCCTAACAGACTGTTTACCTGTGTGGAAGGAGCAGAGTTGCACGTCGTGCCTTTGCAGAGGCTCCATGGGTAACCGCCGTGCGTAACGCTGGCTCTCCATGGAGGACTGGTGGAGAAGCCACTCATCGAAATCCCCACTTTAAAAAGACACTTGAAGAAAGATGAATCAAGACCAGGACGGGATCTCTTTAGCGGTACCTTCCTTTGGTGCTGGCCCCGGCAGAGAGAACCTCAGCGGGGAAAATACAAGCGTCAACAGCAGTGGTGGTGGTGGTGCCTGTGGAATCCCCGCAGCCGGGACTTTTTGGCATGATTCCGGGGCTGGAGGTGGGGGACTTAGCCCGATCTCCGGGAGCTGCCCTTTGGACACCGGAGGGTTGCTGTCCACCGGAAAGTCTTGCAAAAGCAGGCCGGTGACAGTGGCCTATGTGGTGAACGGAGAGGCCAGCCAACAGAATAATCATGAGAGCATGGCCCTGCAGTGTCTGAAGGACGCTTGCGAGTCTGTGGGCAGCAAGCTAGAGACAGTGAACTTTGGTAAACTGGATTTCGGGGAGACCGCCGTGCTGGACAGGTTCTACAACGCAGGTGAGTCAAGTGAAGAAAGGCTTATAAATCTTTCCACATCCACCCACAACAAGCTTCCCAAACCGCCCTCAGCAAGTGAGAAGACAAACATTTTATAAAAGTGATTATTACGTGATTATTAGATGAGGTCATTTTTAGCCTTAACGGCAGCCTGTTAGGATTTTAGATCAATCCTCTAAATTGATTTTTTCGGCTTAATCTTTGCTCTCCATTATAATGATTAAGCCACAGTGGACCTCACTAAAGCTCAGTGACCCAGGAATGGCATTTAATTCATGAAAGAGTAGCACAAGAACCTCTCCCCTAAATTCCTTTCAGGGGCTCGAAAATCACGTTTACTGCATCACCTCTGTTGTTGGAAACTGTGCCTGCAGGACAGGTTGCTCTGGACTCCCTAAATACATCCCATTGCTCTGCATGTCATGGCTTGATGTTGCTTCCTTTAGATCACAGTGGTATGTATACTTAAATGAACAAAGCTGGAACTCATTGAACAATAGTTGCTGAGAAGTTGTATCATTTGCTCCACTAATGTGGGGATTATTGCTAGAGTTCCCCCTCCTATGGCTAGTTTCCCCTCTTCCATTGTGGGGTTCGGCATTGTGCTTCAGTGTCACAGTTTGAGCCACAAGCCTGGTCTTTCCACTGGAATCTGCTAACTTGAATCCCTTGATAGAAAGCACTTTCCATCTCTAATTCATGTTGTATATGTAGCAGTTGGCTCTAAATACTACTGAAAAGGTTTGGTTAAGTCATGAAAAACAAAACTATAATGCACATGGCTGATCTCTCTGTTTGAGAGCCAGAAACAGCAGCCAGTGTTTGCATTTCATTAAGATTGTATCAGTACCTGTTCAGCAGATATTGTAAATATAAAACAGTGTGACACATCAAAGCCTTTCAAACAGTGGCATCTCTGCAAATGATGCTAATTTTGTTTTGGGTTTTTCTTTTTTTTTTTCTTTTTGAGGGGGGTTACTGTCAAACTCTGGTAGCCTAAAGACACAATCATTGCTTGACTCGTTATTAATATAGTAAAAAGAGTTTACCTGACAGGAGCTATAAAAAGATCAACATATATAAAAGTCAATATGCAGTATGCAGGTTTTTTTCCTTATTATAAAAGACCTAGAAAATTCCTAAAAGAAAATATCTGTTTTATTAATGGTAATTGCATCAGTGTTAACAGTAACAAAACTAAGATTAAGTCACTGGGTAAAAAAACTATATTTTTTTAAAACAAAAGCATCAATTCTAAGGTCACAGTGGTTAGAAGTCACTAATTAAAGGTCCATCTATTTTCTTAACCACTCATCCAGCTAAGCTCACAGGGAGCTGGAGCCAATCCTGGCTGACATTTGGTGAGAGGCGGGTAACTGGCCAGGTCACAATTCCACTCCCATTTGTACTTAAATCCACACCTATGACCAGTTTAGACCCAACAAGTTCCCAACCAGTTCAACCCAACAATAATATGTTTGCACTGTAGAAGGACACGCCAAGCTAAGGGAGAGTGTGTTAAACGATGCACTACCCAGCCGCCTCACAAATCTTAGCAACAACTGTCAAAAAGTAATGAAAATCAGGACACAAGGTCAGCAACCCCACCAAGGTGCTTATGAACATATTATAATTGTGCAAAATTTAGAGTTAAAATGTAACAAATTCTTAATATTATGCAAAAAGTAGCATAGAAAAAGTATATTTAATAACATTTTTATCCAACTATAGCAATGTAGTGATTATAAACTGATATAGATAGAGCTGAATTAACCATATTTAGTTGCAGTAACAGCACTTATATTGCCAACATCAGAGCCTACTAGTGAAGGCAGACAGGTGTATTGTTTGTTCCATGCTCGACATGCTTCTTGCTTCTCATATTATTGGCTGTACAAACACATCATGTTCCCAGTGTTTTGTTTGGTCTTTTTCCTCTGAGCTACCGTGGAATTTTCTCATAATACACAGGGGAGGGCTGTGGCATTTTCCCAGACACACATTGCTATATCTGTTCACTCACACACCACTTCTTCATTATCCTCCTGCAGATGAAAGACCGGAAACAAAAAACTTGAGTGAGCTTGTTGGTTTCTGTCATTTGTCTGCTTCTGATACAATGAAAAGCTGTTCCTGACTGTCCTTACATGTCCTCCCCGCATGATGCTGTGGACAAAGAGGGTATTTGGTTGAAAGATGGCAGAGTCTGATTGTGAAACCCTCAGGACATGAAACACAGGAAGTGTAGATGCAAAAGTTTGGCAACAGTGATAGCTAACCGTATCTTATCACTGGGAATTTTGGTCACTACAGCCCAGTTATTCATGGAGTCAGAATTCAGATTTGAAGTCAGATTTGTGTAGCTGTGCCTATCTTACTCACACCACTGATCACATGATATTAACCAACATAAGTGGGGGGAGGAAAAAAAAACATGAGTAAGATGTGAATAGATTACATATGTACCTATCAGTGTTTTCAAAATTCAGATACTTACTGTATGTGTGGAATTTGTCACGGAACTATACGAGATTATAGTGGTCCTTGTTCTGCTCTGCATCCGCAGTAAATTTCACAGCAGATCTCCAAAGCAGAGCAAGGCCATTTGCAGTGCAAGAGAGTGGAGTTGGAGTGCATCCAACTGTGTGACAGAAGCCTCTCTGGAGAAGCAACTAATTAATATTGAGTTCAACCTGGCCAGTGAGCCAGTCTGTAGGTAAAACACAGGAGGGAAGGGCCAAGGTTGGTTTGCCAGCAGTGATCGGACTTTTAAAATAATAGAGAGCACGTTGTCTGCTAGTAAACTGATCACAGATTACGTTGTTTTCTCAGTTGGGTACAAAAATAAACATAAAAAAAAATTCCAAATACACATGAAATCTTACAAACTAACATCTGTGTAGAAAACGCTGAATTACATTTTCAGTAAATCATTTGTATTATGTGTCATATTCCTTTATAAGATGTCAATTTTGAGCCAAGTGTGAAATTAAGCAGCAAATGTCATTTAATCTAAAATAAAAAAAATAAAAAAAATACAGCATGTTAGCAGATAATTGGGCACAAGTAACTAATAATTACAGAAAGGACAAAATCAGAGAAGTAAAATGTGAAGCAAAAATTCATACTTCATCATCCTGCTGATTTTGATATACACACAACTTTTATTATTATTATAACTATCGCAAAAAAGAAGCAGGTATGCCCTCACTGCCATGTTTCTCATCCCACTGCCTCTCCTGAGTAGCTATGCTGTAGATGGGTGGATATGAGTTTTCACTTGAATGGTTTTAGAAT